>NC_091288.1:40285590-40897257 GCF_032444005.1 Ranitomeya imitator | reverse complement strand
TGTCCATTATAGATGCACCAAGATGGCGACAATGGGGGTGTTCAGAAGTCCTCTAGCTTCTATAATAATTGTTCACCACCCCATGATTACGTGACTGGTGTGGGAGACGACACTGGTGCCCCCCCCTCCGTACCACCATGCACAAACCATATGCAGCACGTTACTCACAAAAAATCTCACTGACCCGCTCCTTATAATTGTCTCAATTATGGATTTTTTTTTTAGGCAAAAATCCCAAATTTAAACCTCCGTTTCCCGCTAGCAGTTTCTTTAAGAAACAAACAAACAAACAAATATGCTTTACATACCCTCCCCGGGTCCAGTCCTATATTGTCTACAGCTCCGATGTCAAGTCAGCAGCGCTGCAGCCAATCAGTGGCTCGGGCCATCAACTCTCCTGAGCCGCTCAGTTATTATTAGCCACCCGCTGTCAACATTACATCAGCGCTGCAGACAATCACAGACATCGGGAGCAGCAAGAGTGAGTAAAACAAAGTTTTGTTTTAAACAAATTGCAGCCAAAAGATAGTTTTTGGTTTTATTCTGTATCTGGAAAACCCCTTTAAAAAGTCCCATATCGCACACCATACATTTAGACTAAACTTTAGTTATGATCTGAAATACTTTTATATATTTTTATTTTTTATTTTTTTTTAATTAAAATTGCACTAGAGAGATTACCAGGAAACATGGCAGATGCAGCAGATACAACTGTAGATCTCCGGGAAGTTACCGTACTTCCGAGGGCAGAGTGGGAGCGTATAACCAACCATGGGAATTCTCTGGAGAAAAAGGCAAGGAAAGTTTATGAAGAAAGGAAAGAAAGGGAAGACTTACATCTACGATCGAAGGAGCTGGTGAAGAACTGGACCAACACTATATCTGTGAGTAGATCGGCTGATGATGCCGCGTCCGCATTCACCGCTGATACGTTTCTTCACATAGGCGAAATTGGTCACTAACTATAAGGACCCCTTTAATAAATTTGGCATATGACACATTGAGTTAAGTAAGATGAAATAGTTTTATAAATATTTGTTTTTCTGAAAATATAACTTTCTCACAGGGTTTAAGGAGGGAAAAACTACAAGCAAAGAAACTGCGGGAGGAGAAAGAAGAGGAGGAGAAAAAAAGGATCGATTTAGAGGAGGCCCTGTACCAAGCCGAAAAGAGGAGACAAGCCATAGAGGACGCCAGAGTCAAGCAATACAATCAGAGTGATAAAGTGAAGACCTTCCACGTACGTCGTCCATCGCCGCCATAGACGTCTCATTATTCCAGCTGCCTTGGTTTGACTCTATATTATATTGCTGCCGTCCTTATTTATTGCTACAATGCATCGAAATGATAGAAATAGCCTTTTTGCAAATAGTCTTTACTTAGGATAGAAAAATCCTAAAATTTTAGAACTATGGATCCCACCCCCTTCATAAAACTAAAATAAAGTATTGCATTATGTAGTATAAGTGATCAAATAATTGCAGGATCAAGTCCCAGAGCGGGACCCAAAAAATAGTGTAAAAAGTACCGTAGCTAAGAAAAGTATAAAAATAAATTTAAGTCGCCCCCCCCCCAATTCCCTAAAGAAAGTGAATGCCATAAAGCAAATAAAATACTCCAGAATTGCCTTTTTTCTTTGCATCTCGGCCAAAAAATGCAATAAAAAAGCGCTAAAAACATATGTACCCCAAAATGGCAATAATATAATGTACGTCACGCAAAATACAAGCTCCAAAGTAGCGACACAAACTGAATTTTTGCTTTTTTTTTACCTAGTTCAGTTTTTTAACCAGTGGAATATTAAAAAAAAACTATATAAGTAGCATCACCATAATTGTATTGGCATGAAGAATTTTTACTGCATGATGAGCACTGGAAAAGAAAGACCCCCCAAAAAACAAAGGCTGAATTGTGGGTTTTTGTACCATTTCATCCAACTTAGATTTTTTTTTCTGTTTTTCAGTGTTTTCTATATAAGTGAAGTGAATGGTGTCATTCAAAATTATGACGATGTAGAGACAAAAATTGAAAACAAAAAATGTTATGTCACTTGCAAGGAGAGGGAAAAAAGAAAGCGCAAAAACTAAACTTTGTCCGGTCATGAACAGGGTCAAAGCGGTCCTGTTTCCACATTCCACATTACCAACTGCATACAATATGAACTAGATCTGTTAGACTTAATGAGGCTGGTGTACTTATTATAAAAAAAAAACCCATGCCGGGATGGCTGTAGAATACAGAATCAGACCGGTCATTGAGCTCCTTGTCTGCAAATGCATTGTGCAATTCATAGCTCATAAAATGCTTGTTTAAACATCAAGCAGGAAAACATTACAAAAAAAAGATTATACGGCCATTTTGAAATGGATTTTCACGGTAAGTCCTCCAGCCTCATCTGGTCTAAAATCTATTTGATCATTTATTCAGTTTGTATTGTGAAATCTAGTGACGGATCCACTCATGGAGGCAGGAAATCTGTAAGATAGTCGGAATCTAGTGAAAACTAAAAATACGCCCCTACCTTACTAATTGTACCAGGTCAGTACTCCACGGTCGCTGGACAAGCGCCCTGTGATCTGCCTCCTACCTGACGGCATCCTCAGCCTCTCTTTATAGTTGCCGGCCAGGACGGCTATGGAGTAGAGGATCCGGGGATGAGGGCAGGCATTTGTGTGACCTAATAGAGGAGCTTTTATTTATGTGACAACCCCTTTAAGAGCTCTGAGTCGTTATAGGTAAGGTAATCGGCAGCGTGAGTCTCACTAGGTATTGTGTTACCTTATTATTACAGAGCGCGCTGCTGCTTACTGAAGTCATCAGAGAACGAGACGCCCAGATGGAGCTGAAGAATAAACGCATGACTATGAACAGCAGGCAGGACACGGACGCCTTGGCCAAGATGCAGAGGGAATTGGAGGAAACTGTGTATTCTGACCAGCAGAAGGCGCTACAGAGGTCGACTGGGAGGAAGAATAATGCAAGCGATCTCATGAAGCTGTATGTGAAGGTTTCCTTTATGACACTCCGGGTCCTTCAGACGTCCGTGGTCATCGGTCCGATCTCGGGTCACAATGCGCGGACTGGCCGCACACCTCCGACCATGAGTGTGACGACATCTTCATATACTTCTATGCACATGGCACGATCGGGGTTGGGAGATGAGCGGCCAGTCCGCGCATTGTGATCCGAGATCACAGACGTCTGACGGAGCCTTCATCAGGCAGATTGTATCTATGTTTTGTACCCAAATATATTTATTTCTAGCTGTATGTACAGGATGGAAGAATGCTTCCAGAAACAGAAGTGTTAATCATTTATTTCTCTATGGTTTCATTGGGGGGCGCAGGAAACCTTCGGGGTAAGCTGCTGTCACTAGGAGGATGGCCTTTAACAAAATGCAAAAGGAATTAACAAAAGAGAAAACTAAATCAGATCAATATTTGGTGACCGCCCTTTACCTTCCAAACAGCGTCAGTTCTTCTAGGTACTTGTACACAATGTTTGGAGAAACTCGGCAGGGAGATTGTTCCAAACATCTTGGAGAACGAACCACAGATCTTCTGGATGTGTAAATCCTTCATGCGATCTCAGACAGACTGGATGATGTGAGATCAGGGCTCTGTGGGGTTAGATCATCACTTCCAGGACTCCATGTTCTTCTTCTTTAGGCTATGTTCCCACGATGAGCTTTTCTGCACGTATTCGGTAAATTAGGTTACTTGCAGGGTTTTTTCCATTACGATCTTAATGCTGCGGTTTTCTGTTTCTCTTTTTGGTACATCATGTTTCAAATAAAGCTGTTTTGTTTTTTATTCTTCTTGGTATTTTGGTTTGACAAGTTTAGTGATACAATCTGCACCTGGCTGTATGTGTTTTTGGTGTGTTTTTCCGTGTTTTTTTTTTACCTGTGGATTTTAAGCATCTAATGCAATTCTATGGGGAATATGTGCACATAAAACTCAGCGTATCCGCAAGAGAAATTGACATATTGCGGATTTGAAACCCGCACCGCTGGTCTTATTTCGCTGCGTAAAAGAAAGCGCAGAGGGCCAAAGATTTCTAGAAATCCCATCTACTTTGCTGGAACTGTAAGATACCGCGTTTTTGCTTAGCGAAAATACACAGCGTCAAACACTCATCATGGGAATTTAGCATTCAGATGAACATAGTTCTTGACATTGGGTTTATATTCAGGGTTGTTTTGCTGCTCTAGAATAAACTTGGAGACAATCAGACGCCTCCTTGATGGTGCTGTATGATGGATAAGTATCTGCCAGTCACCATTAATCCTGACTAAATACAGGCAGCTACTTATCCATCATGTCATATCATCAGGGAGGCGTCTGTTTGGCTCCAAATTTATTCTACAGCAGAACAAAGACCCTCCAAAAAAAAAAGAGATATCGTCATTAGGATCCATTCTTCAGTGTGAGGCCTCATTCACACGTCCGATTTTCTTGTACGAGTGCTGTCTATGGTTTTTATGAATTACACATGTCTTTGATAGTCTATGGGGCCACTCACATGTCCGTGATTTTTCGCCAGCCAAGCAATCCGTGGAAAATTGCAGAGACATGTCCAATTTTGCAAGCCTATGGGTCCTCCCTCTGATCAAAATAATCGCTCCGTTTTTCTTGTACGTGAGAAAAACTGACGTGTGAATGAGACCTAAAGAAGAACATGAAGTCCGGTAGGTGTTCACGAAATCAGAAAACATCCACGTTACTATTATAAAGGTTGTGTTCTTGCATCTTAGCACATACAAAACAAGACATTGAAAGAAAGAAGGGGGAATCAGCAGAGCCATGCGCATGTACCACTATACAGAACACTCCATGTGACGCCGCGCGCTTCTTCCCCTAAATCGATACTTTATATCACAGCAGCTAGGTGCAGCTCTGCAGTTGTTTGGCGCCATAATGCACCTTGTGGGTGAGCCCTTGTAGTGTCGGCATCAACTATCTGAATCTAAAATCCACAGAATAGGCTGATCTGTGCTACATCTCATATCCATTGCCTAAAATCGGTGCACGTTGTTAGCATGTTTCTACATAAAGCGACTTATCATATTTGTCCCCAGGATGGAGGAGCACAGACATGCTGCTGACTTAGAGAAACAAGCCAACGACCGAGAAAGTGCAGAGATCCAGCGACAGGCCCGGCTGTATGAGTGGGAGATGAATAAACTAGCCAAGCTGAAAGTGGAGGAGAAAAAAGAAATAATGAAAACTCATCAGGTTAGTTGGGAGAAATGTGTAGTTCCATCTACAAATCTCTAGCCCTAACATAGGAGGAAGCCGTCCTTTACTTCTGATCGGTAACAAACCGTAAAGAGTCTACAAAGTTTTCCAAACGATTACATTGTAAATAGTTGCAACAAAAAAGAAAAAAATGAACGGCACTGTCCAAAAAACCTTGTTGGTTAAGAAGCCGGTGTGTGTGATGAGTCTTTAATGTAAAACAGCCATAACCAAAAAGATCACGGGTGCAACTCCATTGTAACAATTGTATTCCATATGATGAAAAAGAGAAAGAAGCGGAATGCACTCACCAATCTTCAAAAAAATAGCAGCTTTATTGAGTCTTCATAAGAAAAACTTCATGGCCGGGGGAAGAGGAGTGGAGCTCAGGCGAGCAGGAGGAGACGACGGCCGTTTCGCGCAGTGCTAGTGCTTCAACGGGTCTGCATATATATAATATAAAATCTCTTTTGTTTGCCATGCACTGTGCTTAAATGATATGGATGTCTTGGGTGGCTAATTTAATTTTTATTAACGTTTAGTCATGTATTTTGCGCTAAAGACATGTATCTCGATTGACTAGCACTGCGCAAAACGGCCGTCGTCTCCTGCTGCTCACCTGAGCTCCACTCCTCTTCCCCCGGTCATGAAGTTTTTCTTATGAAGACTCAATAAAGCTGCTATTTTTTTGAAGATTGGTGAGTGCATTCCGCTTCTTTCTCTTTTTCATCATAGTAAATAGTTGCATACAATATCTATGGGCATGTAAATATGTCACCTAAAAGCTACATGTCACTCTATAAAAAGCTCAGTCTGTCACATAATTAAAAGTATTGTACCTGCATAGAAATCCCATTGACAGGCGAGTCTAGTAGAAAAATATCCCACTTGTCCAAATGGATACATTTAAAGGCGTTGTACACGAATTAAAAAAATAGTGCTGCTCTTACATTCTGCCGTTAGCGTTCTCCTCCAGGTTCCTGGCTTCCACTTCCGGCAGGTGAAGTCACATGATGGCTGCAGCCAAACAGTGGCTGACAATCAGCTACAGCAGTTGACATTCTGTCCAAACAGAAGCTGATCGGTGGCTTCTGATTGTCTGCAGCCGTTGCCTGATGCCCCCTGCTAGAAGAAGCAGCCAGCTTAGTGGACAATGCAGGCAGAGGAGAGGCACTGGTTCGGTTACTGTCTATCGGCTATTTTTTAATTCTTAATGAAGCTCTCCTCCTCCCATCAGAGTTTTTTTCTACTTAATATATTGCAATCATGTTATTTAGCACTGTGTACTTACAATTGCTCATTTTGTCCTTTTGCCCAGTTAATTGTTCTGTTTTCCATGAAGTCTGTGACATCAAATGATTGAAAACTGACTAGCTGAATCCGTCTAAGCTCTAGATAGAAACAGGAGTTCAATTTTCCCTGTATGAGTCATCCCTGCAAAAGTCTCTGGCAGGGGGAGGAAGGACAGCTGGGGCAGGAGTTGAAGAGGGGAATGTTAAATGCAGGGAAAGAGACTTCCTTTTTGTACATAGAGCAGAGAAAATAGAAGAATTAGCTGGGTAGAAAGGCAAAATGAGCAATTGTAAGTACACAGTGCTATATAATATGATGACTGCAATATATTAAGAGGAGAAAAACTTTGATGGGAGGAGGAGAGCTTCTTTAAGCACCTTTGTGTGGTTGAAAAATATTCCTTCAAAATAGAGAACCACATTAATTATAGTTTGAACGATTTCTGCTCACATTACACTTTCCTCACATTATAGGCCTACCAACGGGTCAGATGAGTGTAAGGGCTCGCTCCCACTTACGATGTAATCGGACAAGTGTAATCAGATAAAAAAATCGGAATGCACTCGCCCCAATGTTTCTCTGTGGGGCAGCTCACATCTGTGATTATTTTCTCATGAGAGAATTGGATCGTGCCCAGCCATATAAGTCTATGTGAAACATCGCACTGCACTCAGATATTACGCGAGTGCAGTTTGATTCCCGCTGTCGCCGGCAGCAGAGGGGATGGAGGTATAAATTTCTCCATCTCCTCCGCACCCGTCATGTGAGAGGATCGGAGCACTGACACTCGGCTCCCGGTCGCAGCAGAACAAGAGGCGAGTGTCATTAGCTTATCGCATCCCATGGTCTCACATGAGAGAAGCATCAGATGCCGTACGCTGATGGGACCCCGGCCTAAACCTGGTAGTGGGAACCATGATAAATCCACTGCACCATCAATCCCATCACATTAAAGCCTACAAGTGTATCGTCTCTGCATGGAAGAAAATACATTCTGAATCTAATGTATGGACACGATCAATATTCGTAGGCACATATTGCTGACAGAGACCTCCTGCGAGCTCTTGAGAAACAGATGGATGAAGAGAACGATGACCTGACAAGACGCTATGTCCTGGCAAAGAGAAAAATGGCTAATCTGAAAAAGGAGAGAGAAGAGGAATTACATAGGTGAGAACATTTACATCATGATGAGTTATTAGTACCGCCACTGATCAGCTGGTTTCCGCTTTGGTAGCAGCGGATGGATGGAGCTCAGCTGCGCAGCTTCGTTCATTGTGTAGCGGCTGCTGCCAGGTGCTGCAGATCAGCCTATATTATAATGGGTTGTCTAGGACTATTTTTTTTTTTTTTTACTATGGGCCTAAAAACTAACAGGCAGGTATTTGCTAAGAGGCGGCTACCTACCTGTTCTACCCAGTGATGGCTCAGAGCTTTCATCGACCGCTCCTGCCGACAATTCAGCTACTCCACGTCAGCAGATCAGCCCTTCTTCTTCCCTGCTGCTGTTTCGAAGGGACACCGTCGACTCAGGCAGTTCGGAACTGGCTGTCAATCATCATGACGTCAACAGTCACGCCCCGTCAACAGAGCAAAGCAGAAGAGCAGACTTCGCTCTGTTGACGTGACAGAAGACGCTGAGTCACCAGTTTATGACCGGCCTGTCTCAGCTGAGATCAGTGCTGAGCACACCTAGGAGGTAGAGAGCAACTACTTGCCTGTTAGTTCTTAGGCCAATAGTACAAAAAATTAAATAGTTCTGGATATTCCCTTTAAGAGAATTAAGGCGGTACAAAACATGCAAAGGCAAAGTGGGTGGAAATGGCAAGTAAAAATAAAGGCCATATTACTTCCAGGATAGGGACCCTGCACCCCACAAAACGCAGTTCCCTGTAGAATTGTCAAGGATAATCCTTGATGAAGCAATGGCGAAACACTCATGGGATAGGACAATAAAAGCAGCCGCACTTCCTGACTGTAACCCTCATCGCTCCACTGGAGGTTGCTTCCGTGTTCACTGGTAGGACAGGATGCCATCGGATAGGACTTAGCATAGTTTTGCCTATTAGTTTATCATATGCCTTGTCTTTTCGACATGTTTTGGGTCAAGTAGGACAACCCTTTCAAAGAGCCTTTGTAATGGCCTGACCTATATCAGCAATTCTAAACAGACCATTGCCAAAACACAGGCTCCTGTATATGTATTCTTCTCCGGCTGTCCGGTCGCGTTATTAGCAGATTGGCTGTTGAGGAAGAGTTTCTTAGAACATCATATTCATAGTTGTGATTATGAAAGCATGCATGCCATACCTGTATGTAGGAGGACGTGACATTGAATTTGCACCTTAACATGGAATAGGAAAACAGTGGAACGCAGAGATAAAATCACAGAACTGCTGGCCGCACAAATGAAGCAGAAGCTCGATGATGAAGAAGAGCGTCTAACTAGAGCGCTGGATGAAATGGAAGCGAAGATCAAAAAAGAAAGTGAGGAAAAAGAAGACAAGAGAAAAGCAGATCTGAAAGAGATTGCAGAGCACAGAATGGCCATGGTGAGTAGCAGATTCCTGTGCCCATTATTACACGAAAAATCATCTATGGCTCCTTATGGCGCTTGGGTATGCTACATACTCTTGGGTGCCATATTTTCCCACATCTCAGGTCTTCTGACATATGTGCTTGTTCCCATTCTGCTAAGCTAACAAGCAAATTACTGCCGACCAGGGCGACTAGTATTTGGGCCGAAGAACTTGTTCACCCATGTAGGATTCACTGCTACGGTTCATGGACATGGCCATATTGTAGGTAACTGTAAACTGGGCACATAGAGGGGCAGGAGGGTTTTTTTGTAACAAAGGATAGAAAGTTGGAAATATCAGAGGTAATGACTCTGAATCCTTTAGTCACTCATACGAACACCCTGATTTTTGACAGTTCTGCTGCGCCAAGTTTATATCAGCGTAAGGCTACGTTCACATTTGCGTTGCTGGGCGCAGCGTCGTCGGCGCATACCGACGCATGCGACATGCGCCCCTATCTTTAACATGGGGGGGCGCATGGACATGCGCCGGTATGCATTGTACTGCGTTTTACGACGCATGCGTCATATAGACGCACAAGACAGGGCGCAGAGGACGCTACTTGTAGCGTTTTCCCTGCGCCGAAATTCTTGATCTGTAGGGTCTTATGGCAACGCATGCGTCGCAAAACGCTGCGTTGTGTATTTGCGTTGTTGGTTGCGTTGCATCGCCGACACTGCGCCCAACAACGTAGCCTAAGGTTACAAGCGTTAATAAGGCCAAGCTAAATTCAGGGGAACCATTAGGGGGTCTAGGTGTTGTGGGGGTTATTTGGAAGCTGAAATGCAGTCATATAGTAGTCGTAAGCTTATATTCGAGCCAGGAGACCCGCGGACAGTCCGTTCATAGACCGTGGCACGTCCCCTCTGTGCAGCCTGGGATTAGTAGAAAGGCATGACTGTACTGGGGGAATAAGACAGATCACTCCGTCCTTTTGGGGCAAAAATCTCCTGCTTTAGTTGGAGTCATACACAGGCTGGTGGAGGAGTTTACAGCAATATCGCTGTTAAAAATCAGTTATATCTATATATTGTGTATTTCTATCTATCAGAGGAAGAAGAAAGAGGAAGAAGAAAAGGGAGAGAAGCTAAAAGGAATCCAGGCTCTTTACGAAATAAAAGAAGCCGATAACTTCTTTGTCGCACAGCAAAGGGAGAAAATGAAGAGAGTCGAAGATGAATGTAAAAAAGTCCAAAACCTGCAGATCCAGCAGATGGTGAGAGTTCAGAGCCACGAGCCAGGCTTTAGAAATACGGGTTTGCATAATGTTTGCGTAATAGTCCGTCACGCCCCATGGTCGGTGGGGTGCACTGATGATCCGATGGCGACAGAGCCTTTCAGATAAGTCTGCTACATTGGATTTTTTCATTTTTCCCGGCCATAAATGAGGCAGCACAGGCATCGGGCAGATGTCACCAACCTTACAGCTATGGTGCTTGTGTGTGGGCATCTTTACACAATTTGTGGGTCTTCACTCCCAGATTATTGACTTTTTTTAGGATAAAATCACATTCTGTAGACTTTGTTGCAGAATTTTGATCCATATTAAAAGAAAACCTTTTTTTTTCACATACGGTAATTCCGAGAGTTGCCAACACCCAATATTCATCCATCTTTGGTCCATGTGTCGTTCTTTACGCTCATCTGTTTTTCTTGTATGCAAAACAAAAATACCCGCCATTCTTCAACCCATGAAATAGTAAAAAACGGACGGCACTACAGTGACATAAGGATTGGAGCCGTGTGCCATTTTTTTTTTCGTGGACACATTTGAAAAGGACAGCGAGTGTGGTCCATAACTCGGATCGAGAACCGACATGTCTCCATGGATTTATTTATTTTGCGGTCACTTTGTCCACAAAAATCATGGAGATTTGAACAGTCCCATAGACTATAATGGGAGTGTGTTGGATCATTGAAAACATGGGTAGAACACACATGTGAAAAATGGAGGCCTGAAAAGGAGTCTTTATTAAAAATTTTCAACCTTTTTTTTTTTCTTTAACAAAATAAAATTCCTCTTCCCCCAATGGTGTCCATAGTCTTTACAAAATGTTTGAGGACACCTATATATAAAAAAAAAAAGTAACATACGTAATTTTGTTTTTAAATTAAAGTGAATTCATCAGCACAAAATGACTGTTCAAACCAACCACAGGCGCTCGGTTTACCTTCCTACCTATCTCCAACCTACTCTTCCTTAACAGCTGTACATTTACAGAACTCAGAAGGCAGAAAGAGATGCAAAATAAGTACATGTGTAGGTGCACTGAACTGTTTGGCCAAGTCAGGGGTGCACATAGAGCTTGTGCTTGGTTTGAACAGTCATTTTGTACTGACATCTCTCTTTAAAGGGACTGTCAGCACATAATGACTGTTCAAACCAAGCACAGGTGCTCGGTGCTTCATGGCATGGCCAATCATTTTGCATACACCTTCCCACCTGCTTGTTTTCCATCTATCTCTACCCTTCTCTGGCTCTAGGAAGTCAGAGCCGTCAAAGATGACGGGGGAAGAGATAGATGGAAAACAAGTAGGTGGCAAGGTGTATATAAAGGACTGGTCCCGTCATGGAGCACCGAGCCCCGTGCTTGGTTTGAGCAGTCATTTTGTACTGACAGAGTCCCTTTAAATCTATGGTTCATTCTGTAATATCTTTTTTTTATCAGGCTGAAAAGAAAATAGTGACAGAAGCAGAAAGAGAAGCAGAGTTTGAGTATGCCAGGAAGAACGAAGCACTGATAACCAAGGAAGAGGAGATGTTTCAGGAGTACGCCAAACGGGTGATTGATTCCATCACCAAAGCCGGAGGAAATCCACTGGCATTGAAGAAAGCCGCGCACACCGGCACCGGAGGAGGACACGGCCCGGTGTACTCCAACAGGGGAGGCATACGACCGAGCTACCAAGTGCAGGACACCAGCGGCGTTCAGTTACCGGCTTATTATAATGACACCACCCAGCAAATAAAGGAAATATACGATTCTGGGGATGTACAACAAGGGAAGAGGAGACTCGGCTTTACCTTTTGAAGAGGCATTATGCCCCAGTAGAAGCAGGGGGAATTCTATAATCCTGACATCACTTTTTACCAATGTCCTTATTACATTTATTAGAATAAATCCTGAATTAGTTTAACTGGATTATTTTTTTTAAAACAATATTATAAGGAATCCTTAGATCAGTGGAACGCAAAGTGTGATCAAAGCTGTTGTAAAATTACAACCCCCCACATATTCAACATCCTGGGAGTTGTAGTTTCTCCTATGCTTCATTGGGGGACACAGGACCATGGGTGTTATGCTGCTGCCACTAGGAGGACTCTAATTAACACAAAGAATAGCTCCTCCCTGCAGTATACACCCTCCTGCTGGCTCTAAGTGAACCAGTTCTTGCTTAGTGTCTGTAGGAGGCACTTGGGTCTGCTTTCAGACCCCACCGTTTTTATTTTAGTTTTTTACTTTTTATTCTATTTTACCCTCAACAGAGCGAATGGGGGCGACGGATCCTTTCTAGGTTCCGATCTCCCCAGAATCAACAGGCAAGTACGTGGAGCGTCCCTCCCGTACCCTTTCCTGCAACGTTGGATGCCAGCCCTGAGCTCACTTTACGGGCGACGGTTCCTTCGCATTCCGATCTCCCCCCTCCATAGCAGGCGACCACATGGAGTAGCCCTCCATCTACCTCTCCTGGAGCCAGGTGCATAGCCGGATATAATATGTATGGCGTCCATGCAGCCCCCCTCTGCATCACCACTGATATAGCGGATGATGGAAGGCGGCAGAAGCTCTCCACCTCCTCCCTGACTATGGCGACAGTGGAATGAGCACCGGCCCACTGCATCTACCGTGAGTACACTGCGGGGGCCGAGGCGCTGGGGGGTCCTAGTCCCCGGGGTTTGGGAGGTCCACACCTTAAAGCCCAGGTCCGTGGGTGGACCGCAGTGCGGCAATTCAATGAAGGAGTGTGGCTTAAGGATGGCGCTAATAGCGGTCGCGGCGCTGCAGCCGCAACCGCAGGTTTAAAATTTAGCCCCGGCTTTTCCCCGAGAAGCGCTCACTTCCCGATCTCGGCGGCCATCTTGGGACACCCACAGAGCTGATGCTGCTCCAGCCTTTTGAATCACAGCCTTCAGGACTAGCGTTTTCTGGGCATACACCGCAGACCTTCCCTGGGGACTCAAGACACAGGACCTAGGTAAGCTGCAGAAACATAGCTTAACCCTTCTCCTGCTAGTAAGCGCTCTCCTCAAGGCTATGCTATGTCTCAATCAAAGCCTCACAAAAAGTCTGGGAAAACCCACACTGTGTTCTTCGCTGCATGTACCTCTTGTAAGGTGTCCTTACAAAGGGGTCACAATACTGCATTGTGCACAGCTTGTGAACCGGTGACTGTTCAGGGACCACCTGTTACTGATACCGAACCCAGTGAGCCTAGTCCCCCTGAGTGGGCTACCTCCCTTACCCGGTCTATGGCATCCCTGGCAAAAGCGTTAGACTCGTTCCGAGACCCTTCCTGTAACAAGGGCACGATTTCAGACGACACTTCCGATCGTCAGAACCTCTCGTATTCCAGGGGTCGTACCTTGCCAAGGAGTTCTCACTCTTCCTGGAAAAGGACTCATGCCATATCCCCAGACCATCACCGGGATTCGGGTTCTGAGAGCTCCATTTCTCGCTCCCCTTCCATTGGGGCTAGTAGAGAACCTGTTTCAGAGGACGATTCTGACACGTCCCTAGATCAGGAATTTCATCACGATCAAGAGACTCTCCACTCTCTGAGTCAGTGAATAAGGTTTTGAAGCTTGATGAGGAACCTTTATCCAAAATGGATCATGCCGTGTCCTTTAAGAGGACCAAGCGAGCTCATAGAGTGTTTGCCACTCATCCCGAATTTAAGGAAATCGTTGAATCTCACAGGATCCGTCCAGATAAACGATTCACAGGGCAGAAGCCCATGGAGTCAAAATATCCCTTTGCCCAAGATCTAAGAAAAGATTGGTCGTACTCTCCCCCGGTATCTCACCTGGCTACTAAATCTGTTTTATCCTCTTCGGAGGGCGCCTCGATTAAAAACCCAACCGATCGTCAGATCAACAATACAACGTTTGAAGCCTCAGCAGCCACACTCTTCCCATCTTTTGTTGCTACATGGGTGGCTAAGGCTATGACCCACTGGGCTGAGATCTTGTCTTCAGCGGTGCTGGATACCAATCTTCCCCCCCGAGATAGCAGACCTCGCTACTCAGATAGCCAGAGCTGGAGATTTTGTAGTGACCGCATCCCTGGATGCTGCTAACTGTGCTTCGCAAGCAGCAGCAAACGCCATCACCATCCAGAGGTCCTTATGGCTCAGGGACTGGCGTGCGGATTCTGCTTCCAAAATAGGGATTTTTGTGTGTACTCACCGTAAAATCCTTTTCTCCGAGCCACTCATTGGGGGACACAGGACCATGGGGTGTTATGCTGCTGTCACTAGGAGGCTGACAGCTGAGACAATAAAAGGTTAGCTCCTCCCCTGCAGTATACACCCTCATGCTGGCTTCCAGAGACCCAGTTCAGGGCAAAAGCAGTAGGATAATAACAAAATATCAAGTAACATTAGAGTATAACATGTCAACAAAACAGTCTAAAACTAAAAAAGGTAACGAGCCGTAAGGCTACCAGGGTGGGTGCTGTGTCCCCCAATGAGTGGCTCGGAGAAAAGGATTTTACGGTGAGTACACACAAAAATCCCTATTTCTCCTTCGCCACATTGGGGGACACAGGACCATGGGACGTCCCAAAGCAGTCCCTGGGAGGGAAACAATACAACCAAATAACTCCGTGTACCATCTGACTACAAATGCGCAAAGGCCGCTTGCAGAATACGTCTGCCAAGGGCCGCGTCCGCAGAGGAGAGAATGTGGACATTGTAGTGCTTTGTGAAAGTATGCAGGCTGGACCACGTAGCAGCCTTGCACACCTGCTCCGCTGTAGCCTGGTGCCGGATGGCCCAGGAAGTACCCACCGACCGAGTGGAGTGTGCTCTAATCCCCGCCGGGATAGGAGTGCCCCTGACCCGATAGGATTCCTGGATAGCAGATCGGATCCATCTGGCTATCGTGGCTTTAGACGCAGCCAAACCCTTTCTGTGACCCTCCGGGAGCACGAAAAGGGCGTCCGATTTTCTGAAATGAGCCGTTCTGGAAATGTACCTCTTAAGAGCCCGTACCACGTCCAGGGTATGAAGGGCTTTTTCAACTCTGTGTTTTGGCTGCGGGCAAAAAGAGGGAAGAATGATGTCCTCGTTAAGGTGAAAAGATGAGACCACCTTAGGAAGAAAGGCCGGAGAAGGGCGTAGGACTACCTTGTCCTGATGGAAGGCAAGAAAAGGAGCCCGGCAGGATAAAGCGGCCAATTATGAGACCCGTCTGATAGACGTTACGGCTACGAGGAAGGCAACCTTCCAGGAGAGGACAGAAAGCGGAACGTCCTGAAGGGGTTCGAATGGAGGTTCCTGAAGAACCCCCAGGACCAAGTTGAGATCCCAGGTCTCTAACGGCATTCTGTAGGGGGGTACCACATGGGAGACCCCCTGAATGAAAGTCTTGACTTGAAGGTTGGCAGCAATCCTGCGTTGAAACAACACGGATAACGCTGAGATCTGACCTTTGAGGGAACTCAGTGCCAAGCCGGAATCCAAACCGGACTGAAGGAAATCCAAGATGCAAGGGATTGAGAAGACTAGCGGAGGGTGACCTCGGAGTCTGCACCATGAGAAGAAGGTCTTCCAGGCGCGGTGGTAAATGGAAGCGGAAGACGCCTTGCGAGCGCTTAGCATGGTGGGAATGACCTGCTGAGAGAAACCAGCTCGAGTTAGAATCCAGGTTTCAACAGCCACGCCGTTAAACGTAGGGCCCGAGCTCTGGTGGCAGATCGGTCCTTGGCAAAGCAGGTCTGGGCGGTCTGGTAACCGCCAGGGGGCGTCGGCTACGAGCTGAACGAGCTCCACGTACCAAGCGCGACGTGGCCAATCTGGGGCGACCAGAATGACCGAAACTCCCTCCGTCTTGATCTTTCGGATCACCTTCGGCAGTAAGGGAAGTGGAGGAAACACATATGGGAGTTGAAACTGATTCCAAGGGAATATCAGCGCATCCACTCCGATGGCCTGAGGATCCCGAGAACGCGCAATGAAGTTGTGGACCTTGGCGTTCAATCTGGTCCCCCAGCGAAGGCAGATCTGTCGAAAAACCTCTGGATGGAGTTCACACTCCCCCGAGGCAAGGCCCTGGCGGCTCAAAGTCCGCCGCCCAGTTTTCGACTCCCAGAATGTGCACCGCGGAAATGGTGGAATGGTTGGTTTCGGCCCAACGAAGAATGCGGGAGACTTCCTGCATCGCCGCCCTGCTGCGGGTACCCCCCTGGTGGTTTATGTAAGCCACCGCTGTGACGTTGTCCAATTGGACTCGTATTGGGTGACCCGCGAGCAGGGCGTGAAAGCGACTCAGGGCAAGTCTAATCGCACGAATCTCCAGGATGTTGATAGGGAGCCTTGACTCCCGAACTGTCCAACGGCCCTGGGCAGAGTGGTGAAGAAACACCGCACCCCAGCCGAGGAGACTGGCGTCGGTAGTTACCACTAACCAGCGGATCGGGAGAAAGGACTTCCCCTGAAGAAGAGATGGACCCAGGGTCCACCATACAAGAGATTGTCTGATCCGCGGAGACAACGGGCAAGGACGGTCGAGAGATGAGAGACTCCTGTCCCAGTTGTCCAGCAGAGCCTGTTGCAAGGGGCGGAGATGGAGTTGAGCGAAAGGAACCGCTTTGATTGCTGCAACCATCTTTCCCAGGATTTTCATGGCAAACCGAATGGTTCGCGGGCGAGGATGGCAGAGCGTTCGGGCTCCTTGCTGACGCGCTTGGGCCTTGGACCGAGGAAGCAAGACCAGACCCCTTGAAGTGTCCAGGATCATTCCCAGAAAGGAGATCCGTCGGGCAGGAACGGGAGAGGACTTGTCCAAGTTGATCAACCAGCCCAGGCGCGAAAGAGAATCCAAAGTAATGTGGACGCTTGCCTCGCAGGCCTGATAAAACGGACCCTTTATGAGGAGGTCGTCTAAGTAAGGCAACACGACGACTCCTCGAGAATGAAGAATGGCCATGACAGCCGCCATGACCTTCGTGAATACCCTGGGTGCCGTGGCAAGACCGAAGGGTAAGGCCGTGAACTGGAAATGGTCCTCTAGAACGGCAAAGCGGAGGAACCTTTGATGTGGCGGGAATATTGGAATGTGAAGATAGGCATCCTTGATATCTATCGATGCCAAGAATTCCCCTCTTTCCATCGAGATGACCGACCTGAGCGATTCCATCCTGAAGTGTCGTACTTTTACGCACTTGTTCAGGAGCTTCAGATCCAAAATGGGGCGCACTTTCCCGTCCTTTTTTGGCACGACGAAGAGGTTCGAGTAGAAACCTTTGAACTTCTCGTGTTCCGGAACCGGAACAATGACCCCGCTCTGGCGGAGGGAGTGAATGGCGCAAAGGAGGGCGCGAGACTGAGCTCCCGAACTGGGGAGATGAGAGGGAAAAAACCGAGTTGGAGGAGGAGCGGAGAACTCTATTTTGTAGCCAGACGACACCAGATCCCTGACCCATTCGTCGTGAATGACGGAGAGCCAGGCTTGCTGAAAAAGAAGTAGGCGTCCGCCTACTCTGGTGGTATCGACTGGCGCCATTCCCGAGTCATTGAGGAGGGAATCTGGGGGGTCTGGAACCTCTGGTCCTGGGCTGCCTAGGCTTTCCTCGCCAGGACGGATTCGGCCTGAAAGAGGGACGAACGTCCCTGTCTGAGCGAGCGGAACGGTCCGATCTGGAAAAACCGGCAGGATTGGACCAGGCTGGGCTGGTACGAAAGGGCCGAAAGCGAAAATATGGCTGGCGCTGGAAGGCCGCCTTGGGCCTCTGTTGGGGAAGGAACTTGCTCTTTCCCCCTGTAGCGTCGGAAATAAGCTGGTCTAGCTTTTGACCAAAAAGACGCCCGCTCTAAAAAGGGAGAGAAATCAGAGATTTTTTAGAGGAGGAATCTGCGCGCCACTCCCTGAGCCAAATAGCCCTTCTGATAGTGATGGCGTTTGAGGCCGCCGATGCTGCGCAATTCGCTGCATCGAGAGATGCGTACATCACGTAATCACCAGCCATGGCTATTTGTTTAGCAAGGTCCGCCATCTCAGACAGGAGATCCTGTTCATGAATGGATTTCGCTAGAGCGTCCGCCCAGGAAACCATTGCCTTGGCCACCCAAGCCGCGGCGAAAGAGGGAGATAGGGAAGAACCTGAGGCTTCGTACACTGAGCGAGCTAGGGAATCTAGCTGGCGTTCAGTGGGACTCTTAATCGAAGCGCCCTCCGGGACGGATAGGAGCATTTTGGAAGCAAGGCGCGAAACCGGAGGATCTACTATTGGGGGATCCGTCCAGTCTTTCACGAGATCTGCTGAAAAAGGATATTTCGATACAAGGTCCTTTTTTCCCGTGAAACGCTTATCCGGACGCTCCCTGTGTCGCCTGACTATATCCAGAAAATCAGGGTGAGAGGCGAAAGTTTTATGAGAACGTTTGGTTCTAGTAAAGGAGACTGCGTGGTCCGGAGCAGAATTAGAGTCATCGTCCACTTTAAGTGCGTGATTGACTGCCACAATGAGGGAGTCAACCGTAGATCTAAACTCCGGAGCCTCCGGGTCTAAGGATACATCAGACTCATATTCAGAGTCGTGAACGCTGCGAGCCCCCAAAGAGGGTGAGCGAGAGGTGGAGCTGCCAGAAGCTGAGTGGCGAGGTGAGCGCTCAGGAGAGGTAGTGCGGATCCGTTTTCTAGATGACCGTGCCTCTTTCCGGAGAGAGCGGCCCCTGGTGGCCGACGATTCCCCTGCTACGGAGGGATCTCTTAACACCTGTAACGGGTTGCCCTGTTCCCCAGGAGGGTTCTGAATGGATTTGATGGCATTAGCTAAAAAATCCACGGATTGCGAAAGTGACGCGACCCACGCGGGGGGACTAGGTACGCCAGAGTCGGTGGAGGGCTCCTGGGCACATGGGGCATCGCAGGCTGAGCAGAGGAAGGAACTCTGAGGCCGAGGAAGTGGAGCCTGGCAGGTGGTACACGCAGAAAAGAAGGTAGTATGCACCTTAGAGGACTTTTTAGACTTTGACTGGGACATGGTGCACCCTAATGTAAGATAGACCGGGTCTGAATCTAAGGAAGCTAGGGCGGCGCTGCAGGGGAGAACCTAACGTGGTCTCCTTACCCGAGGTCCTGTGTCCCGCAGAGAGAGAGAAGAGGCGGCGGCATACCAGGTCCTGCTGGCGACAGTTGACGGAGAAAACGCTGCACGTGTGGGTAGCTGCGGCTGGAGCAGGAGCTGCGGCGTGCAGAGGGAAAATCCAAGATGGCCGCCGAGAGTGGGGAGAGGAGATCTCGCAGAGAGCGAGAAGCGCCAGGACCAGGGGGCGGCGCCGTATAATGACGCAAAATGGGGGGCGGAGCCTATCGGGATGCGGCCTGTGCTAGGCCGAAGCCGGGGACTAAATTTTCGGCTTCGGCCCGGCGCTCGGCCGCTGATGGCCGGAATATAAGGGGCCCGGAAAAATGTGTGCCACCACTAAGAGAGAGCCCTCCGAACCGCAGAACCTTTTCTTGTTTCATCGAATTTACAGTGCCTCTGTACAGCCGAGGGTGAAACCTGGTGGACAGGGCTGATGTCCGGCAATAAAAAGGCCTGGCTGCAGAAGAGGATACTGGAGGTAAAACACCAGTGCTCGTCTGTACTACGTGGGGAGATCGGCGCCCGTGAAAGGGACCGTCGCCCAAAAGGGTCAGCTCAGGCAGTGGCTCCCTCGTCGCAGGAGAGGATACGGAGAGGTGAAACTCCCGTGCTCGCCTGTTGTTGGTTTGGGGGAGATCGGAACATGAAAGAATCCGTCGCCCCCTTCGTCCGGATAGAAAGTAAAAATCAGTGTGCCTCCTACGGACACTAAGCTTGAACTGGGTCTCTGGAAGCCAGCATGAGGGTGTATACTGCAGGGGAGGAGCTAACCTTTTTTTGTCTCAGCTTAGTGTCAGCCTCCTAGTGACAGCAGCATAACACCCCGTGGTCCAGTGTCCCCCAATGTGGCGAAGGAGAAAAGTCATTGACTTCTCTTCCATATCAGAGCGGTCACCTTTTTGGCGAAAAGCTCGACCAATTAATTTCCGACGCCACTGGAGGGAAGAGTAAATTTTTTCTACAACAGAGAACCTTTCGGAACCAGCAGCAGCAGGCTCAGTCCCGATTTTTTCGGTCCAACTCAAATTGGTCCTCTACTTCCACATCTTCCGGACCCGGCCGGGCACAACGTAGGGATAGAGGTCCCCAGACCTCTTAGGGTATGTTTCCACGTGCAGGAAACGCTGCGTGTCTGATGCTGCATAGAGCCGCAGCGTCAGACACGCAGCGTCCAGATGTTACAGCATAGTGGAGGGGATTTAATGAAATCCCGTCTCCACTATGCGTGGTAACACGCACGCGGCGGCCCTGCGACTCCGGACATGCTGCGCGTCTTTTCAGATAGCAGCATGTCCGTATATCTTGCGGCAACGCTGCGTCGCCGCAAGATATAGCACAGGGCCCTATGTCTGGTGTGCGATGATGCCGGATGTGTGCTGTGAACACATCCGGCATCATCGCGTCCCAGAAGGGGGCGGGGCTTACCGCAGAGCGGCAAAGCCGCTCCGACGATACCGCCGGCCATCCTGATCGTGGACACATACCCTTACAAACCTTCCCCTTCATGGAGAGACAGGCCTAGGCAGTCAGGATCCAGGGGTCCAGACCGGGCAGGTCTCCCACACAATGACTCCCTGCGGTATCCGGAGGACACCCTCAAAGTAGGCGGCTGCCTGCTTTCCTTCAGCGACGCGTGGCTCTCGGTCGTTCACGATGAATGGGTCCGCGACCTAGTGTCCTCCGGATACAAGATAAAATTCTCCTCTCTTCCACCAAATCGTTTTTTCCTGTCTTCTCCTTCCAGGGCAAAAGCATCAGAGTTCTTCCAAGCTATAACTCCCTGAGAAAAGACGAAGTTATTATTCCGGTCCCTCAAAACGAAAGGTTTCAAGGTTTTTATTCAAACCTCTTCATTGTTCCAAAGGACGGTACAGTACGGCCCATACTGGACCTAAAACTGCTGAACAAGTTTGTCAGGGCGCGATGGTTCCGGATGGAATCGCTTAGTTTTGTCATCGGCTCCAATGAAAAAGGCGAGTTCCTGGCGTCTATAGACATCCAGGACACGTACCTCCACATTCCTATTTTACCTTCTCACCAAAGGTTTTTTCGCTTCGCAATTCAGGAAGGTCACTTTCAATTTGTTGCTCTGCCCTTCAGCCTCGCCACCACTCCCAGGTTATTCACCAAGGTCATGGCGGCCGCCGTGGCCATCCTACACACCCGAGGCGTGGTGGTGCTACCGTATCTAGACGATATCCTCATCAAAGGCCCCTCTTTCCGCACCTGCAAGGAGGCCGTGAACATCACAATACTCTTTCTCGCTGGGTTGGAAGATAAACTTCAAAAAATCTTCCCCAGTATCGGCTCAGCGAATTTCCTTTCTAGGAATGATACTCGATTCATTCCGGGGGTTGGTTCTTCTTCCCCAGGAAAAGATCTCAGTCTTAGGCTGCCGTCACACTAGCAGTATTTGGTATTTTACATCAGTATTTGTAAGCCAAAACCAGGAGTGGGAGAAAAGAGGGAGACACAAAAGCACGAATAGGGTCTTCTCAAACGTTACACAAAGTTGCCCACCAAGAGAACTACTCACCTGGTGAGATTGAAGGAAGGACATATATTAATGGCGGCTGCTGCAGATCCACAGGTCAGTGCAGGACCTGATTGAAGCACAGATAGGAGAAAAAAGGATCATCCCCACGCTGCCATAAGAATTTCAAAAACTGTAGAGGTTTCAACGTGGTTTACTCTACGCGTTTCAGGGTTCAGGTGACCCCTTCATCAGGACATACCACAAATATTTTAGAATAAACCATGTTGAAACCTCTACAATTTTTGAAATTCTTCTTACGGCAGCGCGGGGATGATCCTTTTTTCTCCTAAGTGAAAACCAGGAGTGGGTGATAAATGCAAAAGTGGTGACGTGTTTCTATTATACTTTTCCTCTAATTGTTCCACTCCTGGTTTTGGCTTACAAATACTGATGTAAAATACTGACCAAATACTGAGCGTGTGACGCCAGCCTTAGGCCATGTTCACACGTTCCTGATTTCCCTGCTGTTTTTTCTGCACTAAAAACCGCAGCTCTTGGCAGAAAACGCAGGTCCTGTTTTTGGTGCGTTTTTTGATGCGTTTTTTAGTGCGTTTTTTTAATGCAGTTTTCTATGCAGAGTCTGTGTGTTTTCTAGGAAGTTTTTTAGGGTTAAAATGGCTGAAAATACCCTAACCCTACCCCTATTCTAACCTTAGTGGGGAAAAAAAAAAAATTCTTTATTTTTTTTATTGTCCCTACCTATGGGGGTGACAAAGGGGGGGGGGGGGGGGTCATTTACTATTTTTTTTTATTTTGATCACTGAGATAGGTTATATCTCAGTGATCAAAATGCACTTTGGAACGAATCTGCCGGCAGATTCGGCGGGCGCACTGCGCATGCGCCCGCCATTTTGGAAGATGGCGGCGCCCAGGGAGAAGACGGACGGACGGACACCGGGAGGCTGGGTAAGTATAAGGGGGGGGGAGATGAGGGCACGGGGGGGGGGGGGGGGGGGGGGCAGTCACACTGCAGCGGTTCTGCACCACAAACCGCAGAAAACCCGCAGATATTTTTTTCATCTGCGGGTTTGACCTCACAATGGAGGTCTATGGGTGCAGAACCGCTGCAGTTCCGCAAAAAGAAGTGACATGGTACTTCTTTTTTACCGCAGCTATTCAGCGCGGCTTTTTTAGTTAATTCCCGCATCATGTGCACAGTGGTTCCTGTTTTCCATAGGGTACAGTGTACTGTACCCTGCATGGAAAACAGCTGCGGAGCCGCAGCGGCAAAATCGCAGCGGTTCCGCAGTAAAAAACGCACTGTGTGAACATGGCCTTACAGTGAGAAGCTCTCTCAGCCCTGCACTCACTCTCTGCGCCTCAGTATGAGAGTTCTCGGCAGGACGGTAGCAGCCTTGGAGGCGGTTTCATTTGCTCAATTACACCTTCGCCCCCTACAGTATGCCCTCTTGGCTGTTTGGGACAGGAACCCGTTCTCCCTCGTCAGTTCCTCCTTCCCCAGCGAGTCACACAGTCTCTCAGGTGGTGGACATTGAAATCCTCCCTGAATCAAGGGAAGTCCTTTCTTCCAGTACATTGGTTAGTTCTGACAACAGATGCCAGTCTTCTAAGCTGGGGAGCGGTGTTCCTTCATCACGCTGCTCAGGGCCGCTGGTCCCCCCCAGGAATCACGGGTGGGAGGGTGTATACTGCAGGGGAGGAGCTATTCTTTCTGGCAAAGCAACCTCTGCTGTAGAGGCAAAGCAACCTCTGCTGCAGAGGCAAAGCAACCTCTGCTAACAGCATCAGAGAACACATTTCAGACCAGTGGCTCAATGATAATGACCCGAACTATCAATCTTTAGGAGGCTGCAGCTCACAATCCCATCCCCAGGCCGCCAGCAGGATATTAAGAGGCAGGGAGCATTTCAGATGATTGATCTTGAGAACAAAATTTAACTTATTTTATAGCAGCCGTTTCTGTTACAGCTGTACCCATTTCTTGTACTTTGCTCCAAGCAAGAGCATTGTCTTACGATCTGTTGCAGTAGCTAAATGAGGAACATTTGTAAAAAGTAAATGGACTAAGGCTTGGTTCAAATGGTCATATGGCACAGTATTGACTGATTAGTCAGACTGCACATTCTGGTTGAACCTGGCCAAAAACTGACTTTTTGAGTTAAAGGGGCATTCCCATCTCAGAGATCCTATTTCAGTATGAAGTAGGTGTAATAATAATATTAGCAAAGACCGCCAATTAGAAATGTATAGTTCTTCTAATTAGCTATGTTACTTACCCCATGCGCAGGGCATTGCATTAGCCTAGATATCCATAGTTACGACCACTAACAACTTTCATTATATTTGAGGTCTTCACCATGGGTACCTAAGCTACTACAATGCCCTGCACATGGGGTAAGCTACATAGCAGATCAGAACTATACTATATTTCTAATTGGAGCTATTTGCTAATATTATTACACCTACTATATATTGGGATAGGATCTGGGAGATGGGAATACCCCTTTAAGGCGTTATGCTAAGCTGGGAGTAATTGTCTAGATGTATACTATCCTCGGTTCATGACTCCAATAGATGGGCATTATGAGAACAGCGTGTTTCCCAACATACAGACAACAATATAACCTCCCAGATGGGAAAAACAGGATTTTTGGTTGCTTACCGTAAAATCTGTTTCTTGAAGCCTCCATTGGGGGACACAGGAACCATGGGTGTATGCTGCTGCCACTAGGAGGCTGACACTATGCAAATAAAAAAGTTAGCTCCTCCTCTGCAGTGTACACCCCACCGACTGGCATTAAACTCTTCAGTTAGTGAGAAAGCAGTAGGAGAAAGAACAAGGTTGAAAAACCATAACCACAAACTTGAGAACTGTAAACGTGAGAACAGTCAGAGAACATATAACAAAAACATTGGGAGGGAGCTGTGTCCCCCAATGGAGGCTTCAAGAAACAGATTTTACGGTAAGCAACCAAAAATCCTGTTTTCTCTATCGCCTCTCATTGGGGGACACAGGAACCATGGGACGTCCCAAAGCAGTCCCAAGGGCGGGAAAAAACAGACTTCCATCAGGTCAGAGGACTCACCACTGCCGCCTGCAGGATCCTTCTGCCTAGGCTGGCGTCCGCCGATGCGTAGGTATGGACCTTGTAAAATTTGGCGAACGTGTGGATGGAAGACCAAGTTGCCGCTTTGCACAGCTGTAGGGCGGAAGCCCTGTGGTGCACCGCCCAGGAGGCGCCGACTGCCCGGGTAGAGTGAGGAGGGGGCACTCTGTTCTTGACCCGGTAAGCCTCCAAGATTGCCATTCTGATCCATCGAGCAATAGTCGCTTTAGAAGCCGGCTGGCCTCTGCGCGTGCCATCAGGAATGACGAAAAAGGAATCCGTCTTCCGGAAAGTGGACGTTCTGTCCAGATAGATCCTCACAGCCCTGACAAGGTCCAGCTTGTTCAATGATCGCTCCAGAGGATGAGTCGGAGCTGGACAAAAGGAAGGTAGAACGATGTCCTCGTTGAGGTGGAAGGTGGAAACCACCTTAGGAAGAAAAGAAGGTGGGGGCCGGAAGACCACCTTGTCCTGGTGAATGACCAAAAACGGAGGACGGCAAGACAGGGCCGCCAGCTCGGAAACGCGGCGAATGGACGTGATGGCCACAAGAAAGGCTACCTTCCATGATAAAACTGATAGAGGAATCTCCCTAAGAGGTTCAAAGGGAGAAACCTTCAGAACGTCCAGTACCAGGTATAGGTCCCATGCCTCCACAGGGGCCCTGTACGGCGGGACGGCGTGGGCTACCCCCTGAAAGAAGGTCTTAACCTGTGGCCGAGAGGCCAAGGTCTTCTGAAAGAGGATGGAAAGCGCAGAGACCTGACCCTTCAGGGAACTAAGAGCCAGGCCCGAATCCAGTCCTTCCTGAAGGAAGGCCAAAAGAGAAGGCAGGGAAAAAACCATAGGCGGAACGCGGTTGGACTCGCACCACCGGAAGTAGGCCTTCCAGGTGCGGTAGTAGATCCTGGAAGACGAAGGCTTCCGAGCCTGAATCATGGTGTGAATCACCCGGTCCGAAAGGCCAGACGCTCTCAGAACCGCGGTCTCAACAGCCACGCCGTTAAACTGAGCGACCGAGAATTCGGGTGGCAGATCGGACCCTGGGACAGCAGATCGGGCCTGTCTGGAAGGCGCCAGGGAGCGTCCGCGAGAAGGTTGACGAGCTCCGCGAACCAAGCTCTCCTGGGCCAATCCGGGGCGATCAGGATGACCGGCACCCCTTCCGCTTTGATCTTCTTCAACAGTTTGGGAAGTAATGGAAGGGGTGGGAACAGGTAGGGCAGCTCGAACTGTGACCAAGGAATGGCCAGAGCATCGACGTCCACTGCGAGAGGATCGCGGGACCTGGAGACGAACTGCGGAGCCTTCCTGTTGACTCGGGACGCCGTGAGATCCACATCCGGAGTTCCCCATCGAAGACAAATCTGATGGAAGACCTCCGGATGCAAGGACCATTCCCCTGCCGCGAGGCCCTCGCGGCTGAGGAAGTCGGCGGCCCAGTTTTCCACGCCGGGGATATGCACCGCGGATATCACCGGAACCGTTGCCTCTGCCCAAAGGAGGATCTTGGATACCTCGGCAAGGGCCAAGGAGCTCCGAGTCCCCCCCTGATGGTTGACATATGCCACAGCCGTGGCGTTGTCCGTCTGGATCCGGACTGGAAGGCCCCTGAGGATCCTTTCCCAGTGGCGGAGGGACAGGAAGATGGCCCGAATTTCGAGGACGTTGATCGGCAGAGATGACTCCTGCAGCGACCAGCGGCCCTGAACCGTCAGGTGGCGAAAAAACGCACCCCAGCCGAGCAGGCTGGCGTCCGTTGTCACCACCTGCCAGTGAACCGGAAGGAAGGACCTGCCCTGGGAGATGAGAGGTGACGTCAGCCACCAGTTGAGAGACCGCCTGACCCGAAAGGAGAGTTTGATCGGTTGATCCAGGGAGAAGACCGACCTGTCCCACTGAGACAGAATGGCTTGCTGAAGGGGTCGCGAATGGAATTGGGCGAAGGGAATCGCTTCCAATGTAGCTACCATCCTCCCCAGAATCTTCATGGCCGAACGGAGGGAGGGAGGTCGAGGACCCTGGAGCAAGTGTATGTCCCGACAGAGAATGGATCTCTTGTCTGTGGGAAGGAAGACTCTGCTCTGACGAGTATCGAAAAGCATGCCCAGAAAGATGATGCGCTGAGAAGGAATAAGGCAGGACTTCTTCCGGTTTACCAGCCACCCGAAACGGGCTAAGGAGTCGAGAACAATGGACAGGCTTTCGTGGGCCTGAGCGAAGGACGGAGCCTTGATGAGGATGTCGTCGAGATATGGAAATAGGACCAAGCCTCTGACTCTCAAGATGGCCATCAGCGCCGCCATGATCTTCGTGAACACTCTTGGCGCGGTTGCAAGACCGAACGGCAGAGCAACGAACTGAAAATGATCTCGTTGCACTGCGAAGCGCAGGAAACGGTGATGTCCGGGAAATATCGGGACATGGAGGTAGGCGTCCTGGATATCTATTGAGCATAGAAACTCCTGAGCCTCCATGGAAGCAATTACTGAACGAAGGGATTCCATCCTGAAGTGTCTCAGGCGAACTCTCCTGTTCAGCAATTTGAGGTCCAGAATGGGGCGAACTTTGCAGTCTTTTTTCGGTACCACAAAAAGATTCGAGTAGAAACCCGTGAAGCGTTCTTTTTCTGGGACGGGAACGATTACCCCGGATTTGAGCAGAGAAGCGATGGCTGAGAAGAAGCCCGGAACTAGAGCGGGGTCTCTTGGAGGACGGGATTGGAAGAAACGATCCCGAGGTCGGGAAGCGAACTCTATTTTGTATCCCGAGGATACAACTTCCCTGACCCATGCATCCTCTACTGCGGAAATCCAGACGTCCCTGAAAAGGAGAAGACGGCCGCCCAATCTGGGAGTTGGGCTGGAGTCTTGCCGAGAGTCATGCCGAGGTGGATCTTCCAGTCCTGGGCCTGGAGGATCTACCCTGGGAGAAACGAGGACGCCAGGACGGAGTGGGCCTAAAGGACACCACCTTCTTCTCTTGACGTGCCTGTGGCCTCTGTTGCTGCTGGGAAAAGGAGTTTGACGCAGCCAAGCGACGAAAATGCCGAAAAGGACGAAACTGTCGTCTAGGAGGAGGGCGACGAGGCTTAGCCTGGGGGAGAAGAGAACTTGTACCCCCGGTGGCGTCCTTAATTATTTGGTCCAGCTGGGAACCAAAGAGGCGAGAGCCCTGGAAGGGCAGACTAGTGAGGGACTTTTTGGAGGACAAGTCCGCCTGCCAGGCCTTGAGCCAAACGGTCCGGCGGATGGCAACGGCATTGCTGGAAGCTTGAGCCGCACAAGACGCGACATCCAGGGAGGCGGAAACCAGGTATTCACCAGCGTGGGAAATCTGGTTGGCAAGTTCCACTAATTGCGCGGGAGGCGCCCCATCCAGGATACCTCGCCGAAGATCCTTGGCCCATTTTGAGATGGATTTTGAAGCCCAAGTGGACGCAAAGGCTGGACATAGAGCCGCTGAAGCCGCTTCAAAAGCAGATTTCGCGAAGGATTCTATAACTCTATCGTTAGAATCCTTCAGAGATGCTCCGCCGGACAGAGGAAGCACCGTGTTGGTGGACAGCCTGGAAACAGGGGGGTCCACCGAGGGAGAGGCCGACCAATTGGCGGTAAGTTCTGGAGGAAAAGGATATAACACACCCAGGCGTTTTCCCCTCTGAAAACGCCTAGTGGGGTTCTCTCTCTCTCTGGACACGATTTCCTCGAATTCAGGATGAGGAGCGAAAAATTTTGAAGGTGGTTTGGCCCGTCTAAACGAAACCGCCTGATCTGCGGGTCCCGTAGAGGGATCCTTGATGCCACATGTTTGGTTTATTGCCCCAATGAGGTTCTGGACTGTCTCACTCATGGTGGCGATTTGGTTAGGATCCAGCTCCGAAGTATCCTCCGAAGGCGCATCAGATAATGCCTCGCCTGACTCAGGGGAGGAGGATCGGTGGGACACCAACCGCGGGGGAGGGCCGAGCGGCGAGATGGAGCGCGAAGAGGACTCAGACCGATGTTCCTGTCTGGACCTTTTGTGGCTTATCAAGGAGAGCTCTGGCGGCGGTTCCTGTGACCCACTGGCTACGGCCGGGGTCTGCAGGGGTAACCGATCCAGCGCGGACACCAGGGTTTGAGATACCCGTGTTAAATCGGCCACCGATTGTGACAGAGAGGCGGCCCATCCTGGGATGGGGGGATCACTCTCGGGCGGAACAGCCGGGGGATCCTGGGCGGTGGGAACAATCGGGTTGCTGCAGGACTGACACAGCGGGGAGGACTGACCTGAGGTAAGTTTGCTGTTACAGGACGAACAAGCAAAGTACGTGACTAAGGCAGAAGAAGAAGTAGGGGGGAGAGAGCGGCCCCCTTTAGAGGTAGACATTTTGAGAGGTCCTCTGAAGATGCCAGTGGGTTAGGGGACAGTGGGGCAGAGGGGGGTGTCAGTCTGCAGTGCAGCTACTTACGGACCCGTCCTGGAAGATGTCCCACTTGCCGGAGGAGAACTCCTGCCCTGAGGTGCTGGATTCTGTGCAGATTTTGTGCCCACGGAGGATGCAGTGGCGAAGGTGTGGGGCGCGCTGCGTGAGCTCCTGCAGCTAAGAAGCGGTGAGCACACACAGACGCTGTCCCTGGAGGAAGGGGGCGGAGCCAGACAGGGGGGCGCCGATGAGCAGGCACAGTATGTCGGGCGGGAAAAAAAGCCCGCCCGATGAAGAAGGAAGTGGGCGGAGCGCGGCACCGGAAGTAGGCCCCGGGAAAAGCCGGGGCCTATATTAGAAGCCGGTGCCCGCTGAGAAGAACCCCCGCGGCGCAGACACTGCCGCCGCATGAAAGAGAGAGAGCGCTGCCGCCAGAAAAGAGTTGCCGGAGTAGGCCCCGGAAAAGCCGGGGCCTAAATTAGGAGCCGGTGACCGGAGAGAAGATCCCCGCGGCGCAGACGCTGCCTGGCAGAGCGGCGCGGCAGCCGCCGCATTTAAGAGAGGGAGCGCTGCCGCCGGTGAAGAATCGCCGGAGTAGGCCCCAGCTGGCTGTGGAGGTGAGCGCCGCCGGAGAGGCCCGCATAGAACGCTGAGGGGGGAACGCTGAGGGCAGCTGGTACGCCGCAAGTAGGCCCCGGGAAAGGCCGGGGCCTAAATTAGGAGCCAGCGACCGCTGAAGGAAAAGTTGCAGGCAGGAGTGTGCCGCAAGCAGGCCCCGGGAGGCCGGGGCCTGAAGGAAGAACGGCGACCGCTGGAGGAACGCGGTGGGGCATGGAAAGGTAGCCACCGCGCAGGGAACGGGGAAAGTGCTGCAAATGCAGCGATGACCCGCGCTGAGTCCTGGGAACCCCTTTAGAAATACTCACCTAGTAAAATCCCCCGTCGTCTGCTACTAACCTTGAGAAGGTATCAGACGTCCATAGGAGCTGCTGATGGACGTCCTCGTCTCCTCCGACCGACAGGCTCTGGTGGGCGAGTGGGTGGGGGACGGGCCAGGACCGGACTTCTGAGCACGCTTGTGTGCCAGGCTCTTGGTCCTGCTGAGGGATCTATGAGGATACGGGGTGGCAGTACACGCCGTACTCATAGTCCGCTTGAGGGACTACAGGTGTGACAGCTCACCCTGTATCCCATCCGGAAAAAACCTGAAAAGAAACGACGCACATTGAGGTAGATAAGGGTCTAAAGAAAGACCCGTGTCCACCTCCTACTGACACTAAGCTAAACTGAAGAGTTTAATGCCAGTCGGTGGGGTGTACACTGCAGAGGAGGAGCTAACTTTTTTATTTGCATAGTGTCAGCCTCCTAGTGGCAGCAGCATACACCCATGGTTCCTGTGTCCCCCAATGAGAGGCGATAAAGAAATTCCTATAAAAGGTAATCACTTACATTAACTGATATCATTTACCATGTCTAGGCAATTAACTATCAACCATGAGTAGCCTATGAGAGCACTAAAAAAAAAAAAAAAAAAACTTTGCATCTTTAATAAAAAATTAACTTGTTTTGGGGAAAATGAAGCAAAAAAAAAAATCTCACTAGTTAAGCAAATCAGAAAAACAGTTTGTGGTCTACTATCATAGATGCAAAGTATAGCAAATTATACTGGCACAATTTCTGCAAAGGAATCTCTGGGGTTGGTCGTGTGTAGCCACCAATGAGGCCACGTACACAACACTGCTTATCGCCACTGTCATACTGCAGCCACAGTCTGGATTAGCATAGAGAGCCACTGTCGCACTGTGCTTTCCTGTACAGCAAAGGTATGAAGATGTATACTAGCCAGATGAAGGGCCATAAGACCACTTGTATGATCTGCATCTAGTGAATGGAGACTTATTAGACATTGCAACATTTGTCAGGAATATATCCAGACATATACTGAGGGCTAAATACACCGATGCAGTGTGCGGTTAGGCTTACTGACAAGATACTCTCTGGATTATGGGGGGAGTGGAAAAAAAAAAAAAAAAAGACTGCAGGTCTCACCTTTAATGGTACCGGCTAATTCAGATTATGTACAGTAATAAAGAACACACGTTACTGGATACAGAAAACAAAAAGATTTATACTTCACAAAAACATATCACCAGCAATTAAGAAAAAAGAAATAAAGATCGTAAAACAAAATTCATCAGTGAAGCTTTTTTTTTTTTTTTTTTTAGGGGGGAAATCTAAACCCAGGCGTGACATGCCACATATATTCATGAGCAATCAACTTCATTTTTTAGGGGTGAAAAACAGGGGAGCCCATCTTATTCTCTGGTCTGCAATGATGACTGGGGCCTGGTCGCATCGGTAGTCCGTAGACCTGCAGGTAGGGAGATTTTCGGCGGCTACAGATTACTGATGTGGCTGCACGATCAGGGTTCTAAAAATCTTCAACTTTTAATATGCACCTATAAGGGGGGGGGGAATTGCAAGAATTTTTTTTGCTAAATCACTTGCAACAAACTTTCCCATATGAGTGCTAGTTTTCATGGAAGTCCTGCTGTCTGCAGGGAAAAAAAAATACAAAATTAAAAACCACTCCTGGGTAACTCCAAGCCATAATTCTGCAATAAGGAAACATTAGGTAGTTAATGCACGGTGCCGTCCTACTACTGTGACCGACAATATAGGAGTACTGGTAATGAAAGCATTGCCAAATAGGATCAGTTTAATCATAGAACATGCACTATTTTATATTCCCACAGAAAATATATACTTTTCTCTTTCAGCCGCCAAATTACCGAGGGGAAAAGCAGAACAAAAGAAGTAGAACAAAACTGAGAATCATCCTTGGTTGACACAGTTTTCCATCTAAAATTTTTTTTTTTTTTTCAGGGCAGGCAGGGAAAGTTTACTAAAAACCTCAAGAATACAAATGATCCAGACCAAGAAATATATATATATATAAAAAAAAAAATGTAGAACTTAAAATGTATGCTTAAAAAAAAAAAAGCTGAATGTCCTCCAGGCCAACAGTAGATTTATATTTCATTTTTCACTTTTCTCTTCAATGCTTGTAGGACTTGATTGGTTATTTAATTTTGCTTCTTTAGTTTGGGGAGAACTCCTCTCACGACTGCGGGACTTTCTGCTCGTCTCCTTGTCGTGTGAAGACTTTTTCTCCTCGTCTCGGCTCCTTCGGTGGGATGAACGGTCTTCTTTGTGTGAACTATGTGTATTGGAATCTGGACTTACATGATTTCGGCTCGTCCTCCGGACCCGCTTACTGTCCGGACTGCTGCTACGAGACTGCCTCCTCTTATGGCTTTCCCGCTCTGTGGTCTTTTTCTGAGAGCTACTGTCTTCCCTTCTGGAGGAATCTTTGCTTTTGCTCTGACTAACCTCCCTATCAGAAGATTTTGAGCCTCCCCTACTTCTGCTTCTTTTATCTCTGGACTTCTCTGGAGTTCCCTTTCGTTCTTTGGATCTTGAGCGGCCTCTTCTCCTGTTGTCTTTTTCCTTGCTTTTAGTGTGGTCTTCACTCCTCGTTCTGTCATTGTCCCTACTTCTTGAGCGAGCTCTTCTGCCATCTTCTCTACTTTTGCTCCGCTCCTTGGTTTTACTACTAGATCTATGCTTCTTCTCAGATTCCCTCTCCTTGCTCTTGCCTTTTTCATGCCTCTCTTTGCTTTTCTGATGATCCCTGCTTTTAGTTCGCTCTTTGCTTCTGCCCCTTTCTTTACTTGTACTCCTTTCCTTCTCATTTTTTGACGTACTGTGCCTTGATCTCTCCTTACTCCTGTTCCTCTCTTTGTCTTTTTCCTTGTTACTTGAGTGCTTTTCTTTATCCTTTCCCCTCTCGTGCCTCCTTTCCTTACTTCTTGAACGGCTCCTGTCATCACGTCTGCTTTGCTTATCGTGTCGGCTATTTTTTACATTCTCTTTGCTTTCACTCCTCCTTTCTGACGTTCTTTTTCTCCGCGAGGTCTTGTCCTGTTTTTCTTCATTTTCTACATCCTTAGACTCTCTGTCCTTGCTGCTTGGCTTGCGGTCTTTGCTTCTCTTCCTGTGATCACTTTTTTTGTGCGGACTCTCAGAACCTTCTCGTTGACCGGACTCTTTCCTCTCTCTTCCGCGAACAGGACTTTTCTGATCATCTTTGTCATTTAATTCACTTCTGTATATATATAAAAAAAAAGCAATAAGTACCTAAAGATAAGCTATTTCTACAGGGGGCATCCCAATAAAGAGAAATCTGAAAATATTGAAGTCTTTTCTAAAGCTTATAGCACGGATGTCACACACCAAGAGTTGTAGAGTTGATGCAAAACGATTTGCAGGACTGGGGCCATCGGCCACATCAGTGATCGGTGGCTTCTGGATAGGAGCCACAAGAATCAATTCTTATTCGACGGCATTCATGGCTTTTCTTTCGATTAACCAGCCAGGCGTGATGTCACATAGACATCACGCCACAACGAAGATGTTGCATTAGGCAAGAAGATCCAAGATGCGGTCAGATAAGAGGCAGTTCTCAGGGCTCCCGTCCAGCGGCTGAAGACCACTGACATGGCCGATGGATCATGTCCTGCAAATTGATTTACTCCAACTCTAATCATGGGTAACAGGAGATTTTCAGAGTTTATTAAAACTCATGCCTTGTCGAAACACAGCACCAATACGCTCTGCCTCTTAAGAACATGCCAAGTTAAGTGTTGGCACCTCTACACAGTCTATACTTTCAAACAATGGTAATATTATTAGGTAGGTGGTGACAAAAAGGAGGCGCGTAGGGTTTGTGCACAGCTGGCATTATAGAATCTTGGTTGCCTTCTGTAAACCACGTGAGCTCAATGTCCAACTGCGGGACCAGACCAATCTGTAATGGCCACGTGTATCGGTACAACGTACTTATCTCCCTTGATCCAGCGCTCTCCGCTCGAATATCTCATTCTCTGGGTTCTTTGCATTTCCTGTCTCCAGTGTGGAGGAGTCTCACTTCTCCTAAAACGATCTCTAGACCTAGACCTTGAAGGTGTACGGTAGCGCTAAAAATTAAATAGAACATGTTAGACCAAAATATAAAAAAGGCACAAAAATGGTTGAACACAACAGCACAAAAATTAAATAGGCAGAAAAGAAATATCCGCTGCGCTTCCAGGTCAACATGTTTCAGACCTAAATTGTCCTTTGTCAAACCATGTAGATCTGAAATATGTTGCATGGGAGCGCAGCGGATATTTTTCTCCTGCCTATTTAATTTTTGTGCTGTTGTGTTCAACCACTTTTTTGTGTCTTTTATACTACTGGATCGATAAAGCAATTCTGTTAAGAGCACGCGAGCGCTAGCTATCATTTCGGCTGAAACTAATGTGTCACATGACCAACAAAAACAGCCCCATAAGGACCTCACTGACTATAATGAAGCCAATTAGGTTTGTGCTATAAAAAAAAAAAAAAAAAGGTTGCATACTGGGCTTCTTCAGGTGACAATTGATGGAAGCGGTGCAGAAGCCTCCTATCGAAAAGTGTGGATCTAGCCTAAAAACCATTTGTAGAGAAAAAAATAAAACAAAAAAACAGCAGAAGCCCACACGATACAGCGATGTACATTTTCAGTGCAGACTGCATTAGGGAATTGCGGGACTGTAATGTGCGGAGTTCAGACATCCCCACAATCAACAACGAACATAAATACGGGAGAATTAGGTACAAATCAATTGGAGAGAAAAACGAAATGCATACTCTTGGGCCTCTACCCTTGATTTTCCTTCCAGACCTCGTCACTAAGAGTCTTCGCTGATAAAGTGAACTGTGAAGATGAAAACATAGAAATCGGAGCATTATAGAAATATTATAAGTAAAGTTTAACTAAACAGGCAAAATTCTAAACATGTATTGCAGTGCAAGGAAGCCAGGTCTGATCCACATGTTTTCATGGTAAATTACAACTATAATATTTTTTTCTCTTTATTTTGCCAAGAGGTAAGTGGCACGATATGGTCCTGCCAAAAGACATCCCCCTGTACAGATGCTCGGACAATTAGCAAATTGGGTATTTATTGGAGGTAGGTAGATGAGTGAGGCGCATACCTTTCCCTCTCGCGTTCTCTGTTTACTCGTGCTTCCATCACCTCAGCTCTTTCAGGGCTTTTTCTCATCAAAAACTTGTTTTCGGGCACAGTGGGGATCTCTTCTGGACGGACGGTGGATGTCACCTGTAGTTCTTGATCTTCATTTTCACTCTCAGAACTGTAAAAAAAAAAAAAAAGTCAAATCGTGTTAATCAGCAATACTATAATAATGTCAAACAGCTGCAATATGTGAATTAAAGGTCCACACAGTTTAGCCAAGGAGACGTATGAAAACAACAAAATTGTGACGTCCTTTTAGTTTGTTTTAACTCCATCTATGATCCATCATTTCAAAAGGTTTTCCACTACTATGGTATATTGATGACAGATCTATAGGATAGGTTGCTAATATCAAATAGGTGCAGATCCGGGATCCCCATGGATCAGCAGTAATCAGGTATAAACAGGATACGGAGCAGAATAACACCACATCTGAATAGGAGCTGATCTACAGTACTGTGCAGAGGCCACTAAATCACGTGATGGCGCTGCGGAGTTCCACTCCATACACTGCTAACATCCGGACACTGATGGATACAGCTAATCAGCAGGGATGCGGAGTGTCATAAAAGTAGAAAAATCATTTAAAGGGGTTGTCCAGGCTTGGGGCTCAAATCTGCAGTCATTGTATGCGACTGCAGACTTGTGAATCCTCACAGCGCAGTGTACAGTCAAGATTCTTTGGTGCTGGGGGCAAGTGGGCGCGTGACCTCAAGTATGCGATTTGGTTACATTATAACTAGACGTGCACAGCCTGGTTCAAGTGAATTGAGCAAGGCGTGATACGTCTAGTCGGATGCAAATCACACTTGTATTCCAAGTGACTGCCATTCCCAGGGCCAAAGAATCCTAACAGTGCGCTCTGTAAGGATTCATAAGTCAGCAGTCACACAGAATGACTGCAAACTTAAGATCCAAGCTTGGACAACCCCTTTAAGTCTTAAAGTCCCATGTGGCTGAGAAGCAACAGAGGGAACGGGATTCCTGGTGGGGTCTTAGCAGTAAATTTGTGCTATATGCATTTACATGCCCCAGCAGATCTCAATACACAAGCACTGAATTACCTCTTCTTAGTCTTCTTCCGTTTTTTCTTCTCCTTTTTTTGCTTCTTTGAATTTTTCTTATGTTTCTTCTTTTTCTTCTTGGATTTCTCCTCTTCACCAGAGTCAGAAGATGAATTAGAAGAGTCGGTGTCACTGGAGCCATCGGTGTCGCTGGATGAAGACTTGTGTCTTTTCTTCTCTTTCTTCGCTAATGAGGTTGGAAGGTTAATACATAAGATACTTGTTATTGCAGAATCCTTATTTTCATACAATATCTTCATTCACATAGTTAGATTGCTGTCATTTTACGTTTTTTGCCCTATCTGGACAACCTTTCCAAAAAGAAGAACCTGCTTCTGGTGGCAATCCTGGGTCATAGTCCCAAGTGGACATAGAGTATATGGACAGAGGTTGTCATTCTGAGACCAGATCATTAAAGCCACTTTCTTTTCCTCCAAAAGGCTCTTGACACATGCATTGCACTATAAGAGAATCTTTACAGAATTTGATTGCAGCCACTTCTCTCTTGATCTCACCCATAACCTGCTCCCCCATCCTTTAATCAAACTGCAATTTGGATAAATGGTGTATAAATGGTGTATACATTAAAGGGTGTGATAACTTACTGATCGGCAGAGTTCTGACAACTGAGATCGGCACCGATTTGCAGAACCCCGACAGTACAACTTTATCCTAGCTACAAAATGGAAGTTGGGTATCTGATGACCAGCACTTTATTCATTGTCTATTGGATTGGGTAGCCCTCAGGAGCCCCTATAGGAAATTAAAGTAGCGGTGGTCAGCACCAGTCTAACAAAGAAAAAAGTTCCCCATTCTGCTAATCGGTGCAGATTCCAGCATTCGGAACCACTGATCAATAAGTTATCACCTGTGGATAAGTGACGACTTGTTTTTACTGGGCAACCACTTTACTTGAAAAATGACACTTTTGGGCACTAATCCAATCCAAAAAGAGTTCCGTACTAACAATGCTTCTAGACAAGTAGTGTTGTATCCGATGGGCCAGTTTAGGATTTATTTTCTGGACGATCCTTATGAGAATCCGCACATAATGCAAACTTTATCACAGTGTCTTAAGATATCTGGGAACCAAACACTCCGCAGTGTGAATCCCGTTAATGCGGATAATAATTATACATTCTCACATTTTGACTTCTGAACATGGACGAGTTCTCCACAATTCTGGATCCTGACTTCCGTTGATGGCTTGCTGGAAGCATCTGTTTTCTGATTTTCAATCTCTCTTACCACATCCTGTCCAGATATTAATTGTCCAAAAACAACATGAAGACTAAGGAAAAAAAAATGACAGAAGTCAGTTGCCAAGTTTAGAGAGAAGACAACACGCTGTGTAGTAGAAGCAAAATGCAAAACTAGTTACCCGTCCAGATGAGGAGTTGGCTTTGTTGTTCTGATAGGGAGGAGTACACCGAAAAGAGAAAGAAAAAACAAACAATCAAGATAAATACAATCATATGATATTAGAAAATATTTTTTTTAATCGTTTTCATTAACAATTTGCAGATAACAAAAGTCCCATAACTGATTATTATTTGCATAGTGTGTCCTGAGGACAGGGCTTTGGCCGCAGCTGCATCTACAGAAGTGATCTGGTATTACTTTATTGTAGAGGTGACCACATAATACAGGGTTAATAGCGATGAGTGATTCGATCTGCAGGACCTTGGTCCAGCGGTCACATTATTTTGACAGGAGCGATGCAAACCACATCCTATCAGCCGGCATCTTCTTCTGATGTGTGTGCGCCTGGTGTGACATCATTGTTGGGGCGTGATGTGAACATGATGTTGCGTTGGACCTACTAATGAGAAGAAGCATTGGCGATCCCGGCAGGCAGGAGGAAGGTTGCAGGGATCCTGGCAGGTAGGATGAAGGTTGCAGGGATCCCCATCTGGAAGCCAAGGCCAACTCATGTGGCCACTAGACCAGGGTCCTGAAAAAAGTTTTACTCATCTTCTCCAACGGACATGACTTACCCATTATATAAGTGACTCTTTGCAACAATTATTTGCTCTGACTAACGAGGCACGTCCTAAGTCTGCAGGCCCATATGTAATGTGTAAGTGCCCAAATAAGACAGACAGTCTGCCGATGTCCTACTGCCCATTAAAGGGTTTGTCCTCTAAAACCTGGAGGGGAGAACTGCCGATTATGCCAAGTCTGCACCAGGGCTGTGGAGTCGGTGTCCATTTTGGTGGAGTCGGAGGTTTGACTTGCCCAGTCCTGGTCTGTACATGCTTGCCGGTGGGCTTGATCAGTAACTACTTACATGAAAAACTGTGAACCATTAGTATCTTTGCCTCTATTGGCCATGGACAGCAAGAACTCCTTGGTGTGCTGAACGGTGAAGTTCTCGTCTGGAGGAAAAATATATTAGCAAGAAAAGAGTGAAAAGCAGCAACAGGTGATTGCAGGAGCAGACTACACAGGGGGTTTCTTACATACCTTCAAAAAAGCCTCCATATATAGACTCTCCGCCTCGTCCATTGCCTGAAGGGAAAAATTGTGCTCAGTATAATGAAAAGTTTAAACAGGACCCCAATAAATGGAGAAAAGTTTAGAGAAGTTTACCTTCAGTAAAGTCTCCCCCCTGGATCATGAAATCCTTCACCACTCTGTGAAACAAGCAGCTCTTGTAGTACAGGGGCTTCTGGGTGGTTTTCCCAATGCCCTTTTCACCTAGGAAAGAGTTGAAGACACGGATTTAACATAAAATCACGGCATTTTAATGTTTTGACTGTAGGACAATGTGGGAAAGATGTCTACGGCGTATTTTACCCTTCAGGTAAAGCAAGATTAAAACACTCAACGTCTTAGGAGTCGCCATAAACGTCCGATATGTGCGGGTTCCTTGAGAATGGGGATTCCAATCTCGTGGCCAATTGTAATTACAGTGGTGGCCGCATAGTCAAGGTTCCTTCCAAAGACTTCTGTGAAAGTTTGGAAAATAGCTTGCACCGGCCATAAATGCCTGAGATAGGAATACTCCCTTTATGAGACGGGTGCACAGCAACGTACAGTCAGCCATGGGTCATGGTAAAACTCCGACATACTACTTTGGTCTCGTCCTCAGAAGTTGTTGATGAAGAGTAAAGAGGAATACAGTTTTAGGGAAACATTGGGATTACAGTAATGCAGCTCAGCAGTGGATCCTGGGCCCCTTCTTATACAAAGATGCATCCACTGACCTGTGCAAAGACATCGGAAATTTTCACACGTTTTTGGACAGACGTCTGTAAACAGTTCGAAGACAACTCTTCCAGCTGTGAGGGAAGACAGAGGAGCAGTCAGTACTGTTATACATGGTCACTCATACCAACAGGCAGTATCGTTCCTCATTCACACAGAACAAGCCCCCCATTCACCTCTATGGCAGACCTCTGGGTCCAAACAAGTAACTGGGGCAAGGGGCGGCCGTACGTACGCCCTCATGGCTCTTCTGAAAGCCTCACCCAACGCCGGTGCTGATACAGCCAAGTTGTCTCTTATTTATGCCCACCTTAGAGGGGTTTTCCATGCAACACAGGAAAGGAGAGCAATGTATGACCGATGGGAGTCCAAACACTGGGACCAGCACCGATCACAACAGGGGCCCAGTGTCTCTCATTATGCGGGTGTGACCACCACTACCATCGCTGTCAATAACAGAAGTGGTCAGTGGAATTGGCCACGACAGTAATCTGCGACAGCTGGAAGGAAGCCCCAAGAACCGGCTGTTGCATCCCAACATCTGCGCCTCTTCTTTTCATTGGTTGGAGCCTGGCATCACAGGTAAGAGGTGGCTCTCAGATTACTGAGCAGGCCGAAAGAATCGATGGGCCCCATCTCTAGTGGTCACACATTCGTACCTTTGAATTACGCGTTGCTCAGACATGAGCACAGCTACTCAGACGAGCCATCTTTGTGTTACAATGATGACCAGTCTTCAGGGTGGCAGCCATGTAATACCCGACGACTCCCTCTCTACCAGGGATATTGGAACCAGGACAGTAGACCACCCCAAACACCACATATCATAAGAGGTCATCTCCGAGACCATCCTTGTCTAACAAATATCCTCAGAGACGTACTGGATGCCAAACATGGCTTTACCTAGGCTGGTCAAGAAAGATTACCCAACAGGAACCATCATTATAAAAGACTTGTAGTTCTTGAATAATAAAGGAGAAGGCACTTACCTGGTACATTGTTGATTGTTATATCAAAAAAACACCGAGGACGCTGAACTTTGACCCCCATGATCTCCACTTGAAAGAAAAAAAAAAAAAAAAGATATTGGATGTGAAGATTTCTCATTATTTTATATAAGTTACTAAAGTATATATTATACATATCTACTACTCCCAGAATAACCATTACATCAGGTCTTATGGATGTAAGCACGGCTCTGATGTAGCAGCCGCTGGAAAATACTGCAGAACAGCTTGCATGCAGGAGTGTATGGGCTGATCTGCAGTACTTAGCGGCCGCTACACATTTTGGAATCACTTCCTTAGGATAGGCCATTAATATTATCAGTAGGGACCTGACTCCAGGCACCATTATGTTTCATTGTTTACCTGGGAAGGTGCAGCACCTGGTATTGCAGCTAGTCATTCTGCTGAACAGGACTGTGCGGCGGTACCAGATCAAGCCACAACTAAGTATATGGAGCTGTGGCTTTAAGCAATGAAAAACATACCTGGCCCCTTTTATTTGTAGTTTGGTGGGGGTCCTGGGAGTCATAACCTGGCAGCTTTCCTAAGGATAGACGGGTAGTGTGGCGAGCACTCTTGCTGAGATCCGAGGTGCTGGTGAACGGGATGGCAATCCCCGTAATTGAACATTACTCTATCACCGCACTCTTGATAGATGCTTGTGAAGACTTTATTATACAGGTGTTGATGCAGCAATAACACAATACATGAATAAGGAATTGGTGCAAGGCTACAGAAAATGGTGAGGCGACAAGATATGACGTTTCAACCCTCTTAGGGTCTTATTCACATAGTCGCTGTTGGCAAAGTTCACCGAATTATGTAAAGGATATCCTGCTCGCAGAAGGACACCGGGGTCCAGGTAGGTCCGGCAGCTGCACCTTGGATTGTGGGCCGCAACTAAGGATAGTTCATCAGTATTATTTTTATTAAATCCATGGATTTGGGGCTAAAATTCATTTTTTGGGGTTTTATTAAAAATGTTACACTTTAGTTTTTTTTTTTATATAGAATGTTTCCCTCTATAAACTCTGTGTTGCACTATATATTGCTGGCTGCAGAAGGAGTTAACTGAGAGTCAGTCAGTGATTCTGTAAGTGTTCCGAGTTCCTCTCAGCTGATTTGTGACCCACGCTGAATGTGCGGGAAACAAACAGCTCGGAAAAGACAAAACATTTTTAATGCAACCCGATCGCAAACAGAATTTTTAGTCCCGAATCCATGCACGTAAGAGAAAAAAAAAAATAAAATCGCCCCAATGTTGGACACCCCCTTTAGGGCCCTAGAAGACCCCTTTAAATCACTGGACAAGACCAGAGATAAGTGGTGCCACTAGACAGCCCCCATCTTCTTTTACAGGTATTTTCAGGGGCGGGGAGCTGTGACTGAGGGAACCTCAGCAGGTTACGAAGTTATGCCTTAAAGGGGATGTCCGCTCGGGTAGGAAAGGTCGATCAGCGGAGGTCTGACAACCGACGCTGCCAAAGATCGCTGCTATCAGTGCCAATGACGGATTGCATTTCCATCCTTACAAATGACAAGCCGTCCTCTGACTACCGCACTTCTCATCTAGTTTCCTGCAGGGAAGTAGTCAGAAAGTTCATTCCCTGCTGCAATAATTGGCTGATTTTCATCTCTGTGGCTCTACACATCACAAAAACTACAAGTCCCAGCATGCCTTGCCTGCTCTGCAGCATACCTAGGGATGCCAGTCCGGATCTGTAAATACTAATAGCTAGGAATGCATGCTGGGACGTGTAGTTCTACTAATCTGCACCAATGAATGAAAGGTTTCTTGAACTTAGCGCTGATTAGCCATGCCTTGTGTCCCTGGTGCATTCTGGGATTTGTAGTTCTGCAGTAAAGTGTTCGTTATGGACCTTCTACCCCCAGCAGGACTGATATACGCGGCTTATGCGCGGCCACAACCAGCCCTGCAGGAGGAAGCGACGTGTGCACGCATTAAATACGTCCTCACCTCAGGCCGGACGGCGGATAGACACCGTGCGAGCTGCAAAGACGAGGTTCAGCCAGTCTCCCCCGCAGTCTGAGGCAGGTGAGGGGCTCACGGAAGCAGAAGTGTGCGGGAACACAGCGAGGACTGCACCATCCGGCCCGGGTCCGCCTCCCGAGTCCTCAGCACTGAGCGCGGAGAACACACAGACAGGAGACAACGAACGCCGATCGAATCGTTCCTCAACTGCAGCAGTCTGCTAAGGAAGATGGCCGCTCCGAATATGGGTCACATGACCAGGTTGGGTGACGAACGAGATGATTCGCTTTCGACTGATAGTGACTGACTTGGCCTGCAATTCTCGCGAGATCTTGTTACACCTTGTCCGTCCGTCTTTCAGCTCAACCAAACTTGCTCTTCTCTGTGTGCGGTGACCCTGTGGAAGTATGCAGGGCTTTCAGGATGACGTCAGCTATGCGACAGGAAGTGTGCGACTCACATGTCTTTGCGGCTCCTGCAGGGGTTTGAGCTGTCCTCAAGGTCCAAGAATAAAACAAATCACGTCCTCATCAAGTGTAAGCATGTTTATCTAATTGTATTCAATTTACTGAAAAGGATATTTGTATTTACGATTCTGGTGATGAACGAGCTGAGCGTTCAATGCAATTAAATGTCATAAGGGTTTCAAAAATGGCGTTATTAGACGTAGGCGCCGCGGGCTAACTTTCCAGCACTTTGCCTTTTGCTGATTCGTCAGACCGCTCGCGGTCGGTGGCCAGTAGGAATCGCTGGGAGAATTTATTTGTGATTTTTAAGAATTGCAAAAGTTTAAAGACGTGTGTGAAAAAAATACTGCAAAGTTAGAATGCTTTAATAAATAGAAGTGTTGATACTTTATTATTATAAATGAACCAAATCATGGATTCTAATGTGTACACCCGCACAAAGTCATGGATGATGTAGGATTATAGTTGGTGTGTATAAACAATTATACAATACAGGGAGAATGATCATCATTTACATAGGCAGGTTAAAATACAGTCGTTGACTGAAACAGAAAGAGCCGTGCAGGAGGCTTAATCCTGGGTGAAGAACAGCCAAACTCTATACAAAGGTGAGGTTGTGGAAGACAGTGTCATGTTATAGATCTTTCACCATTAAAGGAGTGCGGTGGATCCCGGGCGCTGCTGCTTACTCAGGTTAATCCTCAGGTATGCTTAAGGGGCGAGTAGGTTCTACGCAAACATTTTTATTTAAACCCCGGTTCCGGGATCCATCTCACTGATCTTTCCTTTCCTTGTTGTGTCCTCTTTCCATTTGGTCTGCATACGGCGGATATTGGATAATATCTAACTCTTTACATAGTTGTGACCAACCCTCTGACTTGCCCTGATTAGTGATGAGCGAATATACTCGTTACTCGAGATTTCTCCTATTGTGACCTCCGAGTATTTTTTAGTGCTCGGAGATTTAGTTTTTCTTGCCACAGCTGAATGATTTAGAGCTATTAGCCAGCATAAGTACATGTGGGGATTCCCTAGCAACCAGGCAACCCCCACATGTACTTATGCTGGCTATCAGATGTAAATCATTCAGTTGAGGTGAGGAAAACTAAATCTACAAGCACTAAAAAATATGCGGAGGACACTCGAGCGTGCTCGGGAAATCTCGAGTAACGAGATCACTAGCCTTGACCTGTTGCCCACAGTGTTACACAGGGGAGTGCCTCGTTTTTTTTTATCTCTTCAGGTCTTTCACCATAGACAAACCGAGCCATGGTCTTCAGCTGAGGATCATAGTTGGACTAGTCTGACTCTTCTTGGTATTTTGCAGCACTGCATCAGGTGATTCGCAATTGTGGGACCCGTCAATCACCTGCTGTGGCACTTGGACTTTCTGGACTAGTTTTCTCTATTGCTATGGTCCACGGCCGGATCTTTAAAGTATATTATCGCTGAAAAAAATATCTTGCCTTGCGCAGGCATGTACTATGGAGGACAGTGAATGAACTTCAATCCAATATTGCAGCCAGCGGGTAAGGAAAGGGTGAATCAAACACCCGAAAACCCCGCCCCTATGGCTGAAAATTGTTCCCTCCAAATTCAGGTGACAGAGTCCCTTTAAGCTTCATATTCTAATATACAGGGGTGCATATGTAGGCATAAATGTCTATTCATATTTTTTTTTTTATGCTGTGTGGATAGGTAGATGCTGTCTTGCCGGTTGCATGGGTCACCAGACCTTACCCAGATTGACTTGATTTTTAATTGGGAAGTTATCAAAAATGAGGTTTGTTCAAGAAAATCATGCACAATTGATAACATTCAACTATTATTTAAACTGTACACCAACGTCTGCACCCCCTGTATACCAATACATATAATAAGTATGTTAAAATGCTGATTGTATAATCTGTATGTGGAAAGAACACAGCCTTACATATAAGTTGTGGATCCACTATTATTATTATTATTATTATTATTCCTTTTTTTTATCTCTTCCTTTACAGATGGCTTTAATCAAAGTATCTTATCATATCTTAAAGTAACAAGATCTTCTCCGGAGACAGGAATATCCACTTTCTAAGAAGATGTTGGAAGAAAAGACATAGAATATTTTTATTTCTCTAAGGTCCTAAGCCTTTCGTACAGTCCAGACATGTTCTGCTGGAGGAGGGCTTTGCCTCTTTCTCTGCGCTTCTTTCAGATGCGTAGTATCAGTTCGGATCCGCTCCTGGATCAGTTGATGACTAGCCCAAACCAATTCCAGATTTTTCAACTCGTTGGCATCCATAAGTCTAAGCTTACAGTACATCACGTGGGCTGCGCCATCAATACATTATGGGAGCTTCAGAAGGGGAAAACGAGCGCAAACGCAAATCATGAAACCCTCCGAAATCACCCAGAATTTATTGCTCTTCGGATCCTGGCAGAAAATAAAATTGACTTTATGAGCGACACCACCCTGGTGAATACGTTGTATGCCGTTATAAGGTACGAGCCACTTGCTCCATTGCTCGCTCCTTATGTCACATCTCGTTTACCATTGTTGTATTCTGTATTTCAAGGTTTAATGTGGAAGCGCACGACTCTTTGGTGCAGCAGCTGCTAATGGAAGGCTGGAGAAGACTGGAAAAGTAAGGCTGGTGGAATGTTTGATTACCAATCCCAGTAGCCATTTTGCCATTTAGTTGCCCAGCATTAGCTCTTTGGCTGTTGAGGTTCGTCATGCTGTGTGTTGCCCAGAGGTTTTCCGCGTTGTATCCCTCTTCTCCCACTAATATACACGTCATAGCATTTCATAGTAGCATCGTATACATGAGACAAGACGCACAGCCAGGACAATGGAGTCCTGCACTTTTGCAATTGCAGACTGGAAAAACAAAACCTAAAAAGTTAGATCAATAAATTACTTTTTATAAAGAAATCTTTTGGACTTTATCCTATAAAACTGTATGGATCATTGTTCGTTATTTTGTATTTATATGATTGATTGTATGTTTTTACCTGTTTCAGGTTTGAACCGGAGACGTTGTCGAAATTCTCAGTTTGTTTGGAAAAACTAGATCTGGGCAGCAGTCCGTTAATGGGAAGGGTAGCCAATGCCCTGAACACGGGCCTGGAGAACATACAAAATATTAGGTAAGCGGTCACCAGTATCTAAGACTACTGGAAGTGATTTAAAGGGATCCTGTCAGGTCACAGTGGCTTTCTCAGAGCTGAAATAATTCTCTTCACAGTCCTTATGTTTCCAAAGGTAATTTATTCTGTATTTACTTATATCTACTACTCCCCTATTGTAGTATAACCTGAAATATTTGGTGATGGGTCGACTCCAAAGGGCACAACTCCTCATCGGGATATGAGTTATCTCTGACCAGAGGTGTTGTTTTCATAGAACTATCCGGATAGTGAATGAGGGCAATATAAATGCGTAACGTTATGCTGCAGGAAGGGCATGATTTTATTGCTGGATTATGGCAAGTAAATCATCATGTCAGCAGTTTGGGAGTCCTGAGTGACCTGACAGGTCTCCTTTAAGAAGCTAACGAGTGGTCCCCATTGTCCCCTTAAAGTGGACGCATCACCATGAAACATATCAAGTTATTTAACAGCAGAGAGTTGGCACATATAACTAAATATACAAAAATTGCCTTTGGAAGCAATAGGACTGTTAAACAGTCATTTTAGTTCCGCCAAAGTCGTGGTAAATACAGCTCATGGGAGCAGCCATCTTGGCTCCGTCAGCTTCGCCTGTTGTGTTCTAATAGGATGCGCCCCCAGATTCCAGCCTTGTTGTTATTTTTTACTGAATCTTGCATATGTATATTCGTTTTAATTTCTTTTTCACCCATGGATTTCTATAGGCAGAGACTGGTGCAACTAACCTTCAGTGTCATCACCGCACAAACTAAATTTAAAAAAAAAAATAACAAAAAAAAACCCATCATTTTTGAAATGTAAGACTTCCATTTACGGTCTGAAGCAACCTATGATGTTAAAAATATTACTAATAAATGCATAAGGTAAAATAGTACTTGTCTACAAAAATAAGACCATATTGACCTGTGGTGACAAGCAAATGAAAACAATGAAAAAAAAATTCTAGAATGCTGAAAAGGGAAAAAAATTAACGTGCTTAACTGTTTTACTCTGGAAATGCTGTAAAATAATAAAAAACTATAACTTCCCTGCTGAAGCCAATGCCGATCCCGCGTTACGTCTCTGCTGATACTATTTTCTCAGATGAGTGCTATGTGTAGTTTTCATGGATAGCGCTCGTAACTATGATATTCAATAGGGCTGTGCACATGTCCAAAATTTATTTAATCTTTTTATCGGACTCAGTGATCCGAGGGAAAAAAAATTGGGTAATGTCTGATTTTGACCCATCTGAGTGCAGTATGATGGACGGGCAGACTGTGATTCCAGCGATGTGTCACTTACTGGGCTGCTTGCTGTAGTTGTTGATAAAGTTCCTGTTTTCTCTGCTGCAGATCTTGCAGTGCTCTAAATACTGAGCTCTGCAGACCCCCGACCACAGCACTGATTGGCAGCTTTCTGTGTAGGGTGTCAGGATAAGCTCACTGATGGACCCTCAGTTAACTCATTTTGCAAGCCACTCTCTATATTACACACTTCATATGTGCTATAGGTCACATTCATGATCCTTTCTCATCCTTTTCCAGATACCTGTCCAGTCTTATGATGAAGACATTCCCGGTCACCTCTAAGCGGTTGCAGCACCGACTGATCAGCAAGGCTGAATCCTTAATGGAGGGGGATAACTACATAGATGTGCACAGCGTGCGCCGGGTCGTCCAGTTTCTGTGCCTTATGAAGTATGACTACCAGCCCCTCTTGGATAAATGCAATCAGATTTTTGTGCGGGACAAGAATAAAATGAGCACGGACACCATGTGCATCGTCAGCGGCCTCTACCGGCAAATGGCTTTCAAGCAGTACGAGTTTCAGGTGATGGCAAAATTGTCTCTGCTCGAAATATCAAACCTATGGAATAATGCGGATCATTTCGGAAAAATATTTTGTGCCTTATTTCCGATGGCTTCTCAAGAGATAAGAAATAGGTGAGTGGGACCCTTAAAGGGATGTGATTTATCGACCCCTTAAAGGGATACTATGTATCAGCCCTGAACCAATAGAAAAAATCCCGTACTGCAATGATAATGCTCAAATAGAACTCGTATTCCCTAATTAGAGGAAGCTCCTGATTATTTTGTAGTCTAATCTAGGAATTCAGTACCGGAAACAAGTGCCAAATGTTGGATTTGTAAAGGTTTGAGCTCCTTTGTTCCCTCCAGGCTTGAAGACGACCTTGTCATACTGGCCGATAAGATCCATCACATCAGTCTGGTGTACGTCCTGGAGACCATGGCGGAGGCCGAGTGCAAGAACCCAATCCTCATTCAGAAGTAAGTGGATTCCCTAAGGTACCGTCACATTTAGCGACGCTCCAGCGATATAGACAACGATCCGACCTAAACTAGATCGCTGGAGCGTCGCTGTTTAGGTCGCTGTAGAGATGTCAAACACGGCAACTCCAGAACGATGCAGGAGCGATCCAAGTGACGTACTTATCGTTCTCGCTGGTTGTTAGCTCCATGTAAAAACAGTGCTGGCATCGTTGCTTTTGCTGTCAAACATGACGATACACGCCGACCTGACGACCAAATAAAGTTCTGGCCTTCTATCTCCGACCAGCGATGTCACAGCAGGATCCAGATCGCTGCTGCGTGTCAAACACAACGAGATCACTATCCAGGACGCTGCAACGTCACGGATCGTTGTCATTCTCGTTGTAAAGTTGCTCAGTGTGAAGGTACCTTAAGCCGTGAATGGTTTGGAGCTGGATCCTTCCTGTCCAATCTGACATTGTGCATATTATCACGGTCCGGGTACGGGCTGCACCCCGACGAGGATCTGCTGACCCAACTATACTATACATGTGTGAGGCCAGGAGATCCTCGGCCAATTCGGTCCATACCTGGATCATAATATGTAGATATCTGAATCCTGCCATATTTCTACTTACTGATCAGATGGATGCCAGCTGTTGCTCCCTGTAATCAGCCATTTCAGGCTCTTCGTATTCTCCTCCTAGCAAATAAGTACTGAGGTTTTATTTTTTAAATTTTTTTTTGCCTTATCCCTTTGATGTATAGACCGATGAGTCCGATGGTGGATTTCTCCACTCCTCCATGCATGAGCACCCTACTGAGCATTCATGTCTATGGGGGGAATAGAGCGAGAGCGAGCTGATGGCCAGATGAACGCTTGGCTGACTCTTAAGTATATGGGGCCTTTACAAACCTATGAGCCATTTTATATGGTACATACTCGACGTTCATGCACATTCTTGAAGCATCTTTACACTGGAGCAAGGAGCGGCCACCACTTATTGGAGACTCTGTCGGCCATTTCCTAACCTATTGATGACACTGGTGCAGTGTGTTGTGTCGTTTTTGCCATCAAAGACCCATATGTACATCAGTGGGGCTTGTGGTCCCGGTGAGGTTTGTTGTGCCACACACAGCACACTGCGTGGGAGCATCCGTTCTGGATGGAGGACGTGGCGCGGCTGTGGATGGAGTCTTATTATGTTGCTTGATGACGTGTTATCTTTTTCTTTCCGTTCAGGATCTGCTCTGCCATCCAGGACAATCTGGATCATTACCATCGCCTGTATCTATGTAAGCTCACAGATGCCGTGGTGTGCCTGCCCTGCCAAAACTATCAACTGTTTGCGGATCTACAGAAACGTCTAACTGCGTAAGTGCAATCTCCATGCACGTGTGGCGAGTAATCGGGTTAAAGGGACATGTGGACGGCCCTATTAGAATGGCGCTGGGTTTACCATGCGGGTAAGACAAGGTCACTATTAAGAATACAAACATATGACTCGTATACCGTGAGGGCCAGGAGCGGACACAGACAGCAGAGGCCCCTGTGTAAGAACAATATATGGACCATTTGCAGCCGGCGAGCTCCTTATAATGCACAATGCCACCTGCTTTGGGGAAGGCAGTGGCCCCCGGACCTCTCGGGGCCCCTGTGCGGCTGCACTGGTTGCACCAATGGTATGTCCGCTACTGGTCAAGGTGACATTGGGGAGTCCTCCAGCGTGTATGCGCACAGTGTAACTGCAGAGGCCTGTGGTCGCTCACTGACCGCTCTCCTCTTCTGTGGCTGCTCGCTCCACGGAAAGATGCAGAAGTGTGGCGAGCAAGAAGCGTTAGAGAAGAGGGAGGAAAATCGCATGGCCGCAGCAGAGAGGAGAGAGATCTGTGAGCGCGCTGGCTCCTGCTACTACATTGTGTGCTTTCCCCAAGCGAGCGCTGTCAATCAACACAGGAGGCAAAAAAATATCTTGGCCGTGCCAACAACGGACACCCTAATTTTAACATAAATATGCTCAACAACGATAGTTTATTACTACCAACATATGGGTTTTATAAGGACTATTTTATAAGGCTTATTTATTCAGTCGCCATGACAGCACTATGAGAGAGGGGATCCGCCCTTCAGGGACAGGAAACCTACAGACATAAAAGAGCGGTACCTCTCTCCCGCATCAGTTGGTTTCCTGTCCCTGACAGCGGAACCTCTTCAGGCAGGCCTTGAGAAGAAGGTCGAAGAAAAAGAAGATATCCCACTCCTGACATGCCGGTGCAGGTAGCGGGGGTCCCCTACCTCGGCTTGATCAGGATGTTGGAAGCACCACACGGCAGGGGAACTGTCTGGTGTCGGTGACAGCAAGGGGAAGCAGCCTGGGTAGAAAGGGCTGGCTTCCTGATGTGGTCCACAGTCACGCGTACCTGGTAAGTATATGGGGTCTTTTTTTCGGTGGCCGCCTCTGCTGGGGCCTCTGGGGTCTGTCCGCAGCCTGCTGGGGGCACGTGCGTCGGTCCGGGAGGTGCTGGCGTCCTCGGTCGCATGTTGGCTCGCAAGGCCGCGGTCGCAACCAGAAGGGGTGTATCCAGATGATGCGACTAGGCGGCATTGCCTGATAACGCGGCGGAGCATGCGCAGTAGTGCCGTTCCGGCCGATGGCGGCACTCCGGCGTTCGAGCCGGGCTTTGTACCAGGAGGGGGCGGGGATCTCCCTGGCTGGCAGTGGGGTCGCAGCCCTGAGAAAGGGGAACACACCCTATCATCTCATGGTACCGGACACGCCACCGACAGATCCTGCTGACCCCCATCCGGGGGCGGTACCCTGGGGGTATATTTAAAGTAGTGTATGAAGGATGGCAAGTCGCTCCTGACCCATTCTTATGATGGAATCGTCAGAGGGAGCACCGCAGCTGGACAAGCAGCAACAGCAACTTCAGGATTCGGAGGAGCCTCAGGTGATCTCCCAGCGGCGTTCTAGTGGCAGTAGTCGCGCTGGTGGAGCTAAAGGGGCTCAAAAGTCAAAGCCGAATAAGTCCTCAAGCCGTAAAGAATCACCGGCTAGGAAGGACCCCCCAACTACGGTACCACTCGCTGGGTAAGTGATCTACGTGAAAGTTCACTTACTGATTGTTGTCCCTCCTTATATTCCCTCTCTCCTTACTAGGGGAGGAAATGTTTTACTAAGGCCAAACATAGGGAGTGTGCCGAATGTGGGGAGCCACTCCCAGATGGGCATAAAAGGAGGTTATGTAAATCTTGCATACAACACTTATTTGAGGAGGAAGCCCCTGACCTTACTTCTACGCTAAGAGAGATGGTTATACAAGAAGTCAGAGGTTCTATAAAATCCAGGTCTCAGAAAACAGAGGCCAAAAAGAAGAAGGAAGTTACATCCCCAGTCTCAGATATAGATTCGGACTCAGGTGAACTGAGCTCAGATTCCCTCCCGTCGTCCTCCTCATCAGGGGACATAGAATCCAGCCGGGTCTGTCTGTCGCTCGATAGGGTTAATCACCTGGTCAAAGCAGTCAACAACACAATGGGGATTGAGGAGACCCAGTCAGAATGCTCCATTCAGGACATAATGTTCAAAGGTATAGACCGGAAATCTCGAAGGTCTTTTCCGGTAGTGGATAAGATAAAAACACTGATTACAAGGGAATGGAAGAAACCCGAAAGGAAGGGGTCGCTTCCACCAGCGTTCAAAATGAGATATCTAAAAGCACACTAGCCAGATGGATCAGGGAGGCGATCTCTCTCGCTTATACAGCAGGTGGCATGGAGATCCCAGAAGGTGTAAAAGCTCACTCCACTCGAGCCGTGGCAACATCCTGGGCGGAGGTGTCGATTGAAGACATATGTAAGGCAGCCACATGTTCTTCTCCATCCACCTTTCTTAAACACTATAGGTTGGATCTGGGGGGCTCCTCCGACCTCACGTTTGGGAGAAGGGTACTTGAGGCTGTTATCCCTCCCTAAATTTTTCCTTACTACTCTGAAAGTCTCTCGTAGTGCTGTCATGGCGACTGAATAAATACGTAAGCTACTTACCGGTAGCGGTGTTTTTTCAGGAGCCCATGACAGCACCCTTATATTCCCTACCCTCTTCTTTCTCGGATAGCTCAACACTTTCGTTTTTCCTTTAAATTCTACGTTCACTCACATGGTGAATTGTACCATAGTTTATGCTGTATCTGTGTTACTAACCAAGGGGGTCCTCTCATGCTCTGGAACCAACTGATGCGGGAGAGAGGTACCGCCCTTTTATGTCTGTAGGTTTCCTGTCCCTGAAGGGTGGATCCCCTCTCTCGTAGTGCTGTCATGTGCTCCTGAAAAAACATCGCTACCAGAAAGTAGCTTACGTATTTTAACCCCTTTCTGCCATTAGACGTACTATTGCGTCCATGTGGGGTGGGCTTTACTTCCCAAGGACGCAATAGTACGTCATATGCGATCGGCAGCGCTCACGGGGGGAGCGCCGCCGATCGCGGCCGGGTGTCAGCTGCCTATCGCAGCTGACATCCGGCACTATGTGCCAGGAGCGGTCAAAGACCGCCCCCGGCACATTAACCCCCGGCACACCGCGATCAAAGATGATCGCGATGTGCCGGCGGTGCAGGGAAGCACCGCGCAGGGAGGGGGCTCCCTGCGGGCTTCCCTGAGCCCCCCGCAGCAACGCGATGTGATCGCGTTGCTTCGAGGGTCTTACCTCCCTCCCTCCCTGCTCCAGGCCCGGATCCAAGATGGCCGCGGATCCGGGTCCTGCAGGGAGGGAGGTGGCTTCACAGAGCCTGCTCAGAGCAGGCACTGTGAAGCAGCCTGCACTCCTATCAGATCGGTGATCTGACAGAGTGCTGTGCAAACTGTCAGATCACCGATCTGTGATGTCCCCCCCTGGGACAAAGTAAAAAAGTTAAAAAAAATTTTTTCAAATGTGTAAAAAAAAATAAAAAAAAATATTCCAAAATAATGAAAAAAAAAATATATTATTCCCATAAATACATTTCTTTATCTAAATAAAAAAAACAAAACAATAAAAGTACACATATTTAGTATCGCCGCGTCCGTAACGGCCCGACCTATAAAACTGGCCCACTAGTTAACCCCTTCAGTAAACACCGTAAGAAAAAAAAAAAAAAAAAAACGAGGCAAAAAACAACGCTTTATTATCATACCGCCGAACAAAAAGTGGAATAACACGCAATCAAAAAGATGGATATAAATAACCATGGTACCGCTGAAAGCGTCATCTTGTCCCGCAAAAACGAGCCGCCATACAGCATCATCAGCAAAAACATAAAAAAGTTATAGTCCTGAGAATAAAGCGATGCAAAAATAATTATTTTTTCCGTAAAATAGTTTTTATCGTATAAAAGCGCCAAAACATAAAAAAATGATATAAATGAGGTGTCGCTGTAATCGTACTGACCCGAAGAATAAAACTGCTTTATCAATTTTACCAAACGCGGAACGGTATAAACGCCTCCCCCAAAAGAAATTCATGAATAGCTGTTTTTTGGTCATTCTTCCTCACAAAAATCAGAATAAAAAGCGATCAAAAAATGTCACGTGCCTGAAAATGTTACCAATAAAAACGTCAACTCGTCCCGCAAAAAACAAGACCTCACATGACTCTGTGGACCAAAATATGGAAAAATTATAGCTCTCAAAATGTGGTAACGCAAAAAATATTTTTTGCAATAAAAAGCGTCTTTCAGTGTGTGACGGCTGCCAATCATAAAAATCCGCTAAAAAACCCGCTATAAAAGTAAATCAAACCCCCCTTCATCACCCCCTTAGTTAGGGAAAAATAAAATAAAAAATGTATTTATATCCATATTCCCGTTAGGGTTAGGGCTAGGGTTAGGGCTAGGGTTAGGGCTAGGGTCAGGGCTAGGGTTAGGGTTGGGGCTAGGGTTAGGGCTAGGGCTAGGGTTAGGGTTAGGGTTGGGGCTACAGTTAGGGTTGGGGCTACAGTTAGGGTTGGGGCTAAAGTTACAGTTAGGGTTTAGATTACATTTACAGTTGGGAATAGGGTTGGGATTAGGGGTGTGTCAGAGTTAGGGGTGTGGTTAGGGTTACCGTTGGAATTAGGGTTAGGGGTGTGTTTAGATTAGGGTTTCAGTTATAATTGGGGGGTTTCCACTGTTTAGGCACATCAGGGGCTCTCCAAACACGACATGGCGTCCGATCTCAATTCCAGCCAATTCTGCGTTGAAAAAGTAAAACAGTGCTCCTTCCCTTCCGAGCTCTCCCGTGTGCCCAAACAGGGGTTTGCCCCAACATATGGGGTATCAGCGTACTCAGGACAAATAGGACAACAACTTTTGGGGTCCAATTTCTCCTGTTACCCTTGGGAAAAAAACAAACTAGGGGCTAAAAAATAATTTTTGTGGGAAAAAAAAGATTTTTTATTTTCACGGCTCTGCGTTATAAACTGAAGTGAAACACTTGGGGGTTCAAAGTTCTCCCAACACATCTAGACGAGTTCCCTGGGGGGTCTAGTTTCCAATATGGGGTCACTTGTGGGGGGTTTCTACTGTTTAGGTACATTAGGGGCTCTGCAAACGCAATGTGACACCTGCAGACCATTCCATCTAAGTCTGCATTCCAAATGGAGCTCCTTCCCTTCCGAGCCCTCCCATGCGCCCAAACAGTGGTTCCCCCCCACTTATGGGGTATCAGCGCACTCACGACAAATTGGACAACAAATTTTGGGGTCCAATTTCTCCTGTTACCCTCGGGAAAATACAAAACTGGGGGCTAAAAAATAATTTTTGTGGGAAAAAATGTTTGTTTTATTTTTACGGCTCTGCATTATAAACTTCTGTGAAGCCCTTGGTGGGTCAAAGCGCTCACCATACATCTATATAAGTTCCATAGGGGGTCTACTTTCCAAAATGGTGTCACTTGTGGGGGGTTTCAATGTTTAGGCACATCAGTAGCTCTCCAAACGCAACATGGCGTCCCATCTCAATTCCTGTCAATTTTGCATTGAAAAGTCAAACGGCGCTCCTTCCCTTCCGAGCTCTCCCATGCACCCAAACAGTGGTTTACCCCCACATATGGGGTATCAGCGTACTCAGGACAAATTGTACAACAACTTTTGGTGTCCAATTTCTTCTCTTATCCTTGGGAAAATAAAAAATTGGGGGCGAAAAGATAATTTTTGTGAAAAAATATGATTTTTTATTTTTACGGTTCTGCATTATAAAGTTCTGTGAAGCACTTGGTGGGTCAAAGTGCTCACCACACCTCTAGATAAGTTCCTTAGGGGGTCTACTTTCCAAAATGTTGTCACTTGTGGGGGGTTTCAATGTTTAGGCACATCAGGGGCTCTCCAAACGCAACATGGTGTCCCATCTCGATTCCAGTCAATTTTGCATTGAAAAGTCAAATGGCGCTCCTTCGCTTCCGAGCTCTGTCATGCGCCCAAACAGTGGTTTACCCCCACATATGGGGTATCGGTGTACTCAGGACAAATTGTACAACAACTTTTGCGGTCCATTTTCTCCTGTTACCCTTGGTAAAATAAAACAAATTGGAGCTGAATTAAATTTTTTGTGAAAAAAAGTTAAATGTTCATTTTTATTTAAACATTCCAAAAATTCCTGTGAAGCACCAGAAGGGTTAATTAACTTCTTGAATATGGTTTTGAGCACCTTGAGGGGTGTAGTTTTTAGAATGGTGTCACACTTGGGTATTTTCTATCATATAGACCCCTCAAAATGACTTCAAATGAGATGTGGTCCCTAAAAAAAAATGGTGTTGTAAAAATGAGAAATTGCTGGTCAACTTTTAACCCTTATAACTCCCTAACAAAAAAAAATTTTGGTTCCAAAATTGTGCTGATGTAAAGTAAACATGTGGGAAATGTTACTTATTAAGTATTTTGTGAGACATATATCTGTGATTTAATTACATAAAAATTCAAAGTTGGAAAATTGCGAAATTTTCATAATTTTCGCCAAATTTCCGTTTTTTTCACAAATAAACGCAAGTACTATCAAAGAATTTTTACCATTGTCATGAAGTATAATATGTCACGAGAAAACAATGTCAGAATCACTGGAATCCGTTGAAGCGTTCCAGAGTTATAACCTCATAAAGGGACAGTGGTCAGAATTGTAAAAATTGGCCCGGTCATTAACGTGCAAACCACCCTTGGGGGTAAAGGGGTTAATTAGTAATTTTGGAGTGACACTCATCACGAAGTGTTTTTTTTTTTTTGTTTGTTTGTTTGTTTTTAATAAATACGTAACATTTTTGTTCTATGGACCTTTTATTTTATCTTTTGCTTGGGGAAACCCAAAAAATAAAGCCCGCATTAATGTGCTTTGAAGGTTTTGGTGGCTTCTTTTTGTTGCCTTTGTCACATTTGTAAATGATTTGATTCTGAGATGGTGACTTTTTTTTTGATGCCTGAAATGTCCCTTCCCATAGCTTTATGAAGACGTCTCATGTCCCATCTATGGTGGTTATGATGACCAGGTCACTGTCGCTGCTGACCCTTACTAGAGTGGATGAAGCCGTCCTTAGAAAGATTGACGACGTCATTCCCCAGTGTGACCTCAGCGACCTGAATAGCATCGCGAACAGCGTCATCCGGTGGTTACAGCCCGTCCAGCTGTCCAGGCAGAATAAATCCGGGATGTATGAGAAACTCCTCCATAAAGTGAGCCGATACGGACTGGAGAGAATCAAGAATATGGACGACATTGATCATCTGTTGAACGAGCTGACGTACGTGATGAACGGGCAGTGGCTGCAGAATATGCTGATAGACGACATCCTGCTCACCTGCCAGCGCCTGCTGCACCAGGTCACCTGGAGGAACGCACCGTTTCTGGCGCTGGTTATTAGTTACTGTAATACTCTGTGTCCTCCGGTTCTGGACAAGATCGCAGAAGTCACCATGGAGAATGTCACAAAGGTAGTAGCCCCGTGGGTTCAGATTGGAAGGCCAGTCACTGGCCCAAACTAAACATCTGGTGGCCAAAGGTCTATTCAGGGCGTGCACCTGACAGCTGTCTATGGGCGGCTTAAAGAGCCCCAGTCCTGTGTGTTACTTTATGGTACCCCCCATGTAATAATTATTCTGGAGCATCTTTTCATTGTTGTACCTCTGTTAGTCCTCAGGATATCCTTAAAGGGATTCTCTCATCATGTATCTTTGGTAGCACCCATCTCCCCTGCCTCCCGACTTCTTGCTTGCAATGGGGTAAGGGGACAATGGTGCGCTTCTAAGGTCCAGATGGCCTGCAGAGGCAGATGTGCATGCCTCCTTGTCTGGGAAACTGGACACTTCTGACAAGCTGCAGGAGTGGCTGGTAACCTAGACAATGAGCAGTAAACTATAGAATTAAAACTCCTTCCATTATTGCAAACGGAGAGGATTTTAAAGTAAGAAGTAAATTGTTTTTCCAAGCACTTTTGGCCATTATAGATGAGACAATTCCTTTAAATGAAGGATTTGGTGTTACTGTTCTACCAGTCAATACTTGTACTCTTAGGACACAGTCAGGTGACCGAATAAATTGGACTGTGATGGGACCACAATGCACAGACTGGCCGGCGGCTCTCCCGACCCGAGCATGACCGGTTCATGTTTTCCTGTACAGCCATCATGCTCAGGTCGGTAGAGCCGCTGGACAGTCTTTGCATTGTGGTCGGATCATAGTCCAATTTATATGGTCGTCTGACTGCGCTCTTAGGTTTCAATCAGACGTCTGTTTTTTTTCATACATGTTCTTAGTGTTTCTCACGGATCATGTACCTATTATAGTCTATGGGGCTGTTTACATGTATGTTTTGTTTTTTTGCAGTGCCTGCAAAAAAACAAACTGAGATATGGCCACTTTTGATCTGAATCATGGATCAAATTCTCTTATGCAAGTCTATTGGTCCATGAAAAAAACAAAAAAGATACAAGAAAATGAAACTCCTTAATGGAGGAAAAAGCAAAAAAAAAACAACAACGGACTTACAGATTAAAAATGGATGAAAATCTGATCCAGCACATTAATGGCAAACAGACCATTTTTTTCTGGGATCACTTTATCATTAGCTAACACTGATGACCCAGCAGTAGCAGATTGATGGGAGTAGTGCTCCCCTGAGCTGGGATTTGCACTGATGGGGTATCCTTAGGAAAGATCATCAATGCTGTGATTGCAGAAATCCCTCCCTATGTCATGTCCACACTGTGTTAGTAAAGACTATTTGTCAGATTAACAATGTATTTTTTTTTGTTTGTTTTTTTAAGATTCATCCCACAGACTTGAACAGAGTTTTATTTGCCTTTGTCAATCTGGGCTACGATCCCCCGCGAGAAGAAGAATTCTTTACAATGTGTATTCAGCATATTCTCGCTAATTTAAGTAAGTATTCATTGTATTCTCCGTATAAGTGGGGATCTGGCCACGCTTCACCCCAGGAGTAATCACAGCCCTGGAAGATCAAAGAGACACGTTTTTCTACCTGTGATTTCCGCCTCCGCGTTGCAAAAAGTGAAAATATGCAACAAATCCACATTATCATTAACAAGCTGCAGATGAGAAAATCTAAATCCCACAACTTTTTATTTTTTATTTTTAGAACATCGTGGCTATTGTGCAGATAATCACAGTAGAATTTCAGTGATGAATTTCCCATATTATAGGCTGTGGTCACACGAGCAAGTAAAGAAAAAACAAAAAAAGAATTGTCCCGTTTTAATCTAAAAAATGTAGCCATAATGTTAGAATTTCCTTATCTTTATGGATTGGGAACTTGTCTAAAATAATTGTTAATAAAGTTGCTACGTCATATTATGGTCATAAGCTGCAGAATATTTCTTTTCCCCACCACTGTCCAACCTATCATCAGAATACAGGCTGCCACGTACAGCAGCCATTGCTCTGCTCATTACTACGGTTCCCCTTAAAAAAAAAAAAAAAAATTCTGCACAAGAATTCTACCATTTTCTAATCTATTTCTTCCTTTCTCACCAAGAAAATGAAGGTATTGTAGCTGAGTGACATCGCCGCATTTACGCACCTTATGCCCTAAGAAACAGACACATTCCATAAGGCTCCGTTCACCTCTGTGTCATCTGATGCCAGCGGCGTCTGTCATTTCCCATTGGTTTCTGACAGCGGTATCTTTTCCATTGAAAAAGTAGCCGCGCCGCCGGTGCAGATGTGAACAGATCCTTAAAAATGAATGGAATTTGCCCAGAGGGGTCGGGCTGATTCCTGCTCACATACCTTATTCTTAAAGAGTGACTGGCGATTCTGTAATATATTCTATCAGAGAAATTTGCTACTTTCCCCTCCTTTCAATCTCCATTCTCTATAAAGACAGATGTTCCCATTACTGTGAGATAGGTTGGTGCTTATAAAATTCTATGGAGAAGAGGTGGAGACAGACACGGACTTTCCGCTGTAAGTTCTTCTGAATCGTCAGTTACACTTCTCCATGGAACTTTATGAGCACCAGCTGTCTTCCATCTCAGTAATGGGAGATTTTACTCATGAAATGAGCGTGAAAGATCAGTCCAGGAGGAGAGAAAAAAAGCCGATTTGTCTGATGAGATTTATTTTTATGAGTGCTATTGATTTATGAAATAAAAATGAAAACTCTTTAATACTTCAGCTTCGTCTCATATCAGATCAGGAATGAAAAAAAAAATGTATAAGATAATGATTGTGTTATTTTACCTTCCAGACTCCTTCCCTCCTCACCTCTTGGTTCTGGTGGGCTTCACTCTTGCTGTTGCACAGTATTTCCCAGAAGATCTGATTAAAGCCATTTTCAATATTGGTTTCCTAACTAAACTGGATGCCGAACTGGACAGTAAGTGTCATGTGAGCGAATGCTCCACCTTTCTCCATTTAGGTTCTATATTGCTCACGTTACCCCTAGGTTTTTGGCTGGCCGTACATATGAGAGGCTTTGTCTTCTCTGATCTCCCAGTACCATGTATGCTCGTGTCTTCTGAGCGTGCATCTTTATTTTAATGGGGTAAGGGATCACTTTGCAAATATGCCCCATCCTCATTTCCCCAACATCTGTCATCAGGGTCGGCTGATATTAATCGAATGTTTCTGTGCAGCTTTACCTGCATTACCCATCCTCATAGGATCTGCAGGACATGCTGGGAGTTATAGTTCTCCCATTGGATTTTAAAGCAGCACTCCAGTGTTATTTTGCAGTGCTGGAGTGGTGCTTTCAATATAAGCCCTGTGCCCCCCTTCTTATACTCACCCTCCAGCATCTTCATATAGTACTGTACAGACACCACACTGCTCCCGCAGCTTCCAACATAATAACATACTATTATATGTGGTGTTATTATATATAATAGTATGTTATTAAATATTTTACCACATTTTTTTGCTTCAAATATTTTTTTTCCCTATTTTCCACCTCTAAAACCTGGGTGTGCCTTATAGTCCGGTGCGTCTTATAGTCCGAAAAATACAGGTAATTCCGTTAACCGTATAATGCACACACAAAATTCAAAAGAGCAGTGAAATGGTGAAAAAAAGACGCAATTCTGCCATTGTTGTTTTTTTTTTTAAACAATAACCCAGCAGTGTGACTCTTCAAGTCAGGACAATTGTGCAGATAGCAAACGTTTATAGTTGTCTTGTTTGTTTTAGTTCCTTTTTCTTTTTTTTCACCGATGGTGGGGGTTAGGTTCTTTATATTTCAGTGGCAACAAGAAAAACAGAACTTCTTGTGCATGAACATTTTTAAGTTTGTGACTTTTTCTGAGAGCTGGAAGTTTTTTTGTTTTGTTTTTCCCATTGTTCCATTATTGGACCCATTGTATTAGGCCTTGTTTTTTTGGATCAAATGTTTGGTAAATGAGGATTTTTTATATCAACCAACCTGATCCTTTACCCCATTGAAATAAAGATGCACGCTCAGATGACAAGAGCATACATGGTTCTGGGAGGTCAAACAAGATTGTCACCATTTTGGGGTGCTTAAAATCTTTTATATAGAAGGGTTCACATATGTAAGAAAAATTATATATTGTAATTTTTATTTTGGGATTTTTTTGTATTTTAAAACTGGATAGTAGTACAAAGTAAAAATCTCAGTCACCTATGATGCCTAAAACTTTACAGGAGTGCCAAACTGATGACAATAATAGCCTTTAATAGACCCCCACTGCAGTAATAACCCATGGCCACCCTATGGTCTCTTGGGGGGTGGGATACAGTGGGCAATCGAGGCTAGCGCCAGTCATAGTGTTAGAGGCGAGTGCTGGCTGTGTAATGCCGCTGGCACCTGCTATGTCCAGCACAGGCTCAGTATCACATGTTGGGAACGCTTTTGATTTCTGTGTGTTGTAGATTTTCTCTTTCTTCACTATTTGTATTATTTTTTAGCCTTTCTGCCTGACAAAAGTGCCAAGATACGAATGCGTCTGATGCATTTAAATCGGGCGGTTTGTCTCGAGTGCCCGGAATACCAAGTCCCATGGTTTCATGAAGAATACTGTCGACAGATGAAGCATAGAGGTGCGGGGCTCGTTTTATTCATTTAGTTGTTAGTTTTGTTTTTGTATGCTTAAGAAAAAAAAAAAATTGCGTGACACATGATAAAAAAAAAAAAAATCAGCGCTCAAATTCCAGCACCGACTCCCAGCTGTGCTCTGGTTTCAGTGTTTTAACGGTGATGTCGCATTGACAGTCCTCAGTACCACTGCAGCCAATCACTGAGCACAGAGGCTCTGCTGTCTGCCTCGTTGAGCTTAGTGATTGACTACAGCGGTGATTTGGGCTGTTGGACATGACGTCATCTCTGCAGCCAAAACTGAGACCGGAGCAGCGAGAGGGAACCGGCACTGAAACCGGGGAGGACGTGTACCTGCTCTGTTTGGGGTCCACTTTTCTGAAAGTGAACAATTCTTTTAATATTCACAACTGCAAAAGTATATCGTACGATTTATGGATATGCAAGAAGGAATAATCCTTAGAATATTAAAAAGTCGTTTTTTGTTTTTTTTTTGTTTTTTTTTTTGCTCAGAAGGTAACAGCAAGAGATCCATATGCCATCAAATCCACTTATTTCTCGGAGATCTCTTTGGCGGAGTTAATTATGCCAAGATGTTTGTGACTACTCCATATTATTACACAGTAGGTAAGATTGGGAAATGTAAAAAATATATATATTTTGCTGCACTAAGAAATCACAAAAACACCGCTCTGCTCTGGACAGAAATGTTATAATTTAAAGATATGTCAAAATTCATCAAATATTGTGACTGTTTAATAACTTTTGTGCAAATAAAAGCAACACAGCCACAAGCAAAACACTGACATATGAGGCAATCAGAGATCCTGGGGGGCTATGTAATTCAGGGTGGGGACAGTTTGAGTTGCATTTTAGTATATGATATCACAGGATGACTTCCCCACACACCTACTTCATAGTAGATCACATTTCTTAGCGGAGGACCCACTGGTGATCGTTGTCTAAAGCCCGTAGTTCCTTTGCCATAAAAAAAAGAAAGTCTATACATTCAATCAATATTCTGCACAGTCCCATCTGAATTGAGCAGGGGTCACCCGCTCCTTTTATTCTTTACAGGACTGCTTGAAATTGCTGAGTGCGGTCAGACACCCCCAAAAGATCAGTAACTTGCCTCCTGTTTTATAGAAAGGGGATAACTTTTAAAGGGAACCTGTCACCTGAATTTGGCGGGTCCTTTTTTGGGTCATATAGGCGGTGTTTTCGGGTCTTTTATTAACCCCTTTTTCCCCGCTGGTCGCGAAATTGACTTGCTGTTGATTCGCTTTCCTCCCTAGTTAACGCGTGCGCAAAGCAATCTTGCCTTGCGCACGCGCAGTATGCTTTGCCCAACTGCGGGCAAAGCCGAAAACCATTAGTGCGCATGCGCCGGTGCACTATGTCCCAGAAGTATTTTGCTGTGTTCCGGGACGTAGTGCGCATGCATGCACTAATGGTTTTCGGCTTTGCCCACAGTTGGGCAAAGCATACTGCGCATGCGCAAGGCATGTTTGCTTTGTGCACGCGTTAACTAGGGAGGAAAGTGAATCAACAGCAAGTCAATTTCGCGGCCAGCGGGGAAAAAAGGGGTTAATAAAATACCCGAAACACCGCCCATATGACCCAAAAAAGGACCCGCCAAATTCAGGTAACAGGTTCCCTTTAAAAACCCTTTTAGGCTGTGTGCACACGTTCCGGATTATTCGCAGATTTTTTGCGCGTTTTTTCGCAACCAAAACGCTTAAAAAACGCATACTTATCTATCCCATCATTTATAATGGTTTACGCAATTTTTGTGCACATGTTGTGTATTTTTTCACGAAAAAAACGCTTGCGGAAAAATATGCAGCATGTTCATTAATTTTGCGGATTTTAAGTGGATTTCCCACTATATTATTGCATTGGGAATCTCCAGAAAAAAACGCGAAAAATCCACGCAAAATACGTAATAAAAACACGACAAAAGCGTGCAGAATTCCTGCGGAAAAACTCAGGATTTTCTCAGGAAATTTCTGCATACCGGTACTTTCCAGATGTGTGCACATACCGTTAGGGTATGTGCACACGTTCAGGTTTTTTTTTTTTCTCGCAATAAAAATGCATTAGAAAACGCCTACATATGGATCCTATCATTTAGAATGCATTCTGCAATTTTTGTGCACATCATGCGTTTTTTTCCGCAAAAAAAAAAACGCATTGCGGTAAAAAAAGCAGCATGTTCATTAATTTTGAGGATTTTCAGCGTTTTTCCTGCTATTCTATGCATTTGGAAAAAACGCAAGAAAAACGCGCAAAAAACGCATCAAAACCGCGGAAAAAAAACGCATGCGGATTTCTGGCAGAAATGTCCGGTTTTTGTCAAGAAAATTTCTGCAAGAAATCCTGACGTGTGCACACGTTGCTGTTTTTTCGCTTTTTTGTGTGTTTTTTTCCCGATAAAAACTCTATAAATCCGCAAAAAAACAGCATCCCATCATTTAGAATGAATTCCGCATGTTTTGTGCACATGATGCATCGCGGTAAAGAACGCAGCATGTTCATTAATTTTGCGGGTTTTTTGCTCATTTCCCACTACAAAATGCATTGGGAATTGTCCGGAAAAAAACGCATCAAAAACGCAGGAGCTCGCTGAGTGGACCCAGGGAGGGTTTTTGGAAGGTGTTGGATTCTGTTTCTCCTAACATTTGATGCTTGCTTTTTATAGACTTTGAGTGCATCCTGAGCAAAAATAAAAAGCCTATTGCGTACATAGAGGAGAACAAGCTGTCCGCCAATGTGGCCGACGTCCAGTGGGGCCAGGACAGTCAGATGTGTGATAACAAGTCTCTACCTCAAGGAGCCCAGAGGTCGGTGATTCTGTGTGTAGACATGTGGTGCTAGATCACGACGCAGCCTCATTCTCTTAAAAAATAGCCATCGTTTTAAGTTTTCTTACATAAATCAATAGAAGACATGCAAATAAGAAACTTTGTAATATGTCTGATCATAGAAATCTGCTTCCTTCTCTTCCTGAACTGATCGTTCATTCTCAAAATTCTCAACTTCCAAGTAAAATCTGTCTTCAGTGAACACAGATTTTCCCGTTACTGAGATAGGAGATGACAGTTAGTGCTCACAAAGTTCTATGGAGACTGATATGGCAGAATGTCTGTGTCTCCCTCTAGCTCCTCCTCTCCCTCCTCCATAGAATTTTAAAAGCACCAACTGTAATCTCCTATCTTAATCGAAGAGGAGAAAAGGGCGGTTTATCCATTGAGGAACAGAGGAGCTGGAGAGATGAGCAGTAAAATCAGTGTACTTTTTGTTTTTTGTTTTTTTTTTACAATTTAATGGCTTTTTACAGTTCAGAAAAATAGCGGTTTGCGCAAATTTGATGTTTTTTGGAAAAATTTGAGTAGAATTCAATTCCTCTTGATTTTATTTGTTGGACTCTAACATATTATTTCTTTCATCTTTATAGAGTTGCCATTGACTTTCTTAATCCAGTGGCATTTTGCAGAAACTCTTCCAAGATTAAAGGCTTAAATGCCATGAAGAAGAGACATTTGGAGATCCTGGGGTACTATGTAGTTCAGGTTGGTTACAATTCGAGTTGTGTTGTAGTATATTATATCATGATGGGATCTGCATGTCTGTATAATAGCATCTTCTCCTATGTCAGTCCGTGTGTGTGTATATAATATATGTGTGTGTGTGTTTTCATTAAATATATATATATATATATATATATATATATATATATATATATATATATATATATATATATATATATATCATGCTTCAAGTCATGTTTGAAGCATGATATGCGGGAAAAGGTTGAAAAGTTCCAGGTGGCCGAATACTTTAGCAAGGCACTATATATATATATATATATATACATACATACATACATACATACATACATACATATATATATATATATATATATATATATATATATATATATATATATATATATATATATATATATATATATATATATATATGTACACACAGTTGTGGCCACAAGTATTAACACCCCTGCAATTCTGACAGATAATACTCAGTTTCTTCCTGAAAATGATTGCAAACACTAATTCTTTATTATTATTATCTTCATTTAATTTGTCTTAAATGAAAAAACACAAAAAGAATTGTCCTAAAGCCAAATTGGATATAATTCCACACCAAATATAAAAAAGGGGGTGGACAAAAGTATTGGCGCTGTTCGAAAAATCATGTGATGCTTCTCTAATTAGTGTAATTAACAGCACCTGTAACTTACCTGTGGCACCTAACAGGTGTTGGCAATATCTAAATCACACTTGCAGCCAGTTGACATGGATTAAAGTTGACTCAACCTCTGTCCTGTGTCCTTGTGTGAACCACATTGAGCATAGAGAAAAGAAAGAAGACCAAAGAACTGTCTGAGGACTTGAGAAACCAAATTGTGAGGAAGCATGAGCAATCTCAAGGCTACAAGTCCATCTCCAAAGACCTGAATGTTCCTGTGTCTACCGTGTGCAGTGTCATCAAGAAGTTTAAAGCCCATGGCACTGTGGCTAACCACCCTAGATGTGGACGGAAAAGAAAAATTGACAAGAGATTTCAACGCAAGATTGTGCGGATGTTGGATAAAGAACCTCGACTAACATCCAAACAAGATCAAGCTGCCCTGCAGTCCGAGGGTACAACAGTGTCAACCCGTACTATCCGTCGGCGTCTGAATGAAAAAGGACTGTATGGTAGGAGACCCAGGAAGACCCTACTTCTTACCCCGAGACATAAAAAAGCCAGGCTGGAGTTTGCCAAAACTTACCTGAAAAAGCCTAAAACGTTTTGGAAGAATGTTCTCTGGTCAGATGAGACAAAAGTAGAGCTTTTTGGGCAAAGGCATCAACATAGAGTTTACAGGAGAAAAAAAGAGGCATTCAAAGAAAAGAACACTGTCCCTACAGTCAAACATGGCGCAGGTTCCCTGATGTTTTGGGGTTGCTGTGCTGCCTCTGGCACTGGACTGCTTGACCGTGTGCATGGCATTATGAAGTCTGAAGACTACCAACAAATTTTGCAGCATAATGTAGGGCCCAGTGTGAGAAAGCTGGGCCTCCCTCAGAGGTCATGGGTCTTCCAGCAGGACAATGACCCAAAACACACTTCAAAAAGCACTAGAAAATGGTTTGAGAGAAAGCACTGGAGACTTCTAAGGTGGCCAGCAATGAGTCCAGACCTGAATCCCATAGAACACCTGTGGAGAGATCTAAAAATGGCAGTTTGGAGAAGGCACCCTTCAAATATCAGGGACCTGGAGCAGTTTGCCAAAGAAGAATGGTCTAAAATTCCAGCAGAGCATTGTAAGAAACTCATTGATGGTTACCGGAAGTGGTTGGTCGCAGTTATTTTGGCTAAAGGTTGTGCAACCAAGTATTAGGCTGAGGGTGCCAATACTTTTGTCTGGCCCATTTTTCGAGAGAAATGATCAATGTTTTGCTTTTTGCTTCATTCTCTTTTGTGTTTTTTCATTTAAGACAAATTAAATGAAGATAATAATACCAAATAATTTGTGATTGCAATCATTTTCAGGAAGAAACTGAGTATTATCTGACAGAATTGCAGGGGTGTCAATACTTTTGGCCACAACTGATATATATATAATTTTCTCTGAGACAATTTCTATAGATGACTTCCCGCAGTTACATGTTAGTTCTCTATTACAGATCCCTAGTTTTGAATGGAATTCAATGGAACTTGGAACAAAGGAAACGTGGATTAACTACCTCCGGAAGAAGATTTTTGCTAGTGAACTGTGAAATGTTTTGTGCAACCCTGTAAATAAAGTATATTTTTTATTCATTCATATATGTGTGTGTTCTATTACAAAGGAGCAGTACTTGCACAACATGATTTTTGGCGAAAGGTCAATGAACATAGCTGTACAACGTAAGAAAAACATGGCTGGTATCTGGCACCAAGATATTATCAGCAGATTGGGTTCGTTCTGCTCTGTTCACTGTCGAATTGTGAAGCAAGCGGAGCAGGTGACGTCACGTCTGGAGATCGGGGCACGTGTTCCAGCAGGTGGCTAATCTGATGTCAACTACCCCTACCCTTAAGGCCTGTCCCACACGTCCAGATAATTCCGATACCGGAATTATCCATGTCCGTGTGCTTACGTAGCACATCAGTGTGGCACACGTGCGTCAGCCGTGTGCCGACTGAGGACCACACGGACTGTGCAGGAGACAGCGCTACAGTTAAGCGCTGTCCCCTGCGTGCGGTGCTGAAGCCGGTATTCATCCCTTCTTCCCAGCAGCGTTCGTTTGAGAGAAGGAATGAATAATCTTTTTTTTTTTTTCTTTCCCTTAAAAATAAAGTTTGTGCGTCCCCTCCCGCCTCCCATCCCCTGTGCGCCCCCCCCCCCCCCCCTTCTTCCATTGCCTCATTGTATGGGTCTGATGCTGACATAACATGCCCAGTATTGATGCTTGCAGCAAAGGACGGGTGAGCACGGGCACCATGTCCTGTCTATAGCCCCATACATACTTTTTATCACAGCCAGAGGTTTTTTTTTCAGCAATTTTATCATTTTTGATCTTCTTGTGCACAACCATACCCCACGCCCCCTAAAAAACAAACAAAAACAAAACATCGACAAGTGTTTTCTTAAAGGGAATCTGTCATCAGAATTTTACTACCAATTTATATCCTCCTGTTTTGGGACGACCATAATGGTAAAATGTTGTGCTAGAGTTGTCACTAGTGAGCCTTTATCAAGTCTGATAGTATTATATATTTTTTCCCTGATTTGGTTAAATTAAAATAACATGCCTTGTTGCTATTGGCAACTGTAATTTCTCTCAGCACAACTTTGTCCTGCAGCACAATACACTGGGTCACCAGCAGGTGGCAGGCGAAATCACTATCACTGTGACAATCGGCAGTTCGGTTATCTGCTTCTCTTGTCTGGCGCTTCCCTTACACGTGATCGTCAGTGAAAGTCAACTCGGCAGTCACCAGGAATCCTGCCGGGATCCCCGACCGTCCAGCAGAGTAAGATCGGTGCGTGTGCACCACACAGCGCTCCTGCGTGCACACGTGTGCGTCTTCCCCTCACACTGCACCTGTCCTAATCTCACAGTCACCGTCTCCGTTGTGGGAGAAAGTGACGTGTGTGTAATGCAGGGCTTGCAAGATGACGTCACAGACGCGACTCTGCGGCGCACAATGAAGAAAGTCCATTCTATGGTGTCCCTCTGTAGTCAGAGGATCCTGCCTTGTGCAGTGATTTATGGGGGGATCTGAGCCGCTGGTAGATTGAGGGGTGAATGGAGGAAATGATAAATATGATCAATTATGGGATAGTTTTCTTTTCTATCACAATAGAATCCTGCCCAGTAATTGTGCGTGCAAAGAGGAACCTATGACTCAGATACAAGGCTGCCATGTATGTGACATTAAAGGGAACCTGTCACCCCGTTTTTTGAGATTGAGCTATAAATACTGTTAAATAGGGCCTGCGCTGTGCGTTACTATAGTGTATGTAGTGTACCCTGATTCCCCATGTATGCTGAGAAATACATTACCAAAGTCGCCGGTTTCGCCTGTCAATCAGGCTGGTCTGGTCAGGTGGGCGTGTTCACAGCGCTCTTTTCTTCCCCAGCTTTCCGTTGGTGGCGTAGTGGTGTGCGCATGTCCAGAGTTCCGACTTCCCTGCGCCCACGTGAAGACACAGCGCGCGATCTGCGCTGTAATCCCTTGCATCGGTGGGGGCGGCCATCTTCCTGGGGCCGCGCGTGCGCAGATGGAGTGCTCTGCTGCACGGGGCTTCAGGAAAATGGCCGCGGGATGCCGCGCGTGCGCATTAGAGATCGCGGCGGCCATTTTCCCAAAGCCGAGATGCAAACTGTCTCGTCTCTGCACCCTCCCTCACCGCTCCCTCCTCATGTTGTAACCTGCCTTGTTCCTAGCTGGGAATGTTGCGCCACGGTCAATAAAGGACTATATTATCATTGAAGATCACGGGTGAGTGCTGCTTTCATTCATCTCCTCATGTTTTGGTTATTTATTAATAGTTTGCTGTGGTATGACTATCTGGATTAAAGAGATAATCATTCAAAGTTTGAAAATTGCTAATTTTTTAACATTTTTCTCAAATTTCTGATATTTTTTATATAAATAAACACAAAACATATCGACCTAAATTTACCATTATCATAAAGTATAATGTGTCACGAAAAAAACAGTCTCAAAATCACTGGGATTTGTTGAAGCGTTGCAGAGTTATTACCACATAAAGTGACACTGGTCAGATTTAAAAAAATTTGGCTCCGTCACTAAGGGGTTAAACATAGGCTGGATTGTCAGAATGTATTCAGTGGAGAAACATTTTTATCTTTCTCCTTGTATGACAGAATTGGTCCATGTTTCTCGTATGTGTGAATGAGCCCTTATTACGAGGAATTTGCCAAGAATTGCCCTGGAGATGATAAAGTTTATGTTCTGATATATGTTGATGATAAATGCCCCCATAACACTTTCATTGTAGGGGTATAGATATACAATGCCAGCCCCTCTATAGATGGCCGCCATGTTTCCATGGAGGAGTCCCTTCCGGTTATCGCTGCGACTGCTTCAGACTCATATTGTGAAATCGGATTCCTTATTGGACCAGTTAAAGACATGCACCACGGACTATCAGGTGTTCCAGCTGCTCGGCATGAACAGATCGGCGCTGACCGTCCATCATGTGGGCTGCGCCGTCAGCCTGCTTTGGAACTTTCAGGAGGGGAATCCAGAAAAATATAGAACGTTTAGGCAAATTCCAGATCATCCGGAATTTCTTGAACTTCGCACTGTAGCACAGAACAAGATTCATCTTCTAGATGACGGAGAGATGGTGGACATTTTGCACAATTTAATGAAGTAAGAAAACGACTTTATATCCATTATTATATGTGTTCTCACCAATCTGGGGGTCCGCATTATGCCGCATTAACTTTCCATTTAATTTCCAGGTTTCAGGTGGCGGCACACGATGCGTTAATACAGCAGCTAGTACTCGAAGGCTGGAGAAGATTAGAAAGGTGACTTCATTTATTCCTATTTCTGGTTTTGACATAATAATTGTTTAGAGGAAAATATTACGATCAAATCGAAGAATTGGCATTAAACGTTTTTCTTTCTCGGTCTGAGCTAAGCCTGTAAACCTCAGTTACACCACACAAAGGCAGGTCAGCCATACTAGGGCATGTAGGGGTCTGTGTGCACATCGGGGGGCTGACAACTTGCTTTTTGTATTTTTCTTGACAACTTAAAAAATCCCAGACAGCCAACATTTTTTATAGATGCCTTAGAAAGCCATAATAAATAATTAAATGGGGTATTCCAATCTCCAAGTTCCTATCCCAATATGTAGTAGGTGTAATAATAATAATATTAGCAAATACCTCCAATTAGAAATGTAGTATAGTTCTTCTGATAAGCGCTGTCTCTTACCACATGTGCAGGCATTGCAGTAGCTTAGGTATCCATTGATACAACCACTAACAACTAACTGTTACTATATGAGTGGTTGTAACCATGGATACCTAGCTACTGCAGTGCCCTGAACATGGGGTAAGTGACATCACTAATTAGAAGAACTATACTACATTTCTAATTGGATTTATTTGCTAATATTATTACACCTAATACAGATTGGGATAGGATCTTGGAGATGGGAATACCTCTTTAAGTACTGGAAATCTACAACCCATAACACTGATATAAAAAGATGAACTGGAAAATCATGAAAATTACAGTCATAATAATGTGTGCAAATTTCTCCAGCCTTAAACAAAAAAAAAGTTACGGATGCATCAATTTATTTATTTTTTATGGAATGGGGAAAAGTGCCCTATTTCTGGACAGTTGGTGACCCTGGTGGCGCTGTGTAATGCTCCAATGGGTGACTTGTTTCAATGCTTCTATAGAGTTTATTTCCGTACATCCGAAGGTCTTGGAGCACAATAGGAGGCACATAGATCTCTGCTTATTTGTGAAAAAAAATGTGCTTCTGATTCTGTCCCAGATCTTCAACAAAATCCAAATATATTGCATGCTGATTTTGGTGCAGATTTACTGCTGTTTTATCATCTGTAACCAGGAGTGGGTGATAAATACAGAAGTGGTGCATGTGTTTCTATTATACTTTTCCTCTGATTGTTCCTGATTTTGGCTTACAAATACGGATGTAAAATACTGACCAAATTCTGGACGTGTGAACGTGGCTTAACCCCTTTCTGCCATTAGACGTACTATTGCGTCCATGTGGGGTGGGCTTTACTTCCCAAGGACGCAATAGTACGTCATATGCGATCGGCAGCGCTCACGGGGGGAGCGCCGCCGATCGCGGCCGGGTGTCAGCTGCCTATCGCAGCTGACATCCGGCACTATGTGCCAGGAGCGGTCAAAGACCGCCCCCGGCACATTAACCCCCAGCACACCGCGATCAAAGATGATCGCGATGTGCCGGCGGTGCAGGGAAGCACCGCGCAGGGAGGGGGCTCCCTGCGGGCTTCCCTGAGCCCCCCGCAGCAACGCGATGTGATCGCGTTGCTGCGAGGGTCTCACCTCCCTCCCTGCTCCAGGCCCGGATCCAAAATGGCCGCGGATCCGGGTCCTGCAGGGAGGGAGGTGGCTTCACAGAGCCTGCTCAGAGCAGGCACTGTGAAGGCTGCAGCGCTGCTAGTCAGATCGGTGATCTGACAGAGTGCTGTGCAAACTGTCAGATCACCGATCTGTGATGTCCCCCCCTGGGACAAAGTAAAAAAGTAAAAAAAAAAAATTTCAAATGTGTAAATAAAAAAAAATTTAAAAAAAATATTCCAAAATAATGAAAAAAAAAAAATTATATTATTCCCATAAATACATTTCTTTATCTAAATAAAAAAAACAAAACAATAAAAGTACACATATTTAGTATCGCCGCGTCCGTAACGGCCCGACCTATAAAACTGGCCCACTAGTTAACCCCTTCAGTAAACACCGTAAGAAAAAAAGAAAAAAAACGAGGCAAAAAACGCTTTATTATCATACCGCCGAACAAAAAGTGGAATAACACGCGATCGAAAAGATGGATATAAATAACCATGGTACCGCTGAAAGCGTCATCTTGTCCTGCAAAAAACGAGCCGCCATACAGCATCATCAGCAAAAACATAAAAAAGTTATAGTCCTGAGAATAAAGCGATGCAAAAATAATTATTTTTTCCGTAAAATAGTTTTTATCGTATAAAAGCGCCAAAACATAAAAAAATGATATAAATGAGGTGTCGCTGTAATCGTACTGACCCAAAGAATAAAACTGCTTTATCAATTTTACCAAACGCGGAACGGTATAAACGCCTCCCCCAAAAGAAATTCATGAATAGCTGTTTTTTGGTAATTCTTCCTCACAAAAATCGGAATAAAAAGCGATCAAAAAATGTCACGTGCCTGAAAATGTTACCAATAAAATCGTCAACTCGTCCCACAAAAAACAAGACCTCACATGACTCTGTGGACCAAAATATGGAAAAATTATAGCTCTCAAAATGTGGTAACGCAAAAAATATTTTTTGCAATAAAAAGCGTCTTTCAGTGTGTGACGGCTGCCAATCATAAAAATCCGCTAAAAAACCCGCTATAAAAGTAAATCAAACCCCCCTTCATCACCCCCTTAGTTAGGGAAAAATTAAAAAAATGTATTTATATCCATTTTCCCGTTAGGGTTGGGGCTAGGGCTAGGGTTAGAGCTAGGGTTAGGGTTAGGGTTGGGGCTACAGTTAGGGTTGGGGCTAAAGTTAGGGTTAGGGTTTAGATTACATTTACAGTTGGGAATAGGGTTGGGATTAGGGGTGTGTCAGAGTTAGGGGTGTGGTTAGGGTTACCGTTGGAATTAGGGTTAGGGGTGTGTTTGGATTAGGGCTTCAGTTATAATTGGAGGGTTTCCACTGTTTAGGCACATCAGGGGCTCTCCAAACACGACATGGCGTCCGATCTCAATTCCAGCCAATTCTGCGTTGAAAAAGTAAAACAGTGCTCCTTCCCTTCCGAGCTCTCCCGTGTGCCCAAACAGGGGTTTGCCCCAACATATGGGGTATCAGCGTACTCAGGACAAATAGGACAACAACTTTTGGGGTCCAATTTCTCCTGTTACCCTTGGGAAAAAACAAACTAGGGGCTAAAAAATAATTTTTTGTGGGAAAAAATTTTTGTTTTATTTTTACGGCTCTGCATTATAAACTTCTGTGAAGCCCTTGGTGGGTCACAGCGCTCACCACACATCTAGATAAGTTCCTTAGGGGGTCTACTTTCCAAAATGGTGTCACTTGTGGGGGGTTTCTACTGTTTAGGTACATTAGGGGTTCTGCAAACGCAATGTGACACCTGCAGACCATTCCATCTAAGTCTGCATTCCAAATCCCTTCCGAGCCCTCCCATGCGCCCAAACAGTGGTTCCCCCCCACTTATGGGGTATCAGCGCACTCACGACAAATTGGACAACAAATTTTGGGGTCCAATTTCTCCTGTTACCCTCGGGAAAATACAAAACTGGGGGCTAAAAAATAATTTTTGTGGGAAAAAATGTTTGTTTTATTTTTACGGCTCTGCATTATATACTTCTGTGAAGCACTTGGTGGGTCAAAGTGCTCACCACACCTCTAGATAAGTTCCTTAGGGGGTCTACTTTCCAAAATGGTGTCACTTGTGGGGGGTTTCAATGCTTAGGCACATCAGTGGCTCTCCAAACGCAACATGGCGTCCCATCTCAATTCCTGTCAATTTTGCATTGAAAAGTCAAACGGCGCTCCTTCCCTTCCGAGCTCTCCCATGCGCCCAAACAGTGGTTTACCCCCACATATGGGGTATCAGCGTACTCAGGACAAATTGTACAACAACTTTTGGGGTCCAATTTCTTCTCTTACCCTTGGGAAAATAAAAAATTGGGGGCGAAAAGATAATTTTTGTGAAAAAATATGATTTTTTATTTTTACGGTTCTGCATTATAAAGTTCTGTGAAGCACTTGGTGGGTCAAAGTGCTCACCACACCTCTAGATAAGTTCCTTAGGGGGTCTACTTTCCAAAATGTTGTCACTTGTGGGGGGTTTCAATGTTTAGGCACATCAGGGGCTCTCCAAACGCAACATGGTGTCCCATCTCGATTCCAGTCAATTTTGCATTGAAAAGTCAAATGGCGCTCCTTCGCTTCCGAGCTCTGTCATGCGCCCAAACAGTGGTTTACCCCCACATATGGGGTATCGGTGTACTCAGGACAAATTGTACAACAACTTTTGCGGTTTATTTTCTCCTGTTACCCTTGGTAAAATAAAACAAATTGGAGCTGAATTAAATTTTTTGTGTAAAAAAGTTAAATGTTCATTTTTATTTAAACATTCCAAAAATTCCTGTGAAGCACCAGAAGGGTTAATAAACTTCTTGAATATGGTTTTGAGCACCATGAGGGGTGCAGTTTTTAAAATGGTGTCACACTTGGGTATTTTCTATCATACAGACCCCTCAAAATGACTTCAAATGAGATGTGGTCCCTAAAAAAAAATGGTGTTGTAAAAATGAGAAATTGCTGGTCAACTTTTAACCCTTATAACTCCCTAACAAAAAAAAAATTTTGGTTCCAAAATTGTGCTGATGTAAAGTAAACATGTGGGAAATGTTACTTATTAAGTATTTTGTGGGACATATATCTGTGATTTAATTGCATAAAAATTCAAAGTTGGAAAATTGCGAAATTTTCATAATTTTCGCCAAATTTCCATTTTTTTCACAAATAAACGCAAGTACTATCAAATAATTTTTACCATTGTCATGAAGTACAATATGTCACGAGAAAACAATGTCAGAATCACTGGAATCCATTGAAGCGTTCCAGAGTTATAACCTCATAAAGGGACAGTGGTCAGAATTGTAAAAATTGGCCCGGTCATTAACGTGCAAACCACCCTTGGGGGTAAAGGGGTTAAAGAAAGAAATTCGTTTTGAAATTCTACCAAAAGAATTGACATCCGTCACAATTAACCATGTGAAATTTAGTTTCCACAAGGAAATTTTCCACCGCGAGTGCATCAGATTTTTGAAACGTCGCTCACATTGCTGCTACTGCTGTGACAATGTGCAGCAACTTTGTGCCATGTGATCAAGTCCTTAACCCCTGGATTCTATAGGTTCTTAGTAGATTGAACTGTAGCGCAGGCATTTTATTGCTTTTTTTTGTGAAATTTTCATCTGATTACCGTAATTTTGAGAGCTCATTCACAAAAGACTTTTAAATGGGGCGTCCATTGTTTGGAGCGACTGCCTGCTTTTTCCAGAAACGGCCCCACGCTTGTCCAAGTGGGGGCTTGGAATACCAGATGGTGTAAAGTATTGCTGCGAGTGTAAATCTGCACTTTGTGATGAGGATTTTCTTTTTTATACCCAGGTTTGATTTTCCAACATTGGCAAAGTTTGCTGTATGCTTGAAAAAACAGGATCTGACCACAAGTCCACTTATGGGACAGATAGCCGGGATTGTGGACAGGAATCTGGAGGACGCCGATGACCCTGAGTAAGTCTAGTGATACAGAGAGAACCTGACAGCGAGCACAGATCCTGACAATGGAGGAAATTGTAAGACTTTAATATAGTCTCAAAGTTTATTAGAAAGTTTCATAAGTTTTCATTAAATGGAAAATTAATTTCCTGTTTTCTCCTTCGCCTCATTGGGGAACACAGTTTGTATGCTGCTGACACTAAGTGATACAAAGAGTTCTCTCAGCTAACCAGTTCTTGCTTAGTGTCTGTAGGAGGCACATGGGTCTGGTTCAGACCCCAACGTTTTTATTTTATTTTTTACTTTTCTGTAAATTTGTATTTTTTAATTAACGGAGTGAAGCGGGCGACGGTTCCTTTCAAGGTTCCAACTCCCCTGAATGATCAACAGGCGAGAAAGCCCCCGTGTGCCTAAAAATTGGAGCTCCCCCACAAGTGACCCCATTTTGGAAACTAGACGCCCCAAGGAACTTATCTAGATGCATAGTGAGCACTTTAAACCCCCAGGTGCTTCACAAATTGATCCGTAAAAATGAAAAAGTACTTTTTTTTTCACACAAAAATTCTTTTAGCCTCAATTTTTTCATTTTCACATGGGCAACAGAATAAAATGGATCCTAAAATTTGTTGGGCAATTTCTCCTGAGTACGCCGATACCTCACATGTGGGGGTAAACCACTGTTTGGGCACATGGTAAGGCTCGGAAGGGAAGGAGCGCCATTTGACTTTTTGAATGAAAAATTATCTCCATCGTTAGCGGACACCATGTCGCGTTTTGAGAGACCCTGTGTGCCTAAACATTGGAGCTCCCCCACAAGTGACCCCATTTTGGAAACTGGACCCCCCAAGGAACTTATCTAGATGCCTAGTGAGCACTTTAAACCCTCAGGTGCTTCACAAATTGATCCGTAAAAATGAAAAAGTACTTTTTTTTTCACAAAAATTTCTTTTCGCCTCAATTTTTTCATTTTCACATGGGCAATAGGATTAAATAGATCCTAAAATTTGTTGAGCAATTTCTCCCGAGTACGCCGATACCTCATATGTGGGGGTAAACCACTGTTTGGGCACACGGCAAGGCTCGGAAGGGAAGGCGCGCCTTTTGACTTTTTGAATGGAAAATTAGCTCCAATTGTTAGCGGACACCATGTCGCGTTTGGAGAGCCCCTGTGTGCCTATGCATTTGAGCTCCCCCACAAGTGACCCCATTTTGGAAACTAGACCCCCCAAGGAACTTATCTAGATACATACTGAGCACTTTAAACCCCCAGGTGCTTCACAGAAGTTTATAACGCAGAGCCATGAAAATAAAAAATAAATTTTCTTTCCTCAAAAATGATTTTTTAGCCTGGAATTTCCTATTTTGCCAACAGTAATAGGAGAAATTGGACCACAAATTTTGTTGTCCAGTTTGTTCTGAGTACGCTGATACCTCATATGTGGGGGTAAACCACTGTTTGGGCGCACGGCAGGGCTCGGAAGGGAAGGCACGCCATTTGGCTTTTTAAATGGAAAATTAGTTCCAATCATTAGTGGACACCATGTCGCGTTTGGAGAGCCCCTGTGTGCCTAAACATTGGAGATCCCCCACAAATGACTCCATTTTGGAAACTAGACCCCCAAAGGAACTAATCTAGACGTGTGGTGAGCACTTTGAACCCTCAAGTGCTTCACAGAAGTTTATAACGCAGAGCCATGAAAATAAAAAAAAAATTTCTTTTCTCAAAAATGATTTTTTAGCCCGCAATTTTTTTTTTTTCCCAAGGGTAACAGGAGAAATTTGACCCCAAAAGTTGTTGTCCAGTTTCTCCTGAGTACGCTGATACCGCATATGTGGGGGTAAACCACTGTTTGGGCACATGCTGGGGCTCGGAAGTGAAGTAGTGACGTTTTGAAATGCAGACTTTGATGGAATGCTCTGCGGGCGTCACGTTGCGTTTGCAGAGCCCCTGATGTGGCTGAACAGTAGAAACCCCCCACAAGTGACCCCATTTTGGAAACTAGACCCCGAAAGGAACTTATCTAGATGTGAGGTAAGCACTTTGAACCCCCAAGTGCTTCACAGAAGTTTATAACACTGAGCCGTGAAAATAATAAATACGTTTTCTTTCCTCAAAAATAATTTTTTAGCCCAGAATTTTTTATTTTCCCAAGGGTTACAGGAGAAATTGGACCCCAAAAGTTGTTGTCCAGTTTCTCCTGAGTACGCTGATACCCCATATGTGGGGGTAAACCACTGTTTGGGCACATGCTGGGGCTCAGAAGGGAAGTAGTGACTTTTGAAATGCAGACTTTGATGGAATGGTCTGCGGACATCACGTTGCGTTTGCAGAGCCCCTGGTGTGCCTAAACAGTAGAAACCCCCCACAAGTGACCCCATTTTGTAAACTAGACCCCCCAAGGAACTTATCTAGATATGTGGTGAGCACTTTGAACCCCCAAATGCTTCACAGACGTTTACAACGCAGAGCCGTGAAAATAAAAAATCATTTTTCTTTCCTCAAAAATGATGTTTTAGCAAGCAATTTTTTATTTTCTCAAGGGTAACAGGAGAAATTGGACCCCAGTAATTGTTGCGCAGTTTGTCCTGAGTATGCTGGTACCCCATATGTGGGGGTAAACCACTGTTTGGGCACACGTCGGGGCTCGGAAGTGAGGGAGCACCATTTGACTTTTTGAATACAAGATTGGCTGGAATCAATGGTGGCGCCATGTTGCGTTTGGAGACCCCCTGATGTGCCTAAACAGTGGAAACCCCTCAATTCTAACTCCAACACACCCCTAACTCTTATCCCAACTGTAGCCGTAATCCTAATCACAACCCTAACCACAACACACCCCTAACCCCAACACACCCCTAACCACAACCCTAACCCTAAGGCTATGTGCCAACGTTGCGGATTCGTGTGAGATTTTTCCGCACCATTTTTGAAAAATCCGCGGGTGAAAGGCACTACGTTTTACCTGCGGATTTACCGCGGATTTCCAGTGTTTTTTGTGCGGATTTCATCTGTGGATTCCTATTGAGGAACAGGTGTAAAACGCTGCGGAATCCGCACAAAGAATTGACATGCTGCGGAAAATACAACGCAGCGTTTCCGCGCGGTATTTTCCGCACCATGGGCACAGCGGATTTGGTTTTCCATATGTTTACATGGTACTGTAAACCTGATGGAACACTGCTGCGGATCCGCAGCCAAATCCGCACCGTGTGCACATAGCCTAATTCTAAAGGTATGTGCACACGCTGCGGAAAACGCTGCGGATCCGCAGCAGTTTCCCCATGAGTTTACAGTTCAATGTAAACCTATGGGAAACAAAAATTGCTGTGCACATGCTGCAGAAAAACTGCACGGAAACGCAGCGGTTTACATTCCGCAGCATGTCACTTCTTTCTGCGGATTCAGCAGCGGTTTTACAACTGCTCCAATAGAAAATCACAGTTGTAAAACCGCAGTGAAATGCGCAGAAAAGACGCGGTAAATCCACGATAAATCCACAGCGGTTTAGCACTGCGGATTTATGAAATCCGCTGTGGCAAAATCCGCAGAGGACCAGAATACGTGTACACATTCCTAACCCTAACCCTACCCCTAACCCTACCCCTAACCCTAACCCTAGTTCTAACTCCAACCTTAGTGGGGGGGAAATTCTTTATTTTATTATTGTCCCTACCTATGGGGGTGACAAAGGGGGGGGTCATTTACTGTTTTTTTTTATTTTGATCACTGTGAGGTTTTATCACAGTGATCAAAATTGACTCTGGAACGAATCTGCCGGGCGGCAGATTCGGCGGGCGCACTGCGCATGCGCCCGCCATTTTGGAAGATGGCGGCGCCCAGGAAAGAAGACAGACGGACCCCGGGAGGCTAGGTAAGTATAAGGGGGAGGAGATCAGGGCACGGGGGGGGGTGTCGGAGCATAGGGGGGTGGATCGGTGTGCGGGCGGGTGGATCAGAGTGCGGGCGGGTGGATCGGTGTGCGGGTGGGTGGATCGGTGTGCGGGCGGGTGGATCGGTGTGCGGGCGGGTGGATCGGTGTGCGGGGGGGTGGATCGCAGTGCGGGGGGGTGGATCGGAGTGCAGGGGGGTTGGATTGGAGCACGGGGGGTGGGATTGGAGTACGGGGGGAGCGGACAGGAGGACGGGGGAGCGGAGCACAGGATGGAGGGGAGCGGACCACAGATCGGTGGGCAGGGGGGGCGATCGGTGGGGTGGGGGCACATTAGTGTTTCCAGCCATGGCCGATGATATTGCAGCATCGGCCATGGCTGGATTGTAATATTTCACCAGTTTTTTAGGTGAAATATTACAAATCGCTCTGATTGGCAGTTTCACTTTCAACAGCCAATCAGAGCGATCGTAGCCACGGGGGGGTGAAGCCACCCCCCCTGGGCTAAAGTACAACTCCTCCTGTCCCTGCACGCCGGGTAAAATTACAGTTAACCCTTTCACCCGGCCCGCAGGAACGCGATTCCGCCATGACGCATACGCTGCGTCATGGGTCGGAATGGCACCGACTTTCATGACGCAGCGTATGCGTCAAAGGTCGGGAAGGGGTTAATGTTAGCAGCGCAGCAGCCAATTACTGAGTCCCGTGTCTCGGCATGAGCCTCTCAGAGCTCAGTGATTGGCTTAGGCACTGCACCCAATAATGGAGTCCGGGTGCAGCGGTGGAGACTCAGTTCTGGACTGGGTGAGGGTGAGTAAAGTTTTTTTTTTTCTTTTTAAACCAAACTGCAGCTGGACCGACACTGATTTTCCAAAACCATAAAACCCCTTTGAGGCTCCCGTCTTTTTAGCTGTACTGTTTTATATCACTGTACTATATGCAGTCATTATCTGGTCTAATATCACATCAGACGTAACCTTTCTCTCTTTCTTCCGCTCTGTAGGTCTTTGTCCCATCTCCTGGTGTGTTTGCAAGCAGTAAGCTCGCCGAGCCTGCAAGAACGACTGATCGAAAAGACAGAGTCCGTCATCCACAGACTCGACCTGTCCGCCATCAGGCACGCGTTCAGGGTGCTAAGGCTTTTTTATAAGTACAAGTTCACATACGTCTCCCTGCTGGAGAAATACGACAACTACTTCAAGCAGAATATTGGAACAATGGACGCCAAAAACCTGAGTAACATCACCAGCGTGTATCATCAGCTGCGGCTCAACGGTTTGGACTTCCCAGCTATGGCAAAGCCGAGGCTGGTGGAAATGATCAAGACGTGCAATGATCCTGAGACTTTTGCAGATCTGTTTGATGCCTTAAGCAAAATGTCATCTGATCCCATAAGAGACAGGTCAGTGTCAGAAACCGCATCAATCTCTCCTTGGCCGAGTACTTGGCATACATCGAAAAAATGTCTTATAAGGTTTTATGTCCATCCTTAAATATTGACTCTGGTTTTATCAAACTTTGCACAAAAAAAAGTAATATATTTTATTAGAGAAATAATCTTCTTTTTCCACTTATGAGCCACTTCTCCCTCCTTCATTCCTGAACTCACCATCCACTCTGGAGAAAAAACGGCTCAATTCAGTCTTGTTCAAGACAATACAGCTGCCATCTCACTGAGGTGTCAGGTTACCCATGGTTACGACCACTAGAAACTAGCTAACTGTCACTATATCAGTAGTCGTAACCATGGATACCGAAGGTCCTGCATTGCCTGCCTGCACATGAGGAAAGAAACATAGCAAATCAGAAGAACTATAATACATTTCTAATTGCTAATATTATTTTCTCCTACGCCTCATTGGGGGACACAGGACCATGGGTGTTATGCTGCTGCCACTAAGAGGACACTAAGTTAACACATAAAGAATAGCTCCTCCCTGCAGTATTCACCCTCCTGCTGGCTCTAAGTGAACCAGTTCTTGCTTAGTGTCTGTAGGAGGCACTAGTGTCTGTTTCAGACCCCACAGTTTTTATTTTAATTTAAATTTTTTTTATTCAATTTTTTCCTTAACGGAGCGAATGGGGGCGACGGACCCTTTCTAGGTTTCGATCTCCTAAGAATCATCAACAGGCGCTGCAACGTTGGACGCCAGCCCTGAGCTCACATTACGGGCGACGGTTCCTTCGCTTTCCGATATCCCCCCTCCATAGCAGGCGACCACATGGAGTAGCCCTCCATCTACCTCTCCTGGAGCCAGGTGCATGTCCGGACATGATATATATGGCATCCGTGCAGCCCCCCACTGCATCACCACTGATATAGCGGATGACGCAAGGCGGCAGAAGCTCTTCACCCCCTCCCTGACTATGGCGACGGAGGATTGAGCACCGGCCCACCGCATCTACACTGAGTACACTGTGGGGGCCGAGGCGCTGGGAGGTCCTGGTCTCCGGGGTTTGGAAGGTCCGCACGTCTAACAGGGCATAAAGCCCGGGTCCGTGGGTGGTCCGCAGTGCGGCATTTCTTTGAAGGAGCGCGGCTGAGTGATGGCACTAATAGCGGTTGCGACGCCGCAGGCCGCAACCGCAAGTTTTAAAATTTAGCCTCCTGCTTTTCCCCTTCATGCAGGCCAGAGATTTTGGCCACGCCCACCGGCAATTACCGCCGCCCATCTTTTCTAGCGCTTCTCGTTCCCTGAGAAGCGCTCTCACAGATCTCGGCAGCCATCTTGGGACACCCACAGCGCTCATGCTGCAGCGCTGCTCCAGCTCTCCTAATCACAGCCTTCATGACCATACATTGCGTACCTCTCCTGGGGACTCAAGACACAGGACCTGGGTAAGCTGCAGTACCATAGCTTAACCCTTCCCCTGCTAGTAAGCGCTCTCCTCAAGGCTACTATGTCTCAATCAAGGCCTCACAAAAAGTCTGGGAAAACCCACACTGTGTTCTTTGATGCATGTACCCCTTGTAAGGTCTCATTACCCCAGGGTCACAATACTGCATTATACACAGCTTGTGAACCGGTGACTGTTCAGGAAACACCTGTTACTGATACCGAACCTAGTGAGCCCCCTGAGTGGGCTACCTCCCTTACCTGGTCTATGGCATCCCCGGCAAAAGCGTTAGAATCGTTTCGAGACCCCTCCTCTAACCAGGGCACTCTTACGGACGACGCTTCCGATCGTCAAAACCCCTCGTACTCTAGGGGTCGTACCTTGCCTAGGAGCTCTCACTCTTCCGGGAAAAGGACTCATGCCATATCCCCAGACCATCACCGGGTTTCGGGTTCTGAGAGCTCCATTTCTCGTTCCCCTTCCATTGGGGCTAGCAGAGCACCTGTTTCAAAGGACGATTCTGACACGTCCCTAGATCAGGAATTTCATCACGATCAGGAGACTCTCGAATCTCTGATTGAGTCAGTGAATAAGGCTTTGAAACTTGAGGAGGAACCTTTATCTAAAACGAATCATGCCGTGTCCTTTAAGAGGACTAAACGGATCATGCCGTGTCCAGATAAAAGATTCACAGTGCGGAAGCCCATGGAATCAAAATATCCCTTTGCCCAGGATCTAAGAAAAGATTGGTCGCAATCTCCCCCGGTAGAACCTCCGGTATCCCGCCTGGCTACTAAATTTATTTTATCCTCTTCGGAGGGCGCCTCTATTAAAAACCCAACCGATCGTCAGTTCGACAATATGGCGCGTTTAGCCTTTGAAACCTCAGCAGCCGCACTCTTCCCATCTTTTGCTGCTACGTGGGTGGCTATGGCTATGACCCACTGGGCTGAGGTCTTGTCTGCAACAGTGCTAGATACCGATCTCCCTCCCGTGATAGCAGACCTCGCTACTCAAATAGCCAAAGCTTGAGATTTTGTAGTGACCGCGTCCCTGGATGCTGCTAACTGTGCTTCGCAAGCAGCAGCAAACGCCATCACCATCTGGAGGTCCTTATGGCTCAGGGACTGGCGTGCGGATTCTGCTTCCAAAAAGTCATTGACTTCTCTTCCATATCAGAGCGGTCGCCTTTTTGACGAAAAGCTCGACCAATTAATTTCCAACGCCACTGGAGGGAAGAGTAAATTTCTTCCACAACAGAGACCCTTTTGGCCCTTTCGGAACCAGCAGCTCGGTCCCGATTTTTTTTCTTTTCAACTCAAATTGGTCCTCTACTTCCACTTCTTCCGGACCTGGCCTGTCACAACGTAGGGATAGAGGTTTTCAGATCTCTTACAAACCTTCCCCTTCTTGGAGAGGCAGGCCTAGGCAGTCAGGATCCAGGGGGTCCAGACTGGGCAGGTCTCCCACACAATGACTCCCTGCGGTATCCGGAGGACACCCTCAAAGTAGGCGGCCGCCTGCTTTCCTTCAGCGACGCGTTGCTCTCAGTCGTTCACGATGAATGGGTCCGCGACCTAGTGTCCTCTGGATACAAGATAGAATTTTCCTCTCTTCCACCAAATCGCTTTTTCCTGTCTTCTCCTCCCAGGGCAAAGGCATCAGAATTCTTCCAGGCCTTAAGCTCTCTAAAAGAAGACGGGGTTATTATCCCGGTCCCTCAAAGCGAAAGGTTTCAAGGTTTTTATTCAAACCTGTTCATTGTTCCAAAGAAGGACGGTACAGTACGGCCCATACTGGACCTAAAACTGCTGAACAAGTTCGTCAGGGCGCGACGGTTCCGGATGGAATCGCTTCGTTCTGTCATCGCCTCCATGGAGAAAGGCGAGTTCCTGGCCTCTATAGACATCCAGGACGCGTACCTCCACATTCCTCTTTTACCTTCTCTCCAAAGGTTTCTTCGCTTCGCAGTTCAGGAAGATTACTTTCAATTTGTTGCTCTGCCCTTCGGCCTCGCCACCGCCCCCAGGGTATTCACCAAGGTCATGGTGGCCGCCGTGGCCATCCTTCATACCCGAGGCGTGATGGTGCTACCGCATCTAGACTATATCCTCATCAAGGGCCACTCTTTCCGTACCTGCAAGGAGGCCGTGGACATCACAATAGATACTCTTTCTCGCCTGGGTTGGAAGATAAACTTCAAAAAATCTTCCCTAGTACCGCCTCAGTGAATTTCCTTTCTAGGAATGATACTGCACTTGTCCCAGGGGTTGGTACTTCTTCCCCCAGAAAAGATCTCAGTCTTACAGCGGGAAGCTCAGAAGCTCTCCCAACCTCACACTCACTCTCTGCGTTTCAGTATGAGAGTCCTCGGCAGGATGGTAGCAGCTATGGAGGCGGTCCCGTTCTCTCAATTACACCTCCGCCCCTTATAACATGCCCTCCTGGCTGTGTGGGACAGGAACCCGTTCTCTCTCGATCGTCGTTTCATCCTTCCCCAGCGAGTCAGACAGTCTCTCAGGTGGTGGACATTGATGTCCTCCGTAAATCAAGGAAGTCTTTTCTCCCAGTACATTGGCTAGTTGTGACAACAGATGCCAGTCTTTTGGGCTGGGGAGCGGTGTTCCCCCATCACACCGCTCAGGGCCGCTGGTCTCTTCAGGAAGCACGCCTGCCCATCAACATCCTGGAAATACGGGCAATCAGGTTGGCTCTTCTCCAATTCCACCCATTCCTGGTGAGTTGTCCCATCAGAATTCAGTCCGACAATGCCACGGCGGCGGCATACATCAACCGGCAGGGGGGAACACGCAGCAAGGCAGCCATGACTGAGGTAGGCCACATTCTCCGTGGGACCGTGGAAAACCGCTCAATGATTTCTGCAGTTCACATCCCGGGAGTGGAAAATTGGGAGGCAGATTTCCTCAGCCGTCAAGGTCTCGACTCCGGAGAGTGGTCTATCCATCCGGAGATCTTCCACCAGATCTGCTATCATTGCGGAACCCCAGACGTGGATCTGATGGCCTCACGGCTAAATTCCAAGGTTCCCGACTTCATAGCTCGGTCCCACGATCCGGCCGCCATCGGGGCAGATGCACTCATTCACTCGTGGCATCAGTTCCAGCTTCCGTACATAATTCCCCCGCTTCCCTTACTGCCGAGAGTCATCAAGAAGATCCGAGCGGAGGGGGTACCAGTAATCCTGATTGCGCCAGATTGACCGCGCAGGGCCTGATACACCGAACTAGTTCAACTAGTCGCCGATGTCCCCTGGCGATTTACCGAATCGCACAGACCTATTGTCCCAAGGCCCCATTTACCACCAGAACTCCGAGGCCCTGTATTTGACGGCATGGCCGTTGAGTCCTGGGTGCTAACACAGGCAGGCTTCTCTCAGAAAGTCATTTCCACCATGATCAGCGCTAGAAAGCCTACGTCTATGCGTATTTATCATTGCATTTGGAAGACCTTCTTCTCATGGTGCAAGGACCGAGGACGGTCTCCTCTTGAATTTTCCATTCCTTCCATCCTCGAATTCCTAGAGTCGGGTTTGGATTTAGGTCTCGCCCTTAGTTCTCTCAAAGGGCAGATTTCAGCCTTGTCAGTCCCGTTCCAACGTAGAATTGCCAACAGATTACAGGTGAAGACGTTCTTTCAGGGAGTCTCCCATGGGGTGCTGCCCTATAAGATGCCGTTGGAACCATGGGACCTTAATTTTGTCCTCGGAGTCTTGCAGGAGGCTCCTTTTGAACCTTTGCAGGACATTTCCCTGTATTTTCTGTCATAGAAAGTTGCCTTCCTGGTTGCGGTCACGTCCATCCGTCGAGTCTCAGAGCTGGTGGCTTAGTCTTGTCAAGTTCCTTTCCTCATTTTTAATCAAGATAAGGTGGTTTTGAGAACATCCCCCGTCTTTTCTACCCAAAGTCGTCTCATCTTTCCACCTCAGTGAGGAAATTGTCTTGCCTTCACTTTGCCCGGCACAGTACATCGCACGAGAAGGCTCTTCATACACTGGACTTGGTGAGAGCTCTTAGGAGATACGTCTCGAGGACAGCATCTTTCCGCAGGTCAGATGCCCTGTTTGTGCTCCCGGAAGGGCCAAGGAAAGGTCTAGCCGCTTCCAAGGCTATGATAGCCAATTGGATTTGTTCAGCTATCCAGGAGTCGTACCGAGTTAGAGGTCACCCCATCCCAGCAGGGATTAAGGCTCATTCTACTCGGTCGGTGGGTGCGTCTTGGGCCATCCGGCACCAGGCATCGGCAGCACAAGTCTGCAGAGCTGCAACTTGGTCCAGCCTGCATACGTTTACAAAACATTACCATGCCGTCCACTCTTGGGCCTCGACAGATGCGTCCGTCGGCAGACGAATTTTGCAAGTGGCAGTGCTGCATCTGTAACTTGTTGGTACAAGAAGCAATTCCAGTTGGTTGCTCCCCACCCAGGGACTGCTTTAGGATGTCCCATGGTCCTGTGTCCCCCAATGAGGCATAGGAGAAATAGGGATTTTTGTGTACTCACCGTAAAATCCTTTTCTCCGAGCCAATCATTGGGGGACACAGCACCCACCCTGTTAGCCTATTGGCTTTGGTTTTTCTGTGTTAACTTGTTTTGACATAGTTCATCCTTGTTAAATGTTAAGCTCCTACTGCTTTGTTACTGAACTGGTTCACTTAGAACCAGCAGGAGGGTGTATACTGCAGGGGAGGAGCTATTCTTTATGTGTTAACTTAGTGTCCTCCTAGTGGCAGCAGCATAACACCACCCATGGTCCTGTGTCCCCCAATGATTGGCTCGGAGAAAAGGATTTTACGGTGAGTACACAAAAATCCCTATATTATTATTGTACCTACTACATATTGGATAGGAACTTGGAGATGGGAATACCCCTTTTAAGTAAAGTGATTTTTTTTTTACCATGTCTGCCTCATTTTGACGCAAGTGCTGAATGCGCCCATTGCTTGTTGTTCCGCTATACCAAGTAAATGGGCTATACAAGACAAAACCCCATTAAATTGATGATTTAATTTCTGGGAAATGATGATCTGCTCCTCTAAGTCATTTCAGTATAGAAACATCTACAAAATGATCTTCGTTTCCCTCCAGACTTGAAGAAAAGCTTCCGACCTTCATTGATGAGATGAACCTGAGCCGACTGCTGCTCGTTCTGAGAGCAATGGTGGAAATGGACAGTAAAAACAATGCGCTCATCCACAAGTAGGAATTTTGGTTTTACTGCTATTGTTTCTTCCTAAAACCCTAGAAGTGTCACCGAGCCGGACAATGGGGGCGTTATGGGGCCAGGACTTTATATAGGAGCTTGTCTTCGAGCTGCGGATCCTTGGGGAGGACGGTAAAGAGCTAGGCTGTGCCGGGTAAGCACATTGTGTACATCTGGCTGGAGCTGATTGTTGGGGTCTCGGACCTCCACTGGTCTGATATTGATGACCTGATATGCCTGGACTATCCTTTTACTGTTGATCCACACTTAAAGTTATATTTACTTGGTCCCCACTTTGCTGGTCTCTCATAGGGGGCTTCATCGAGGTGACTCCTTCACCGTGGGTTGTACATTGAGGTCCGAGCAGTCGTTATCAGGCACTAGTCGTAGCGGGAATGTGCATTTCCTAAACTGTTTTTCTTTTTCTTTCTTTAGAATTTTCCTCCTCTTACAGAAATATCTAGATATCTGCAAACCCCTCCAGCTGTATTATATAACTGAGGCCCTGGCCCATCTGTCCTATCAAAATACCAAGTTAATGAAAGAACTACAAGGACATCTGCAGAGGTAAGATCCCCGTAAATGCTGCTGTGCTTTATCGCCTCTCCAGGGTCCAGGGTGTCACCAGTGCCGATGGGGAGGATTTACCCATTATCAGTTTCAGACATTTTACTTTCTAATTTTAGAGAATTATTATCTTCCACCAGATGTTTCTTAGATTTTATTTACAAAAGAATAAAACAGATAAAAAAAAAATGCAAACTGCATTATGTGAACTTAAAAGAAAATCCCAACCCGCTACCGACCAGTCCATGGATCGAGGAGAGAACTTATCATACGCGTTTCGAAGGAGTCATCCGTCCTCAGTGGACTGTGGCTCCTGTGGGTTTCATGGACTTATACAGGCGGTCGTCTCCCCAGGTGACTGTCACCAATAGTAAGCCATATTATGTAGGCAATTATCGCCTCAGGTCACTATGTCACCAGTAGTATGCCTTATTATATAGGCGATCGTTGCCCCAGGTGACTGTGTCATCAATAGTATTCCATATTATACAGTTAGGTCCTTATATATTTGGACAGAGACAACATTTTTCTAATTTTGGTTATAGACATTACCACAATGAATTTTAAACAAAACAATTCAGATGCAGTTGAAGTTCAGACTTTCAGCTTTCATTTGAGGGTATCCACATTAAAATTGGATGAAGGGTTTAGGAGTTTCAGCTCCTTAACATGTGCCACACTGTTTTTAAAGGGTCCAAAAGTAATTGGACAGATTCAAGAATTTTAAATAAAATGTTCATTTTTAGTACTTGGTTGAAAACCCTTTGTTGGCAATGACTGCCTGAGGTCTTGAACTCATGGACATCACCAGACGCTGTGTTTCCTCCTTTTTGATGCTCTGCCAGGCCTTCACTGCGGTGGTTTTCAGTTGCTGTTTGTTGTGGACCTTTCTGCCTGAAGTTTAGTCTTTAACAAGTGAAATGCTGCTCAATTGGGTTGAGATCAGGTGACTGACTTGTCCATTCAAGAATATTCCACTTCTTTGCTTTAGTAAACTCCTGGGTTGCTTTGGCTTTATGTTTTGGGTCATTGTCCATCTGTAGTATGAAACGGCAATCAATCAGTTTGGCTGCATTTGGCTGGATCTGAACACACAGTATGGCGTCTCTGAATACCTCAGAATTCATTTGGCTGCTTCTGTCCTGTGTCACATCATCAATAAACACTAGTGACCCAGTGCCACTGGCAGCCATGCATGCCCAAGCCATCACACTGCCTCCGCCGTGTTTTACAGATGATGTGGTATGCTTTGGATCATGAGCTGTTCCACACCTTCGCCATACTTTTCTCTTTCCATCATTCTGGTAGAAGTTGATCTTGGATTCATCTGTCCACAGAATGTTCTTCCAGAACTGTGCTGGCTTTTTTAGATGTTTTTTAGCATAGTCCAGTCTAGCCTTTTTATTCTTGATGCTTATGAGTGGCTTGCACCTTGCAGTGAACCCTCTGTATTTACTTTCATGCAGTCTTCTCTTTATGGTAGATTTGGATATTGATACGCCGACCTCCTGGAGAGTGGTGGTCACTTGGTTGGCTGTTGTGAAGGGGTTTCTCTTCACCATGGAGATTATTCTGCGATCATCCACCGCTGTTGTCTTCCGTGGGCGCCCAGGTCTTTTTGCATTTATGAGTTCACCAGTGCTTTCTTTCTTTCTTCAGGATGTACCAAACTGTAGATTTTGCCACTCCTAATATTGTAGCAATTTCTCGGATGGGTTTTTCTGTTTTCGCAGCTTAAGGATGGCTTGTTTCACCTGCATGGAGAGCTCCTTTGACCGCATGTTTACTTCACAGCAAAACCTTCCAAATGCAAGCACCACACCTCAAATCAGCTCCAGGCCTTTTATCTGCTTAATTGAGAATGACATAACGAAGGGATTGCCCGCACCTGTCCATGAAATAGCCTTGGAGTCAATTGTCCAATTACTTTTGGTCCCTTTAAAAACAGGGTGGCACATGTTAAGGAGCTGAAACTCCTAAACCCTTCATCCAATTTTAATGTGGAGACCCTCAAATGAAAGCTGAAAGTCTGAACTTCAACTGCATCTGAATTGTTTTGTTTAAAATTCATTGTGGTAATGTCTATAACCAAAATTAGAAAAATGTTGTCTCTGTCCAAATATATACGGAACTAACTGTATAGGCAGTCATCACCCTTGGTGACTGTCACCATTAGTATGCTATATTATATAGGCTGTGGTCGCTCCAGGTGTCATCAATAGTATGCTGTATTATATGGGAGGTCGTCACCGCAGGTCACTATGACACCGATAGTATGCCGTATTATATAGGCGGTCATAACCCCAGGTCACTATGTCACCAGTACTATGCCTTATTATATAAGTGGTTGTCACCCCAGGTCACTATATCCCCAATAGTATTCCATATTGTATAGGCGGTCGTCACCCTAGGTGACTGTCACCAATAGTATGCTATATTATGTAGGCTGTGGTCGCTGCAGGTGTCATCAATACTATGCTGTATTATATGGGTGGTCGTCACCCCAGGTCACTATGTCACCAGTAGTATGCCGTATTATATAAGTGGTTGTCACCCCAGGTCACTATGCCCCTAATAGTATTCCATATTATATAGGCAGTCGTGGCTCCAGGTGCCACTAATAGTATGCCGTATTATATAGGCTGTGGTCGCTCCAGGTGCCACTAATAGTATACCGTATTATATAGGTGGTCGTCGCTCCAGGTGCCACTAATAGTATACCGTATCATATAGGCTGTCGTCGCTCCAGGTGCCACTAATAGTATACCGTATTATATAGGCGGTCGTCGCTCCAGGTGCCACTAATAGTATACCGTATTATATAGGTGGTCGTCGCTCCAGGTGCCACTAATAGTATACCGTATCATATAGGCTGTCGTCGCTCCAGGTGCCACTAATAGTATACCGTATTATATAGGTGGTTGTCGCCCCAGGGGCCACTAATAGTATGCCGTATTATATAGGTGGTCGTTGCTCCAGGTGCCACTAATAGTATACCGTATTATATAGGTGGTCGTCGCTCCAGGTGCCACTAATAGTATACCGTATTATATAGGCGGTCGTCGCTCCAGGTGCCACTAATAGTATACCGTATTTCATAGGTGGTCATCGCTCCAGGTGCCACTAATAGTATGCCGTATTACATAGGTGGTCATCGCTCCAGGTGTCACTAATAGTATGCTGTATTATATAGGCGGTCGTCGCTCCAGGTGTCACTAATAGTATGCTGTACTATATAGGTGGTCGTCGCTCCAGGTGCCACTAATAGTATACCGTATTATATAGGTGGTCGTCGCTCCAGGTGCCACTAATAGTATGCCGTATTAGATAGGCGGTCGTCGCTCCAGGTGCCACTAATAGTATACCGTATTATATAGGCGGTCGTCGCTCCAGGTGTCACTAATAGTATGCCGTATTATATAGGCGGTCGTCGCCCCAGGTGCCACTAATAGTATACTGTATCATATAGGCGGTCGTCGCTCCAGGTGCCACTAATAGTATACCGTATCATATAGGCTGTCGTCGCTCCAGGTGCCACTAATAGTATACCGTATTATATAGGCGGTCGTCGCTCCAGGTGCCACTAATAGTATACCGTATTATATAGGTGGTCGTCGCTCCAGGTGCCACTAATAGTATACCGTATCATATAGGCTGTCGTCGCTCCAGGTGCCACTAATAGTATACCGTATTATATAGGTGGTTGTCGCCCCAGGGGCCACTAATAGTATGCCGTATTATATAGGTGGTCGTTGCTCCAGGTGCCACTAATAGTATACCGTATTATATAGGTGGTCGTCGCTCCAGGTGCCACTAATAGTATACCGTATTATATAGGCGGTCGTCGCTCCAGGTGCCACTAATAGTATACCGTATTTCATAGGTGGTCATCGCTCCAGGTGCCACTAATAGTATGCCGTATTACATAGGTGGTCATCGCTCCAGGTGTCACTAATAGTATGCTGTATTATATAGGCGGTCGTCGCTCCAGGTGTCACTAATAGTATGCTGTACTATATAGGTGGTCGTCGCTCCAGGTGCCACTAATAGTATACCGTATTATATAGGTGGTCGTCGCTCCAGGTGCCACTAATAGTATGCCGTATTATATAGGCGGTCGTCGCTCCAGGTGCCACTAATAGTATGCCGTATTATATAGGCTGTGGTCACTCCAGGTGTCACTAATAGTATACCGTATTATATAGGCGGTTGTCGCTCCAGGTTCCACTAATAGTATACTGTATTATGTGGGTGGTTGTCGCCCCAGGTGCTACTAATAGTATGCTGTATTATATAGGCGGTCGTCGCTCCAGGTGCCACTAATAGTATACCGTATTATATAGGTGATCGTCACTCCAGGTGCCACTAATAGTATACCATATTATATAGGCGGTCGTCGCTCCAGGTGCCACTAATAGTATACCGTATTATATAGGTGATCGTCACTCCAGGTGCCACTAATAGTATACCATATTATATAGGCGGTCGTCGCTCCAGGTGCCACTAATAGTATACCATATTATATAGGCGGTCGTCGCTCCAGGTGCCACTAATAGTATGCCGTATTATATAGGTGGTCGTCGCTCCAGGTGCCACTAATAGTATGCCATATTATGTGTGCAGTTGTCGCCCCTGGTGACTGTCACCAATAGTATGCCATATTATAGCTTCACACAGGCGTCTTCTACCTGTCTCAGTCCTCACAGGTAAGTTGAGACGGTCTTTGATCATCCTGGAGCTGATCATTTGCTGCACCTTTGCCATTCTGGCTATTCTTCCATCCATTTGAATGGTCGTCTTCCGTTTTCCTCCACATCTTCCTGCTTTGGCTTTCCATTTTAAAGCAATGGAGATCATTTTAGCTGGACAGCCGATCATTATCTGCACTTCTTTATAAGTTTTTCCCTCTCCAATCAACTTTTTAATCAAAGTACACTGTTCTTCTGAACGATGTCTCGAACAACCCATATTTCTCAGGCTTTCAAGTAGAAATTCATGTACAACATGTCCTGGCTTCACCCTTAAATAGGGACCACCTGATTCCCACCTGCTTCTTCCCAGAATGATTGACCTCACTAATTGATCTCTACACTGATATTATTGTGAACATTGCCTTCCAATTAATTATTCTAACACACTGACTCAGAAACCTGCAGATCACGAATGTGGAGTCTGGTGGATTTCTTAGAATCTACTGCACCAACTGGTAAATTGTGTGACGTGGTAATAATAATTTATATCGAAAACAGCGATTAATCTGGTTAGTCATAATGGACTGCTCTTACTGTAGATATCATGTATTCTATACTGGAAAACACACTGGTAATATGGTGGTGGTCACCAGTTGTAGACCATTGATTCCCCATCTGGGGAAAGGCAGAACATTACACTTGGCAGACGCAAGACTTGAACGACCATAGAGTTTAATCTTTCATGTAATCTTACTTTGAAGCAGCTGGTTCGGCTCTCAGGACAATGTTCACTTGTTACTTGGCCTGTGAGGCCAAATATATCTGCAATGGAACCCTCAACATTTCCAAGCTTCTCTCCCCCTTTTTTGGACTTTCCATGGCCATCCACTGCACCTTATGGTGCAAATGCTGATACTTGGGTGCATTGTCAAAGAAGACACTTCTGGCTCTTACGTCTACTGGTTCTGACCTGTTCAACCAATAGAGTTGGGAATTTGGGCAGGATTATTAGTGTCATCCTGTTTTTTTGTGATTTTTCTAAAACTTCCTAAATATTTTCTCATTATTGCAGGAATTTAATGGCAAGTTTTGTGCCTTCTGAAGTGGCCACAATGGCCAAAGCACTTGCTCTACTGAACTTCCACCAGGTGGATGAGGCCGTCCTCTCTAGAATTGGTGATATAATCCAGCAGTGCAATTTACCAAGCCTGGAAAAGATCGCTGTCCTACTCCTGCAGTTGTGTAGAACGCCTCGTGGGTTTGGAAACCACCATAAAACGTACAAGGAGCTCCTCAACCACCTGAACAGCTGTGCTGTGGAAAGACTCCAGCACGCGGACAGCATTGATCTTCTGCTGGAGGAAATTTTGCAGCTTAAGACCCGGCAGTGGATGACCGAAGAACTGACTGAGGGATTGTTGGATATCTGCCAGCGCCTGCTGCATACGGTCACCTGGAGGAACGTTACTAAACTTTCCATCTTTTTATGTCAAATGAACAATGCACGAGCCCCAGTTTTTCACACCATTGCTGCAGTGACCATGGAGGATATTGCCAAGGTATTTCAAAATGTGACCCCCTGTATAATGTTTATGTGGAAAGGGGGAGAGTGCGTGAGACAATGCCCTTTAATACAGTTTTGTTCCTCCTAACCCTTTTCTTTATCTGTCCCCTTTTAGATTCATCCATCCAGTATCCTTATAGTTTTACGTCCCTTTAGTTTCCTGAACTATGAGCCACCTCAAGGCGGAGAATTTTTTAATGTATGTCTCCAACATGTACTGGAGCACAAGGGTAGGTGTCTGATATACAAGTCACTAATACTAATACTGCTGCTCGCAGTAGGTTGGGCTTTAAAGTGGGATTCCCACATAGTAGGATGTGACATCACTTTATCATTGCTACTATTCCTCAGATTGAATGGGAGGCAGCACTTTAAAATTTTCTCTGCAGAGCTGCCCTTCCAGCTGCTGACGACAACCCCGTTCAGTGTAAAAGGACCTGGCACAGCCAGATAGATAATGGTTGCGGATCCCTGCACAGCCGGATACCCGAGAGTTGCAGTTCCCTGCATGGCCGCGTACCAGAGGGTTGCAGTTCCCTGCAGAGCCTGGTACCCGTGAGTTGCAGTTCCCTGCACAGTTGTGTAGCTGAGGGTTGCAGTTCCCTGCACAGCCTGGTACCCGTGAGTTGCAGTTCCCTGCACAGTTGTGTAGCTGAGGGTTGCAGTTCCCTGCACGACCGCGTACCTGAGGGTTGCAGTTCCCTGCACGGTCTGGTACCCATGAATTGCAGTTCCCTGCCCAGCCTGGTACCCGTGAGTTGCAGTTCCCCGCACAGCCGCGTACCTGAGGGTTGCAGTTCCCTGCACAGCTGAGTACCCGTGAGTTGCAGTTCCCTGCACAGTCGTGTAGCTGAGGGTTGCAGTTCCTGCACAGCCAAGTACCCGAGGGTTGCAGTTCCTTGCACAGCCTGGTACCCGAGGGTTGCAGTTCCTTGCACAGCCGGGTACTCGAGGGTTGCAGTTCCTTGCACAGCCGGGTACTCGAGGGTTGCAGTTCCTTGCACAGCCGGGTACTCGAGGGTTGCAGTTCCTTGCACAGCCGGGTACTCGAGGGTTGCAGTTCCTTGCACAGCCGGGTACTCGAGGGTTGCAGTTCCTTGCACAGCCCGGTACTCGAGGGTTGCAGTTCCTTGCACAGCCGGGTACTCCAGGGTTGCAGTTCCTTGCACAGCCGGGTACTCAAGGGTGCAGTTCCTTGCACAGCCAGGTCCCCGAGGGTTGCAATTCCCTGTATATCCAGGTAGCTGAGAGATGCAGCATAGAGATAAATCAGTGAAGGAGACTGAGCACTTCACTATTCCATTATGGTAAGCTATATATTTATTAAAAGTGTTTTTCTTATCTTTTTTTTGCATAGATTTGTTGAGTCCTTCATGCTTGATGCAGATCTGTTACAATTTTGCTATGGTAAAACAATTTCCAAAAGAATTAATAAATACGATATTCAACATCACATTCTTGCGCCAGCTAGATGTCCAATTGAAATGTAAGTCTGCTCTCTATTGCTTTATCTATCGTTCTATCTCTTCACGTATCGCTCGCTATCTCTTTATCTGTCGCTCTCTATCTCTTTATCTGTCGCTCTCTCTTTATATACAGATATTTATATATGTATTTTTTTCTTTTTATTCTGTCCGTGATCTGTAAAATGTTTTCATCATGTAGTAATATGCAGGTGGTAGAGCGCCAGCCACTAAATGCTAGAAAAATCTGTATGTTTGCCCAAGGAACCTATGGAAAACTATGGACACCAGTGGGCTTTGTGTCACAGAGGGTGTCAGAATTGAATGACTTTAGGTGGGGTCTAGTGATGAATCTGAAAACCCCCACACATTGGACTAAAGTCAGCCGAACCTGCTGGGATTGGCCGACAGTCTCACGTTTGGAGGCGTCTCTACTCTCCCCCGATGTGTGATGTTGGAGGTCATGTGGGTCGGGAAGGTTGACCTAGTCATTGAAAATCTATGAGAATTTGCATGTTCATGTATATGATGGGAGCTTGATCGTCCGACAGCTTTCACATGTGTATGAGCAGCTTAAAGGGTTTGTCCACTATTTGACATCTCCTCTTAAATGCTAAATTGCCGCAGATTAAGAAAAAAAAAAAAGACTCACACTCGCCTACCAGACCGGCTGTGTTCCGGTGATATTGGTCTTGTGTCTCCAGGTGGTCACATGACATTGTTATTTGACGTGACCTGTTGATGGTCAGTATGTCCAAAGGCGAGGACAATGATGGCGGCGCTGATTGGGCACAGGGCTCCTGTGACCTAACAACCTTACATAAGCCCTAAGAACGCGAGTGGCAACCCTGCTGGAACAGCGCCGGCATCGGCGAGTATAAGTGTTTTTATTTTAACAGGGCCAAATATGAGGAACATGAAGGAGTTGTCCTAGTAGTGCCTACAGGTTCCCGAGCTGTAGATCCTGTACTGTCGTACAAGGTCTTGTGATCACATCACTCATTGCTTAGTCTTTCTTTACAACCTAATGGTGCAGATACTGGTTGTTGTCAGGTGTACGCCCCGGTAAGTTGCCCCAGTAGAGTGTTGTGTCTGGGCAGAACCTCAGTAATTAGGGACTGAACTGACAATCTGATCTTAGTCCTTGATTCGTTGGCCTTGTACCTTTCAGTAGGTGCGTACTGACGATGCCTTCACCGATACCTTCCATAAAATGTTCTGTTTCAGCGTTTCCCCCCGCTCAGGGCATGAATCTTCGCAGCTATCTTATGGAATTGAATCGTGCGGTTTGCATCGAGCACCCCGAATATCGGGTTCCTTGGTTTCATGAGCCATATTGTCAGCACATGAAGAAAAAAGGTACGTTTCTGACCTTGTGCATGTGCCTGGATATCATTTATTCAGTTATTGAAAAGGTGTTTTTTTAACGTTTTATTAAAAATCCTCTGCTTTCTGAAGAACAAAGGTGTTTATTTATGTACTTCTTGTTGCCTTGGGAAACTTTTCAAGCTATCTAGGAGTACCTTTTGTGCCATGGTATTTATTTATTATTGTCTGCAAGCTATATGTGATGGCCTGTCTCCTAGACAAGGAGCGCAGCTCTTACAGGCTCTTTTCAATAGGACTTGGAAGTGCTGCTTTAAAACTTGGCAGGATCTCTGCATCATTGCTCCTCCGATGCGGCAGAGGTAAAGCTGTCTCTGTCTGTAGAACCTGGAGAGCACAGTTTGGGCCACGATACTGCTGGTCCAAATTGTCAATCAAACGGGAGCCCATCTCCTGCCCGGGCAAAGCAGAGAAGCGGGGAGCTCCACTGGAAGTTGAGGAAACCCCCTTTAAGCATGTAGTGAATGTACCAGAGGTTGAGACCCTAGGATCTAGAGCGTGTCAGTAATACGATGGCCCACAATAAATAAGAGCATCCTGTAAACCTCCCCAAATGGAGCCCCAATAATTATAATGTGCTTGTGTCCTGCAGAGATGACTTCCATGGGCCAGCTGCTGCAGGACTTGTTGGAGGAAATCTTAGGAGGAGAGCGGTATACGAAGGTCTCGGTGACAACACCGTACTCTTATTCTATAGGTAAGATCTCGGTGTACAGATGATGCACACGGGTGGCAGCGGACTGTGAAGGGGCTTCTCCAATGTCCAACTAAATTTTAGGTTATCACCATCCTATGTTGTAGGAAGTGTAAGGAGAGTGCGCACAGATATCCCAGGCTAACATATGTAGCCCTAACTCCGTATACAGTCACGGCCGAAAGTGTTGGCACCTTTCAAATTGTTCCAGAAAATGAAATATTTCTACCAGAAAATGATTGCAATTATTACGTTTTGTTATACACATGTTTATTTCCTTTGTGTGTGTTGGAACATCACAAAAAATGTGAGAAAAAGACAAATTGGACATAATTTTACACAAAACTCCAAAAATGGTCCGGACAAAACTGTTGGCACCGTCCGCTTAATATTTGGTTGCACACCTATTGGAATAAATAACTGCAATCAATGGCTTCCTATAACCATGAATAAGCTTCTTCCCCCCATCAGCTGGAGTTTTGGAGCACTCTTCTTTTACTGACTCCTCCAGGTCTCTCATATTTGAAGGTTTCTTCTCCCAACAGCAGTTTTAAGATCTCTCCACAGGTGTTCAATGTGATTTTGTGGGAGAAATACTTCATTTTATAGAACAATTTTAAGGGTGCCAACACTTACAGCCATGACTGTATATGCAGTCTATATAACTATTAGGTCTTTGGGGGGGGTTACAAAGACCAGAAAGTGACCAGAAAGAGTACCGGTCACTTTTCATAAATTGGGTAAAGAATCCGAAGTTGTTTCCTCTGTTCCTGCTCCTCTCCATCCCTGAGGTATTGTCCCCTCTTGTTAGCCAAGTGGGCGTAGCCCTCAGTTGTTCTATGACCTCTTCGTGACGTTCTTGGGTAACAATACTATGTTTTCATACATCGTTATAATAAATGAAATGTGGATTACATCTGCGCTGCTGCGACAAATAATAGATCCAGATATACTGTTAGGGTGTTCGGGTGGTTTATTCAACGCGTTTCGAAGCTCAAAGGCTTCTTCTTCAGGAAGTTTCCACACAAAGATATGCATATCTTTGTGTGGAAACTTCCTGAAGAAGAAGCCTTTGAGCTTCGAAACGCGTTGAATAAACCACCCGAACACCCTAACAGTATATCTGGATCTATTATTTGTCGCAGCAGCGCAGATGTAATCCACATTTCATTTATTATAACGGTTCTGAGAGGTCGCAACGCCGACCTGTGTATCTGCAGCAGCTGACAACTACACGCTTGTACTGTGTACTACCAGGTGAGCAGTTCTCTCACAATTGATTAAGAACAATCCTGGGGATAAGACCCTATTTGCGCTTTTTTTGTCTCCTATCTTTCAATACTAATGTTTTCATACATGGAAGAGGAGGACATATCTCAGGAACAAAAGAAAAGCAACAAGCGCTGGAGAACAGCAGCATTTACACCAGATATGACATCCGAGTGCAGTTCAATTTCCGTGGACTCATCGAGTGGAGAAGATGGAGACATTTTGGTCTCCATATTTTCCTGACAGTGTGCTCTAATTCTCTTATCCAAGAGAATCGGCTCACACCATGCTGACGCTTTGATCAGAGAGTCATTATCACAATCGACCCAATTCTCCTGGATGATAAAATCTATGGTTTTGTGACTGTGACCTTGGATTGTATGTGATATCAAAGCTAAACCTCGTTCACTTCTGTAAAGCTGAGGTGCAATACCCGGCACAACCTATAGACCGGTGTGGCACTGTTTCTGGAAGTAATGCTTTTCACACTTTATGATGGTGTCCACATACTTACTCTATTAGTGTGATATATTTTATTTCCTTAGATTTTGAATTCATGTTGGACAAGGATAAAAAGCCAATTCCATACCAGGAGCCGGACAATGCAGTAACGATGAGTGAACTTGGCAGTCAGTCACCAGAAGGAGCGCGGAGGTCAGCATCTATGTCTCCATGATATTTTGGGAAGAACTCCGTATCGCACCCATACAATATTTGTTCCCATTCTAACCTTGCACTCTATCACTCCGGCAACTTTCTTTTTGTTTTTTTCTTCAATTTACTTCTACCATCCAAATGTTTAATTCCTGGGTATGGGGAAAGGACCCACATTTATCAAAAATGGCGCAATTAGCACCAAATGGTTACTGCACTAATTCAACTGCCATTGTTGCACCCGATGGATAAATTTGACAAAAAATACATACGCCGCTTTTTAATCATGTTACTATATTTCTCCATATTCGATAAGAGCCAATGAGTCAAAAGTCTCAAGTCCGAGCGGAATTTTTTATGCAATTTGCGACTTTTAAAATCTGTGAATTGGGCAGAAAATAGTTGGAGACAGAGGTGTCAAATGTCACCCATTAATGCAGAATATTGCCCAAACTGCAGCTTTACACGTGTGGAAAATGGTGTAAATCTACTGGTTCCACAACTTTTTAAAGAAAATTAGGACCTGTCTAAAACATGCGACTTTCACATGGAAATGCAATGATAGATATGTTGTACTTTACACTATAAAGGTTAGCCATGCCCCCTTTTCTCTTCATTTTTAACTTTTGGTGTAAGAACAAAAAATAATATAATAAATAATATAAAATAGTGACGTATCTGTCATCGGCATTTACAGTACAAATATTTAGCAAAATTTGGGCTCAAATGCAGCGGTAAACGTCCCCCTGTTGTGTTATTTAGAATATAATTATCTGATTCTCAAGTTTTAGCAGTAACTTCACACTTGTATATTAAAGAGTAAAGATTGGTTTTGTTTTTTTTACATATATAGTACACATTAAAATAAGAAACTTTGTATATCTCTTATCGGGGAAATCTGATTCTTTTTCCTCCTGGAATGATCATTCATTCCCAATTTACAGTTAGTTTGTCCAGTGAAAACAGATTTTTCCCATAACTGAGAAGACAGTTGGTGCTCATAAAGTTCTATGGAGAACTGTAAGGCCATGTGCACACGTTGCGGTTTTTACTGCGGATCCGCAGTGTTTTTGACGCTGTGGATCCGCAGCAGTTTTCCATGCGGTGTACAGTACCATGTTAACCTATGGAAAACAAAAACCGCTGTGCACATGCTGCAGAAAAAAACGCGCGGAAACGCAGCGGTTTATTTTCCGCAGCATGTCAATTCTTTGTGCGGAATCCGCAGCGGTTTTCCATCTGCTCCAATAGAAAACTGCAGGTGTAAAACCGCAGTAGAATCCGCATTAAAAACCGCGGTAAATCCGCAGTAAAAACCGCAATGAAAATTCCGCAATGGAATCTGCAACGTGTGCACATAGCCTAAGGCTATGTGCACACGTTGCGGTTTTTACCGCGGAACCGCAGCGATTTTGATGGTGCGTTTCCGCAGCAGTTTCCATTGCGTTTACAGTAAACATGTAAGTCAATGGGAAACCGCAAACCGCTGTGCACATGCTGCGGGAAAAACCGTGCAGAAACGCAGCGGTTTACAACCCACAGCATGTCACTTCTTTGTGCAGAATCGCAGCGATTCTGCACACTTAGGGTATGTGCACACGCTGCGGATTCCATTGCGGAATTTTCCGCAGCGGATTTGATTAAATCCGCAGTGCAAAAAGTACTGCGGATTTATTGTGGTTTTTTTGTGCGGTTTCCACTGCGGTTTTAGACACCTGCGTTTTTTAAATATGGAGCAGGTGCCAAACCGTTGCGGATTCTGCACAAAGAATTGACATGCTGCGGAAAATAAACCTCAGCGTTTCCGCGCGTTTTTTTCCGCAGCATGTGCACAGCGGTTTTTGTTTTCCATAGGTTAACATTGTACTGTACACCGCATGGAAAACTGCTGCGGATCCGCAGCGTCAAAACCGCTGCGGATCCGCAGCAAAAACCGCAACATGTGCACATAGCCATAGAAATGCATTGATCCGCTTACTTCCCGCATGGGGCTATGCCCACTATGCGGGAAGTAAGCGGATAATGTGCGGTTGCTACCCGGGGTGGAGGAGAGGAGACTCTCCTCCAGGCCCTGGGAACCATATTTGTATTAAAAAAAAGAATTAAAATAAAAAATAACGATATACTCACCTCTCAGCACTGCACGCGGCCGTCCGGTCTCAGGTTTGCTATGCGAGCAGGACCTGCGGTGACGTCGCGGTCACATGACCGTGACGTCACGAAGATCCTTCTCGCACAGCATCTTTGGAACCGGACAGCGCCGAGGAGATCGGGACATCAGAGGGTGAGTATAACCATTTTTTTTTTTTTTAACATTACTATTGATGCTGCATATGCAGCATCAATAGTAAAACCAGTGCAGGAGTAACCCGCAGCGGAAACCGCAAGACAAAACGTGATAAATCTGCAGGGATAACCGCAGCGGTTTTGCCCTGCAGATTTATCAAAACCGCTGCGGGAGAGCCCGCAGGGACCCTTCCTACATGTGCACATAGCCTAAGTGTCGTTTCAGGAGAACTTGCAGCAGAATGTCTGTGTCTGTCTCCAGCTCCTCCCTCTTCTCCATAGAATTTTAAAAGCACCAACTGCCATCTCCTATCTCAGCAATGGGAAAATCGGTCTTTGCTGAATGTAGATTTTACCCATGAATTGTGAAAGATCAGTCCTGGAGGAGAAAGAAACAGATTTATGTGATAAGTATAATCATTATTATTATCATCCAGGAAAACACTTTTAAAGGGAACCTGTCATGTCAAAAATGGTATCTGGTGTATATAATCTCTAGACAGAGTGTTAAACAGCAGGAGGAGCTTACATTTATTGGGGGAAAACTTTCAGTAAAACTTGTGTTTTATTCATTCAAATCCATGATGTTTGTGTGTATACGAGTCCAGTGGGCAGTCCTACTCAGTGATTGACATTTTCCCCATTTATGATTGTGTATGCAGAGATAGCTGTCAATCACTCGCAGGACCGCCCACTGGACTCATATGTACAAACAAAAGCTATTTCAATTAATAAAATACAAGCTATGTTGAATAAATTTCAATAAACCTATATATCATCCTTGTCTGCATCTCCTTCTCTATAAAGTGCTGTCCACCGATCGGAGTGCATGTGCAACGTGGCAGGTTCCCTTTAAACAATATATATATTTTTAATAATTATTTATGTTACAGATTTGCAGTGGAATTGCTTGGTCTCAAAGCCTTTTGCAGTAATACACATTTAAAAGGACAATTTGCAATGAAAAAAAGGCATTTGGAGATATTAGGATATCACGTCATTCAGGTACATAGCAAATTATTGTATAATTATATTTGGTCTATGGTTACACTATTGCCCAGTGTTTGTTTGCAAGGAGACTGCACAGTGCCGGGGTGGAAGGAGGCTGCACAGTGCCGGGGTGGAAGGAGGCTGCACAGTGCCAGGGTGGAAGGAGGCTGCACAGTGCCAAGGTGGAAGGGAGGCTGCACAGGGCCGGAATGGAAGGAGGCTGCACAGGGCCGGAATGGAAGGAGGCTGCACAGTGCCGGGGTGGAAGGAGGCTGCCCAGTGTTTGTTTGCAAGGAGACTGCACAGTGCCGGGGTGGAAGGAGGCTGCACAGTGCCAGGGTGGAAGGAGGCTGCACAGGGCCAGAATGGAAGGAGGCTGCACAGGGCCGGAATGGAAGGAGGCTGCACAGGGTCGGGGTGGAAGGAGGCTGCACAGGGCCGGGGGTGGAAGGAGGCTGCACAGTGCCGGGGGTGGAAGGAGGCTGCACAGTGCCGGGGGTGGAAGGAGGCTGCACAGGGTCCGGGTGGAAGGAGGCTGCACAGGGCCGGAATGGAAGGAGGCTGCACAGGGCCGGAATGGAAGGAGGCTGCACAGTGCCGGGGTGGAAGGAGGCTGCACAGTGCCGGGGTAGAAGGAAGCTGCACAGTGCCGGGGTAGAAGGAAGCTGCACAGTGCTGGGGCGGAAGGAAGCTACACAGTGCCGGGGCGGAAGGAGGCTGCACAGTGCCGGGGCGGAAGGAGGCTGCACAGTGCCAGGGCGGAAGGAGGCTGCACAGTGTCGGGGCGGAAGGAGGCTGCACAGTGCCGGGGCGGAAGGAGGCTGCACAGTGCCGGGGCGGAAGGAGGCTGCACAGTGCCGGGGCGGAAGGAGGCTGCACAGTGCCTGGGCGGAAGGAGGCTGCACAGTGCCGGGGCGGAAGGAGGCTGCACAGTGCCGGGGTGCAAGGAGGCTGCACAGTGTCGGGGTAGAAGGAAGTTGCACAGTGCCGGGGTAGAAGGAAGTCTGTTTTTACCGTCAGCGTGGCATCCGTTTTTCTTGTATGAAAAAAAAAAAATTCCAAGCTTCTTCTGTCTGTTAAGCCTCATTCACACGTCAGTATTTAGCATCAGTGTTTGTATGCCAAGGCCAGAAGTGGAACATACACAAAAAAGCAGCACAAGAAGATGGCGGCTGGTTAGTATAAGACTAGGGGCAGGGAACATAGATTAGTGGCACCACTTTAGTGCTGCAATAAAAAAAAACACATAATGAAAAAAGCAAGATGAAATCCAAAGAAACAATGGTGAAATTGTAGTTTTTTTTCCACCATTTCACCTCACTTGGAATTTTTTCCCATTTTTTAATATGGTAAAATGAATGGAGGGGCTCAAAACTACAACTCTGCTTTAAAAAAAAAAAAATCAAGCCCCCAAATGGCTATATCTAAAAAATCAGTAATTATAAAAAAATAAAGTTCTGATGTCCAGAAGAAGGGGAGGAAAAATAAAATTGCAAATATTAAAATTAGGGGGTTGAAGGCAATAATAATTAAAATAATGAAGTGATCCTGATATCTTGCAATTTTCACCGTGGCAAAGTAAGCCTTACATTAGACGAACTGATGGTATATCTTGCCGCTCAGGCCCGTTCATGTACAGAAAAGCAAATCTAAAACAGAAAAAAATGGCTTAAAAGTAACAATATGTTTCACTAGCTCTTTTACTAAGTAAAAAAAAAAGTAAATTACTCATTCCGCCAATACAAAAAGTCAGCGACTGCTGAAACCAGTATTGAGCATCCACATCTTCATCCAGTCCTCAGATGCTCCACATTATTAGTCCTAATATCAGATTTTATTTGTCTCACAGATTCCCAGTTATGAATGGAAACCACTGACGGGGAATGGAAGAGACCTACAGACGCAATATCTCCGGAAGAAGATTTATGCCGATATTTGACACTAGTTGTAGATTTTTATTGTCATATAACGGAAAACTATAAAATATTTTATTACATGACAGTTACTAGTGTTTGTTATTTCCAATAGGTGGCACTAGAGTTCTAGTTCTCTTCCTCTCTGAAGAGACAATTTGCATAATTTGCATATTTCCCAGAGGAGCATTGCGGCTTTAAGTCTCCTCATCTCGGAATGCTTAACATGTCAGTCTCCGCAAGGAGAAACGATACTTCTTGGATAACGGTCTGACGCCTCTCAATCAGCCAAACCAGATCTCCACTTTGCACTGATGAGGGGCAGTACCCCGAAACACAGTGTCTGCAAATTGAGATTCTGGTTTGGCTATTATCCTAACTCATGTGACGAGGCTCGTTAAAGGGTTGACATTGACTTGCAGGATTGCTACCTTCTAATAGGTGGCACTAGAGTTCTTGTTCTCTTCCTCTTTGAAGAGACAATTTGCATAATTAGCATATTTCTAATGTACCATATTATGTACCGTATGCGCCATGTTTATTTATAGGGAAAAAAAATGAGAATAAGACTTTTCCCTATGGAGATAAGAGGGTCGCCTTGTGCAGCCCCTGGTCACGGTCCCCGTCATTGTTCTCTGGGCGTGGACAGGAGGTGCGCGAGTTTCCTTAAACTCCGGGATCCCAGGCTCAGGTTATGATTGGACGGGCCAGAGACGCATCACCTCTGCGCCATTCATATGACCTCACGCTGCACAATGACATCACGCCAGGCCAGGTAATCAGACGCTGCGCTAGGGAACCCAGAAGCGCAGGAAATTCATGCAGCTCCTGTCCACGCCCAGAGAGCAATGGACTTGGGTTTTGTGAAGATATCAGCTATAGTGCATTGACTGTGCGGATTGCTTATCAGGGGTAAGAATAAAGGCCCCCATATCAGCCGAAACCAACCAATATCATCGGCATCGGACAACAGTCTAATGTGTATGGAGGCCTCTCTACTCTGCCCTGACATCATAAGATCCAACATGTCTGATTTTGGGCTGCCGATCCTTTTGTTCTTGGTGAGTACCTGCACTACTGTGTATGGAGAGAGAGCTCTCATTTGGTCGACCGGTATCTATTATGTCCAAGTCTAGGACCAAAAGATTACACTGTTCTAACAAGTCTCGCCAGCAGACATGTTTGTTATAGTTTGAGTGCAGAAAATTGCAGACAAATTGCTTTTGATTTGCATTTTACAGTGTATGTGCAACCTGCATGTTGGATATTTTTCTTACAGCGGTCATGGGCTGCAACCCAATGGAAAAATCATTAGATGCAATATCCCAGTGTAACACCGTCATCATGTCTCACCAGTCTTGCCAGGTAGCCTGTTCCTATGGGTGCTCTCACATTCTGTCCGGGCATCCGTTTGGTTGCCTCGTCCCGGCTTACGTCCGAACCGTCCGCAAAACGGGATCCTGACATATGAGCCGACGGTGCCATAGACTATAATGGTGTCGGAAGAGCGGATTTGCCCTCTGCCATGCATAATTTTCGGTCGTGTACGCCAACTGGAGGCGTACACTCAGATGCAGTCTACTACGTCTGTGTCCGACTCCAGTAGGAGTACACTCCCGAAAATGATGCACGGCAGAGCTCACATCCCCACTGCCGGCACCATTATAGTCTGTGGTCCCATTGGTGTATACATCCGTATCCCTTTTTGTGGGGGGGTCCGGACATAAACCTTGACGGGGCCAACGAATGGATGACCGAACACAGTGTGAAAGCACCCTAGGTCTAGACAGCTGCTTTGTACTAGAAGTTTCAGCTTATGAGCAACATTTTGGATCTCCGTGCTGTTTGTACATATCTGATGCCTCCAACTCTTCTGATCACAGAGGCTTGGAGAGGAAGCTAATGGCTACAACCAAGTAGATTTTGGTCATTATAATTAAAAAAAAAATGCCTTACAAGATTTAATCAATGCCTGGAGCTTGCCCCAATACGTGGCTTCCGCATTATTAGAGTAGGTACCTAATGACTCACTAGCCACATATCTGCCACATATACTGTGTAAAACTCAGCTTCCAGCACCCTATGTAGATAATACCTTGTCCGGCCTCCAGTGCCCTGCCATGAGCCTTTCCAATAGGGGAGGCAACATTACTAAACGTTGCTGCCCCCAGTGGCTGGAGTGTAAATTACAACTGAGGCAAAGTGCAGCATGTTGGTTTTATTTTTATTTTTTTTGCTAAAATGAAGGCCTTCCAAACAATAACCATACGAACCCCCGCTTATCTATGAGTTTGCATCCATCATGGGGCAGTAGCAGTCTGACCACCAGTGTGAACTTGGTCTCCATTGGTCTTTCTCTACCTTGGACATTTTCTGGCTTATGTGTTAATCCGGCCAAGTGTATTAGACAGACTCGTTTTCTTTTTAGAGAAAGGGTCTTTGTAAGGCGTCATCCGGTCTCGATTTTTCTCATACACAAAACTCACCAATTTTCATCAGTGTTTGGTCCGTGTGTCATTTTTCTACCATCAGTATTTCTTGAATGCCAAAAAAAATGTAATGAAACAATTGCAAAGCTTCTCCTGCCCATAGCAATGCTATACATGGCACACGGCTAGTAATGGCTAAGGCCGGCTTCACACTCAGCGTATGAAAATACGGTCCGTATATTACGGCCGTAATACGCTGAAAAGTCCCGAAAATAGTGGTCCGTAGCTCCTCCGTAGGCAGGGTGTGTCAGCGTTTTTTGCGCATGGCATCCTCCGTATGGCATCCGTACTGCGTGGTTTTCTCGCAGGCTTGCAAAACCAACATACCGCTATAGAAGTGATCCATGTGTCCCAAAAAGAAAAAAAATATATATATATACTGTCTATATATATATATATATATATATATATATATATATATATATATATATATATATATATACAGTGGGGCAAAAAAGTATTTAGTCAGTCAGCAATAGTGCAAGTTCCACCACTTAAAAAGATGAGAGGCGTCTGTAATTTACATCATAGGTAGACCTCAACTATGGGAGACAAACTGAGAAAAAAAAGTCCAGAAAATCACATTGTCTGTTTTTTTATCATTTTTTTGCATATTATGGTGGAAAATAAGTATTTGGTCAGAAACAAAATTTCATCTCAATACTTTGTAATATATCCTTTGATGGCAGTGACAGAGGTCAAACGTTTTCTGTAAGTCTTCACAAGGTTGCCACACACTGTTGTTGGTATGTTGGCCCATTCCTCCATGCAGATCTCCTCTAGAGCAGTGATGTTTTTGGCTTTTCGCTTGGCAACACGGACTTTCAACTCCCTCCAAAGGTTTTCTATAGGGTTGAGATCTGGAGACTGGCTAGGCCACTCCAGGACCTTGAAATGCTTCTTACGAAGCCACTCCTTCGTTGCCCTGGCGGTGTGCTTTGGATCATTGTCATGTTGAAAGACCCAGCCATGTTTCATCTTCAATGCCCTTGCTGATGGAAGGAGGTTTGCACTCAAAATCTCACGATACATGGCCCCATTCATTCTTTCATGTACCGGATCAGTCGTCCTGGCCCCTTTGCAGAGAAACAGCCCCAAAGCATGATGTTTCCACCACCATGCTTTACAGTAGGTATGGTGTTTGATGGATGCAACTCAGTATTCTTTTTCCTCCAAACACGACAAGTTGTGTTTCTACCAAACAGTTCCAGTTTGGTTTCATCAGACCATAGGACATTCTCCCAAAACTCCTCTGGATCATCCAAATGCTCTCTAGCAAACTTCAGACGGGCCCGGACATGTACTGGCTTAAGCAGTGGGACACGTCTGGCACTGCAGGATCTGAGTCCATGGTGGCGCAGTGTGTTACTTATGGTAGGCCTTGTTACATTGGTCCCAGCTCTCTGCAGTTCATTCACTAGGTCCCCCCGCGTGGTTTTGGGATTTTTGCTCACTGTTCTTGTGATCATTCTGACCCCACGGGGTGGGATTTTGCGTGGAGCCCCAGATCGAGGGAGATTATCAGTGGTCTTGTATGTCTTCCATTTTCTAATTATTGCTCCCACTGTTGATTTCTTCACTCCAAGCTGGTTGGCTATTGCAGATTCAGTCTTCCCAGCCTGGTGCAGGGCTACAATTTTGTTTCTGGTGTCCTTTGACAGCTCTTTGGTCTTCATCATAGTGGAGTTTGGAGTCAGACTGTTTGAGGGTGTGCACAAGTGTCTTTTTATACTGATAACAAGTTTAAACAGGTGCCATTACTACAGGTAATGAGTGGAGGAAAGAGGAGACTCTTAAAGAAGAAGTTACATGTCTGTGAGAGCCAGAAATCTTGATTGTTTGTTTCTGACCAAATACTTATTTTCCACCATAATATGCAAATAAAATGTTAAAAAAACAGACAATGTGATTTTCTGGATTTTTTTTTCTCAGTTTGTCTCCCATAGTTGAGGTCTACCTATGATGTAAATTACAGACGCCTCTCATCTTTTTAAGTGGTGGAACTTGCACTATTGCTGACTGACTAAATACTTTTTTGCCCCACTGTATATATATATGTCAGTAGACACATATATGTATATATATTAATATTTTTTCCAGCGCTATACAGCTTGAAAGCCGGTAATTCAATTACCGGCTTTTTCTTTCTCCTTCCTAAAACCCGACATGATTTGAGACATGGTTTACATACAGTAAACCATGTCTTCTCTCCATTTTTTTTGCAGATTCCACACTACTAATGTCAGTAGTTTGTATCTGCAAAATTTGGCCGTTCTAGCTCTTAAAATAAAGGGTTAAATGGCGGAAAAAATTGGCGTGGGCTCCCGCGCAATTTTCTCCGCCAGAGTAGTAAAGCCAGTGACTGAGGGCAGATATTAATAGCCTGGAGAGGGTCCATGGTTATTGGCCCCCCCCCCTGGCTAAAAATATCTGCCCCCAGCCACCCCAGAAAAGGCACATCTGGAAGATGCGCCTATTCTGGCACTTGGCCACTCTCTTCCCATTCCCCTGTAGCGGTGGGATATGGGGTAATGAAGGGTTAATGCCACCTTGCTATTGTAAGGTGACATTAAGCCTAATTAATAATGGAGAGGCGTCAATTATGACACCTATCCATTATTAATCCAATTGTAGTAAAGGGTTAAATAAAACACAAACACATTATTTAAAATTATTTTAATGAAATAAAAACAATGGTTGTTGGAGTATTTTATTCTACGCTCAATCCAGTCACTGAAGACCCTCGTTCTGAAAGTAAAAAAACATAATAAACCAACAATATCCTTACCCTCCGCAGATCTGTAACGTCCAACGATGTAAATCCTTCTGAAGGGGTTAAAACATTTTGCAGCAAGGAGTTCCGCTAATGCAGGCTGCTCCTCGCTGCAAAACCCCGGGGAATGAGGCTAAATATAGAGTAGCAGAACTCCTTGCTGCAAAATGTTTTAACCCCTTCAGAAGGATTTACATCGTTGGACGTTACAGATCTGCGGAGGGTAAGCATATCGTTGGTTTATTATGTTTTTTTACTTTCAGAACGAGGGTCTTCAGTGACTGGATTGGGCGTAGAATAAAATACTCCAACAACCATTGTTTTTATTTCATTAAAATAATTTTAAATAATGTGTTTGTGTTTTATTTAACCCTTTACTACAATTGGATTAATAATGGATAGGTGTCATAATTGACGCCTCTCCATTATTAATTAGGCTTAATGTCACCTTACAATAGCAAGGTGGCATTAACCCTTCATTACCCCATATCCCACCGCTACACGGGAATGGGAAGAGAGTGGCCAAGTGCCAGAATAGGCGCATCTTCCAGATGTGCCTTTTCTGGGGTGGCTGGGGGCAGATATTTTTAGCCAGGGGGGGGGGGGGGCCAAGAACCGTGGACCCTCTCCAGGCTATTAATATCTGCCCTCAGTCACTGGCTTTACTACTCTGGCGGAGAAAATTGCGCGGGAGCCCACGCCAATTTTTTTCGCCATTTAACCCTTTATTTTATGAGCTAGAACGGCCAAATTTTGCAGATACACACTACTGACATTAGTAGTGTGGAATCTGCAAAAAAAATGGAGAGAAGACCTGGTTTACTGTATGTAAACCATGTCTCAAATCATGTCGGGTTTAGGAAGGAGAAAGAAAAAGCCGGTAATTGAATTACCGGCTTTCAAGCTGTATAGCGCTGGAATAAATATTAATATATATACATATATGTGTCTCGCTGACATATATATATATATATACCTATTCTATGTGTACACATTTATTTTACCTATTGGACTGTAAGCTGTCAGTGTGATTTTTACTGTACACCGCACTGAATTGCCGGCTTTTCTCTCTAACAGCGCTGCGTATTTCTCGCAAGTCACACTGCTTGTCCGTGTGTAATCCGTATTTTTCACGCTTCCATAGACTTTCATTGGCGTATTTCTTGCGCAGTACGGTGACAAACGCAGCATGCTGCGATTTTGTACGGCCGTAGAAAGCCGTAAAATACGGCAGATAGGAGCAGGGGCATAGAGAATAATTGTGCCGTATTTTTTGCGAGTTTTACGGACGTAGTTTCTGCACTCTTACGTCCGTAAAACTCGCAAGTGTGAAGCCGGCCTAACTGTGATCCGAGACTCAGATCGATAACATTAATGTACCCGTGATTTTTTGCCAAACTCATGGTCCGCAAAACAACACAGACATGTGAGCAGCCCCATAGATTATAATGGGCGATTGTTATATCCGTGAAGGTAAGGATAGAACATGTACGTGAAAAACGGATGTCTGGATGAGGGCGTAGCTTTTTAATACATAGGAAGCGTGTGAATACGCAAAATATGAGAACAGGATTATCTGATTTCCAAAACTTTATTAATTTAACTATAAATGTATGTACAACCTTTAATTTTAAACAATTAGTATTGAACAAAAATCTTGTAGTACGTTAATCGATGGTTTCGTCATAGACCAGATTCTATTCTTACAGCTTTGTCAGCTTAAAAAGATTAAGGCGAGAGTCAAGACAGGTGGCTCCAGAGGCGTATCGTATTTCCTTCAGCATCCCACTCCATTCCTTCTTGTCGTCTTCAAACCTGGAGGAACACGGGACACAGACATTTAATTTGGATGGACAATGTGTTAAGGGGCTTCCTCATAGTGGTTGGTTGTCGGACAAATGGTGGCTACTAGTGATGAGCGAACGTGCCTGGATAAGGTGTTATCCGAGTGTCTTCAGCGTGCTCGAAAAATAGGTTCGAGTCCCTGCGACTGCATGTCTCGCATCTGTTAGGCAGCCGTAACACATGCAGGGATTGCCTATTTGTTAGGGAATCCCTCCATATGTTGTGCCTTTCGAACAGCCGTGAGACATGCAGGCGCGGGGACTCGCACGTTATTCGAGCACGCTGAAGACACTCGATTAGCACCCGAGCATGGCGGATAACACATTCGCTCATCACTCCCGACTCCTCCATACCTAGGAGCACTCACTCTGAGTTCTGTATGAAAGAGCCGCTGTCATTTTCCTTTGGCAGTGGCTTATGTTATCGAAAACAGAAGGGTCAGCAGTCCTAAATTGGACAAGCCGGATCCTTATCTTCACCAACATATTCTGTCAGGAGGCCCCACATAGTGCCTGTTGATACCAGCAGGTTCACCTGACGTTGGCCTAATGTGAATGGGGGCTTTACAACGTACAGCCCACCTGACCGTCCTATGGCCATAAGCAGTATTTGTGCACATTGTAACACAGATTACCCTACATGACATGAAGCTAAGCTCTTTAGTTTAGAGTAGGTTCACACTTTGTGTGTTTGGTGCAGATTTTACGTGTCGGCTTCTGCATCTGCATATTTTCCACACGTATTCATAGGTATTTGTGCAGGTTTTGGTTGTGGAAACACCCCAAAAATGTGACAAAACGATGAGCGGTCAGCAATTTTACCTGCAGATTTAAGGTTTCCGTTGAGATGAATGGGTAAAATACACACCAAAAATGTGCATATCCGGAAAAAAAAAACAAAAAAAAGCAACAAAAGCCAATTTCTGTGCAGGCTTCGAAAAAAAAGTGAAAAATGGACATCTCATTGTATAATTAGGCAAGTAATGTTAGATTGCTTGTATGAATGATCCCCCAAACCAGTCATATGGACCCCTACAGTCACAGAAGGACAACACAACTTTTTGACAATTATGCTAAAAAAAAAAATTGGTAACCAAGTATTAATCATAACCATACTTGCATGGCCGAATGCAATCCAATAATTGGATCCAACTCAGTTATGCTGCATTTTTTTCCTTGGACCATTTTGGTCCCAGGAAAAAAATCGGATATGTGCACGGCCCCATAGAATAATCTTGGTACGAAAACGATGCAATGTTTTGCCGGATCGCACTTGGAAAATACAGTCATGTGCAGCTGCCCATAGTTTTATTCATCTGCATGAAAGAAATGTGCAGAAATCCATGCACATACTCAGAACAGCCTTATTCACATGTATAAAATGGATTGGCCTAATTTCTGCAACAAATCACAGGATTGAGAAGCATCACACTATAAAGAATCAGCGCTGAATATCATACAGTTTTAAAAGAAATCACAATTTCACCAAAATTGCCCCCATGCATGTGCAGTGTGTACATGTGCCAGACCAGAAATGTAGCAAAAATACGCTAAAATACAGAAGATGGCACGTCTCTAGAGTTTTGCTCTTTGGTAAGATTGTTTTTTTCGGATGGAGTTACACCGTGTAGTCCTAGCCGTACTATACCTTATATACATTGTCTTATGTTTCTCATATTCTAAAACCCAATATTTCAAAAAGCATGTTGTACTATGATTGTCAGTTTCCATAGACTTTCATGGAGAGAGCCATACACACGTGTTACAACCGCTCTGTCCAGTCTTTGCCCAGATGCAGCCCCTGGCACTATCCCCCCTCATCTACATCTTCTTAATAAATGGGGCTTGACAGTTGGAATCCCCCAACTTTCCGACATTTGCAGCATTTACAGTGGTCCATAAATATGATAACGCCTGCTTTTTATAGATGTGTTTTTCACTTTGAAGTTGGCTCTACTTACTTCCATATATCTGTGACCTCTGAAGGTGCAAATTCTTTTGATTCCAGCTGAACCATTGCAAATCCCCCGATTGCATACAGAGATCCCGCTGAAGTGACCAAGTTTATGGAGCTTCTTTCCTGTGGGAATTCTGATATTGCTTCCCATCTGAAGAAGAAAAAAAAGACAAAGTGAAAAATAAAGCGATCGGTCACTTGATGGATCGGCAGAAAAGCCTGCACTCGTAGTCCGTATGGAAACCGTGCAGACTTGTGGGCAATAAGAAAATAATTATTCAAGGACTGGTAGAAGTTTCTATGTGCCATGTTTGATGGAATATTCCGTTATATGGAATTCATTTTTCCACCAGTCCCCGGTGAGAGTGTTGTGTTTTGTCTACAAATCTCACGCCCGTAAAGCCAAGGGTTTCATGGATGCTTAGACGTGGGAATGGTCAGGATTAGATTCCTTCTTGGGATTTCTGTAGGATGTCGCTCATATAAATGTGCCCGGAAGGCTATTACATGACTGTGACCCTTTTTCTTTCGTAGCCGCTCATCACTTATCTCTCGGCTTGGCTTCATCTTCAGGATGTTCTGTGAAGTTTTATATCCATTATATGTCTTACCAGTCAACGTTCCAGATAAACGCTGCTGCAGGTCTGACTTTTCACACATGGCTACAGAAAGTTGTTCTTTGTTAGGCTATGTTCACACATAGGGTTTTTAAAAAAAAAAAAAAAAAGGTTTCGGAGAAGGAACTGAGTGGAAATCCTCCATATCGCCTTCAAATCTCAAAACTTGTCAAAAAATTCAGTAAAAACACTCCATGTGCACATAGCTTTAGGGTACAGTGTGTGTACACGGCATCTCATAGACCTAATTAGTTTTTTGCCATATGAAGACACTTCCGGGAAAATGTTGACCGAGTTTTTTCTGAATTGTCTTCGTTGTCATTTCTTCTGCCAACTTTTTTTTTTAAACTAGTGAGTGGCTTTCAAAAACAGAAGCCACCAGAAGAAAGGACCGGTCAGTTCTTTGAGCTTTCAAAGAATGAAGTAGTTAAAAGAAGCGGAAAAAGACTAAATTAGCACGGCAAGTTGTTTATTGAGTATTTTTTAGGCAGGTTCCACACAGAATTCGCCTGAAAAGGACGTTGGGTGTACATACCCTTATGAGCCTTTAAAGGGAACAAGTGCTACTGAACCACGAGCAGCAGGATTCAGAGGCCATCTCTGTTATTGGATCCATATTCCAATGTACAGTACTTTAAAACGGCGGCTGGGTATGCCTCGTCCAAAAGGCAAGCTCCTGACAGCTTCTCACTGTCTAACAATATGCATATCGAGTGGAGTGGGGAGAAGTCACCGGTAACAAGTCTCTTGGACTCGTCATCCTAATCACATCCCTAGCTATGAAATACTGAAACACTGCAGCATTTAAGAGTGAAACATACATGGCTGCAACAACGGAGAAGGCCTTACCATGCTCGGATTCGCGCTACCTGTGGTTTGGGCAGTATTAATCAGTTGCCGACATGTTCCCATTAAATAGGCTGTACATCTTTAATAACTTGGTTGAACACATGTTTAGGTGAAAACTATTTCTCCTGACCCCTTATACACATGCCCGCTCAGTTCGGCCGAATGTACATGTGTTCTGAATGGGTAGAGGGGAGTAAGCTGCAGCCAGGCATCTCCGATGATGGCTTATCTTCCCTGAAAACAAATGGATTGGGTGCTGAAATAAAACATGCCAGATCCATCTTTCACCTATTACCTGTCCAAGAGTGCCATCAATATGGGATGGACTTTGCTCTCATGTGTATGGGCACCTTCAGCTCTGGCTCTATAATGCTCTCAAAGGGCGTTTTCTAATGTAGATTTATATTTGAGGTTTCATGCTCTGGTATAAATAACCCTGGGTGTCCTGATAGTCGTATCTGAGAATTATTGAGATAGGTAGGAAAAGAAGGAGCATCTGTCTCCATTACTCACTTGTTGGTGGGAATATCATAGGCTTCCACTACTGCGGTCAGTCCTTCTTCTGTGACACCACCAGCGACGTAGATCTTGTCTTTATGGACGGCGACGCCAAACATGGAGCGAGCGGTTTTCATTGGAGGAAGGTCTTTCCATTCCCCTTTCTTGGGGTTGAACGCAAACAATCTTCCAGTACATTTCCTGAAACATGAAAAACAAATCTCAGGTTCATGGACCTTTCTATGACGGTGGCGCAGTGGTTAGCACTACAGCCTTGCAGCACAGGAGTCCTGGGTTCAAACCCCACCAAGGACAACATCGGCAAAGAGTTTGCATGTTCTCTCCATGTTTGCGTGGGTTTCCTCCGGGTTCTCCGGTTTCCTCCCACATTCCAAAGACATACAGATAGGGAATGTAGATTGTGAGCCCGTCGGGGACAGCGATGATAATGTGTGCTAACTGTAAAGCGCTGCGGAATATGTTAGCGCTATATAAAAATAAAGATTATTCTTATTATTAAATGGGCCAAGATGGTGCTTGGTGATTAGAGTCTATAGGATTTGATGCCAACACTATAATAAGTGCATCTTAAAAACCTTCAAAGGTCTCAAAGGAAACTTTTGTCAAAATTCTTGGGAGTAGAAAGCACCTTATTTTATAGTATGTGTATAATTGACAACTCTCCCAAAACATGTTGAGGCTCCTGGAAGAAGGGGAGCTCTCCAAGATTCCCCGATGAGTTGATAAATCTCTCATGTGCCACCTAAACTACTTGGGGAAAAAATGGTCTTGAAGGCCTTGGCTCTAAAAAGAAGGCATGAACATCCAATAACATGTCGATAGACAACCCAAAAAGTTGGCAAGTTCTATCGTCATCTTCACGTCATCTTGGACTGGGGTAGTCCATCGTACCGTACACTTACTTGTCATCTGTTTTTCCTCCCAAACAGTACATCAGTCCATTATGTGATACTACAGAATGCCCATAAACCTTGATGGGAAGTTTCTTTGCCTCCTTCCAAGCCACTAATCTGAAAAGGTATAAAGAAACTTACTAATATTTCAGAGGTAAAGCGCCAAATAGTAAGGGGCTTGGTAACTATATACAACATACTTCACATCAAACGAAAACACTGTATCAAGTGACTCTTCGGACTGTAGGTCTTTGCCAGCAATGGCATAGATACAGTTGTCGGCTTCACCAAGGCCAAATAGACACCTGGCCGATGGTAGTGGCGGCAGTCCGATCCATTCCCCACCAATGCTGTCCAGCTGCAATACAGAAGAAAAGGAAAGCTAGAAACCTGTATATTACATCAATGGGACATATGTACTTATGTAGTCGTTTGCATATTTGCTCTCTTTAGAAGAAGAAACTATCTCACAACACTCCACTCTATAATAGATGGCACTTGTCAGATTTGCTTTCTTCTAATTAGCTTATTTTTTCTTCCTTGAGCCATAGCTAATAAGACGCCACCAGAATCTGTAACTAGGCTTTTCCTATACAGTTTGAGAGCAGCATGATGTAGGGGCAGAGAGCCTGATTCCAGTGATGTGTCACTTACTAGGCTGTGGTTTACTGTTTCAATACAATCAGTGTTTTATCAGCAGGAGACTATCACTACAGAAATAGTTGTCTCGTGTCGTCTGGCACAACCTTGCCCCCACCACTGATTGGCAGCTTTCTGCCTATGCACACAGAAAGCTACCAATCAGTGGCATGGGCAGGGTTATACAGGGCTCTGCTACATCCGCAGCAGAGAAAACAGAGATTATATCACAACTGTAGCATCCAGTAAACTAAGTGATACATCGCTGGAATCAGGGTCTCTGCCACTACATCATGCTGCTGTCAGATTGCATACCAAAAACCTGCTGACATATTCCCTAAGAGGAGGGTCAGTGCTCACAAAATTTATCCGTGGGAAGATTTACTAGCAGTAAATGTGGTACATAGTTATTTGCCCATAGTTACCAATGTAAAACAGATAGCCCAGAAAGTAACTTTGCAATTTACTTATTAAAAATGCTCTGTGTGCTCATGAACAGAGGGAATTTTAATTTTGTTCATAGCTCATTGCCATAGTTACCAACCACTACTGCAGTCTATTAGTGGTGGCCAGTCTCCTAAGCAAGGAGCACAGCGTTTACAAGCTTTTTGTAATGGAGCTTATAAGCGCTGCTCTGAAGCTGTGTAGATTGCTGGATCCGGCCAGCTCTTCTGGTGCTGCAGAGGCAACGTTACCTCTGCTCACAGCATCAGAGAGCACACAGTCTGGACCAGAAGCGCAACGATGATGTCATTCCGAACTGTCAATCAATCAGGAGAGCACCATCCCCGGCCAGCAGAAAGCCGCGAGGCAAAAGAGCGCTCCTGATGAATGGAAACAAGAACAACCATTAAAGATGCTCTTAGTTATAAGCTTTTCATGTACATGGGTAAAAGAACATAACTGAATTGTGTTTTTATGACGTGCTCCATTGCTTTTCCCATTGTTTGGCTGCATTCTGACCTCTCCTCTGTATCCCGGAGATGGTTAAGAACCTCTGACCATCATCTAATGTCACACACACAATGATGGACCATGTCATCTATAAACACCTTATAACGTCTTGTTCTCAGACTTCTGCAGCGGGAATGAATAAATGCAAAGAAAACTTCAAACTGGTCATTAGAAGCCAAAACTCCACTTCAAGGATGATCGATTATGTAGACTGACCACATGGGATAATGCATGAAGTGAACCTCCTCGTACTATATAGTTTAATTCCTGCTTACCAGGACCTTACCGCAGCGTTTCCACAGCAGATTTTCCGCAAAGTGTGCACAACAATTTTTTTTTCTCATTGATTCACATTGTACTGTAAATCAATTGCGGATCTGCAGCGTTTCTGCACCTCAAAAAACGCTGCGGATCCGCAGAGAATCCGCAACGAGTGCACATACCCTAATAGTCTGTCTATAAAGACCCTCATCCATCTGCCTATGGAAAGTAAATAACCATGTGCCAAAAATCTTTAAAAAAAAATCTGCCTATAAAGTTTATTTTTTTTGGTCAGTGGATTCGTCATTTTTCAGTGGAATTATTTTACCAGCTGGGGCCGAATTTGCACATCCATGATTGGCACAGACAGCACATGGATGTATCATGGGAGGCACTTTGTTTGCTTTCTGAAACGGAATTTGGAGCTTTGTATCAGAAAAAATAACCAGAGACAGCGCTAAATATATATTGGGATATTAATCAACATAGCATGTTTAATCCAAAAATATAGAGTTAAAAGGTAAATATTTACTTTAAAGGTGCTGTCCCACTACATCAACTGTCCACCAGAAAGATGCTAGGGGGCTGATTCTTTAAGGTGTTTATCGCAAAATTCTGGCACAAAAATATTGCAATATTTGGCATTTACACACCAGTTTCGGTCAGCTATGCCAATCCTGATAAGTTATGACAGCGTAACTTAATCTAGAAGTGTACTCCAGTCCCTGTGAGTGACGATTAACAGTTGCGCCTAAATCAATAAGCAGCATGTTTAGGGATACATAACTTAATTGCTAGTCTTAATGACTCAGCCCCTAGGTGCCTTAGTGTTTGGGGTGTGAACAAGGGGACCCCCACTGATCTTGAGAATGGGTTTTTGGGGTCTACGCATTTGAATGAAGAAATGGACTTGCATGCTCACCATCATTGCATTCACTATCTATGGGACTGATGAGTGATTACTGAGTACATTGCTCAGCCATGTCTGTGAGTCTCATAGACAATAAATGGAAAAGTTGTCTTAATGCATGGCCATTGCTCCATTCACACAGGAGGGATAATACAGGACCCCAATCTCAGGACCGGTGACGGTCCCCGCAGTTGAACCACCAATGATTGATCCTCCTTGACCAACTTCCTTAAATTATCTCTGCAATCTAGTATGATTAAAACTCATGTATCTTGTGTTTATTCCATAAACTATGATGGACAAGAATTAAAATGGGTAAACCCACAAAATGAAAAGTTTTAAATGCTAGTAAACACAAGATAGTCACATCAATTCCACGTACCTGGAAGAAGTAGGACTGTAAAGGATTATCCTTACTTTCTTCATCCACATACAGGCCACCAATGACGTACACTTGCTTGGATTTGGTGACGATACTGGAATGATTTCTTGGAATTTGCTCAGATAGAGCTACCAAGTAGCATTCATTTTCTAGAGGATCATAGGCCACTGTCGCCGCGTCACTGACCATTATGATAAGATCTTTGATAAACATGCCGTGTCTAGGAATGTCATTGAGATATCCAGGAAGTAAGTCTTCATCCCCAACATCACCATCTACTGCCTCTTTGGTTGGTTCGGGCAGTTTGCCTCCAAAGGCATCTTTAATAACCTTAATCTTTTTCTGGATTTCAGGATCTCCTTTAAGCAGCTCCTCCTTTTCTACACGATCTTTGAAATATTTTTCGGTCATAAGACGAAATCGAAGGCAGTCGAAGACCTCGGCCAGGCTTTTCACTTTGTTCTCTTTATCCGTCCTCACCCATTTCATCACGGCCTCAAAAACAATTTCTTCTTTTTCGACATTCAAACTATCGCTAGAAATAACGGCTATCAATTCATGTGGAGCAAGCTGCAGAAAGTCCTCTTCATTACATATCTGACCAAATCGATCAGACACATAGTCCCGCGCAGTGACTGCAAGACGTGGACAGTCCAGAAGGAGACCTAACCTGAAGATAGCCAAACAATTAGTAGGCGAGAGGCGTCTCTGGAGATAGGTGACACATACGGTGAAGACGGATGGGATCTGGAAACGACTGGCCAACGCAAAAATATCCTGGACATTGCCATCGTTAAGGTCAATATCGGCAGAGTATAGGTACTTAAGAATGGCTTCCATCACTGTTGGGTCAACATTGTCCAGCTCCATATTCTTTTTCTTCTCTTCGCTTTCATCAGACAAGAAGAACTCCCGGAAGTAAGGACTACAGGATGCAAGGATCAGCCTGTGACAAGGTATACTTTTGTCTCCAGCTTTTAGGAAGCAATCAACAAACTTATTTTCATCTAGAAGTTCCTTCAGTCCATCCTGGAGAAGAGTAGATTGATAAAGCCGAAGTTCTTCTTTTAGTTCCCGGCTGGGATCCATCTTTTTTTTTTTGAAGAGCAGGGGGTTCGAGGGAGAAAGAAGAAGGCCTTAGCTGTTGTCAGCTCCCAAGTCAAGCAGTAAAAGGACTGATCTATGAACTGTGCCAAGCTTTAACTCTCTGCAATTTAAGCCTACCAGCTAAATATAGGTACAGGCTCTTACAATATGGAATTCACGTTGGCCAATTTGGAAAGAGGTATGGCTCCTGCAGCTGTCACAGATTGAAAGAAACAACTGTAGATTTTGGTTGTTACTAGGGGGAAGATAACTTTGTAAAACTCTTGCGATGATATGATAACATTTTTGAATGCTATTCTCTTTAAAGTCATAGTGCGTATCCAGGGAAGTCAACATAAAATTAAGCTACAGCTGTTCATATATGGAAGATTTGTTGCAGGAAATCCGTTTGACGCATGTGAATGGGACAGTTTCTGTGCCACGTGCATAGATTTTCTTTGTAAACCACATTCGGATGTATGAAACAGTTGCAACAAATCTGCAAGGTGTGAACATAACCTTATTTGTATGGAGATCAATAAGGAAACATTGCATTGATTATGAAGGAACAATCATTTATCTACCGTAATATGTATGTTCTATATAGAGCAAATGCAGATCTTTAACTGTAGAAAAGTTAATTTATGTCTATGGGGAATGTATATCCTTTATAAAGATAATGATATTCGGTTTAGAACTAGAGAGCTCAATGGTCTATACCCTGGTATATGCACAGATCTGCAAAACAAATTGGGTGGGGTCTAATCCACGTCCCGGTTCCCGGACAGCACTACGTTGGGTCTTCTGTCTCAAAAATGGTATTCTGATGTCCCTTTGATGAAGCCATTGAACTCAACAAAGCAGAATCTAAGTATGAAACTTTGGATTACTTAGACTTCCGAGTTTGCCTTTTTAACCATATTTGTGACCTTTTTCCTCCACTCATACCTTGGTCCAAAAATGAGTGCAGAGCTTGGTGGGGTGAGGACTAGCTTCTCACACCCAGAAAATAATAGCAAGTAAGAGAAGCTGGAAAGACAACAAACGCAATAGGGTCTTATCCGACAGAAAAACAGGGAGACAAAGGGCAGTTATGATCAACTGTTTGGATTGTGAAGTCTCAACCCCCTGTACAATTTTAGAAAAAGGATTGCTGCAGATTCATGGTGTGAAGAAAATACAAAGCTGGAGAAGAGTGGGTTCAAATCTGAAGGTTCAGTAATGAACAGGAGACAAGATATGTAGAAATGCGGTTTATTGATCTACGCATTTCGAAGTGACACTTCTTCATCAGGACAAACCACAATAATATTATTATTATTATTTATTGTTATAGCGCCATTTATTCCATGGCGCTTTACATGTGAGGAGGGGTATACATAATAAAAACAAGTACAATAATCTTAAACAATACAAGTCATAACTGGTACAGGAGGAATGAGGACCCTGCCCGCGAAGGCTCACAATCTACAAGGGATGGGTGAGAATACAGTAGGTGAGGGTAGAGATGGTCGTGCAGCGGTTTGGTCGATCGGTGGTTACTGCAGGTTGTAGGCTTGTCTGAAGAGGTGGGTCTTCAGGTTCTTTTTGAAGGTTTCGATGGTAGGCGAGAGTCTGATGTGTTGTGGTAGAGAGTTCCAGAGTATGGGTGATACGCGAGAGAAATATTGTATACGATTGTGGGAGGAGGAGATAAGAGGGGAGTAGAGTAGGAGATCTTGTGAGGATCGGAGGTTGCGGGTAGGTAAGTACCGGGAGACAAGGTCACAGATGTATGGAGGAGACAGGTTGTGGATGGCTTTGTACGTCATGGTTAGGGTTTTGTACTGGAGTCTCTAGGTAATGGGGAGCCAATGAAGGGATTGACAGAGGGGAGAGGCCGGGGAATAGCGGGGGGACAGGTGGATTAGTCGGGCAGCAGAGTTTAGAATAGATTGGAGGGGTGCGAGAGTGTTAGAGGGGAGGCCACAGAGCAGGAGGTTGCAGTAGTCAAGGCGAGAGATGATGAGGGCATGGACTAGGGTTTTTGCAGATTCATGGTTGAGGAATGAACGGATTCGTGAAATATTTTTGAGTTGAAAGCGGCAGGAAGTGGAAAGGGCTTGGATATGTGGTTTCAAGGAGAGATCAGTGTCAAGGATTACCCCGAGGCAGCGAGCTTGTGGGACTGGGGAGAGTGGGCAGCCATTTACTGTAATGGATAGGTTCGTTGGGGGGGGGGTCGCGTGAGATGGGGGAAAGATGATGAATTCTGTTTTGTCCATGTTAAGTTTCAGAAATCTAGCGGAGAATAATAGCCCACATCTTTGCCAGCCCATGGCTACGGTAGTTTTGATTTTCTGCCAGAAATGCGCTTCATTTTGTGAAGAATTGTGTGTCCATTAATAAATTAGCCCCATCTTACTCTACCAGGGTTTTTCTTTTTACTTTAGTGTCAGTTTTCACCATTCACATGGACCACGATGTTCGGAACATCAGCAGGACATCTGACCCCAAATCAGCAGTGAGGCTGTTGAGTTTGGGTCCGGAGTCCAAAGGCCATTCTAGAAATTGTGGTCCGTACTAGGACTGTACATGCTGTAATTATGAAACCAACTTATGTCTTCCATAGTGGAAAGTACCAAGAAGTGTTTTGCAGATGGACCATTGCCCCTAAAATTAGTTTTTTCATCAATTATGGTTGTTCAACAGCTGATGTCAGACTTATCTGTTTTCGGTATGTTGCCCTATACTAATGGTCTCTAGAGAGACATGTCATGTATGTTGGCAGCAAAAGTCACTGACAATGTTTCTAAATTTAGTTCCCTCTAAATAAAGGATCTGCAGAAGTGAAATCACTAATGTGTCTGAACCGACAGCGTCATACGCACAAGGAGTAAGAGATCAGACAACCCTCCAGATTTGGATTGCCTGGTATGGTAGCAATTGTTTCCACGTCACTCTCTGATCCAAGACACTGGAGATTGATGTTGGAGATGGTCAGTAACATGATTTCAGGCAAATGTATTTTCTCCTTGATCACACACTGGCAATACTTACTTTCTGGTATTTTTCAATGGAAGTATCAAGGCTCCGACAGTCACTTTTAGACTATGCCAGTGATCCCTACATTTATTAACCTAGAGGAACCCCTGAAAATATTTCCACTCCTGGGGAAACCAGAATGCTGTCTGTGCCTCAAAAATGCTTGGTGTCAGAACAGATAAACATTTGAACATTTTTTTGGCCCATGTGTACTACAGTCAGAACATGGAGTAATTATAGTCATACGTGTGATATTCCACACAGACCTCTAGTACACTTGAAAAAAAAATTGCAGCAAGCTCTAGTCTGACTACGACTACTGCAAGTAACCAGCGGGCGACCTGTCCTCTATGACGAGGGAATGGACCTGCACAAGGAGTGACTCACACCCACAATTTGCACACTTGACCCGTCCAAAAAGTTTGGAGCTAAATTACTGCTTCTATTTTAGAACATGTCTACATTTTGCAAAGCATCTTGGAGCTGGCTGAAATCAGTTTGCCTTACCTAATATCCAAGTGACAGATACTGTTTTTGCTGGGGAATCCCTGGTCAGGGCTCAGGGAAACTGATAACTCCGGGGAAACCTTGGCTCGGCTGGGATAGGGCATTCATGTCATACTGTTGTCAGATAAAGAGGCGGCTGAAGGAAAAATGGACCATCACTATACATTTAGTAGTGCCACAGCCCCTGTAGTCAGCTGGAGCATGGTGGCTCAGTGGTTAGCACTGTTTAAATCCCACCAAAGACAACATCTACAAGGAGTTTGCATGTTCTCCCCATGTTTATGTGGATTTTCTCCGGGTTCTCCGGTTTCCTCCCACACTAGAAAAGACATATTGACACGGAATTTAGATTGTGAGCCCCAATGGGGACAGTGATTTTAATATTTGTGAAGCGCTGCAGAATATGATGGCGCTGTATAAGCAAAGCATAATAATAGGGACGTAGCTGAGAGTGAAACCCAAAAGATCAGATATTGGTGGCTTATTCTAAGGAAAAGCTGGAAAACCCCTTTTAATGCTTTTTTCTTTTAGAATTAACTCACCTAGAAGTAAAGTTTTCCCACTTAATTCTGTCACAGAATTGTCACACCCCTGTTATACCGCAGCGAGACAGTCAGCTGCTAAAACAACAGCTGAGCAAAGAACTCCTGCGTCCATGTTTAGCTGAGCATATGCTATAAGGTGGCCGGTGATCTATAAGAACGGCGGCTGTACTGCCGCTGGTTACAACAATGGCAGCAACGTAATTCTCACCACACTAGAAGGAAAAAGAAAATGCTAAACATCTTACAGGGGAGGAGACATCTGACCTGACACCATCCACCAATCTACAAGTAGTTTAATTGGTTTGCATTCATCCCTAGTTACTATGAGACTGCTACAGAAATATATAACAATTATTATACAGATACATCGATTATTCATTACTCAATAAACCAAGTACGAATTTCAGGCAGATTTCTTCACCATCGATCCTTTCTATCATATTTCTAAAGGAGAGTTTTTTTTTTCTGGATGCCAAAACTGTGGGGTAGTATCGGAATCAAGACAGGTGGTTGCCAAATAGTACATTGTAATATACTGGAAGATTTAAAGATTATCCTGACTACTTAGGATGGCTTTAGGAATATCTGTTGTATTTACTTCTTCCCATAATATGACATTTCTTGCATTTTCCCCTTTGCAGGATCTCTCTAATTTTCAGTTGTCTCTGAGCTAGTGGGGTGGAGATTAACTGTTATGATGTCTCCCATACACAGCACACACAAATATGAGGTATTCCTGATCTCCTGTCACTATGTATCACATTTCTAGAAGCAACATCAGCATGGATTATACACTGCTCAAAAAAATAAAGGGAACACTTAAACAACAGAATATAACTCCAAGTAAATCAAACTTCTGTGAAATCAAACTGTCCACTTAGGAAGCAACACTGATTGACAATCAATTTCACATGCTGTTGTGCAAATGGAATAGACAACAGATGGAAATTATTGGCAATTATCAAGACACACTCAATAAAGGAGTGGTTCCGCAGGTGGGGGCCACATCTCAGTACCAATGCTTTCTGGCTGATGTTTTGGTTACTTTTGAATGTTGGTTGTGCTTTCACACTCGTGGTAGCATGAGACGAACTCTACAACCCACACAAGTGGCTCAGGTAGTGCAGCTCATCCAGGATGGCACATCAATGCCAGCTGTGGCAAGGTTTGCTGTGTCTGTCAGCGTAGTGTCCAGAGGCTGCAGGCACTACCAGGAGACAGGCCAGTACACCAGGAGATGTGGAGGGGCCATAGGAGGGAGACAACCCAGCAGCAGAACCGCTACCTCCGCCTTTGTGCAAGGAGGAACAGGAGGAGCACTACCAGAGCCCTGCAAAATGAACTCCAGCAGGCCACAAATGTGCATGCGTCTGCACAGTTAGAAACCAACTCCATGAGGATGGTCTGAGAGCCCAACGTCCACAGATGGGGGTTGTGCTAATAGCCCAACACCGTGCAGGACACTTGGCATTTGCCACAGAACACCAGGATTGGCAAATTTGCCACTGGCGCCCTGTGCTCTTCACAGATGAAAGCAGGTTAACACTAAGCTCATGTGACAGACGAGACAGAGTCTGGAGATGACTGTTATGAATAGGTAATTCAGAACCACAATGGACCTTGAGGTTCAGAGCACACACAGTGACCTGACAATAACCAAAAAACATAGGACGAGCTCTGAGACGTGGAAACTCTGCTGACCGCAATCCCTAATCCTATCCAACCACACTAGAGGCAGCCGTGGATTGCGCCTAACGCTCCCTATGCAACTCGGCACAGCCTGAGAAACTAGCTAGGACTAAGATAGAAAAATAAGCCTACCTTGCCTCAGAGAAATACCCCAAAGGCAGCCCCCCACATATAATGATTGTGAGTAGAGATGAAATTACAAACGCAGAGATGAAATAGATTTAGCAAAGTGAGGCCCAACTTACTGAACAGACCGAAGATAGGAAAGATTGCTTTGCGGTCAACACAAAACCCTACAAACAACCACGCAGAGGGGCTAAAAGACCCTCCGCACCGACTAACGGTACGGAGGTGCTCCCTCTGCGTCCCAGAGCTTCCAGCAAGCAAGAAAAACCAAAATAGCAAGCTGGACAGAAAAAATAGCAAACAAAAATAACACAAGCAAAACTTAGCTTATGCAGGAAGACAGGCCACAGGAACGATCCAGGAGGAAGCAAGACCAATACTAGAACATTGACTGGAGGCCAGGAGCAAAGCACTAGGTGGAGTTAAACAGAGCAGCACCTAATGACTTCACCACATCACCTGAGGAAGGAAACTCAGAAGCCGGAGTACCACTCACATCCACCAACAGAAGCTCATAGACAGAATCAGCCGAAGTACCACTTGTGACCACAGGAGGGAGCTCTGCCACAGAATTCACAACAGTACCCCCCCTTGAGGAGGGGTCACCGAACCCTCACCAGAGCCCCCAGGCCGACCAGGATGAGCCATATGAAAGGCACGAACAAGATCGGCAGCATGGACATCAGAGGCAAAGACCCAGGAATTATCTTCCTGACCATAACCCTTCCACTTAACCAGATACTGGAGTTTCCGTCTCGAAACACGAGAATCCAAAATCTTCTCCACAATATACTCCAACTCCCCCTCCACCAAAACCGGGGCAGGAGGATCAAAAGATGGAGCCATAGGTGCCACGTATCTCCGCAACAATGACCTATGGAATACGTTATGGATGGAAAAAGAATCTGGAAGAGTCAAACGAAAAGACACAGGATTAAGAACCTCAGAAATCCTATACGGACCAATGAAACGAGGCTTAAACTTAGGCGAGGAAACCTTCATAGGAATATGACGAGATGACAACCAAACCAAATCCCCAACACGAAGTCGGGGACCCACACAGCGTCTGCGATTAGCGAAACGTTGAGCCTTCTCCTGGGACAAGGTCAAATTGTCCACTACATGAGTCCAAATCTGCTGCAACCTGTCCACCACAGTATCCACACCAGGACAGTCCGAAGACTCAACCTGCCCTGAAGAGAAACGAGGATGGAACCCGGAGTTGCAGAAAAACGGCGAAACCAAGGTAGCCGAGCTGGCCCGATTATTAAGGGCGAACTCAGCCAAAGGCAAGAAGGACACCCAATCATCCTGATCAGCAGAAACAAAGCATCTCAGATATGTTTCCAAGCAAGGTCTGATTGGTTCGTTCGGTCTGGCCATTAGTCTGAGGATGGAAAGCCGAGGAAAACGACAAGTCAATGCCCATCCTAGCACAAAAGGCTCGCCAAAACCTCGAAACAAACTGGGAACCTCTGTCAGAAACGATGTTCTCTGGAATGCCATGTAAACGAACCACATGCTGGAAGAACAATGGCACCAAATCAGAGGAGGAAGGTAATTTAGACAAGGGTACCAAATGGATCATCTTAGAGAAGCGATCACAAACCACCCAAATGACCGACATTTTTTGAGAGACGGGGAGATCCGAAATAAAATCCATAGAGATATGTGTCCAAGGCCTCTTCGGGACCGGCAAGGGCAAAAGCAACCCACTGGCACGAGAACAGCAGGGCTTAGCCCGAGCACAAATCCCACAGGACTGCACAAAAGAACGCACATCCCGCGACAGAGACGGCCACCAAAAGGATCTAGCAACTAAATCTCTGGTACCAAAGATTCCAGGATGACCAGCCAACACCGAACTATGAAGCTCAGAGATAACTTTATTCGTCCACCTATCAGGGACAAACAGTTTCTCCGCTGGGCAACGATCAGGTTTATCAGCCTGAAACTTCTGCAGCACCCGCCGCAAATCAGGGGAGATGGCAGACAAAATTACTCCCTCTTTGAGAATACCCGCCGGCCCAGACAAACCCGGAGAGTCGGCCACAAAACTCCTAGACAGGGCATCCGCCTTCACATTTTTAGAGCCCGGAAGGTACGAAACCACAAAGTCAAAACGGGAGAAAAACAGCGACCAACGAGCCTGTCTAGGATTCAACCGTTTGGCAGACTCGAGATAAGTCAAGTTCTTGTGATCAGTCAAGACCATCACGCGATGCTTAGCTCCTTCAAGCCAATGACGCCACTCCTCGAATGCCCACTTCATGGCCAGCAACTCTCGATTGCCAACATCATAATTTCGCTCAGCAGGCGAAAACTTCCTGGAAAAGAAGGCGCATGGTTTCATCACCGAGCAATCAGAACTTCTCTGCGACAAAACAGCCCCCGCTCCAATTTCAGAAGCATCAACCTCGACCAGGAATGGAAGCGAAACATCTGGTTGACAACACAGGGGCAGAAGAAAAACTACGCTTTAACTCTTGAAAAGCTTCCACAGCAGCAGAAGACCAATTGACCACATCAGCACCCTTCTTGGTCAAATCGGTCAATGGTTTAGCAATACTAGAAAAATTACAGATGAAGCGACGATAAAAATTAGCAAAGCCCAGGAACTTTTGCAGACTCTTCAGAGATGTCGGCTGAGTCCAATCATAGATGGCCTGGACCTTAACAGGGTCCATCTCGATAGTAGAAGGGGAAAAAATGAACCCCAAAAATGAAACCTTCTGAACACCAAAGAGACACTTTGATCCCTTCACAAACAAAGAATTAGCACGCAGGACCTGGAACACCATTCTGACCTGCTTCACATGAGACTCCCAATCATCCGAGAAGACCAAGATATCATCCAAGTATACAATCAGGAATTTATCCAGGTACTCTTGGAAGATGTCATGCATAAAGGACTGAAACACCGATGGAACATTGGCAAGTCCGAAAGGCATAACTAGGTACTCAAAATGGCCCTCGGGCGTATTAAATGCAGTTTTCCATTCATCGCCCCGCTTAATACGCACAAGATTATACGCACCACGAAGATCTATCTTGGTGAACCAACTAGCCCCCTTGATCCGAGCAAACAAATCAGATAGCAGCGGCAAGGGGTACTGAAATTTGACCGTGATCTTATTTAGAAGGCGGTAATCTATACAAGGTCTCAGCGAATCATCCTTCTTGGCCACAAAAAAGAACCCCGCTCCCAATGGCACGATGACGGGCGAATATGACCCTTCTCCAAGGACTCCTTCACGTAACTCCGCATAGCGGCATGCTCAGGTATAGATAAATTAAACAGTCGACCTTTAGGAAACTTACTACCAGGAATCAAATCGATAGCACAATCACAATCCCTATGCGGAGGTAGGGCATTGGACTTGGGCTCATCAAATACATCCCGGTAATCAGACAAGAACTGTGGGATCTCAGAAGGGGTGGATGACGAAATAGACAGAAATGGGACATCACCATGTACCCCCTGACAACCCCAGCTGGACACAGACATTGATTTCCAATCTAATACTGGGTTATGGACTTGTAGCCATGGCAACCCCAACACGACCACATCATGCAGATTATGCAACACCAGAAAGCGAATATCCTCCTGATGTGCAGGAGCCATGCACATGGTCAGCTGGGTCCAGTATTGAGGCTTATTCTTGGCCAAAGGCGTAGCATCAATTCCTCTCAATGGAATAGGACACTGCAAGGGCTCCAAGAAAAACCCACAACGCCTAGCATACTCCAAGTCCATCAAATTCAGAGCAGCGCCTGAATCCACAAATGCCATGACAGAATAAGATGACAAAGAGCAGATCAAAGTAACGGACAAAAGAAATTTTGACTGTATCGTACCAATGGTGGCAGACCTAGCGAACCGCTTAGTGCGCTTAGGACAATCGGAGATAGCATGAGTGGAATCCCCACAGTAGAAACACAGCCCATTCTGACGTCTGTATTCTTGCCGTTCAACTCTGGTCAAAGTCCTATCGCACTGCATAGGCTCAGGTTTATGCTCGGATAATACCGCCAAATGGTGCACAGATTTACGCTCACGCAAGCGTCGACCGATCTGAATGGCCAAAGACATAGACTCATTCAGACCAGCAGGCATAGGAAATCCCACCATGACATCCTTAAGGGCTTCAGAGAGACCCTTTCTGAAAATAGCTGCCAGCGCACCTTCATTCCATTGAGTGAGCACGGACCACTTTCTAAACTTCTGACAATAAATCTCTATCTCATCCTGACCCTGACACAGAGCCAGCAAATTTTTCTCTGCCTGATCCACCGAATTAGGTTCATCGTACAGCAATCCGAGCGCCAGGAAAAACGCATCAATATTACATAATGCAGGATCTCCTGGCGCAAGGGAAAATGCCCAGTCTTGAGGGTCGCCACGTAATAAAGAAATAATGATCCTAACTTGTTGAACTGGGTCACCAGAGGAGCGAGGTTTCAAAGCCAGAAACAGTTTACAATTATTTTTGAAACTCAGAAATTTAGCTCTATCTCCAGAAAACAAATCAGGAATAGGAATTCTTGGTTCTAACATAGAATTCTGAACCACAAAGTCTTGAATATTTTGTACTCTTGCAGTGAGATGATCCACACATGAAGACAGACCTTTAATGTCCATCACTACACCTGTGTCCTGAACCACCCAAATGTCTAGGGGGAAAAAAAGGCAAAACACAGTGCAAAGAAAAAAAAATGGTCTCAACTTCTTTTTTCCCTCTATTGAGAAGCATTAGTACTTTGGGCCTCCAGTACTGTTATGAATAGGTAATTCAGAACCACAATGGACCTTGAGGTTCAGAGCACACACAGTGACCTGACAATAACCAAAAAACATAGGACGAGCTCTGAGACGTGGAAACTCTGCTGACCGCAATCCCTAATCCTATCCAACCACACTAGAGGCAGCCGTGGATTGCGCCTAACGCTCCCTATGCAACTCGGCACAGCCTGAGAAAAGAAACTAGCTAGGACTAATATAGAAAAATAAGCCTACCTTGCCTCAGAGAAATACCCCAAAGGAAAAGGCAGCCCCCCACATATAATGACTGTGAGTAGAGATGAAATTACAAACGCAGAGATGAAATAGATTTAGCAAAGTGAGGCCCAACTTACTGAACAGACCGAAGATAGGAAAGAATGCTTTGCGGTCAACACAAAACCCTACAAACCACGCAGAGGGGCTAAAAGACCCTCCGCACCGACTAACGGTACGGAGGTGCTCCCTCTGCGTCCCAGAGCTTCCAGCAAGCAAGAAAAAACAAAATAGCAAGCTGGACAGAAAAAATAGCAAACAAAAATAACACAAGCAAAACTTAGCTTATGCAGGAAGACAGGCCACAGGAACGATCCAGGAGGAAGCAAGACCAATACTAGAACATTGACTGGAGGCCAGGAACAAAGCACTAGGTGGAGTTAAATAGAGCAGCACCTAATGACTTCACCACATCACCTGAGGAAGGAAACTCAGAAGCCGCAGTACCACTCACATCCACCAACGGAAGCTCATAGACAGAATCAGCCGAAGTACCACTTGTGACCACAGGAGGGAGCTCTGTCACAGAATTCACAACAGATGACGGGGAGAGCGATCTGCTGCCTGCAACATCCTTCAGCATGACAGCTTTGGCAGTGGGTCAGTAAAGGTGTCGGGTGGCATTTCTTTGGAGGGCCGCACAGCCCTCCATGTGCTCACCAGAGGTAGCCTGACTGCCATTAGGTACCGAGATGAGATCCTCAGACCCCTTGTGAGGCTACATGCTGGTGCGGATGGCCCTGGGTTCCTCCTAATGCAGGACAATGCCAGACCTCAAGTGGCTGGAGTGTGTCAGCAGTTCCTGCAAGATGAAGGTATTGAAGCTATGGACTGGCCCGCCCGTTCCCCAGACCTGAATCCGATTGAGCACATCTGGGACATCATGTCTCGCTCCATCCACCAACGTCACATTGCACCACAGGCTGTCCAGGAGTTGGCGGATGCTTTAGTCCAGGTCTGGGAGGAATTCCCTCAGGAGACCATCTGCTGCCTCATCAGGAGCATGCCCAGGTGTTGTACAGTAGGGAGATCATACAGGCACGTGGAGGCCACACACAATACCAAGCATCTTTTCCTTGTCATGAGGCATTTCCACTGAAGTTGGATCAGCTTGTAATTTGATTTTCCACTTTGATTTTGAGTATTATTCCAAATCCAGACCTCCATTGGATATTCATTTTGATTTACATTGCTAATTGTTATGTTTTATTGTTCTGAACACATTCCACTACGCAATGAATAAAAATTTGCAACTGGAATATTTCATTCAGCGATATTTAGGATGTGGTATTTTAGTGTTCCCTTTATTTTTTTGAGCAGTGTATTATACAGCAGTCCTGAACAGTGTGAATCCAGAAAGCAGATATATGATTCATGTATCTCTGTCTCTTTCTCTCACTCAGCTCTTCCCACTTGATAAACTTCAGTAAACAGTAGTAATCTGATCCGTCAGTAAGTTCAAGATGCAGGGAAGAAGAGGCTCACGAGTAGGGAAAGAAGCATATTTTACTGATAAGATATATTGCAATATTTTTGCAAGCACATCTTCTGTCTCCATGCAGTTTGACCTTAGAAGCAGCAGCTGCATGGAGGGCATAATACAGAAGTATTGAGCAGTGCAGCTGTACATTCCGCTCTGGGATTAGATAATGCACCCACTACAAAGCAGCAACATGATCAGAGTTTCTCTTTGGATCTCTCTTCTCTACAGACTAATAGGCAGTAGTAATCTCATCCTCAGTAAGTTCAAGAGGCAAGGGAAGAAAAAAGAAGGATCAAAAGTGGGGACTAAAGTGAATATACAGTATATATAAAGTACAGACCAAAAGTTTGGACACGCCTTCTCATTTAAAGATTTTTCTGTATTTTCATGACTATGAAAATTGGTAAATTCACACTGAAGGCATCAAAACTATGAATTAACACATGTGGAATTATATACTTAACAAAAAAGTGTGAAACAACTGAAAATATGTCTTATATTCTAGGTTCTTCAAAGTAGCCACCTTTTGCTTTGATAACTGCTTTGCACACTCTTGGCATTCTCTTGATGAGCTTCAAGAGGTAGTCACCGGAAATGGTTTTCCAACAATCTTGAAGGAGTTCCCAGAGATGCTTAGCACTTGTTGGCCCCTTTTGCCTTCACTCTGAGGTCCAGCTCACCCCAAACCATCAGGTCATCTGGCATAGCACCCCATCACTCTCCTTCCTGGTCAAATAGCCCTTACACAGCCTGGAGGTGTGTTTGGGGTCATTGTCCTGTTGAAAAATAAATGATGGTCCAACTAAACGCAAACTGGATGGAATAGCATGCCGCTGCAAGATGCTGTGGTAGCCATGCTGGTTCAGTATGCCTTCAATTTTGAATAAATCCCCAATAGTGTCACCAGCAAAGCACCCCCACACCTCCTCCTCCATGCTTCACTGTGGGAACCAGGCATGTAGAGTCCATCCGTTCACCTTTTCTGCGTCGCACAAAGATACCGTGGTTGGAACCAAAGATCTCAAATTTGGACTCATCAGACCAAAGCACAGATTTCCACTGGTCTAATGTCCATTCCTTGTGTTCTTTAGCCCAAACAAGTCTCTTCTGCTTGTTGCCTGCCCTTAGCAGTGGTTTCCTAGCAGCTATTTTACCATGAAGGCCTGCTGCACAAAGTCTCCTCTTAACAGTTGTAGAGATGTGTCTGCAGCTAGAACTCTGTGTGGCATTGACCTGGTCTCTAATCTGAGCTGCTGTTATCCTGCGATTTCTGAGTCTGGTGACTCGGATAAACTTATCCTCAGAAGCAGAGGTGACTCTTGGTCTTCCTTTCCTGGGGCGGTCCTCATGTGAGCCAGTTTCTTTGTAGCGCTTGATGGTTTTTGCCACTGCACTTGGGGACACTTTCAAAGTTTTCCCAATTTTTCAGACTGACTGACCTTCATTTCTTAAAGTAATGATGGCCACTCGTTTTTCTTTACTTAGCTGCTTTTTTTCTTGCCATAATACAAATTATAACAGTCTATTCAGAAGGACTATCAGCTGTGTATCCACCAGATTTCTGCTCAACACAACTGATGGTCCCAACCCCATTTATAAGGCAGGAAATCCCACTTATTAAAGCTGACAGGGCACACCTGTGAAGTGAAAACCATTCCCGGCGACTACCTCTTGAAGCTCATCAAGAGAATGCCAAGAGAGTGCAAAGCAGTAATCAAAGCAAAAGGTGTCTACTTTGAAGAACTTAGAATATAAGACATATTTTCAGTTGTTTCACACTTTTTTGTTAAGTATATAATTTCACATGTGTTAATTCATAGTTTTGATGCCTTCAGTGTGAGGATGGTAACAAGCAGTTCTCAAATCACCAAAGTGTTCTGCTGAAGGCGTGGACATAGCGTGGGAAAACTGCCTCCTCGTAAGCATACATTGTCGAATTAAATAAAGCGTTATGCTTCAATCAATGCCATCAGTCGGTGGGGTCTTGCACACTTTAGCAATGAGCAAAGCAGAGAATAGGAATAGCAGTATGTCACAAAGACAATATATCTTAAAAGGGGTATTCCCACTTCAAAGATCCTATCCCAATATGTAGTAGATGCAATAATAATAATAATATTAGCAAATACCTCCAATTAGAAATGTAGTATAGTTCTTCTGATTCGCCATGTTGCTTAACCCATGTGCAGGGCGTTGCAGTAGCTTAGGGATCCATGGTTAGAACTACTCATAGTGACAGTTAGTGGTTGGAACCATGGTTATCTAAGCTACTGCAATGACCTGCCCATGAAGTAAACAACATAGCGAATCAGAAGGACTATACTACATTTCGAGTTGGAGGTATTTGCCAATAATATTACTATTACAACTACTACATAATGGGACAGGATTATGGAGATTGGAATACCTCAATAACTGTGGAGCAAGCACAATTGTAGGTAACTGTTACTGCTATCACTATTATGGGGGCACTGGAACATCTAAAAAGAAGGAGCAGGCAAAAAAGAAAAAATACTAAACAACATGTTAATATCATCACAATATCATCACAACAAAGAAAAAACACCAACAGAAATAAATGTTGTTGAGATTTCATTTTTCAAGCTTTATTACATTACATAACATTGCTTTATTTTACAATGTTTAAAAAAAAATGGGAATAAACAAAATATCAAAATATGTAAATGACAGACGGAGCAGGACTTAAAAATTATAATTTTCTACATTCACAATAAATATATAAATAGACATTTCCTGACGTGTACCGTCTCAGGTATGTAGTTCCTATGATGATAGATATATTATGTACAGGTCATTCTGGTAGACTAGTATGTAACATACATAACAGATGTATTAGTAGATCCACTCAAGAGTGAACTAGTAAGACAATCTTACAAAATGTATCTTAACCCAAGATACAAAGTTATTTTATGATCTCTAGATTTTTTTTACTTTTTTTTTTTTTTCAAGTTGTTGGGAAAAAAAATATTACACCATGACATCCCATAATCCTTGAAGAGTGAAACCGTCCTTTAGTTTCTCAATGGCGAGGCCAAGTTCTTCAGAAAAGACCGGCTCACGATCTTGTTGCTTGAAAGACAGGAAAAAAAAACTTGAATAAATCTGCTAGGATAGTCTAACACTTTACGCTACAAATACTGAAACTTACCTTGTTTCCATCTGCAAAATAAGCCTATAAAAATGGAAAAAAATATTGCATTAGTAGAACATTTGTGATCCACAAACTCCATGTCTGAACACACGCGTTTTTTTCTAGAAACAGGTTCAACATTTGGGAATCAAATAAATTCTTTATATTTCTCCTTCTAGCTTTACTTCTTCTATAATGTCCGATTCCAGTGTTAAAATGGTTGTATAATGTTCTAAGAAATCCCAAGGATAGTATGAACACTGTATGTTAAAACACTGGTCACAACGGTGACATACTGTCCATACTGACACCACTGCTGGAACCATGGGAAAGAGGTGGTAAATGAAGAGTGTGAAATTGCATGTTGTTTTAATTATTAGCATACTTGTTTTTCTACATTGAAAAATTCTAATTAAGCGACACAGAACAGGAGAAATGACATTTGTCTTCTTGCAAACACATTTTTTGCACCTCTCTGAGCTCTGCTGTATCGCATCACTACTGTTACCCTGACCACACAAATATTCATGGAGAATAAATAAATACTAGTTTTGGCCAGATACATACTCATATCAGTCTCACCATCAATTTATAGAAAACCATAAATGGAGTGGATTCCTCCAAAATTAATACCTACATATGAATACCAAAAGTTATTCGCAAACCACTCACACATTTATAAAATATTTGTCTAAAAAAAAATCTTCTTGCACATATTTAAAACTATACACAAATGACAAAATTAATATTCAAAAGAGGAAGGATCAAGTAAAGAGGAAGGAGGATCTGGTAAAGGGCAAAGTTTGTAGCTCACGCATGTTAAAAATGGCTCCCATATATTGAAAAAGCATTTCTTGCGAAACGCGCGTCGGGGAGGCAGAGGTGGTTTCCAATTTAAAACATGGGTAAGCAGTAACAGTGTTTTGTGACGTGTATATTTATGCTCCTTTGTTTTGGCCAATTGCATTGGATAAGTTTACTTCTATAAGGGAGCCATTTTTAACATGTGTGAGCTGCGAACCTGGCCCTTTAACAGATCCACCTTCCTCTCTACTTGATCCTTCCTCTTTTATATATGTGTGAGTGGTTTGTGAATACCTTTGATATTCCTACATATAGTAGGTATTAATATTGCAACCCTTTTCTGCCTGTGAGATGGAAGCTGAGAGGAACCTACAGATGTGTTATAATCACACACAGCTCTGCAGTGATATCAGGGGAGCAGAGAGCGGCCATTACACATTACACTGGTAACCATTAGAGCTGAGCAAATTTTTCAATATTCGGTTCGGATTACGATTGCTGACAAATATTGTATTTGCAATATTCGCTGAACACAGCCGAATGACATTGTAGACAATGGGAGTAGAAAAGAACGAATCTGTTCGGAAACGAACATCAAACATAAATTTGGCACAAATATGGGAAATTTGGATTCTGCGCTTGTTTTCGAACATATTTACTAAACTCTAGTAACCATCACACTGGTGACACTGGTAGCCATTAAGCTCTGGAGGCAGAGTTGTCTTTCAGGCAGCGCCGTCCCCAGGGCCTGGAAGAGGTCATTTATATAAAGTGATAAGATGATTTCTCAACAACAAGGCATCTGATATGAGACACATAGGGAGGACTTTTTTTTCAGCATTCTATAGCCTGTATTTCAATATTAATAGTTTAAGTCTACCAAAAATATTAATGTTTGCAGCAGATGTTAGCGTCAGATTCGGCTGATGTGTATGGAGGGAGCCAAGTGATTGTCAGCGGAGATGTTCTTCGGTCTGATTTCGGACTGCCGATCGTTTTGTTCTCCCAGAAATAGAAATGAGATATGGCGGCGCTGGCTGATGAATGATCAGGTGATGCATCGTTTGGCCAATAACCATCTGATATCTATGGGGGCCTCTAGGGTGGACATGCTTCTAGCCACCTACCACGAAGGCATCAGTGTGCTCATCAGCTTCTATCTCCACATCATCCTGAACCTGTTCAACCGTTAGTTCCTCCAGTGCCTGGGGCTGAAAAATAAAACAAAAAGGAATAGTTTTTTGTTGTTGTTGTAAACCTTTGTTTTATGCCCCCCCAAAACCCTTCTGTATCTGTTAAAAGTTTTAGATTAGTTTCACACTAGCGTTTGGCAGGACTGCAGACTTTCTCCGTGAAGCTCCGCCCACTGCCGCGCCTCTTCATTCAGCTCCGCCTACGGCTGCATGCGTCCTGCGTACCCTATCTTTAACATTGGGTACGTAGGCGATGCGGATGTATGCGGATGCCTCGGCATGCGTCATTTTCCCGCTGCGCCGACCTGAGCCGAATGCAACATGCTGCAATTTGTTGCGGTCGGCGCAGTGTGAAAACGACGCATGTGGAGGCATCAGCATACATCCGCATGGCCTGCGTACCCAATGTTAAAGATCGGGTACGCAGGACGCATGCAGCCGTAGGCGGAGCGGAAGGAATAGGCGCGGCAGTGGGCGGGGCTTCACGGAGGAAGTCCGCAGCCATGCCAAACGCTAGCGTGAAACTAGTTAGTGTGTGTCTTCATGAGATGGATTTTCTGCAATGGAAAAGCTGCAGAATTTCATTGCAGCCATGCCACAGATTCCACCCTTCGTACTGTCAGCATGTAAGCATCGTCTTCAGGAGTCTAATTATCTAGAGCAGGAAAACGTCTATATACATTTGAAAGAGCGATCAGTCATACTTTGAAAAGAAACGAGATTTCATGCTGAACATAGAGCAGCGTATCTACAAGAAATATGTACACCCCGCTGGGATACAGGATAGTTATCTAACGACTAGTAAGAGTAAGGCTATGTGCACACGTCAGGATTTCTTGCAGAAATTTCCTGACAAAAACGGACATTTTCTGCAAGAAATCCGCATGCGTTTTTTTTGCGTTTTTCTCGCCTTTTTTGTGAGTTTTTTTTTACGGAGCTTCCCTATGCATTAAATAGCGGCAAAAACACGATATATCCGCAAAATTAATGAATATGCTACGTTTTTTACCACGATGCGTTTTTTTCGCAGAAAAAAACGCATCATGTGAAAAAAAATTGCAGAATGCATTAAAAATGATGGGATGCTTATGTATGCGTTTTTTAAGCGTTTTTTCTGCAGAAAACGGCCGAAAAAAAACACGAAAAATCCTGAACGTGTGCACATAGCCTTAACATTAAAGGGGCTGTCCACACTATTATTTTTATGGATCCCTCTGTGATAATCGGTTAGTATTCTGTAATTTGACGAGCTGTAATCCGCAAGTAGCCACCAAGTGTTGCCCACCTCTTCATCCACCGAGCGCGGCCGACCACCTCCATCTCTTCTCTTGCACACTTGGTTGTTGGAGCAAAACAAGGCACTCTGATGATGTCATGCATCAGGGTCATTTAAACCTGGCGCAAGTGCCAGGATACTACCTGAGTATTTTGGTAGTTCGTGTTTCTGCCACAACAGTACTCCACCAAGCTCAGCTGTCCGACTCGGCTTTTCTGTGGTTCAAATTCTGCTGCATTAAGCATAAACTCGGTTCTGCTACACTGGTTTCTTATCCCTAAGCCAACTCTGCTACACAGGCTCATTGCGAGGTATGCTGCAAACTAAGGTCTGCTACACCGATTCCTCATCGTAGAGTCAACTCTGCTACATCGCTGAACCAGCTCTGCTGCGGTTGTTAAAGTTCAGCTGATCCAGTTGTAATTGTTCCTGGTCTGCCACATCTGCCTATTTTGTTCCCCCACATTGCCTTGCTGCTCCAGTACCACCTGTCCGTGCTGCATTAGAATTGCTCATCCAGATCAACAGCTTTGAGCTTCCACGAACACTATGAAACAGGGGCGCAACGATCTCGACCGGGCCCAAGAGGGTGAGGGGCCTGCCGACACCAGCTCAAACTTCAACTGGATGTAGTCCTCTGACGCACATTCAGGGAGTCTGTGCACTGCAATACACGCTGCCAGCCAGCCAAAGAGATGCCACCAGCTGACATCAACGTGCAGGTGACCGGGTGCGCATGGCAGTGATGTCATGCAATCCCGTCACTTGCCTCATCAAAGTCAGAAGAGGACGCCAAGCGGCGGAGAAGCTGTGAGAAGAATTTTTTCTATGCAAGAACAGCAGCAGAACAGGGGACGTATACCAGGAATCCTCGCTGAACTGTTGGGCCCTGTTTCCTTAATATGTGGAGCCATGTCCCTCGTTCAGCCGACCTGTCCTGTCGGAATGACATTCACCTCTAGGAGATGGCTGCAGATGCAGCATTCTACAGCCAGCCAATCATAGCGCTTTCTCATCGATATATGCAAATGAGCTGGTGGGAAAACGAAACAACCAACGACTTTTCAACAAATTCCTCCTAAATATTCAGCAGGGGTGGGTCATTTTTGTCAGCAGGGGTGGGTCATTTTTGTCAGCAGGGGCGGGTCATTTTTGTCAGCAGGTCACTTTAGATTTTTTTTTCTGTCCCCCTAAAGTAAAAGTTTGTGCCATTACTGGCATACAAATAGAGCTCAGGATTGCCTGTATAATCGCGTGCGGAGTGCTGAGGTCATGGTAGTGTCATGAAGAAACATGAACTACTAGATACAGTATGTAGTGATCTCCCCACTTAACACTTTTTCCTACAGGTTTGGTGGCTTAGAGTTTAGAAAGGGCGCTGCTCTGGGGTTGTGGGTTCAACTTCTTCCCTTTTTATCTGGTTTCATGTGCGATTTTTATATTGCCCACACCTGTTACTTGCCATGGATGAGTTTGAAAGAGCATCACATGCTTGAAACCAAGTTGTTTACCTCCAATTTTGGAAAAAGTCAACAATTTCGTCTGGACTATTTTTGGGGTTTTGTGCGAAATTATGTCGATTTTGCCTTTTTTCCCTCTGTTTTTTTTTGTGTTGTTCCAATACACACAAAGGAAATAAAGTATTTTTTTTCTGAAACAATTTAAAGTTTATATAAAGAATATGACACCCTAGATAATGTATAGGATGTGATGCGTAGACAGATAGATCTGAGTTAGATTGAGAAATACAGTAGATACATAGATATCACCACCAAGTTAAAATGGTGATACTACTGACACTTGGTCCAGAGGTGAAGAAGGGGGCAATTATTATTATTTTTTTACTCATTCATGATGGTGCTGCTCTATGCAGCCTTCCGCCCCTGACACCCGTCCTCTGGTGCCTAGTGGCAAATACGGCCCTGAACAGGATGGGGGATATATACCAGTATGGGGGATATAACACCACAATGGCGGATATATGTACAAACAAAGGGTTTCTCATTTGTTTCAGAATTTCTTTGGATTACGGCATGATTTCTAGCTTTTGAAGATCTATTCGTCTACTTCATTTTGTCTGACAGGTCCTATTTAAGTTATTTCTTGATTGAGAACAGGTATGGCAGTAATCAGGCCTGGGTGTGGCCAGGACATTTTAACTCAGATACCCAAAGATGTGATAAACCACAGTTAATTTATAGTTGGAAGGTGGGTAATTACTATTTCACAGAGCCTTGTAGGTTTTAGTTTCTTTTTCCCTGAATAATAAAGATCTCCATTTAAAAACTGCATTTTATCTTTGTCTAAATTTATTTGGTGATCTGAAACATTTAAGTGTGACAAAAATGCAAAAGAATAGGAAAATGAGCTGGTGGTAAAAAGAATTAAGATTTAGAACGCTACAAGGGCCCATACATCTAATCAACATGCGGTGAAGGTAGGGGGCCCTGTCCAAATATTGCACCGGGGCCTATCGGACTCTAGTTACACCACTGCCACAACCACAGGTATAATGATCCAAAATCAATAGACTACCCATCTACCTCACATATTTGATGTGTCTACAGAAAAAGAGAAGCTCTTTGTGCCAACCTGCCACTTTGGTTATAGTCAAGGATCCTAGAAAGGGATTTCAACACTCACACAAAATAGAGGAGTCATGCCAAGTCATGAACTGTCTAAGCGAAGTGTCCACCCTGAGTAGAAGGCACGTCTCCATGAATAAATGACTGCACTGCGGCTTGTCATTTTATTTATGGTACAGCTAATCTCCTCCAGGACACTATACAGAGATTCTTGAAAAGACCTTTATCGTGACTCACAGAGCAGTTATGTTCCAGCAGTTTTGTAGACTACACATAAGCCTTCCAGTAATCTTCTATGTTTGTGATAAATGAGGTCTAATATATTTTTAAGCAACTTCTAAAGTTTTATGACATGCAAAACGCAGAAGTCATGTCACCTATAATAAATAAAAGTGACAGATTAGAGCTGGAAAGACCTGTCCTTCTGCTCCGCATGCACTGTGATCTACTCAGTGATAAATGTATACAAGTACCCCAATACAATAAGCTGATTTTGGGGGTCCAACTGTCAATCAAATGTGTATGAAGGACTTTCCAACTCTCCCATTTATTGAACAGTCCAAGTGTAAAAACCTGATTCCTTTGTTCCTCCCTTCATTATTTTTTTTTCTTTTAAATCACATAGTTCTTATTAAAGCATACGACACGCCAGTAACACAGTCTGACACAATTTCCAGGCAGGTACAATGAATACAAGACCTATTAATACATTTTCATTTTACTAAACAACACCCTTACCCCCTAACCAACCCCCCCTCTCCCCTCAATCCCTTGCCCGATATCCAATAAAACCATCTAACAACATCAACTCTTGAAAGATGGTACCAATCGTTACAAAAGCACACCTGTACATGTAGAAATCCCCCTAGAAGCAACTAAACGACCCCCATTCTATTCTACAACAACTCAACAGACGCCACGCCTGGGTAATCCATCCATTCGCCCCACACATTTTCAAATTTTGTATTCTGACCTCTCTTGATGTATATATTCCTTTCCATGAGGACAATAAAATGCATTTTGTTTATAAATTCCTTTTTTCCTGGTGGTCTATCATCCAACCAATATATCGCAATAAGCTTCCTTGCAGCATACAACAATCTTGCAATAGTCAACCTTCCACACTCATCCGTAGCAATATCATCCATACAGCCCAAAAGGCAAGTCAGCGGGTTACGCACCACATTTACTCCTGTCCCTTCATTAGTTTAAGGGCTCATACCCATCACAGTAAAAAACAAAGACAAAAACAGACTGATATCGGTCCAGAAAAGTGGGACGAGTGTCAGGTGAGGACAGCGGAGGCATATGGTTGTTATTTTAATTCTTTTACAGGGGACATTGGCTTCAGTGAATTGGGCACTGAGGTGACTATAAATTAGCTTTTTTATTTTTATATAAAAACAATTGTCTTTGTTTGATATAAAGGATTATTATTCAGGGTGTTTTTTTTATATTTACAATATGATTATGGGGTTGGTAATGGGGCGTCTTATAAAATGCCTCTCCATTACCAACCACTTGGATTGATGTCAGCTACAAAAACAAAACTGACATCAACCCCCCCTCAAAACTATCACCCCACCTGCCACCACACCAGAACAAGTGGGAAGAGCAAGGCTAAACTCAATAATTGGCACATCTTATAGATGCACCATTTCTGGGGCGGTTGAAAGATGTTTTCAGTCTGGGACAGGGCCAATATCCATGGCCCCTTCCTAGACTATTAATATCAGCCCACAGCTGTCTGTCTAGCCTTTGCTGGTTAATAATTATAAGGAGACCCCAAGTCATTTTTTTAAGAGGTCCCCCATTTTAATCACCAGTAAAGACTTAGTATAAAGTTGTGAGATGATGTTAATAGCCTGGGAAGCTCCATGGCTATTACCCCCATCCCTGGCTATAAACACCAGCCCCCAGCTGTCTGCTTTCCCTCTGCTGGTTAATAAAATTTTGCGGGATCCCACGCCATTTTTTGGGGAAAATTATTTAGTAATTAAATACATGTACATTAAGCTACACAAGCACTGTACTAATTATATATTTAACTGGCATCTTAATATCTATTTTATTCTGTTGTGTCACACTGTGATTTTACTGCACGCAGCAGTAAGGACATTTCACAGCCATTGACTTGCATTGGCGACTCTCGACCGACATACGAGGACAATCGCTGCGAATTCTCAGCCTGATCTGAGCTGAATTGCAGATGAGAAAGGACTTATATTTTTTATCGGATTGCACTCGTCTGTTTTTCTTGCAAAGGAATATGAGCCCTATGACTCATGAATACTCAGCCAAGCCGAATTTTCATGTGTATGGGAAAGTCAAGAGAGATAGCTTTTAACTGAACATCTGCTATACAAGGCATAGTACAGGGTCCACGAGATGGGAATTGTACAAGTTCCCAAACCCAAAGGCCTGCAGCCCTTTTCGTTGTGGCCACTGCTTTTCACTTCCGCTTTGAGATTTATGTCAACCATGAAAAATGGTTCAGAAGAAAAAATGTGACAAGTTACCTTTTCTTCCATCTCATACTCTACTCCGAATATTGGGCTTGCGGAGTAGACTCGGTGCAATGAATTAATCTCTTTCACAGAATCCTGGAGCTTCTCTACTGGGTCGATTTTAAAGCCGAGCACATAGCCGCCACTCTAAACCACGAGACAAGGGCAAGACTAATGAATACAACACTCAAAACAACAGAAACATCAACAAAACGTTGAAAAAAAAATCTCAGGAAAGGTTATTAATCTACTTATTTAACGTAATATATTTATATTACCTTAATACATTATCAAAATCACATTAATATTTGGTGAACATATAATGACTCTAAGATATTAGGAATCACAGTCTATGACATTTTACTGTAAGATAGCCGGAAAGTGAATAAAATCTGTTGATCTACTGACATATCTTATATAAATAGGTACTTTAGTAACTCCGGCATGGCAGCTGGCCCCATTCACTTATGCTATGCTGCAGTTCCCCTGCATAGGACAGAGCGACGTCGAGTAGGGAAAGACTGAAGAGGCTGGAGTGCTGAATCCGAGCCACAGCCCCTTCATTCTCAGGATCTGTTGGGGTCACAGAGGTAGGGATCTCCTTATCATATCCTATAGATACGCCATCACTTTTTTAAAGATGGGAACGGCATTTAACAACATGCACCCAGCACTGCACCTGAACATATAACCAAATACTACAATACTTAGTAATAACTTTTACCTGCTGGGAGCTTTCAATCACAAGCGCTAAACCAAACTTGGAGTCTCGTATTTTAATTGATCGCTGGTTAAAAAAAAAATTTAAAAAAAATAAAAAAATACATGTTAATCCCTAAATACATGCATAAGCAATACATGAAATGTATTAGTTAATATGTAGTGAAGATGAAGGCTATGCACCCGTGTGTTCTTTCTATGCATTGTACACACTAAAGCCTTCTGAACCAAGGGAATGTGCACACATTAAGAATTTTCTGCATCAAAAACGCTGCATAGAAAAACATGCGTTTTTGATAGGTGTTTTTAGGCGTCGGTTTCCCCATTCATTAGGCTATATTCATGTGCAGTGTTTTTTTCTGCAGCAAAACTGCTCTCTTGGCAGCAAAAACACCACTTTCAAAACGCAGAATTTGCTGGGTGTTTTTTGTTGCAGATTACATGTATGATTTCTCTACAAAAAAAAGGTTGCTAAAACACAGCAAAGCACGTTTTCCATTGCATTCTATGGGAGAAAAAACGCTGAAAGAATTGACACACTGCAGATTTGAAAATCGCTGCAGTTCTCACTTTCAGTCAGAAGAAAAATCAAGAGCGTGCATGAGATTTCTGAAATCTCATACATTTTGCTAGTGTTGTAAAAAGCAGGTACTTATTTGCATAAAAAAATCTACATAAAAAAACACTGCATGTGAACATAGCCTTAGGGTGGGTGAAAAACACTGCAAAAATGCTCAAAGAATTCACACGCTGCAGATTATAAACCGTTCCAAATCTGAACGGAAAAAATAAGCAACGTGTGCATGAGACTTCAGAAGTCTCATTCACTTTGCTGGGGCAGAAAAATGCTGTGTGTCATCGATATCAGATTGGTGGGGGTCTGACACCCAGCACCCCCACTGATCAGCTGTTATCAGTTCTTGTGGTGGCTGGATATAAGCAGCACACGCTTTTCCAGCTCTGTACACTACTTGCATCCGGCCATCAACGGAGCTGATAACAGCTGATCATTGGACCGGGTGGGTGTCAGACCCCCACCAATATGATATTACCTATCCTAAGGATAGGTCATCAATATCAAAGTAGTGGAAAAACCCTTTAATTACACTGCCTGGTTAATTCTGTCTTTTATTGTGATCAAGTCACCAAATTACAAACTGTAAATTGACGTGATCAGATTTACTAATAATAAAATCCAGAAAAATCATAAACTTACAATTTGAAGGTAAGGGATGCTGACATTAAAACTGTCATTCATGTTGGCATGCCAAACTATTCTGACATTAGTTATAAAGAACGTGCCTAAGTTGCCCTGTGAAAGAAGAAAAAAGGATGTGAGGATATGGAGTGAAGAGAAAACAATGGCTTAATAACTATAAATGTAATGCTTCCGCGTGTTGATGTGAAGGACTTCTTCATCAAAACGGTAAGCAACCTTAAAGGAAAACAGCCAATGTAAATCAGAGGAACGGTAGACTTGTTAATGATATGGAAGTGATAAAAACTGGAATCAATTTTTCTAAACATCTCGATTTAGGCTTCTTTCACACTTGCATCGGTACGGGTCCCTCGCTAAGCGTCAGCGCGACGTACCAACGCACGTTGTGAAAATTTGGCATGACGTGGGCAGCGGATGCAGTTTTTCAACGCATCCGCTGCCCATTCTAAAGTCCGAGGAGGAGGAAGCGGAGTTCCGGCCGCGCATGCGCGGTAGGAAATGGCAGACGCGACGTACAAAAAAAACGTTCCCTTGAACGTTTTTCGTGCCGACGGTCCGCCAAAACACGACACATCCAGTGCACGACGGACGCAACGTATGGCCATACGTCGCAATCCGTCGGCAATACAAGTCTATGGGCAAAAAAAACGCATCCTGCGGGCACATTTGCAAGATCTTGTTTTTTCCTCAAAACGACGCATTGCAACGGACGTCACACGACGCAACTGTGAAAGTAGCCTTATTCAGCATGGAGTATGAGCGCCACGTACAACAATCCCTGCACTTACAGCCTTGGTGGCTATTAATCATGTTACAAATGGTTGTCTGAGGAATGTTCTGCCGCGCTGAATACACTTGGGCGTGGAAATCATCAAGATCCACTGCTGGCAGCTCCTTTTGCAATTCCCGATCAATGAAGTCCCAGATGTGCTCAATAGGAGATGCTGCAGGCTATGGTTGCACGTTTTAGGGCATGTAGGCAGCTCACAATAGCACCTGCAACGGCCTGAAGTTGTGATGTGAATATCTCGCTGAGGATCTGTTTATACCAAGGAAGGTGACGGGCACAAGAGGGCATTCTTTGCGTCTGGAGGAGAGAAGGTTTTTCCACCAACATAGAAGAGGATTCTTTACTGTTAGGGCAGTGAGAATCTGGAATTACTTGCCTGAGGAGGTGGTGATAACGAACTCAGTCGAGGGGTTCAAGAGAGGCCTGGATGTCTTCCTGGAGCAGAACAATATTGTATCATACAATTATTAGGTTCCATAGAAGGACGTAGATCTGGGGATTTATTATGATGGAATATAGGCTGAACTGGATGGACAAATGTCTTTTTTCGGCCTTACTAACTATGTTACTATGTTGAAAAACTTGACTTTTTTTTTTTAAATTATTACATTAGTTGCGAAATTTGTGAAAAACAGGATTTTTGGTTGCTTACCGTAAAATCTGTTTCTCGGAGCCTCCATTGGGGGACACAGGAACCATGGGGGTGTATGCTGCTGCCACTAGGAGGCTGACACTATGCACAAAAAAAGTTATCTCCCCTTCTGCAGTGTACACCCCACCGACGGGCATTATGCACTTCAGTTAGTGAGAAAGCAGTAGGAGAAAAACAATAAGATTGAAACATAACCACAAACATGAGAACTGTAAACATGAGAACAGTCATAGAACACAGAACAACAGAAACTGAATAACATGGGAGAGTGCTGTGTCCCCCAATGAAGGCTCCGAGAAACAAATTTTACGGTAAGCAACCAAAAATCCTGTTCTCTCTATCGCCTCTTATTGGGGGACACAGGAACCATGGGACGTCCCAAAGCAGTCCCTGGGGTGGGAAAAAACAGACTTCCATCTGCTCAGAGTACTCACCACTGCCGCCTGCAAGATCCTTCTGCCTAGGCTGGCATCCACCGAAGCATAGGTATGGACCTTGTAAAATTTGGCGAACGTGTGGATGGAAGACCAGGTTGCCGCTTTGCAAAGCTGTAGGGCAGAAGCCCTGTGGTGAACCGCCAAGGAAGCGCCGACTGCCCGGGTAGAGTGAGCCTTTATCCCAGGAGGGGGCACTCTGTTCTTGACCCGGTAAGCCTCCAAAATTGCCGTTCTGATCCAGCGAGCAATAGTCGCCTTGGAAGCAAGCAGGCCTCTACGCGTGCTATCAGAAATGATGAAAAGAGAATCCGTCTTCCGGAAAGCGGCAGTTCTAGCCAGGAAGATCCTAACTGCCCTGACGAGGTCCAGCTTGTTCAACGATCGCTCCAGAGGATGAGTCATAGCTGGACAAAAGGAAGGTAGAACGATGTCCTCGTTGAGGTGGAAAACCACCTTAGGAAGAAAGGAAGGCGGAGGCCTGAGGACCACCTTGTCCTGATGGATAACCAAGAAGGGAGGTTGGCAAGAAAGATCCGCCAACTCGGAAACGCGGCGGATCGAAGTGATGGCCACAAGAAAGGCCACCTTCCAAGATAGAACTGACAGGGAAACCTCCCTGAGAGGCTCAAAGGGGGAATGTCAAGCACAAGATTTAAATCCCATGAATCCACAGGGGCCTTGTATGGAGGGACAACGTGGGCTACTCCTTGAATGAAGGTCTTAACCTGTGGCCGAGAAGATAACGTCTTCTGAAAAAGGATGGAGAACACAGAAATCTGGCCCTTTAGGGAACTAGGAGCAAGGCCCGAATCCAGTCCTGATTGAAGGAAGGCCAAAATGGAAGGCAGGGAAAAGGACATAGGTGAAACAAGGTTGGACTCGAACCAACGGAAGTAAGCCTTCCAGGTACGATAGATCCTGGAAGATGAAGGCTTCCTAGCCTGGATCATAGTGTGAATCACACAGTCCGAAAGGCCGGACGCTCTTAGAACTACGGTCTCAACAGCCATGCCGTTAAACTGAGCGACCGAGAATTCGGGTGGCAGATCGGACCCTGAGACAGCAGATCTGGTCTGTCTGGAAGGCGCCAGGGGGCGTCCGCGAGAAGATTGATGATCTCCGCAAACCAAGGTCTCCTGGGCCAATCCAGGGCGATCAGAATGACCGGCACCCCCTCCGCCTTGATCTTTTCAACAACTTGGGAAGCAAGGGAAGGGGTGGGAACAGATAGGAGAGCACGAACTGCGACCAAGGAATGGCCAGAGCGTCGACGCCCACTGCGAGAGGGTCGCGAGACCTGGAGACGAACCGAGAAACCTTCCTGTTCATTCGGGACACCGTGAGGTCCACGTCCTCAGTCCCCCATCGAAGACAAATCTGATGGAAGACTTCCTGATGCAAGGACCATTCCCCTGCCGCGAGACCCTCGAGGCTGAGGAAGTCGGTGGCCCAGTTGTTCACGCCGGGGATATGCACCACGGATATCACCGGAACCGTTCCCTCTGCCCAGAGGAGGATCTTGGATACCTCAGCAAAGGCCAAGGAGCTCCGAGTCCCCTCCTGATGGTTGACATATGCCACCGCCGTGGCATTGTCCGTCAGGATTCGGATAGGTAGACCCCTGAGAATCCTTTCCCAGTGACGAAGGGAGAGAAAGATGGCCCGAATCTCGAGAATGTTGATCGGCAGAGAAGACTCCTGCGCCGACCAACAACCCTGAACAGTCAGGTGGCGAAACACCGTGCCCCAGCTGAGCAGGCTGGCATCCGTCATCACCACCTGCCAATGAATTGGAAGTAAGGCCCTGCCCTGGGAGATGAGAGGTGACGTCAGCCACCAGTTGAGGGACCGTTTGACCCGGGGAGAGAGTCGGATCGGACGATCCAGGGAGAAGACAGACCTGTCCCACTGTGACAGGATGGCCTGCTGAAGAGGTCGTGAGTGAAATTGGGCGAAGGAAATCGCTTCCAATGTTGCTACCATCCTCCCCAGAACCTTCATGGCCGATCGGAAGGAGGGAAGCCGAGGACCCTGGAGCAAGCGTACGTCCCGACGAAGGATGGATCTCTGGTCCTCGGGAAGGAAGACTTTGGTCTGACGAGTGTCGTAGAGCATGCCCAGAAAAACGAGGCGTTTGGAAGGAACAAGACAGGATTTCTTCCTGTTGACAAGCCACCCGAAACGGGCTAGAGTGTCAAGGACGATGAACAGGCTCTCGTGAACCTGAGAAAATGACGGAGCCTTGATGAGCATGTCGTCGAGGTACAGAAAAAGTACCAGCCCCCTGACCCTCAAGATGGCCATCAGCACCGCCATGATCTTCGTGAAAACCCTGGGAGTGGTTGCGAGACCGAACGGCAGGGCGACGAACTGAAAATGGTCCTGGAGCACCGCAAAGCGCAGGAATCGGTGATGTCCCGGGAATATCGGGACATGGAGGTAGGCGTCCTGAATATCTATGGAACACAGAAATTCTTGAGCCTCCATGGAAGCAATTACTGAACGAAGGGATTCAATCTTGCAGTGTCTCAGACGAACTCTCTTGTTCAGCAATTTGAGCTCCAGAATGGGACAAACCTTGCCGTCTTTTTTCGGTACTACAAAAAGATTGAAATAGAAACCTGCGAACCGTTCTTTTTCTGGGACGGGAACGATTACCCCGGCTTTGAGGAGAGAAGCGATGGCTGCAAAGAAACCCGGAACTAGAGCGGGGTCTCTTGGAGGTCGGGATTCGAAAAAACGATCCCGGGGTCGTGAAACAAACTCTATTTTTTATCCCGAGGATACAACTTCCCTTACCCATGCGTCTTCTACTGAGGAGATCCAGACATCCCTGAAGAAGAGGAGACGGCCGCCCAGCCTGGGAAGTGGGCTGGGGTCTTGCCGTGAGTCATGCCGAGGTGGATCTTCCAGTCCTAGACCTGGAAGATATACCCTGGGAGTAGCGGGAACGCCAGGAAGGAGAGGGTCTAAAGGATACCGTCCTCTTCTCTTGACGTGCCTGTGGCCCCTCTGCTGCTGCTGGGAAAAGGAGTTTGACGCCGCGAAGCTACGAAAAGGCCGAAAGGAACGGAATTGCCGTCTAGGAGGAGGGCGACAAGTTTTAGACTGGGGAAGAAGAGAACTTGTGCCCCCGGTGGCGTCCTTAATGATTTGGTCCAGCTAAGAACCAAAGAGACGTGAACCTTGAAAAGGCAGGCTGGTAAGGGACTTTTTATAAGACAAATCCGCCTGCCAGGCCTTGAGCCAAACGGTCTGACGGATGGCAACAGAATTGCTGGATGCCTGAACCGCACAAGACGCGGCATGCAGGGAGGCGGAGACCAGGTATTCACCCGCATGAGAGATCTGGTTGGCAAGCTCCGCCAGCTGTCCGGGTGGAACCCCGTCCAGGATGCCCCGACGGAGCTGTTTGGCCCATTTGGATATGGATTTTGAAAACCCAAGTGGAAGCAAAAGCCGGGCATAGAGTAGCTGCAGCCGCTTCAAAAGCTGACTTCGCAAAGAATTCTATGACTCTATCGATAGAATCCTTCAGAGATGCTCCGCCGGACAGTGGAAGGACCGTGTTGGTGGACAGCCTGGAAACTGGAGGATCCACCGAGGGAGAAACAGTCCAATTGGAGGTAAGTTCTGGACAAAAAGGATATAAAACGCCAAGGCGCTTTCCCCTCTGAAAACGTCTGGTCGGATTCTCTCTTTCTCTGGTCATGATCTCCTCGAATTCAGGGTGAGGAGCGAAAAACTTGGAAGGTGGTTTAGACCATCTAAACGAAACCGCCTGATCTGCGGGTTCCGTAGAGGAATCCTTGATGCCACATGTCTGATTTATCACTCCAATGAGGTTCTGAACCATATCCCTCATGCTAGTGATTTGGTTAGAATCCAGCTCCGAAATATCCTCCGAAGGCGCATCAGAGAACACCTCGCCTGACTCAGGGGAGGAGGACCAGGGGGAAGCCAACCGCAGAGAGGGACCGTGGGGTGAGATGGAACAAGAAGAGGAGTCAGACCGGCGTTCCTATCTGGACCTTTTGCAGCTTATAATGGAGGGCTCTGACAGAGGCTCCTGCGACCCGCTGGCTACTGCGGGGGTCTGCAGGGGTAATCGATCAAGCACGGACAACAGAGTTTGAGACACCCGTGTTAGATCCGCTACCGATTGTGACAGAGAGGAAGCCCAGCCTGGGATGGAGGTATCACTATCAAGCAGAGCGGTCGGGGGATCCTGGGCAGTGGGAACAATCGGGTTGCTGCAGGCCTGACAGAGCGGAGACTGACCTGAGGGAAGTTTGCAGTTACAAGACGAACATGCAAAGTATTTGACTAAGGCAGAAGAATTAGAAGAAGTAGGAGGACGAGAGCAGCCTTCCATAGAGGTAGACATTTTGAAGGGTCCCTGAAGAAAATGCCAGAGGGTTAGGGGACAGGGGGGCAGAGGGGAGTGTCAGTCTGCAGTGCAGAGCTACTCACGACAGACGAAAACGGATTCCAGGTGGAGGAAGCTGTCCGGCTTGCAGGTGGACCTCCGGAGAGAAGTAGACCTTTAGGCAGGAAGGCAATGTGAGCTCCTGCCGCAATCCGGGAGTGAACCGCAGATGGTGACCGCTGAGAAGGACTCCAGAATGCACGCTCTGGAAAGGGCGGAGCAGCGGTGTAGTGGGGAGTTAACCGTTCGCCCAGGAGCACCAAGATGGCGCCGGTGGGCGGAGAGTGCAGGAGAGAGATTGTCAGGCTGGAGAAAAGCCCGCCCAATGAAAAGCGGAAGTAGGTGGATTCGCGGCGCCGGAAATAGGCCCGGGCAGAAGCCGAGACCTAAATTAGAGGCCGGAGAAAAAAAAACCAAGGCACCTGAGCAGTGCGCCACAGGTAAGAAGCGGCGCAGCAGCCTGCCAGGGCTGTCGCTCTGGAACAGAAGGTAGTGCAGCCGCCGTGAAAACTGCGGCGCCGGAGCAGGGGTAAGAAGCGGCACGGCAGCCTGTAAAGGCCGCCTCGCCGGAATAGAAAGCAGAGCAGCTGCAGCCGCCGGGGAAGGAAGAAGCGCGGCTGCCTGCAAAGGCCGCCGAACGATACAGCAATCCTGGGCCATGCTGCAAGCGACGACCAGGTATTCTGGGATGCCCTTAGCAAAATAAAAATTGAACAGCGCAGCTCCAGAGGGACCTCTTAACGCAAAGGCCGCCGCTGAAAAGGGCCCCTACATCTGAGCCCCCCTTGAATGATCTGGGATGGAATTGGGAAAATACTCACCTCAAACATCCCACGCCGTTACTAACCTGAAGAGGAATAAGACGTCCAGGGAGCTGTAATGGACGTCCTCGTCTCCAAAACCGACAGGCTCTGCTGGGCGAGTGGGTGGGGGACGGAGCTAGGACCGGAATTCTGAGCACGCTTGTGTGCTAGGATCATGGTCCTGCTGAGGGATCTATGAGGATACGGGGTGGCAGTACACGCCGTACTCATAGTCCGTATTGTGGGATTACAGGTGTGACTGTTCACCCTGTATCCCTCCGAAAAACCTGAAAGAAAACGACGCACCTTGAGGTAGATAAGGGTCTAATGAAAGACCCGTGTCCACCTCCTACTGACACTTAAGGCCCCTTCACATTAAGCGACGCTGCAGCGATACCGACAACGATCCGGATCTCTGCAGCGTCGCTGTTTGGTCGCTGGAGAGCTGTCACACAGACCGCTCTCCAGCGACCAACGATGCCGGTAACCAGGGTAAACATCGGGTAACTAAGCGCAGGGCCGCGCTTAGTAACCCGATGTTTACCCTGGTTACCATCCTAAAAGTAAAAAAAACAAACAGTACATACTTACCTACCGCTGTCTGTCCTCCAGCGCTGTGCTCTGCACTCCTCCTGTACTGGCTGTGAGCACAGCGGCCGGAAAGCAGAGCGGTGACGTCACCGCTCTGCTTTCCGGCTGACCGACGCTCACAGCCAGTACAGGAGGAGTGCAGAGCACAGCGCTGGAGGACAGACAGCGTTAGGTAAGTATGTACTGTTTGTTTTTTTTTACTTTTAGGATGGTAACCAGGGTAAACATCGGGTTACTAAGCGCGGCCCTGCGCTTAGTTACCCGATGTTTACCCTGGTTACCAGTGAAGACATCGCTGGATCGGTGTCACACACGCCGATCCAGCGATGTCAGCAGGGAGTCCAGCGACGAAATAAAGTTCTGGACTTTCTTCAGCGACCAACGATCTCCCAGCAGGGGCCTGATCGTTGGTCGCTGTCACACATAACGATTTTATTAACGATATCGTTGCTACGTCACAAAAAGCAACGATATCGTTAACAATATCGTTATGTGTGAAGGTACCTTAAGATAAACTGAAGTGCATAAAGCCAGTCGGTGGAGTACACTGCAGAGGAGGAGCTAACTTTTTTTGTGCATAGTGTCAGCCTCGTAGTGGCAGTAGCATACACCCCCATGGTTCCTGTGTCCCCAATGAGAGGCGATAGAGAAAAATAAATTTAGTTTTGTGCCACCTGTAATTTTTTATTGTTTCCGTCAATAGACCTATGTGATTTTTTTTGTGTCAAACTCACATTTGTATTTATATAATTTTGGGTTACATACAATTATTAAGCACTTTTGTTGCATTTTTTGTGGAGGTGAGGCAACCACAAAACGGCAATTCAGCCGTCACAAAACGGTATTGCAGCATACGACTAAAATGATGGTTACCTATGAAGCCCACCCTGTAGTTGAGCTTCACAGAAGTACAAACGTGGCAGCCCATCGGCAAAAACGGAATATGACAAACCACTGGAATTGCACACCCCTGGGACTGAGCACATTAAATACCGCTATTAGAGACTGACAGCCGTATTCAGCTCCAATTGCTGATTTCACCTAGCAGATGCCAGACGACTAAGTACTGAGCCCGGGTCACCCGTAAACTTGCACCTAACATAAACCCTACATGTACAGCGGATGTCGGGAAGGGGTCACAATTTAGTCAACAAGTCAACCAGAATCATGAATAGTTCATGGCATATCGACAGCATATTATAGCTGCAGTGCATTACTGGTTGCAGTTTTCTCAAATTGTTACAAAACTTAATTGTTTTTGTTGCTATTTTCCAAAAACATAGAAAATACAATTTGGTTATACCACCATTTCACAAGACCGCAACTAGAAAAGCTACTTGGCCACAACGTGCAATGAGACCCTACTGTAATTCTTCTCTGATCTCATGTAAACCGCAGCGTCCAAGATGTTTGAGAACGTTGTAACAGTCCAGTATAATTCACAATTGTCCTCCGCAAAATAATAGTCTCTACACGAAAATATCTGCAAACGTCCCACACGCTAAACAATAACCCCCTCGCCATGACAAATCACGAGAGCTGGGATTGGTCATAAAAGCTGTGTCTCCTGTTTTTCGAGGATTTATTTTTGTGAATAGAATGTACCGTAATTTACTTGGTCGTATACCCTTATTACCTGATCACTGGATAAGTTCCAGACTCCATTGATTTTGTCATAAACTTGTTCCCGTGGTAGGAGTCGGAGTTGTTTATTTTGGATCAGTGCCCCTCTTAGCTTGAGATCTCGATACATTTTAGATGTTTCATAAGCTCTACAAAAATACAAAAGGAACATTGTTAAAAATGAACGATGGAATCATAAAAGGGATAAAAAAAAAACATAGACAACCTGGAACAACTGATGCTAAGTAGGACACATACTGTATTTTTCAGACTATTTTTTTGCCCTAAATTTGAGAGGAAGATGGGGGGGTGTCTTATGGTCCGAATTTAGCATACCTAGCTTGCTGTGTTGGGAGGGGGAGTGACGGTGATGGAGCGGGGTCAAAGGAGGCAGGAGCAAGGTCGCCGCTGCAGGAATGGTGGCTCATGCATGGATAGAAATCTCGACTCATCACGACCTAAGATCCCAATCTGTGCATGTGCAGCCACCGGCGCCATTTTGCTGCAGACCACCGGGACATGAATATGTACAAGCACAGACCACAGTAAGGGAGGCACTAGCACGGAATTTAAAAAAGGAAGCTCAAAGAAATCGTAATGACAGGTTCTGTTGTCACGGTACAGGTTCTGTCATCACGATTTGTATGAGCCTCTTTTAATTGCACTGCAAGACCACCTGTCAATGTTGCCCTGCAGCTGCTGCAAAACTACACCTCCCATCATGCTTGACAGGTTGGGACGATAGGAGCAGTGTCAGCTGTTATTAAATATTTTACCCCATTTACTGCTTCAAATTTGTTTTTCCAATTTCTCCCCTCTAAAAACTAGGTGTGTCTTATGGTCCAGTGCGACCTATATACCGAAAAATACAGTAAGCAACCACCTAAACATCAGAGCTGAATTATAGCCTTAGGGTGTGTGCACACGGGACAGATACGCCACCAATTCTCTCTGCAAAATCTGCTGTGCATTCCAGGTCTGGACCTGCATATATTTATTTAGGATTGCACTATTTCACATGTTATAAATTTAGCAAAATGTAAAAAAACAAAAAATCCACCTACCTATGTACAGCAATAACAGAAGTGAAGAGCCTGGGGCTCCCGGGTACCACATTTGTGAATATAAACTCAAAGCGAGTATTGTTGCACTTAGTCAGTATGTACAGGGCTTCCGTCTGACCTCGTAATTTCTAATGATGAACAGGACAAATATCATAAATATACAAATACATAGATCAAGTACGGAACTAATAAACCACAACTGTCATGACTTGTTACGAAAATCAGAAGAGACAGAAGTTGAAAATGCCGCGTTCATAGATTTCAGCCATATTGCATTTTTCATCCCTATTTCGGAAACTTGCATGAAAACAGCTTAGAAATGCTCCATTTCTTAATGCAGGCATCTAAATCATATAAAATTATCCACACTTACTGAGTTCGCCGTTCTTGTGGTAATGTTTATTATGCAATTGTAGCCAACGGCTGGAAAAAAAAAAAAAAATAAAAAATATATACATTTGGAAAAAAATGAAATAAACATTTCTCATCCATTATGGTGGAATGATAGCAGTTGAAATATTCTGGGTTCTTGTTTTATTAATCATCTCCTGACACTGGATATACTGGTATCTCCCATGGTACAGTAGGTCTTCGTCTTTGATGCAGGCTCAGGAGCTGATCCTGCATTGTTCTCAGCTAATGATGGCTGTTAAAAAGCACAGCTCTACTCACACAGTAGTAAACGGAGCCGCTGCTGTTGACCCCTTAAATGCTTCAGAAAAAATACTGCACTCGTCAAGATGAAGCTTTATGCTTAATAGTGTAGCAGTGCAGTATTTTTTATGAATCATTGACTATTGGGACTATCAGTCCCTTCTTACAAACACCGCCCAACTCCCTTAGTTGAGTGCTAGCCCTCTTCCTCTAGACCCCTTAAATGCTGCTGTCAATCTCTTACAGTATATGGTCTGGAAGCAGCCACCCTGTGAAGCAAATGCCAGTTGCCAAGGGGGCCTGATGAAGGTGCTCCTATGAAGACTGGCCTGTGGCTGGCATTCATAGTTATTATTACAACATATAGTACAATTTCACAGAATTGCAGTATTAGGATCAAGTCCTCTAAGGGGACTAAAAATTAAGGTCAATAAAAATAATTTCTTGAAAAATTTGAAAGAAAAATAAAACAAATGTACATTTTCAGATCACTCCCCTTTACTTTCATTAAAAAAAAATAAAGAAATTAAAAAAAAGTAAAAAAAAAAAAAAAAAAAAAACATGTGTGGTGTTGCTGTGTCTGTAGAAATCTGGTGTATTAAAATATTAAATTACGGTAACTAACGTCATAATGAGAAATGTAATATTTATCTCAAAACGGTTTCACCACTCATAATATGAGACATCACACAGCTCTATTGACGTAAAAATAAAAACGTTACAGGTCTCAGAAAACGGAAGTGCAAATTAATTTATGTTTTGTTTTTACAATTTTTTTCGACACTTAATAAAATAGAAACCAAAGTCATTGTCATGACATTGCCAGATCCATTTTACTGGACACTGAACGCCGTACAATTGTGGAATTGCTTTTTTTGCACAAATTTCGCCGCAGTTGGAATTTTGATTCCATTTCCAGCACACTGAATGATAAAATGAATGGTATCATTCAAAACTACAATTTGTCCAGCAAAAAAAACCAAAGAAAAAAAAAACACAAGCCCCTGAACGGCTATGTTGAAGAAAAAGAAAAAAAAACAACAAATGCTCAAAAACGAAAATAAATAAATAAATCGACTAGTTAGGAAGGGATTAGGCTACTTTCACACTAGCGTTAACTGCAATCCGCCACAATGCGTCGTTTTGCAGAAAAAACGCATCCTGCAAAAGTGCTTGCAGGATGCGTTTTTTCCCCATAGACTTGTATTGACGACGCATTGCGACGGATTGCCACACGTCACATCCGTCGTGCGACGGATGCGTCGTGCTTCTGCGGACCGTCGGGAGCAAAAAACGCTACATGTAACGTTTTTTGCTCCTGACGGACCGCTTTTACTGACCGCGCATGCGCGGCCGGAACTCCGCCCCTACCTCCCCGCACCTTACTGTGGGGCAGCAGATGCGCCGGAGAAATGCATCCGCTGCCTACGTTGTGCAATGCGTTAAACGCTAGCGTCGGAATCTCTGCCCGACGCATTGCGACGGGGAGATTCCGACACTAGTGTGAAAGTAGCCTTAAATGCAGTTTTTGTATGAACTGTCCAAATGCATTGACAGTAAGAATACGTACCGAGGTTAACTCTGGGCAGGGCTATTGAATGCCAAATGATTCTCAGATTGGACACCAGAAGCCTCCCTGCAAAAAAAAAAGCAACACATAGTTATCAGAGTCAGTAAATTAATAATACAACCATTATGAAGGAGAACGATGTTCCAATACACCAATAAGAAAAGGAAAAAAAAATGTCTTACATATTACGGTAATTATGAAAAAAAGGTACCTCTGTCTCCATTGTTCCCCTTGGTGTCTTCAATAGAGTCTAAGCAGTCTATCAGCGCTTCTCCTGGTCTCATCTTCATCTGTCTGAAATACAGAGCCCAATGATTACTATACACAGATAAAGGAAATAAAAGTGATCAGGATATGATAATCATGCTATATAGGATATATTCCTATATGAAACTGACTTCTCATACAGGGCAAATTGTTTAGTGCCCAGGAGATGCGGTGTGATGAGACCGTGTTCCTGCACCATCAGACACGGCCATTACACAGTACACAGCAGGGGCACATTTATAAGATTATCTCAGCACAGGAACATTTTATTTATACACATCCAATTGTGGAAATTATTATTATTCCAAGATCTATTGATTAATTTGTTCGTGGGAAAACCCCTTTAAGTCTCCTCACGCGGACTTTAAGGGTATGTTCACACGTTCAGGATTTCCATCCTTTTTTTTTCAGGACAGTTTTTTTTAAAAAACTGCAGCTCTTGGCAGAAAACACAGGTCCTTTTTTTGTCCTTTTTTTGATGCGTTTTTTGATGTGTTTTTTGATCCTTTTTTTATGCAGTTTTCTATGCAAAGACTGTGTGTTTCCTAGGAAGCTTTTTAGGGCTAAAATGGCTGAAAATACCCTAACCCTACCCCTAACCCTAACCCTACCCCTAACCCTAACCCTACCCCTAACCCTACCCCTAACCCTACCCCTAACCCTAACCCTAACCCTACCCCTAACCCTACCCCTAACCATAACCCTACCCCTAACCCTATTCTAACCTTAGTGAAAAAAAAAAAAAAAAATTCTTAATTTTTTTATTGTCCCTACCAATGGGGGTGACAAAGTGGGGGGGGTGTCATTTACTATTTTTTTATTTTGATCACTGAGATAGGTTATATCTCAGTGATCAAAATGCACTTTGGAGCGAATCTGCCGGCCGGCAGATTCGGCGGGCGCACTGCGCATGCGCCCGCCATTTTGCAAGATGGCGGCGCCCAGGGAGAAGACGGCCGGACGGACACCGGGACGCCGGGTAAGTATAAGGGGGGGAGATTAGGGCACGGGGGGGCATCGGAGCACTGGGGGGGGGCATCGGAGCACGGGGGGGGGCATCGGAGCACGGGGGGGCGGGATCGGAGCACGGGGGGGCAGCCACACTCCGCCCACGCACTTCCGCCCGCTCCCCCGCACTTCCTGCTGCAGCGGTTCTGCACATCAAATCGCAGTAAAACCCGCAGATATATTTTTGATCTGCGGGTTTTACTGCGATTTTGACCTCACAATGGAGGTCTATGGGTGCAGAACCGCTGCGGTTCAGGAAAAAGAAGTGACATGCTCCTTCTTTTTTGCCGCAGCTATTCTGCGCGGCTTTTTAAACGAAATTACGGACCATGTGCACAGCAGTGACTGTTTTCCATAGGGTTACATTGTTATGTACCCTGCATGGAAAACTGCTGCGGAACCGCAGCGGCAATACCGCTGCGGTTCCGCAGTAAAAAACGCACTGTGTGAACATGGCCTAACAGGTCTGGATTGTCATGCTCCACAAGAAGAAACCTTAACCCCGTAGATCCCAGTCTTACTTACTTACTTCTCACCCAGCCAAATTAGATCTCATACTTTGCACTGATGACGGGCAACACATCGAAACACCTTGTCTGCAAATTAAAATTCTGGTAAGGCTTTTATCCTAAGTTATATGGCAAGGCTCATTAAATTTTTTATATTGATTTTTAGGATCACTACTTTTAAGAGGTGGGGCTAGAGTTCTAGTCCTCTTCTGTGAAGAGACAATTTTCAGATTTATTTTGTCAGAGGAGCATGCATGGCCTATAAGTCTCCTCACTCTGACATGCCACTCTCCATATAGAGAAACATTACCCCTTAAATCCCATGTTCTAGGTGCACAAGGTGTTCTTTGATTATGTTCTGTGGAGCCTGCCCAACTTCTGATGTCCACCATTAACTACCAACATCTAGTGACATTATGGACTTATCACGTATGTACACTGCTCAAAAAAAATAAAGGGAACGCTAAAATACCACATCCTAGACATCTCTGAATAAAATATTCCAGTTGCAAATTTTTATTCATTGCATAGTGGAATGTGTTCAGAACAATGAAACATAACAATTATCAATGTAAATCAAAATGAATATCCCATGGAGGTCTGGATTTGGAATGATACTCAAAATCAAAGTGGAAAATCAAATTACAGGCTGATCCAACTTCAGTGGAAATGCCTCATGACATGGAAAAGATGCTCAGTATTGTGTGTGGCCTCCATGTGTGGCCACCACATGCCTGTATGACCTCCCTACTGTACAATGCCTGGGCATGCTCCTGATGAGGTGACGGATAGTCTCCTGAGAGATCGCCTCCCTTGCCTGGACTAAAGCATCCGCCAACTCCTGGACATTCTGTGGTGCAATGTGACATTGGTGGATGGAGAGAGACATAATGAACCAGATGGGCTCAATCAGATTCAGGTCTGGTGAACGGGCGGGCCAGTCCAGAGCTTCAATGCCTTCATCTTGAAGGAACTGCTGACACACTCCAGCCACATGAGGTCTGGCATTTTCCTGTATTAGGAGGAACCCAGGGCCGCACCAGCATATGGTCTCACAAGGGAATTGAGGATCTCATCTCGTTATCTAATGGCAGTCAGGCTACCTCTGGCGAGCACATGGAGGCCTGTGCGGCCCTCCAAAGAAATGCCGCCCCACACCATTACTGACTCACTGCCAAACAGGTCATGCTGAAGGATGTTGCAGGCAGCAGATCGCTCTCCAAGGCGTCTCCACTCTGTCACGTCTGTCAAATGTGCTCAGTGTGAACCTGCTTTCATCTATGAAGAGCACAGGGTGCCAGTGGCGAATTTGCCAATCTTGGTGTTCTGTGGCAAATGTCAAGCGTCCTGCACAGTGTTGGGCTGTGAGCACAACCCCCATCTGTGGATGTTGGACCCTCAGACCATTCTCATGGAGTCGGGTTCTAACTGTTTGTGCAGACACATGCACATTTGTGGCCTGCTGGAGGTCATTTTGCAGGGCTCTGCAAGTGCTCCTCCTGTTCCTCCTTGCACAAAGACTGAGGTAGCGGTCTTGCTGCTGGGTTGTTTCCCTCCTATGGCCCCCTCCACGTCTCCTAGTGTACTGACCTGTCTCCTGGTAGAGCCTCCAGCCTCTGGACACTACACTGACAGACATAGCAAACCTTTTTGCCACAGCTCGCATTGATGTGCCATCCTGGATGAGCTGCACTACCTGAGCCCCTTGTGTGGGTTGTAGAGTGTCTCATGCTACCACAAGTGTGAAAGCACAACCAACATTCAAAAGTGACCAAAACATCAGCCAGAAAGCATTGGTACTGAGATGTGGTCTGTCGTCCCCACCTGCAGAGCCACTCCTTTATTGAGGGTGTCTTGATAATTGCCAACAATTTCCATCTGTTGTCTATTCCATTTGCAAAACAGCATGTGAAATTGATTGTCAGACAGTGTTGCTTCCTAAGTGGACAGTTTGATTTCACAGAAGTTTGATTTACTTGGAGATAGATTCTGTCTCTCTTTATTTTTTTGAGCAGTGTATTTCCTTAAAAGGGTGTCTCATAATAAAGAAAAATTTACGGGATAAGGGAAGAGAAGAGAAGCAGCACTACAAATCATTTTCCAATGTGATATTATAATCCAAGAAGCAACGTTTCGGCTACATTACAGATTTCCTCAAGAACAGAGACTAGCTGATGAATGATGTTTATGGGACGCCCCTTCTAAAGACAATCTGCGCATGCTCAGGGGATACAGGGCAACAGCAGAAGAGAGAGGAGGCGGGTAGTGAGATAGGGCGGATGATGATCAGACCAGGAGCTTGGACTATGTGACTCTTCTGGATATTGTCACCGCCCATATGCCTCCTCAGTGTTCATCTGCATACAGACTTGATCATTTTAAAACTTGATTTTGGTGTCTAGATTGCATCAGATTTTGTATACAGGGCCAATAAGAAACACAGTCAGTTCATGCAATAAGGTATGGGGTGGTTTCTGGTCCAAAACCATCCAGACAGGTACTGTTTAACGAAAAAGGCATAAACTTATCGTCTGACACTGCACTGGTTTATCATATTAGTGTACAAGCACTTATCTCCACGTCAGTGGATTTCACCGGCTATTTGAAGCTTCTTATTTCCTAGACTCCTAATAAGATTATCTACAAGGACAGTGGCTGCTGGTTTGAAAATTCCAATGTATTATAAAATAGCAGCTATGCCCAGAAATGATGCGCTTTCTCCTCCTAGTACATGCTAACAACCCAGACGCCATTCCTGATGCGGCCAGGATGTCTTTATACACTTTATACATAGCTGTATGTGGCTGCAGTGTGATTTAAATAAGCTGTGGTTTCCTTGCCCTCCCCGGGTCCAGCACTGAGTCTCCACCGCTACTCCTGATGTGCGTTATTGCAAGCAGCACTGATGTCACATCAACAGGCAATAACGGATCTGGGCGGCTCTGCCCAAGTTGACGCCGCGAGCTGCTCAGACGCACTGACTGGTCGTAGCCCCGTTGACGTGACGTCAGCACTGTAGACAATAACAGACACCGAGAGCAGGAGCGGAGACTCAGCGCTGGATCCACGAAGGGTGTGGAGGAAAGCGTGAGATGTTTGTTTTGGTTTTTTTTTAAAGAAATGCAGCCGGGCAATAGGTTTTCCAAAACAGGAAAACTCCTTTAATTCTTCACCACTTTCAAGATATTTGCTGTCAGTGAATGAAAACACTCTCGCTTACGTTGCAGCAATAGCCCGATTATATGGCCTCTCATGGAGCACCCTCCATGTATATGGAAAGCTTGTTGTATACATGAAGGCAGAATCAGTCGGCCGCATAACTCAGATGAGGATCGCAACACAAAGCTCGGACTGGCAGTCAGCTCTCCTCACCCAGCATGTGACAGCATGTGTTTCTATGCAGCTGTCACACTCGAGTCAGGAGAGCCGCCGGTCAGTCCAAGCATTGCATTGTGATCCTCGTCCGAGTTGTACGGCCGCCTGACTCTTGTGCTGCTGGCTGTGCTATACAGCTGCCACCCAAATGTAACTGCTGCGGTTGAAGCTAGCATTGCCGCTGTCAGCTGTGATGACCTCACTTAAAGGGCATGTGCACACAATGTCTTTTAAGCGGTGTCTTTTTTTGCTATAAGCAAACGCTTCAAGAAAATGACGGATTTTTTAAACGTGTGTTGTGGTGCATTTTCTTTTTTTAATTTCATAACGCTGGGAGTGTCACTCTGTCCGAAGCCTTTATAGACTGCGCAGGCGCGACGCTCCTAGCGTTACATTATAGAGTGTCAGGGAAAAAAAAAATGCGCGGACTGCCGGGAGCAGGGGGACACCGTGCACATATTTGCGCCCTGATTATGCTGTGGCACTTCATGCCACAGCAATTTGTTACTTACGCCATTCCTTTCCGCCCCGCCCATTTTCTTCGTCCTACTGCTGCCGGAATCGGTGCCTGCGCAGTCCGCGCTTTCCGGCGCCACTTTCTTGAAGACACACTGCAGGTGTGTCTTCAAGAAAATGTCGCCGGAAAGCGCGGACTGCGCAGGCGTCGATTGGTGTGTCTTCAAGAAAATGTCGCCGGAAAGCGCGGACTGCGCAGGCGCCGATTCCGGCAGCAGGAGGACGAAGAAAATGGGCGGAAAGGAATGGCGTAAGTAACAAATTGCTGTGGCATGAAGCTGTGGCACTTCATGCCACAGCAATTTGTTACTTACGCCACCTGATTCCTTTCCGCCGCCATTTTCTTGGTCCTGCTGCCGTAATCGGCGCCTGCGCAGTCCACGCTTTCCGGCGCCATTTTCTTGAAGACACACTGCAGTGTGCAGGATGGGAACAGCACATGACAGAATGAGGGCGCAGGATGGAGCAACACATGACAGAACGGGGGTGCAGGATGGCAGCAGCACATGACAAAAAGGGGGGGCGCAGGATGGGAGCAGAACATGACAGAACGGTGGCGCATAATGGGAGCAGCACATGACAGAACCGGGGCGCAGGATGGGAGCAGCACATGACAGGATGGGGGCGCAGGATGGGAGCAGCACATGACAGAACGGGGGCGCAGGATGGGAACAGCACATGACAGAATGGGGGCGCAGGATGGAGCAGCACATGTCAGAATGGGGGCGCAGGATGGCAGCAGCACATGACAGAATGACGCTGCTCATTCTCCCATGGTTTTCAGCGTGGAAGGTCGCATCATGGCACCATCCAGGCTGAAAACCACATATCGCACAGATGAATTACGGTGTGGGAAAGTATGTCTTATCTGCACTTCGGACAGGTGAGATATATGGTTGTTTATTTTTATTTATTTATTTTTTTAAAGGGGACATGGGCATTGGTGGATTAGGCGTGAGGTGAATATAACTGTGCTTTTTATTTTTAAATAAATGTCTAAAACAAGGTGTTGATTTTCATTGCAAATAAAGAGACTATATTATGTCTGTCTTTTTTTTACAACACGACAATGGGGGCGTCTTATAGACACTTCTCCATCACTAACCCCTGGGCTTGAAGTCACCTGACAATACAAAGCTGACATCATCCCCAACCCTATTACCCCACTTGCCACCTCACCAGGGCAAGTGGGAAGGGCGAGGCTAAGGCTACTTTCACACATCAGGCTTTTTGTTTTAGGCACAATCTGGCAATTTTTGAAAAAAAAAAACGGATCCGTTTTTTTTACGCCGGATCCGTTTTTTTCCAATAGCGTTGTACAGGGTGGAGCGCGGTAATTTGCTGATTTGGGAATGAAATAAAAAAATTATGATCATTAGAAAAATTTATTTTATATTTTAATTATACTGAACAGTAATGGAATTTTTAAATTACATGGTTTTAAATAGTGTATCTGGCAAATGTCGACCTTCGCTATCCACACACTGCTGCATACGTTTTCTGAAGTTTTCATGAACTTTAACAAGCATGTCCACTGGTATTCTGCCAATTTCAGCTTCAATATTGTTCCTTAGGTCTTCCAAGGTGTTGGGACGGTTGATATACACCTTAGACTTCAGGTAACCCCAAAGGAAAAAAATCGCATGGGGCTAAATCTGGTGAGCGTGCTGGCCAGTTCACATCTCCCCTCAAAGAGATAAGCCGTCCAGGAAACATTTGCCTCAAACAATTCATGGTAACCCTCGCTGTGTGTGCAGTGGCACCATCCTGTTGGAACCATGTATCCTCTAGTTCCATTGCCTCAAGAGCCGGCTGAAAATAATCCTGTATCATAGACAAGTACCGTTCGGAGTTCACAGCTATGGCACGACCATTATCCTGAAAAAAGTAAGGACCAATGATGCCTACTCGTGATATGGCGCACCACACAGTGACGCGGTCCGAATGCAGAGGTCTCTCGTGAACTTCTCTGGGGTTTGTTTCACTCCAGTAACGCATATTTTGTTTGTTTACACACCCACTGAGGTGAAAATGTGCCTCATCAGAAAAAAAACACAATTGCGTCACGGGGTATCGTTGCTAACATGTCTTCACAAGAGGTCCGCCGTGTCAAATAGTCCCATGCTGACAAATGTTGGACCACGCACATTTTATACGGGTGAAAATTCAGTTCATCATGAAGAATCCGGTGGAGAGAACGTCTTGAAATGCCAAGAGCAAATGATTGCTTCCGAGCAGAGCGTTTCGGAGATTGCAGTACTGCTGCTCTAACTCTCTCGATGTTTTGTGGTGTTGTAATCCTTCTCTCAGGTCCCCTTCGTACACATGACACATTCCCTGCTGTTCTGAATGCATTCACCCAATTTACAATTGATTGCCGTCCAGGAACACGTCCGCGTGGAGGAACAGCGAATTGTAAACGAAAAGCACGCTGCACTGCAATGATCGAGTGGGCATTTGAAAAATACGCTTCAACACAAAATGACCTCTCCTCACGTGTCCACTGCATGATGGCAACTGAAAGGCAGAGGAATACAAATCTCCCATCAGCCACTGTAAGCCACACCCACTCTCCCCTCTCTTCGACCGACAGTGCCGCCACAGCATGCAGTGCAAAAAAGCAAATTACCGCGCTCCACCCTGTACTAGTGCCGGATTGTGCCTGACGGCCAGACGTTTCATCCGTTTTTTTCCGGATCCGTTTCTCTCTCTCTCACCAGGAAGTAAAAAAAAAAAACATGCGCATTAAAGAAGACCAGGTCCAGCTAAAAAACGGATCCGGCGCGTCAGTTTTTCGTAATTTACGTCGGATCCGTTTTTTTAAAAATTAACCGGATTTAGCCTGAAACAAAAAGCCTGATGTGTGAAAGTAGCCTAAGAGCCAGATTTGGCCCCTCTTATGGATGCGCCATTTCTGAGGTGGCTGAGGGTTGATGTTGGGAGCGTGGGAGTACGGGGGAGGCAAGATCTCTGACTCCTTCCCAGACCACTAATATCACCCCACAGTTGTCTGTATAGCCTTTGCTGGTTTTAATTTCTGGGGGGACCCTACATCATTTTTTTTTTCTGGGGTCCCACGTAAATTCATTAGGAAAGGCTAATCAAACAGCTGTGAACAGTTATTAATAGCTTGGAACCTTATGGGGTATTGTCCCTTGTCCCAGGTTATTAACATCAGCCCCCAGCTGTGGGCTTTCCCTCTGCTGGTTATGAAAATTGCGTGGCAGCACATGCCATTTTTGTATTTAATGAGAGGGACACAGCTGCTGATGAATACAACTCCCATCATTATCTCCTGGTCGTGCTGATCTCAGCGCGAGCAGAAGACAATCATGAGAGCTGCCTTCAGAAGCCAGCCGGTGCTTGGAAACAGCGCGAACTGTACTGCTGTTCCCAGCTGCTGGTACGTGTCACACGGATGTAACACACGGATGTAACACACGGATGTAACACACGGATGTAACACACGGATGTAACACACGGATGTAACACACGGATGTAACACACGGATGTAACACATGGACGGCGCACTGATGTCACATATGTACACGGATCTCACCAGTCCTGGTTTTTCCAGTACAGGAATCACCAGGACGTGTGAAGGAGGGATAAAAAGAAGTTGTTTGCTCATACCCAAAAAGGGCTGGTCACCTGGTCAAAACTGGCTGAGTTTTTCTATTATTTTATTGCTGCTGCTCCCCTGAACAAAAGAAATCTAGAATACTCAGGGGAGCAGCCGGAATAAAACAGGAGAAGTTGGAAACTTCTGACCAGGTGACAGAATTTGGAAATGGGGTATTGATGATACTGTCATCCAGCCAGGGCCCTACTACTGAAGCCACCGGGTCTGCAATGTTCGCACACCATTACAATATGGCTCACATAGGACAGAACATTAAAAAAAAAAAAAAACACACGGAAAAAAACCAAACAGCCTTACCAACTCCAGATCACATGACCATGCACCGCTACAATATGGCAGCGTCTTATACAAGCGATCGCAGGATCGAGTTCCCTAGGAGGACTAATAAAATATGTAATAAAAACTAGAGCATTATATTATAAATAAATAACATATTTATTCTAAATGTAATATCACCCTACTTTCTGCGGAACACTATGAAAACGTAACTAAGTAGCGGATTTGGTATCGGCGAGTGCATAACGCTCTGAACTAATACAATAGTGTAATAATTATCCCACACACTGTATGCAAAACAATAACATAAATAATTATGGCGGCCTCGGGTTTTGTTTTGCTTCTTGTTATTCCTTCTTCGATAAAGTGGAATAAAAATTAAGCAGAAAGTCATGTGGCCCCATACAGCTCTGTAGACCGAGGAGAGCGGCCCCGGGGGCCAGTCCAGGGCTGAGGCTGGAATGCAGGCAAGTCACGTGACCTCTGCCCGAAGTCATGCTGCTACTTCTAGTACTACACAACCAAGGCTTTTCCACAGGATGACATCACGTCATGGTCTCCACTTACTGCGGCGATATATCAAAGCGGACATCCCGGTCCTCCCACAGGGCGTCCAGAACGGACAACATGCTGAGCTCCGGCCTGTACGGACTGGACACAATGTAGCAGCTCCGGTTACCAAGGCGACCAGACAGTCGTGAGCAAAGGGGGGGACGAGTTCCGTACAGCGCATGCGCTCAGCCTAATAGCGTCTGACGCATGCGGAATAGAAGTTTTCAAGCGCATGCGTAGTGAAGCTTATCTGCTTCCAACAACCGTGGGAGTTTTGTAGCGGCTCAAAATTTAGGTTTCTTAAAAAAAAAAAAAAAAAATCAGATGCCAAAGGTAGCCGTAGATATATCGTATTGAATTCAACATATTTTGAAGATAGTTAAAAAGGTTGGGCTGTCGTTTCAAGTAAAAACTGAGAGAGAAGTTACTTCATACCTCCCAACTTTTGAGGAAGGGAAAGAGGGACAAATTTTAAGCCACACCTCTGACTACACCCATTTCACAACTAGTCACGCCCCAACCACACCCATTTAGCACTTCTGATCGCAATGTTTCGTAAACAATAATTACAGGGTGGAGCGCGGTAATTTGCTTTTTTGCACTGCATGCTGTGGCGGCACTGTCGGTCGAAGAGAGGGGAGAGTGGGTGTGGCTTACAGTGGCTGATGGGAGATTTGTATTCCTCTGCCTTTCAGTTGCCATCATGCAGTGGACACGTGAGGAGAGGTCATTTTGTGTTGAAGCGTATTTTTCAAATGCCCACTCGATCATTGCAGTGCAGCGTGCTTTTCGTTTACAATTCGCTGTTCCTCCACGCGGACGTGTTCCTGGACGGCAATCAATTGTAAATTGGGTGAATGCACTCAGAACAGCAGGGAATGTGTCATGTGTACGAAGGGGACCTGAGAGAAGGATTACAACACCACAAAACATCGAGAGAGTTAGAGCAGCAGTACTGCAATCTCCGAAACGCTCTGCTCGGAAGCAATCATTTGCGCCATATCACGAGTAGGCATCATTGGTCCTTACTTTTTTCAGGATAATGGTCGTGCCATAACTGTGAACTCCGAACGGTACTTGTCTATGATACAGGATTATTTTCAGCCGGCTCTTGAGGCAATGGAACTAGAGGATACATGGTTCCAACAGGATGGTGCCACTGCACACACAGCGAGGGTTACCATGAATTGTTTGAGGCAAATGTTTCCTGGACGGCTTATCTCTTTGAGGGGAGATGTGAACTGGCCAGCACGCTCACCAGATTTAGCCCCATGCGATTTTTTCCTTTGGGGTTACCTGAAGTCTAAGGTGTATATCAACCGTCCCAACACCTTGGAAGACCTAAGGAACAATATTGAAGCTGAAATTGGCAGAATACCAGTGGACATGCTTGTTAGAGTTCATGAAAACTTCAGAAAACGTATGCAGCAGTGTGTGGATAGCGAAGGTCGACATTTGCCAGATACACTATTTAAAACCATGTAATTTAAAAATTCCATTACTGTTCAGTATAATTAAAATATAAAATACATTTTTCTAATGATCATAATTTTTTTATTTCATTCCCAAATCAGCAAATTACCGCGCTCCACCCTGTATAAACAAAAAAATATGGCCACACAGTGCTGCATACTGTATAATGGCCCCACATGATGCTCCATACTGTATAATGGCCCCACATGATGCTCCATACTGTATAATGGCCCCACATGATGCTCCATACTGTATAATGGCCACACATGATGCTCCATACTGTATAATGGCCACACATGATGCTCCATACTGTATAATGGCCCCACATGATGCTCCATACTGTATAATGGCCACACATGATGCTCCATACTGTATAACGGCCACACATGATGCTGCATACTGTATAATGGCCACACATGATGCTCCATACTGTATAATGGCCACACATGATGCTCCATACAGTATAATGGCCCCACATGATGCTCCATACTGTATAATGGCCACACATGATGCTGCATACTGTATAATGGCCACACATGACGCTCCATACTGTATAATGGCCACACATGATGCTCCATACTGTATAATGGCCACACATGATGCTCAATACTGTATAATGGCCCCAAATGATACTGCATACAGTATAATGGCCCCACGTGATGCCCCATACTGTATAATGGCCACACATGATGCTCCATACTGTATAATGGCCACACATGATGCTCCATACTGTATAATGGCCCCAAATGATGCTGCATACAGTATAATTGCCCCATACTGTATAATGGCCCCACATGATGCTCCATACTATATAATGGCCACACATGATGCTCCATACTGTATAATGGCCACACATGATGCTCCATACTGTATAATGGCCACACATGATGCTCCATACTGTATAATGGCCACACATGATGCTCCATACTGTATAATGGCCACACATGATGCTCCATACTGTATAATGGCCCCACATGATGCTCCATACTGTATAATGGCCCCACATGATGCTCCATACTGTATAATGGCCCCACATGATGCTCCATACTGTATAATGGCCACACATGATGCTCCATACTGTATAATGGCCACACATGACGCTCCATACTGTATAATGGCCACACATGACGCTCCATACTGTATAATGGCCACACATGATGCTCCATACTGTATAATGGCCACACATGATGCTCCATACTGTATAATGGCCCCAAATGATGCTGCATACAGTATAATGGCCCCACGTGATGCCCCATACTGTATAATGGCCACACATGATGCTCCATACTGTATAATGGCCACACATGATGCTCCATACTGTATAATGGCCACACATGAAGCTCCATACTGTATAATGGCCACACATGATGCTCCATACTGTATAATGGCAACACATGATGCTCCATACTGTATAATGGCCACACATGATGCTCCATACTGTATAATGGCCACATCATGCTCCATACTGTATAATGGCCACACATGATGCTCCATACTGTATAATGGCCACACATGATGCTCCATACTGTATAATGTCCACATTATGCTCCATACTGTATAATGGCCACATTATGCTCCCTACTGTATAGCCCCACATGATGCTCCATACTGTATAATGGCCACACATGATGCTCCATACTGCATAATGGCCACACATGACGCTCCATACTGTATAATGGCCACACATAATGCTCCATACTGTATAATGGCCACACATGATGCTCCATACTGTATAATGGCCCCAAATGATGCTGCATACAGTATAATGGCCCCACGTGATGCCCCATACTGTATAATGGCCACACATGATGCTCCATACTGTATAATGGCCACATCATGCTCCATACTGTATAATGGCCACACATGATGCTCCATACTGTATAATGGCCACACATGATGCTCCATACTGTATAATGGCCACATTATGCTCCATACTGTATAATGGCCACATTATGCTCCATACTGTATAGCCCCACATGATTCTTCGTACTGTATAATGGCCACACATGATGCTCCATACTGCATAATGGCCACACATGACGCTCCATACTGTATAATGGCCCCAAATGATGCTGCGTACAGTGTACTGGCCCCACGTGATGCTCCATACAGTATAATGGCCCCAAATGATGCTGCGTACAGTGTACTGGCCCCACGTGATGCTCCATACTGTATAATGGCCCCAAATGATGCTACGTACAGTGTACTGGCCCCACGTGATGCTCCATACAGTATAATGGCCCCAAATGATGCTGCGTACAGTGTACTGGCCCCACGTGATGCTCCATACTGTATAATGGCCCCAAATGATGCTGCGTACAGTGTACTGGCCCCACGTGATGCTCCATACTGTATAACGGCCACACATGATGCTCCATACTGTATAATGGCCACATTATGCTCTATACTGTGTAATAGCCCCACATGATGCTTCGTACTGTACTGAGCACACATGATGCTACATACTGTATAATGTCCACACATGATGCTCCTTACTGTATAATGGCTCCACATGATGATCCATACTGTATAATGGCCACACACTGCCCCATACTCTATAATGGCCACACATAATGCTCCATACTGTATAATTGCCACATTATGCTCCATACTGTATAATGGCCCCACATGATGCTGCGTACAGTATACTTGCCCCACGTGATGGTCCATATAGTATAATGGCCCCACATGATGCTTTGTACAGTATAATGGCCCCACACGATGCTGAGTACAGAATAATGGCCACACATGGTTACCCCCACCATTGCCTTCTCCATCACTACACACACCTTTCACCGTGCACCCTCGCAGCAGCCGGCAGCTTCCACTCCCACGGCGCTGAATGGTGTCATCCAGCTGCGCCGCTGACTGCTTACGTCGCTGCAGCTGTGATACGCCACTGATAGAGACCTCTCCGTGTCTCCTGTGCCAGTCAGTGTCAGAGCGAGGAGCAATATCTGCTCTGATCCGACACAGCCAGCGTCTGCTCCATACACCTGTTACACACACGACTCCGCTCCATACACCTCGTACACACACGGCTTTGCTCTGTACACCTCGTACACACACGGCTCTGCTCGGTACACCTCATACACACACGGCTCCTCCCCATACACCTCATACACACACGGCACCACCCCGTACACCTCGTACACACACGCCTCCACTCCGTACACCTCTTACACACTCGGCTCCACTCCATACACCTCATACACACACGGCTCCACTCCGTACAACTCTTACACACACAGCTACGCTCCATACACATTGCACACGCTGCTCCGCTCCGTATACCTTGCACACACGGCTCTGCTCCGTACACCTCATACACACACGGCTCCTCTCCATATATCTCGTACACACACGGCACCAATCCGTACACCTCGTACACACACGGCTCCGCTCCATACACATTGCACACGCTGCTCCGCTCCGTATACCTTGCACACACGGCTCTGCTCCGTACACCTCATACACACACGGCTCCTCTCCATATATCTCGTACACACACGGCACCAATCCGTACACCTCGTACACACACGGCTCCGCTCCATACACATTGCACACGCTGCTCCGCTCCGTATACCTTGTACACATGTGGCTCTGCTCTGCACACCTCGTACACACGTGGCTCTGCTCTGTACATCTCGTACACACGTGGCTCCGCTCCGTACACCTCGTGCACACACGACTCTGCTCCATACACCTTTCACACTCTGCTCCGATCCGCACACCTCTTACACACATGGCTCCGCTCCGTACACGTTTTACACACACGACTCTGCTCCATACACCTTTCACACGCTGCTCCACTCCGTACACACGCGGCTGTGCTCCGTACACCTCGTACACACGGCTCCATATACCTCTTACACACACGACGCTGCTCCATACACCTTTCACATGCTGCTCCGCTCCGTACACACGCGGCTGTGCTCCGTACACCTCGTACACACACGGCTCCGCTCCATACACATTGCACACGCTGCTCCGCTCCGTATACCTTGTACACACATGGCTCCGCTCCGTACAACTCATACACACACGGCTCCTCTCCATACATCTCATACACACACAGCACCACTCCGTACACCTCGTACACACGCGGCTGTGCTCCGTATACCTCGTACACACGGCTCCGTACACCTCTTACACACACGACACCGCTCCATACACCTTTCACATGCTGCTCCGCTCCGTACACACGCGGCTGTGCTCCGTACACCTCGTACACACACGGCTCCGCTCCATACACATTGCACACGCTGCTCCGCTCCGTATACCTTGTACACACATGGCTCTGCTCCGTACAACTCATACACACACGGCTCCTCTCCATACATCTCGTACACACACGGCACCACTCCGTACACCTAGTACACACGCGGCTGTGCTCCGTATACCTCGTACACACGGCTCCGTACACCTCTTACACACACGACACCGCTCCATACACCTTTCACACACTGCTCCGCTCCGTACACCCTGCACACACGCGGCTGTGCTCCGTACACCTCGTACACACAACTCCGTACACCTCGTACACACGGCTCCGTACACGTCTTACACACACGACTCTGCTCCATACACCTTTCACACGCTGCTCCGTACACCTCATACACACGCGGCTGTGGTCTGTACACCTCTTACACACACGACGCCGCTCCATACACCTTTCACGCGCTGCTCCGATCCATACACCTCGCACACACACGACTGTGCTACATCCACACTGTAACACCTCCTGACCTCACACTTACGCTTACCCTCCTCCAGTGCCATGACAACCAGCAGAGTCATGTACACGGAGGTCCTCCCGATCATGTGACCCACAGACTCCTCCCATCCTGTGACCTCATCATAGGTCCTGTGCGCACAGAGCAGCCAATATGTGGTGTGCTGCTCTGCGCGTGCAGGGACTCAGGGAGCTGACCGGGTGATATACATACCTCCCAACCAGTGCGGAACAACTAATGTCCCGCCCGGGATCGCGGGGCTGACTGTCAAAATTGTGACAGTCCCGCTGGATCCGGGACAATTATGAGGTCTGGTTACTTTTACATATGATGTAGTAAAAAAAAGTTCTGATTTTGTGGCCAATAGCAACCAATCACAGTGTTGCTTTTCTTATAGTGGTCTTCAAAAGAAAGCTGCGTTGTGATTGGTTGCTACAGGCAACAAATACATTTTTACCAAATATTGCCAATACCAGTGTTGATTTGTGGATATTCTGTGGGGGGAGAATGTAAGGGGGGCTTAAAGGGGTTGTCCAGGTTTGTGTCTGCAGAATTGTGAATTCTCACAGTGCGCACTGTCAGGATTCTTCGGCAACTGCGAGACCAGGTGGTCATGTGACCCCTGCCCACGCCTGCTGGTCATGTGACCACTGCCCGCTCCGGCTGGTCATTCAGGGGAATCATGACAGTGAGCACATACATCACCCACTCATGATTCTGTAGTCACATAGAAGGAATGCGGACTTTTCAGCCTGGAGAACCCCTTTAATTACAGTAAGTGTATACAGGACATTACTATTTAAAACCAGAAGTATACATTTTTTGCAAAAAAACGTATCAACCAAATACCCTGTTTTTCCATCTTTTTACTAGCACTTGCTGTCCACTGTGATTTTTTTTTGCAACAGAGTGTTTTTGGTTTTACTGTGCTTTTTTGTGTTTTCAAGTCTCTTGATGGTGTGAACATGTCTCTACTGGCTTGTTCACTGTGCGCACAGCTCTTGTGTTCTGGTTTTACATAATTGTTTTCTTGTTTTCACAAGACTGGGGAGGCTTTTTTGAGCTGTGCGCACAGGAGCCGTTCTGTCCAGCATGTCCACATGGACATTCCTTTTCTGAATCCTGCTCATACAGGTATTGTACATATGACCAGGTTTTAAATACATCAGATAGGGATTACATACATTAGTTAGGACTGCTCTGATATGGGTATACCTTGACGTTTGGTAGAGCGGCTTAATATACATTTTTTGCAAAAAAACGTATCAACCAAATACCCTGTTTTTCCATCTTTTTACTAGCACTTGCTGTCCACTGTGATTTTTTTTGCAACAGAGTGTTTTTTGGTTTTACTGTGCTTTTTTTGTGTTTTCAGGACATTACCATTCTAGTTTTGTTTCCCAATACTGTTCTTTTTTTAATACTTTCTTTTGCAGGTGTCAGAAACAGAGGGATAACCTGTATTTCAGAAAGGGGCTGTCTGCCATGTTTTATCCTCTATTAAATGCCCCAGCATTGTCCAAAAATAATATAAATTACATATAGTCACCTGCGGATCCCCTTTCATAGTGCAACCCAGGTGCGCCGCAGGTCTCTGAACCTTCTTTTCTGATATGGATATTATGTGAACACTAGAAAGGGGATGTTCAAGAGCAGGGAGGACACTGAGGAGCTGTAAACCATGCTATGAGCTTAGATATAGTTTAAAAGGTTATTCCCCTAAAAAAATACAATTATTCCCATGTGGAAACATGGGAGGTTGGCAGGCGCCCAGGTCTGCTAGCTGAAACCGCATGGACCAGGGATCATCCCGCCGAATGCCTGCTCTCCTTTTAACATGGGCATAACGCGGTTAATTAAAATACAATGCTGTGTCTCCACTACCCCAGTTATTGGATAGGGGATAATTTGCTTATTGCTGGGTCCGAACACCAGACCTCCTAGTGAACCCTTGTCCTGAATTAAGTGGAAATCTTTGTGAAGGAAATATATAATCGTAAAAGAAACTATAACATCAGTAAAATAACTAGTTAAAGAAGTTATCCACTACTTGGACAACTTCTTCTCATACCCCTCGCTTAGTCCCCAGAAAATAATAAAGCTTATACTCTCATCCCGTGCTTACGCCGTTCCCGCGATGTTGGCACTCCGTCTCCTGGTGCTACTCTTGCGGTTGTTGTGAAACGTGACGTAGGTGCCCAATGAGTGCTGGCGTCACTGTCCCCGCTTCCTGTCAAATTGAGCATGAAGAGGAAGTCAGAGTTCAGCTGCAGTCTGGACTTCCTCTTTATGTTTGATTTGTCCGAAGGCGGGGACAATGATGCCAGCACTGATTGGGCGCCATCATCACGTGTCGCAACAACGCACTTTAGCCCTGGGACCGCAAGTGCCGACACCGCTGGAACGACGCCAGCATGGGAGGTGAGTATAGGTTTTATCATTTTTTAGGGTCAATCATTTGAGTGAAGAAGGGGTTGTCCTAGTAGTGGACAACTCCTTTAAGGCTGCATCCAAATGACTGTCTCCACACAAAGGATATAACATCTTCCCACTCTTATTGCAGGTACTCAGAACCACAGGAAGGTCTCTTGGAAGAATACTGGGAGGTGTTAAACTTAGCTCCTGGATCCTAATCTTCAAAGGGGTTAGCAAATGGTTTACAACTGGACAGAATATTTCCTATTGACTGTACTGTATAGAGAGGAAGGGAGAGACACAGGATATTTGAAATGGCACAACTTAGCCAATCATCAATTCACAAACAACAATTTTTAAATGGGCCAACCCGGGTCATCCAGGAAATATGATCCTATGGTCAGGACTATAAAAAGCTGGGTGGCACAAAAAGAAGTTGTTCACGTGTGGGTGCTGTGTATGCTGATGTGATCCATAACTCATTTCTCCTTCCCTCAAGGAAACGGAAGATAACTGTAGACCAAAACATTTAGATATTTATGTTTTTTCTCCCTTTTTGTTTTATAACTATTTTGCATCATTTTGTCACTTTATTTTTACCCTTTTATATCTTTTATTGTAAGCACTGTATATTTTTATATTAAAGTTTAAAATCTTTAATAAGTTTGATCCTTGTATGCTTTAAAGAATCCATAGACTTTCAGAGACTGTGTTAAAAAATTTTCAGACGGTAATATATTTTGGGGACTTATCACCCTGTGTGTTTGATGAGTGGTGGCAGCACGCTAAGTAATTGGGGTGTGTGGACTGTGTAGGGCGTGATTTATAAAAGTAACCGAATTGGAAGTGTTTTTGCACTCTCTGGAGTTATGACACGAGTTATAGTAGATAAATAGATAAAATTGCAGTTTTATTGTTGACGTGTTTCAGAGTCCACTGTCCTTCGTCAGGACAACTATACAAAAATAGTGATTTATGCTAACTTTACAGCCTAGCACAGAGGTTGAGAGTTGGATCGAATGAGAGGAGATAAATTAACCCTTGCAGGTGCACCCCACGTTATATGTTGACAGTGGTAATTATCGGTCTTCACTCCATTCATCTACTATATAATTGTCTAAGGGTCACTTTCGTCTTTCTGTCCTTCTGTCTGTCTGTCACGGATATTCATTGGTCGTGGCCTCTGTCTGTCATGGAAATCCAAGTTGCTAATTGGTTGCGGCAAAACAGCCACGACCAATCAGCAACAGGCACAGTCCGGAAGAAAATGGCCGCTCCTTACTCCCCGCAGTCAGTGCTCGGCGCCCGCATACTCCCCTCCAGTCACCGCTCACACAGGGTTAATGCCGGCGGTAACGGACCGCGTTATGCTGCGGGTAACGCACTCCGTAACTGCTGCTATTAACCCTGTGTGTCCCCAACTTTTTACTATTGATGCTGCCTATGCGGCATCAATAGTAAAAAAATCTAATGTTTAAAATAATTAAAAAAAACAAAAAACCTGCTATTCTCACCCTCCGTAGTCCGCCGAGCTGCTCGCGCCTGCCGCCATCTTCTGTTCCCGGCGATCATCAAACGAAAATCAATTCAAGCCAGAGAAAACCTATTGCAGGGGCATATTACAGCTCTTCCTACTCACAGTGACAGACCATTCCATAAAAAAAGAAAAGAAAACAGAAAACAAAAAGACAAAAAACTAATGGGGAGAGAGGAAAAACGCAGAAATAAGCAAAATGATAAAGAAAGAGAGAAAAAAAGAAAAAATCATCAATACTCATGCAGCATAACCAACAGAGGGGGCTATAAAAATACAGACATGTCAATTCTGTCATTGAAGCCAGCGGGACCAGTAGCGTTAGTGCGCATGATCCACCGCGCTTCTGCCTTTAATAGCAATTTATGTAGATCCCCCCCTCCCGCTGGTAACACAACCCGTTCTATGCCAGCAAACGTGAGAACATCCGATTTCCCCTCATGCATTTCCCTTACATGATTAATAAGTCTGGGAACGCCTTTCCCCGTCTGAATGGATCGGACATGTTCCCTAAATCGCACGTACATCTGGCGTATCGTTTTGCCTATATAGAACATTCTACAAGGACAAAAGATGACATACACTACGTAATCAGTCTTACAGGAAATAAACTGACTTATCGTGTGTCTAATAGGGCCTATGCTCATACTCCGTCCAATGACATGTCGTGCGCAAAAGTGACAATGACCGCAACGGTAATTACCTCTAAGGGTCGACCGCTCCAACCAATTCCCCTGAGTTCCCAACAACCGATTGCGAACCAGAATGTCCCTAACCCGTGTACTCCTCCTATTAGAGATCAATGGACCCCCTGATGCCTTACCTGAGAGATCCCTATCCCTTTCTAGAACATGCCAATGGCGTCTTATCGACGCACGAATCTCCTGGTCCAACGGACCATACTTAAAGCAAAAGGTGAAACGTGGTTCAACTAGACTCTGCTCTCCTCTATTCTGCTTTTCAGTAGTAGAACCCACCCTATCCATAGCTGTATCCAGCAGGGTTTTTGGATACCCCCTCTCACCTAAAAAGAAAAATATTTAGAATTGAGAGATACATAACTATTTTTTATTTTAATTATTTTTTAACAGGGATATGGTGCCCACACTGCTGTATACAACGTGGGCTGTGTTAGATACCGCGTGGCTGCTATATACTATATAGGCAGTGTTATATACCATGTGGCCTGTGTTATGTACTGCGTGGGCTGTGCTATATATTACGTGGCCACTGTTATATACTGCGTGGGCAGTGTTATATACTACGTGGCTGCTATATACTGCGTGGGCTGTGCTATATATTACATGGCCAGTGTTATATACTGCGTGGCCTGTGTTATATACTACGTCACCTGTGTTATATACTGCGTGGCTGCTATATACTGCGTGGGCTGTGTTATATTGTACGTGGCTGTGTTATATATTGTGTGGCCTGTATTAATGCATCGGGTATTCTACAATATGTATGTATATAGCAGCCACATAGTATATAGCACAGGCCACGTAGTTTTCGTCTGCTATATACTACAGTCATGGCCAAAAGTTTTGAGAATGACACCAAAATTATATTTTCACATGATCTGCTGCCCTCTGGTTTTTATTAGTGTTTGTCTGATGTTTATGTCACATACAGAAATATAATTGCAATCATATTATGAGTACCAATAGGTTATATTGACAGTTAGAATGAGTTAATGCAGGAAGTCAATATTTGCAGTGTTGACCCTTCTTCTTCAAGACCTCTGCAATTCTCCCTGGCATGCTCTCAATCAACTTCTGGACCAAATCCTGACTGATAGCAGTCCATTCTTGCATAATTAATGCTTGCATTTTGCCAGAATTTGTTGGTTTTTGTTTGTCCACCCGTCTCTTGATGATTGACCACAAGTTCTCAATGGGATTAAGATCTGGGGAATTTCCAGGCCATGGACCCAAAATCTCTATGTTTTGTTCCATGAGCCATTTAGTTATCACCTTTGCTTTATGGCAAGGTGCTCCATCATGCTGGAAAAGGCATTGTTGGGCGCCAAACTGCTCTTGGACGGTTGGGAGAAGTTGCTCTTGGAGGACATTTTGGTACCATTCTTTATTCATGGCTGTGTTTTTAGGCAAGACTGTGAGTGAGCCGATTCCCTTGGCTGAGAAGCAACCCCACACATGAATGGTTTCAGGATGCTTTACAGTTGGCATGAGACAAGACTGGTGGTATCGCTCACCTCTTCTTCTCCGAATAAGCTGTTTTCCAGATGTCCCAAACAATCGAAAAGGGGATTCATCAGAGAAAATGACTTTGCCCCAGTCCTCAGCAGTCCACTCCCTGTACCTTTTGCAGAATATCAGTCGGTCCCTGATGTTTTTTCTGGAGAGAAGTGGCTTCTTTGCTGCCCTCCTTGAAACCAGGCCTTGCTCAAAGAGTCTCCGCCTCACAGTGCGTACAGAAGCACTCACACCAGCCTGCTGCCATTCCTGAGCAAGCTCGGCACTGCTGGTAGTCCGATCCCGCAGCTGAAACAGTTTTAATATATGGTCCTGGCGCTTGCTGGTCTTTCTTGGGCGCCCTGGAGCCTTTTTGACAACAATGGAAACTCTCTCCTTGAAGTTCTTGATGATGCGATAGATTGTTGACTGAGGTGCAATCTTTGTAGCTGCGATACTCTTCCCTGTTAGGCCATTTTTGTGCAGTGCAATGATGGCTGCACGTGTTTCTTTAGAGATAACCATGGTTAACTGAAGAGAAACAATGATACCAAGCACCAGCCTCCTTTTAAAGTGTCCAGTGATGTCATTGTTACTTAATCATGACTGATTGATCGCCAGCCCTGTCCTCATCAACACCCACACCTGTGTTAATGGATCAATCACTAAAACGATGTTAGCTGCTCCTTTTAAGGCAGGACTGCAATGATGTTGAAATGTGTTTTGGGGGTTAAAGTTAATTTTCTGGGCAAATATTGACTTTGCAAGTACAGTAATTGCTGTTAAGCTGATCACTCTAACATTCAGGAGTATATGCAAATTGCCATTAGAAAAAATGAAGCAGTAAACTTTTGAAAAATTAATATTTGTCTCATTCTCAAAATTTTTGGCCATGACTGTACATGGCTCCTATATACTACGTGGCCTGTGCTATATACTATGTGGCTGCTATATACATACATAAATACATATTCTAGAATACCCGAAGCGTTAGAATCGGGCCACTATCTAGTTGTTTATAAGACTGCTGAAAATAGCCGAGCGCTGTACTTGGTGTCCCATAGAAAATGAACCTCCTCTCAATTGAGAACAGGATTGCAGAGCCCCAATATTGGGGGTTCCAAAGCTCCAGTCTTGATATCACTGGTGGTCTCAGCAGTCAGACCACCGGCAATCAGCAATTTATACCCTTCCACAAAAGAGAAAAAGACCCTCCCTCCCTGCGTTTTCTATGTATATGTCCGAATAAACCTGACGTTTCACTGCCGGTGAGTACGCTCTTTTCTCTTCTTTTTCTCTTTTGTGGAATTTTATATGGACTGTTACTAGAGGAGCACCCCGGCATGTGATGCTATATGTGAGGCTATCTACGGCAGCACAGTGCAGTGAAGGAGTCTTGTGAGGGTCTTACGAATTACAGCAGTGCGGATGTGTTGCTTTTTTCTTATTTTGTGGATTTGTAGCAATTTATACCCTATTTAGCAGGGGCATAGGTGCATGCCACTAGAACTGTTATTAGGGGGGACGTGTCACTAGCAGTTTTATTAGGGGGGATGTGTCACTAGCAGTGTTATTAGGGGGGGACGTGTCACTAGGAGTGTTATTAGGAGGGATGTGCTATTAGTAGTGGTATTAGGAAGGACAAATACATTCCAGACACATAATTACCGCCCTTATATTTCTGTTTGCCTTCATATTGTGGCAGCCATGGATATAACATATACAACTACCTGAGTGCTGTATAAAAATAAAGACATAATGAGACCGATCACTGATTTTAAACAAATTTTATTAAATACAATCTTTACCTGTACCTAAAGCCAATGATCCAGAAGAAGGCAAAAAACCTGGACACGTTTAGCCAATGTGTGTTACAGGGAAAAAATTCCTTCTTGACCCCGGGAAAAGGCGATCAGTTCGAGAACCCTGGACCAAGGCCATACTACAACTAACTAACTGACATGTATACAGCAATGACGTTACATATGGAGACTCGTTTCTGGATAGCAGATCTTCTTTGTCCTGGTAACTCGCCTCACCTTTCCTCATCAGATCAGACCCTGAAGCTCATAGCTTGGCCATGTTCATCTCCCCTGAAAAAAACAAAAAACAGAACAATACCCCCCACACAGAACACTACGCCCCCACACAGAACACTACCCCGCTACAAACACTACCCCTTAATATACAGACATAGGATTGTTGCGTCATATCAGGACAATTATACAGTTGGCAAACAAATAAAGTTGCACTCTGTAGTGCTAAAGCATGTAAACATGTATGTTCTACTCCTTATACCGTTGGATAAGACAGCAGACACCTAAACAATATGATGTCATGATGCACTGATTCCAGGATTAGATCCATATAATCAGTATATAATGACATCATAAGACAACAAATATAACATACAAACATATTAAATGATTAACTCTAAACAATGGCGTGGCTCTCTTTAGATTCTTCAATCTTCCTTCCAGGATCCAGATTCTCTCCCTGGTAAAAAAAAAAAAGAATAATTTGAGGCGAAGTATCAGTATTAAACCTGTAGAAAAGCATATTGTGCCAGTTATCCATGCCCTTTTTTCTACTAATTTTTAAGTTTTGAAGCAGACACTTAAAAATTGTGTAAGAAATTTGAAAACATTTTGCTTCAAATGCAGTTATATATAAGTAACATAAATAGTAAAATAAAATAATAAAATAAATAAAAAGAAAGTTTATAAATAAATATATTTTCCCCCAATGTATGTACTCCAACCTCTCTCCCATATGAGGGAATAATGGTACATTTTTTGCCCCCCAAAAAATTAAATTAATGTGACAGGACCACAACCAACATCAGTGCCAGCCACAGATACCACTTGAAGTGTCACTGACCATAGTAGCTACAGTGGTGTCTCCCCCCAAAGTGCGATCTTTGTTCTGACCTCTCTGATGTCCCCATGTTTGCTGGATAGAACTCTCAGTGTCCAACATTCCGCTGTGTGACCTCACAAAGAACCTTCATCACCCAAGTCTAGAGATTCTACCAGCAAGGACTGAAGAAACCTACAACCTTACAGCCACAATCTGTAGACTTGGATGATAGACGTCTATGTTAGTGCAACGTTCACTAACAGAAAATCTTGTAGTTTGTAATTTACCTGTTTCCTGAATACTGGATCCTCCACTTTCCTCGTTTTCATCTCCTGAAATGGGAGTCTTTGTCCTCGATCCAGGATCCTCCACTTTCCTCGTTTTCATCTCCTGAAATGGGAGTCTTTGTCCTCGATCCAGGATCCTCCGCTCTCCTCGTCCTCATCTCCTGAAATGAGAGTCTGTGTCCTCGATCCTGGATCCTCCGCTCTCCTCGTCCTCATCTCCTGAAATGAGAGTCTTTGTCCTCGATCCAGGATCCTCCGCTCTCCTCGTCTTCATCTCCTGAAATGAGAGTCTGTGTCCTCGATCCTGAATCCTCCGCTCTCCTCGTCTTCATCTCCTGAAATGGGAGTCTTTGTCCTCGATCCAGGATCCTCCGCTCTCCTCATCTTCATCTCCTGAAATGAGAGTCTTTGTCCTCGATCCAGGATCCTCCGCTCTCCTCGTCTTCATCTCCTGAAATGAGAGTCTGTGTCCTCGATCCTGGATCCTCCGCTCTCCTCGTCTTCATCTCCTGAAATGAGAGTCTGTGTCCTCGATCCTGGATCCTCCGCTCTCCTCGTCCTCATCTCCTGAAATGAGAGTCTTTGTCCTCGATCCAGGATCCTCCGCTCTCCTCGTCTTCATCTCCTGAAATGAAAGTCTGTGTCCTCGATCCTGGATCCTCTGCTCTCCTCGTCTTCCTCTTCTGAAATGAACCTTTGCCCCAGAACACCTGTTTGTATAGACCCACAGTCATTGTGACATCATGCTGTGAGGTAATAATGGCCTCCTGTATTTGATGATGTCACATATGACCATGAGTGATATTTCCATAGCTGGGGCGTACATAGAAATCATGGGGCCCCATAGCAGAAGTTCTAATTGGGCCTCCCCCACAAAATAAAATAAAAAAATATTCTGCATTGGGGTCACAAAAAGGTGAATTATATACTATTGGCAGATTTATACAATTAGGAACCATTCTTATGACAGTGAATGAGATGAGATAGAAGTATTTAGGTTTACACATGTATTATAGTTTTGTCAGGTCAACTGAGGTCCTTTTGAGGACCAAGTTCCTTGCTTAGCCCTTTATTCCTGGAGGGATATAATAAGAAACCAAAATTGCTGTTCTATTAACACAAGGGCACAGTGCAATTTCTCTAAGTGAGTTAAAGAAGGTATTAGTTTAAATATATGGGACCAATCTTGTTTTATCACCAGTTTAATTTATTACTATATCGAGATACGGTGAAGGATTAGAGATAAATGGCAAAAGTATATGGAAGATGAGACAAAACATGTGTAGTTACTGTATACCATTGTCCACAATAGGATCAAAATTCGGTTCTAGTGGACGGATTTAAGAGAACAAGGTGGCCTGCATAATACAGTATAATGAACTCCCCATGGTCCTCCATACATTATAATGCACCCCCATTGTCCTCCATAGGGTATAATGCACCCACCATAGTATAATGCACCCCTCATACTCCTCCATATAGTATAATGCACCATCCATAGTCCTTCTAATATTACCCAATATACAATAATGCACCCCCATTATCCTCCATAAGGTATAATGCACCCACCATAGTCCTCTATATAGTATAATGCACCCCTCATAGTCCTCCATATAGTATAATGCACCATCCATAGTCCTTCTAATAGTACCCAATATACAATAATGCACCCCCATTGTCCTCCATAAGGTATAATGCACCCACCGTAGTCCTCTATATAGTATAATGCACCCCTCATAGTCCTCCATGTAGTATAATGCACCATCCATAGTCCTTCTAATATTACCCAATATACAATAATGCACCCCCATTGTCCTCCATAAGGTATAATGCACCCACCGTAGTCCTCTATATAGTATAATGCACCCCTCATAGTCCTCCATATAGTATAATGCACCATCCATAGTCCTTCTAATATTACCCAATATACAATAATGCACCCCCATTGTCCTCCATAAGGTATAATGCACCCACCATAGTCCTCTATATAGTATAATGCACCCCTCATAGCTCTCCATATAGTACAATGCACCCGCATAGTACTCAATATACAATAATGCACCCCCCATATTCCATTATATAGTATAATGCACCCCTCATATTCCTCCATATTGTATAATGCATCCCCCATAGTTCTTCATATAATATAATAAACCCCCATAGCCCTCCATATAGTATAATACACCCACCACAGTCCTTCTTATAGTATAATGCACCCCCATAGTTTTCCATATAGTATAATCTACCCCCCATAGTCCTCCATCTGGTATAATTCACCCCCATAGTGCTTGATATGATATAATGCACCCACCAGAGCCCTTCTTGTAGTATAATGCACCCCCATAGTTTTCCATATAGTATAATCTACGCCCATAGTCCTCCATGATATAATTCACCCCCCCATAGTCCTTCATATAGTATACTGCACTCCATAGTTAGCTGATGCTCTTTCCTTAATCATTGCTTTCAACTGTATGGCATCCAGGATACCAATACAATTGAACTTGAGATGACGGGTGGGGGGCTGGTGTCCGTGCTATCAATGGCTCTCGGACCCATAACAGTCGCGTGGCTTATACGCCACTGATCAACAGATGTTAATTAAAGATGGCTGTAATATCTGAGGAAAGGGGAATACGGTTCTGATGGAAAGTGTGGACTTGTAGAAGATTGGTGAGGGCTTGTTTACTCCACAAATCTCAACCCATATTTATATTGCTTCTCGGAATTCGTATTCAGAAACCAATGGAGCATTGATGATATTTACACAATCAACTGGGTAAAAAGTTACTGCATATTGTCCAACATGCAAAAAACAACAACATAAAAACCATAGATTTTTTTAATTAATTTATCATTTTAATGGACTTAAAGTGTGTCACGAAACAAAAACAGCACCTCTACTCTATAAAAAGTCGTGATTGATATGTACAACCATCAGAAGGTTACATTCATGTGTACAGCAGTGTGGACGCCTGTGGGACAGTCCTACTGTATGTGATATGGACAGGGCTCAGTTTTACACAACTGGCATCACCTTTGATGTCTATGATGCCTTCATTTTGCGTTATTCCGCCCATTGTTAATCTGGACTTTTAATATGGGCTTTTTTGTACTAATGTAAAAATTGTCCTAAGAGACATTATAAAAATAACTTATATTTGATAATTAGAAGTATAAAACACATTCAGTGCATTTCAATCAGCCTAGTGAAACTACTATTTATGACTACATTGTATTGCTACAGTAATAGTGTACAGTTCATTTTTAATGAATAATATACATAATTAGTTCAGCACCAAAAAAAACATAAATTCACAAGACGTCTTTAAAGGGAACCTGTCATATTGTGCATGAGGTGCGATCTGTGGATATAGAGGAGAAGCTGAGCAGAATGATATATAGGCTTGCTGGAAAAGATTCAGTATAAAATTTGTATTTTATTCATAGAAATCCCTGGTGTTTGTATGTATACGAGTCCAGTGGGCGGTCCTGCTCTGTGATTGACAGCTATCTCTGCATGCATGGAGATACAGGGAAGACTGTCAATCACTGAGTAGGACCTCCCACTGGACTCTTCTCCTGCAGATCAGACATTTTCAACATGACAGTTTCCCTCTAAAGTAGACATAAACATATAAACCTACATGTACTAATGAATATTCATTAGCATTTGACTTGTTAGGGCAGCAGTTTGTGCTTCAGAGCTGTTTTTCCTACTGTAAATGGCGACTGGAAGTTTGAATGAAATTTAGCCAATAGTGATGAGCGAGTATACTCGTTGCTTGGGCTTTCCCGAGCACGCTCGGGTGATCTCTGAGTATTTGTTAGTGCACGGAGATGTAGTTTTCGTCACTGCAGCTGCATGATTTACAGCTGCTAGCCAGCCTGAGTACATGTGGGGATTTCCTGTTTGTTAGGGAAATCCCACATGTATTCAGGCTGTCCAGCAGCCGTAAATCATGCAGCTGAGGTGAACGAACACTAAATCTCTGAGAACTAACAAATACTCGGAGATCACCCAAGCGTGCTCGGGGAGACCCGAGCAACCATGCTATTCGCTCATCACTAGTCGCCAGGTTATCCAGTCACCCATTTGCATGCAAGTATACAGAAAATCCTTCACCCCTCCTCCTCTCTCCACAACTTTCAGTTTCAGTTTGCCCGTAGCCTCACCCCTGTGTCTCCTTGGCTTTGGCAAACATGGAGAAGGCAACTTGGCACTCTATGAGAGGTACGAAAAGTTGCCGAGCAAGTTCTCAGCAATTTCTGGAACTCTCGTATAAAAATGAATGAAGAAAGTCATGCATGATCGGCCACCTCTCCTCTGACGGCAGAGCAGCAAGATAGTTATAGATTTTTATATTTAAAGGGATTGTTTGAGACTTTAACATTGATGGCATATCCTTATAGTAGGTCATCGATGTCTGGTTGAGGGAGATGGGAAACCTGCCACCCCGCGCTGATCAACAGTTCCTGATGTTGGTGGTGGCTGGAACTTCTCAGTTGTGAGACTGGACTGACGGAATAGTGGCTATTGATTGATTTGTACTGTGCAGTTCTGGCTGACACTGGGAACAGCTGATCGGCGAGGTGGCGAGAGGCGTCACACTTCCACTGATCAGACATTGATGGCCTATCCTAAGGATAGTAATTGGTATTATTCTCAGCATTCTTAAAAATAGGGAATGTGGTGCCCAAATAGGGTATTCAGCCCGTAGTCAAGAAAGTTGAAAAAACTTGTCACTCACGAGAGAATAAAGAATAATAAACAAGGTTCCATTTATTGTGCATCCAAAAAAATAATAACTGTTGTCAAACGTTTTCGGTCCTGGTTTGGACCTTCATCAGAACTGGTCTATATATTCCAGTGTAGTTGTCCTGTCGTCTCGTGGTACTTAAACAAGGACTCAGGCTGCCTGGATGCCATTTGCAAGGAGGGAGGAGGAACCCGTGGACAGCTGGCGCTTAAGGAATCGTCGATCCGTGTCGCTGGGGATGGTGTGAGTGCCAAGTTTTTTCATCTCTATCCTAAGAATAGACCATAAATGTTAAAGTCCAGGGCACCCTCTTTAACTGAGTACCTCCTCCAACTGGTGCTACTCCACTGGTCCAGGAACAGTTTTTCTGTTTCTTCGGTAGCCCACTATTCCAAACTTATGCCCCCCCTGAGATGCAAATTTTTCTTTCAACCATGGGCTGTATACCATGTTACTTCTCTGTGGTTTGATTGGCTGGCATCAGAAGAAAGAAAGCAAATGCCTGCAGAGACATTCTGTGGTACACGCCCACTTGGCTAATGGCGAAAATGTGTACAATTATTACCAGGGGGTATAACTTTGGAATGGAGGGGTGCAAAAGAGAAAGAAAAACGGTTCCAGAATCAGTAGATAAGCGGCAACGGGAGGAGGTTCTCTGTTTAACTAGTAAAAGGTTCTTTTTAAGTCCCAGTGGTTGAGCCTGTACCTATCATACATTTATGATTTATCATTTTGATATTCTATAAATGGAAAACCCATTTACCATTTGTAGTCATTCTAAAAGACGACATAACTATAAGGAAAACAGCTATAAATATGGTATAATATGGAGGTTTAAAATGAAATATGGTACATCCTAAGGGACATCTGTTCACAGAATTAAAAAAAAATCTCCTACTAAGTGATTTCAATTCAAGTGAATAAAATATTTCATAGCGTTGGTCATCCCTTTGAGATATCTTTCAGCTGATCATTCTTTCGGCCAACTATTCCTGATGACCCACCATCCACATAAAGTCTTGTGTTGGCTTATCTTCCTTGAGAAAAAAAAAAGATGGGGCATGCTAACATTCAACATGCCCAATACTTCTTTCTTATGACTTTTTATGTCAAGCAGGAGTGGGGCCACTACCATATACATACACGGCTGGAGTGTATTTCCAAGATTAAACAGGTTTCGTCGACATTCATGTAATATGTATGGCAGCCTTAAGATCAGAAACCCTGAGACATGGAAGTCGTCATAACATTGAAATGAAGGTAAAAAAAAAATGAAATCTATGACGTCATAAATGGCACTGATGGTGAATTGGCACATTTAAGGAAAGGTTTATTGAATCCTTCAGTTTCAAGAGTAGCATCCCTCGCTTTCTTCCACCTTATTTTTCTGCGAAAGGAAAACAAAAACACCATAACGATGTTGTATGGATGAACATTATATGGTTTATCTTGTAACATTGTTGTACAGTTTCCATATGGATTAAATATATACAACGCTGAGTAACTTTGCGTTTTCCAAGGGCTGTAATTTTTTTTCTCGAAATAGCGATATGCTTGTTTTTTATGTGAAGAGTTGTAGTTCTGAATTCATTTTACCATATACTGCATTGAAAAACGCGAAGAAAAACTCCAAGTGCATTGATTGTTGAAAAACACAATTCCACCATCGTTTTTGGGATTTTGCTTTCACACCATTAATTGTAAAAATGACCTGACTCTCCAGAGCAGCACCATCACAAAAATACTAAATTTGTATAGCTTTTTATTTTTTATTTTAGTGGTTAACAAAAGTTCAGAACTTTGTAAAATAAAAAGACAACTTAATGAAGGCTTGTTTTTTTATATGCCAAGTTGTTATTTTTATTGTTTCCACTTTGGGGTACATAGGATGTTTCGAATGCCTTTTAAATAATTTGATATTTAGATAGATTGGACCAATAAAAACACAGCAATTTTTATTTTATTTTTTAGTTTCTTTATTTTTAAATTGGGAAAAAGGGGTGATTTGAATTTAAAAGTATATATATATATATATATATATATATATATATATATATATATATATATATATATTAACTTTTTCTTTACTTTGTTTTTCAGTTTCCTTAGGGAACCTGAACCTGAGATCGCTTTTTCTATTTATTGCAATATTATAGTATCTAGGATCCATTTATGGAGTTTACTTCACCTTACTAGACATATTATGTTGTTGGGAGACCATGCAGTTTTTTTACAGGAGGATTTATTATATAAATATCCTGTGAACATTATATTAATAATATCATAGTATCGCAGTAAATAGGAAAATAATGGTCTGCTATGAATCCCAGTCTGTGGCTGGGCTACACATGAGTGTCATGAAGGCTTTCAGCGGGCCACTGGTTACCATAGGAAAACATTGGAACCCCACAATTGCGTTTGATGGCTCTTTAAATATCACTTTTAGAGATTCAAAGCAGAATTTATGGGGTTAAACAGCAGCGATCAGAGCTATCTCTGGTTGCTGCTTTTAGAGACAGATCTCCCCTGTACAACACAAACCTTGTGTATCCAAATCTTGTAGCCATACTTCCTTTCTATCTGTCCTCAACCTTTTGTTTGTGTGCAGTCTCTAATCATCAAAACGCATAGAACTGAACAGAAACTATAGAAACTGTTTTTTAACTATTTTGTTTAGAACATTGCATTTTTTTATTTAGATTCCTTGAAGCAATAAAAAAAGTGGTTTCAAAGGTGGTTTTATACTTCATGTACTAATCCTCAGTTACAGGTTGTTTTGGAATCCAGAGAGTCCATTGAGCAGCCTTGTGCTTGATACTAGAATTTTTAAATTATGCTTTTTTATTTAATGTAGTTAAAGGGGGTTTTCATTGACAAAAAATGCTCTAAAGTACCAAAAATAACAAAGAAAGCAGTCAGTCAGCCTCCTCGGCACCAGAGCCTACTTCCCCCCGTTGTTTGAATCTCTGTGTTTTGGCTGTAGGGGTGAAGTCACTTCAACAGCGTGCATCACTGCTGCAGGCGATCATTGAGCAGCTCAGCGGCTCATGCCGTGTATCTCAGCACAGTCGCGGAGCTCAGTGTTTGGCTTCAATGGTGTCATGTGTTGTTCATTTGTTGTCACCGCTGCAGCCAAAACAGGAGACCTGAGCAGCAGAGGGGAGAGTGAGTTCAGAGGTAATTTGGAGCGTTTGGGGTTCACTTTCCTGAAAGTAGAATACTCCCATTATGGAATCAATGGTGCTATATAAATAATAATAAAAATTATTATTATTATTTATTATGTTTATTATGCAAATTCAACATATTTTTCGTCCCTACAAAATTTGCTGTTGGTGCCGACTTTGTTTTGTTTTTATTGATAAACTTCTTATTGTCTACTAAATCATCAAACTACCTTCACCGGTATTATCACAATTCTTCTGGATTTTTTTTTTTTAAACTTACCTCCCTCAAAGGTGTAGACACAGAATTTCTTACATTCATCTTCGGCATCGAAACGATTGCCATTTCCACTGCAGCCACCGTACCAGAACTGGGCACAAGAATTGGCTTGTTTATCGTAATACCATTTTATGATATAAGTCCGACATGGACCCTGATCTAATGGCAGCTTGCAACGTGCATCCTGGATGTAGTCTAGAAAGCAATACAAGTCATTAAAGAATATAAATGTTTACTGCTTGACTATTATTACCCCAATTATTGCCATTGATTTTATTGGAGCAAGGGTCTAGGTCCCTCCATGTGGCAGGTGCCACTGAATACTGGTGCCACGGTGGGTATATGATAAATAAAGCTCACCTATTTTTGGTATTATTGGTTCAATTTTCTCTGATGAACCTGGAGATAATATGACAGTCCTAGATGATGACGATGATATTGAAGTCGAAGCACCACCGTTCTCAGCTGATGATGAAATTATTACTTGGGAAGATGAATATAGAAAACAGAAATTAATATCTTAGTAACCTTTTTCTACCTACCAGTGTTGTTTTATTTTTTTTTTTCCATTTTTCATGTCATTTAAATTATCAACAGAATATATAAAGTTATTATTAGTGATGAGTGAGTGTACTCATTGCTCGGGTTTTCCTGAGCATGCTCGGGTGGTCTCTGAGTATTTATGACTGCTCAGTGATTTAGTTTTTGTTGACACAGCTGAATGATTTACAGCTACTAGCCAGGCTGAGTACATGTGGGGGTTGCCTGGTTGCTAGGGAATCCCCACATGTATTCAAGCTGTCTATCAGCTGTAAATCATTCAGCTGCGGCAAGGAAAACTAAATCTCCGAACACTAACAAATACTCGGAGACCACCCGAGCGTGCTCGGGAAAACCTGAGCAACGAATACACTCGCTCATCACTAGTTGTTATCCTTCACTTACTTTAAGGCTGTGTTCACACGTTCCGGTTTTTTCGCGTTTTTTTCGCAGTTTTTCCCTATAAAAACGCTATAAAACCGCAAAAAAAACGCATACAAGAAGCATCCCATCATATAGAATGAATTCCGCATGTTTTGTGCACATGATGCGTTTTTTTCCGCATAAAAAACGCATCAGGCACAAAATCCGGACATGCTCATTCTTTTTGCAGTTTTTATGCGGATTTCCCACTACAAAATGCATTGGGAAGTGTCCGGAAAAAACCGCGGAAAAAAACGCGTCAAAAACGCGGCAAAACCGCGGCAAAAAACGCATGCGGATTTCTTCCGGATTTCATGCAGAAAATGTCCGGTTTTTCACAGGAATTTTCTGCATGAATTCCTGAACGTGTGCACTTAGCCTAAAGGTAAAGTCAATTGTGAAAACTTATAAGAAATTAAATTACCTGTAATAGAATTGAAAAGGAAAATCAAAGCATTAACTACCTCTATTAGACGAGGAAGGTTGTTCTATTTCTTCCTCCTCGTCATCATAATCTTCCTCTTCTTCTTCATCTACGTTTGGAATTGAGATAATTTCTTTTTGCTACAAAATAAAAAAAATTGAAGGATAAAAAAGGTCATTTTTGGATGACTCTGTTAAGAACTACAGTTGTGTTTTATATTTGTCACCACTTTTTATCATAATCATATACTTGTTTTTAAAGCCTTCAGCAAGGTTTCACTATAAGTTATAGATCCATTTGATTGGAAACTATTAGTGTTATGATTTTTTAATACAGGGTGAAAGGAAAAGGTTAAAGAAAGAGAGGTCTTTAAGTTAATATACCAAGATACAATGAGAATATGTACAGTAAATGGAATTAAGTTACCTATGTCAGTGATAAAAAGTCGTGCCCGACTTTAATTGTCATTTTTGGTGTTTTTTGCTTCTGAAAAGCAATAGCTGCTTTAATAGATTTTGTCAGCACTATTTTATAATGTAAAGTAAAGACAAGGCTGTAACGGGGCTGCAATACTTATTAAATTGATCCTTTTGGAGTAGAAATCTGCTTTGTGGTTCTTCTGCAATCAGCATTAGAAGTTTTCTGCTAATTAGATTTTAGTGCACAGGGACCGGACGGTGCACTTGGTCTTCTCCTCCCTGTCTCTGATTTCCCAGCCCCTTTTTCCTGCTTCCGGCCTTTGAATGACAGGTCACTGCTGAGATTTCAAACATAGGACGCAGGGCATTCGCAGACCGGAGGCAGACGGAGGGGCCGGGGCTAAACAGACAGGGAGGAGAAGACCCAGTGCACAGTCCGCAGTCACACAGAGTGACTGCGGACTTATCGGTTTTGACCGGACAACCCCTTTAACTCCCTCCGAAGAAGACACTATTTGTCAGATTGTTTCTTTTAATCCCAATGGTTTTAACAGGTTTTGTGCACATTTTGACCTCACTATTTCTAATATCCCATCAGTGAGAGTGTACGTACAACCCCTCCCCCAGGCATAATACTTCTAATCAGTTCTTTGTGAGTGCATAACATTTATACATCATGATTTGACAATTTTTATACCGGAATTTGTGGCTCTCGAGAAACAACAAAAGTCTCCTCATTTCTTCGTCTTTCTTCTTCTTGACGAATTCTTTCTTGTCTAAGTCTTTCTTCTTCTTGACGAATTCTTTCTTGTCTAAGTCTTTCTTCTTCTTGACGAATTCTTTCTTGTCTAAGTCTTTCTTCCTCTTGCCGAGTTCTTTCTTGTTGTAGGACTCGTTCTTCTCGAATCCTTCCTTCTTCTAACCTAATTCTTTCTTCTAATCTACGTTTCTCTTCCAACCTAAGACTTTCTTCTGTGCTGACTTTGTCATTGTTGCCTTGAAATGTAGTAAAGGTAGAACTGGAAGACCCTTTCTGTGCATACATCGTGCTGATTTTGTTTCCAACTCGATTGTAGATAAGAGCACCATTTTCATCTTCACAGAACTGATTAACCAATTTTGATTCCAAAGCTGAAAAATATTATGTAAGATGTTATTAATACTGCTAATAATGTTAGTGACACTAAAAAACACGAGCAGTGCAATTTTTTTTTACAAAGTTACCTGATTTTTCTTTTACCTCTTACCTGGTAAAGTGTTGAAATCATCAATTAAGTACATGTGCTCGGTATCAGGCTCAGAAGCTATGAGATTTAATTCCCTTATGAATTCTTGTTGAGTTGGGTCTGAAGAATTCACAATTCCAATGGCGTACATTTGTATGTTGGTTGCTTGAGCCTCACGAACAGCAATATCTAGTTTCACAGCTTCTCGCTTGTCTGTCTGACCATCGGTGAGGACAATAGCTACTTTTCTGACCCCATTCCTTGCTCCATAAAAACCTTCTTGAGTAGCTTTTCGTATGGCAGTTCCGGTGTAGGTACCCTCTCCCATGTACATCATCTTTCTAATGGCTTGCTTTACATCTTGCTGAGTAGTGAACCTGTTCAGGCCAAATTCTAGCCGTACTTCTAAGCTATAGAGAACAAGTCCTATTCGAGTGGCATTCCGTCCTACTGTCACACGGTCAACAAGGGCCGTCACAAAGTCTTTAATAATTTCAAAGTTTTCTGGTCCAACACTTTCAGAGCTGTCGATAACGAAGACAAGTTCCATAGGTATCTCCTTACATTTAACACCGCAACCTACAGGGCACAAATATTAAAAGTTTAGCAGAAGTCTCCTAACTACATTTCAGCCTTTTACATGGTGCACCAACTTCTGTTAATTATCAAATTACCAAACTTTGCATTAAGACATATTGCAGATGTGCTGAATCTTGATTGCTAAGGTTGAGTCAACTTTTAAATTTGAAGGAATAGAAAGCAAAACAGTTAGGGTTTATGCACACTTAGTTTTTTTGAGGAGCATTTTGAGAAAAAAACGCTTTAAAAAATAACCCCCAAAATTCTTGAAAATCTCTTCCTATACGTTTCTAGTGTAAAATGACTTGCCGTTCATACATTCAGTCTTTCGATAATTTTTATTTCACTTCAGCTTTTCAAAAATGCCAAGCATTTAAATGAAATGACCTGTAAATTCTTCAGGCGTTTTCCGCTATGAAGCTATTTCATACATTAGAAGAGATGTCAATAGGAGGGGACTCTGGGTGTCTTTTTGAGTGTTTTAAAAGCGTTTTTGCTGCATTTGTGACTTGTACAGCTTTGGAGTTTTCATAATTGTTTAATAAATTTAATAAATATTAGCTAGTTGCCCACAAAACCTGCAAAACAAAGAAACCCCTCAAGTTTACAAAATGTTTGCAGAAATGGTGAAAAGTGTTAACAAAATATTTCAAGAAATGTAAAAAAAATGCTCACAAAATTTGCTTCAGGACAAAAAGGGAAAGAAGAGCCAAACACTTTCCTGAAATGGTTTCCTATTGAAAACCTATTCCTATTTCCTATTGATTGTCTCAAAAAAATTAAATGTGCACATATCCCTAAGTTGTCTTATAACTTACCACAAATTTCTTTAATCATCTTAATGATATCTTCTCTCTGTGAGATAAAAAATATATATTTATTGATGTGAAAGCTGGATTTGTTTGCATATCCATTTTACTATCTACTCAGTTACAATAAAAAAATAAATACAGTTAACTTACTGTTAATCCAGGGTCTCCTTTAGTTCCAGTTCTTCCCTGTGTAACATGAAAAATAGTTATTCTTGGTTCACAATTCCACTTTCATTCACTCATATTTCTTGGTTAAGATACCAACCTCGACACTTATTATATAAGTCACGCGTGGAGTCTGTAGTTCGAGCTTCTGGGGGAGATTTGTATATGAAATGAAGTTGACTGCTACTGCTTAGTGTGCAAAATTTACTTTTTTGGGGAGCGAGAAAGTTGAACGTAAAGAAGTACTGCCATTATGTTTTTTTTTGTGTATATGTTCATGTAGTGTAGAGTGAGTGTATTATTATACTCATTTATCTCTGTTTTCTCAAGGATCCAGCTCTGTTCTTCTCCTCTGCTCAGTGCCGTCACCACATGTCAGACTCTTTTACATTGAAATCCTATGAAATCCCTTTCTGATGCTCCATAGCCTTACATTGTAAAAAACAATTCTGGGTCATGCAGAGCGCAGCGTCACAGGAGAGTCGGAAGAGCGGTGACGTCACTGAGAAGAGGAGAAGAACGGCGCTGGATCTCACACTACACGCACATATACATAGGTTTAAAGGGAAAAAAAACTTAATGGGCAGAGATAACATGTAGGGATTTAAGAAGGTGGAGAACTTTTAGGACTATTGTAAGTGGAAAGGGGAAACTATAGCATTTAATGTTGGAAATAATGCAGTTTGCACATTGAGTCGGTGTCTACTGATTAGTTTATTTTATAAAAATGTCAATAGCTTGCTACAGGAAAAATATAACTTTATACTGTATTAGCCAGTAGATAGAAGAATATTAAAATTTGAGAGTCCTCAGTGGTTGATGCCTTTTAATGGCTAACAGAAAATATGGTAACAAGCAGCAAGCTTTCGGGACTACTCAGGTCTCTTCATCAGGCTTGATAACTTTTGGCACGCATGGCACATTTCTCACCAGTGTCCGGGCCATCGTCCTGTGTATCCCTCTGATGTTACATTTCAAAAAGCCTGATCCCTTGGTCTCTCAGAGAGATGAATGAGCCAGAGATATCTGGCAACAGTTTATCCCTGGGGGTGAAGTATTCTCATGTATTCAGTAGGATTGTCTACAGTACAAGCGGATGCCTTACCGTATCACCAGGGTTTCCAGGTTCTCCACTGTCACCTTTATCTCCCTTTCTTCCTCTTTCACCAACAGATCCACGGTCACCCTAAAATATGAAATTGACATTAGAAAAGGCTTTCAGCTGGAGTTTTTTTTCCATATTTTCTATGTAAAGTTTACTTTTTTGGCCAACAAATGGCAATACAAAAACTTTTGTTTGAGGATGAAATTTGTATTCCTTGATTTCAGTTTAACACTTCCTGATGAAGAAAAGACAAAACGCGAGTTGGGGTGGCAGGGAAATAAGTTAACCAGCCGTATTACACGTAAGTGCTTCATTTATCACAATATTACCCTTATAGGTAGACCATACTTGCACAATTGCTTGCATGTTTTATCCTAGTCACCAGTTTCATTGATTTATCTTATGTTGACCTGGTCTATATAGATGTATTGTTTACGTAAACTGAATTACAGGTGATTACTTTACAATTATATTTGTACTAGTCATTAAGGATACCACTATGCCTTGTGTATCCAGCTGATGTAAAGGTATACTATGTATCCTCACATTTAAATAACAGCAATGGAATGAAACTGAAAGGGAGAAGATACAGATTAGATGTTAGAAAAAACTTTTTGACCTTGACGGTGATCAATGAATGGAACAGGCTGCCACGAGAGGTGGTCAGTTCTCCTTCAATGGAAGTCTTCAGAAGCTGGACAGACATCTGTCTGTTTGACACAATGACCCTGGAGGTCCCTTCCAACTCTAACATTCTATGATTCTACTTGGATTTATTATTCCTCTGTTTAATGTTCTCTAACTAATAAAGATTCATTTTGATTTAATATACTCCTGGCATTTTGGGCTTTTTCTTATGCGGTAATGTTGAATATTGAGAATTTGTGACCTTGAAATTATTTGAATCCATATGGGATTTTCTAGTGCTTACTTTCAAGTTGTACTTTTCTGATTGATGTCGTAACCATATAATAAGCTATCAGTGTGTAATAGCTAAAGGTCTGCTGGATCATATGATGTGGCCCATTAATTATTACGATCTTTATGTGTTTCATTAGCTGAACCTCAGCTGATCACAAATTTAAGTGGACCAATCACCTCTGGGAAAGCTGAATCATGAAGTAAAAGGAGATAAAACTATAAAACCTATATATACATATTTATATATAAGTAGAAAAAGTAAACAAAAAAGTCTTCTCTAATATGGCATTTAAAGTTTTAAGAAATACAGGCTCAAGTCAGCTGAAGGTGGGATCTCCTCTGCCTCACTATTTGCACAGCTGAGTGAGCCTTCCTGCTTCCAACCTTGAGATACCATTGATGTGAGCTGAAAGTGCAGTATGAAAACACTGGAGAAATGTGTTGCTGTCTTCATACTGGGTGTAGTTATATATGTGCTATCGTAAAATGGATACCTGTGTATTATTGAGTGGCAGGAGGAGGCTACAAGCAGCCATAAAAGTAAGTACTGTAAGCTTTTAAGTATTGCAGCTACTGAGTATATATTGAAAAAATAGTCATTTAGAAACAGCGATGTCCTTCTCTAGTAGATTAACCCTTTAGAAGAAAATATGTTGCCTTCTAGATTAACTCTTTAGAAGCAGCTATGGTCTCCTCTAGTAGATTACACTTTTAGAAGCACCTATGTTCTTCTCTAGTAGATTAACCATTTAGAAGCAGTTTAATTTTCCTCTGTTTTCTGGGCAGTACAATTTACAATGACATCTTTTTACATGGCCCATAAATAGTGGTATTCTATATTTAGAAAAGTTCAAACTCCTAGCAAGTGTTGAGGAAAATATGTGTCTGATTTGTGTCTAGTAGATTCATTCTTTGGAATGCAATGAAGAGTTCATTGTGTTTTTCAATTATCTTTGGTGAATTATTGAGCAAAATACACAAATAGGTTTTTATCATATTAGATTATTTGGACTAGTGACAAAACCATGAAAGTCAAATTTATGAGTTTATCACATCATATTCATCCCCCTCATAGCTGTTCTCTCCCAGGCCAGACAATCTTACCAGATTTACTAATGACACACTGTATATTTGAAAAATGTCTTAGAATTAGATCTTTTGTCACTTTCTGTGCGATGGTATGAATTATGAGGTACGTAATCTTTAAGTATAAAACCCTGTTATTTCAGAAGTTGCTTATTTAATTCTGCCATTACTTCGAGGACCCCAATTCCCAACTTTGATAGCCACAATTTATTACTGAGATTTTTGGAAATATTCCATTTTACATGTAAATAAAATTTGTCCTCACCTTTGGCCCTAGAAGTCCCTCTCCTGGAAGACCACGTGACCCAGGCAAACCTTGAACTCCTTGTTCTCCCTAAAAAAATAGGACAGAATAATGATAATGCTTGTATACATTTACTTGGGGAAAAAAAGGGTAGAATGTGTTTAGAGTTATGAAGCAAAATATAAAATATTTTTGGTTCATTGGTTTGTGCTTTCAAAGTAAAAGACAAAAAGAAAACAATGGATCAAATGTGTTCCTTACCTTTGGACCTTGTATCCCTTCTCCTGGAGGACCTTGGGCACCTGGTATTCCTGATTTCCCCACATTTCCCTAAATAAAATCGGTATTAATGAATTATCAAGAATACCATAAAACAAATTAAAAAAAACAGTAATTTTCTGATTTTTTGTTCTGACATTATCTTTAAAATTTGCAGTTGTGTCCTTCCTTGAAGGAGTTTACCCACTAAATAGATTTATTTCCTAACCACAAAATAAGTGATATATGTGTGATTACTGGGAGTGTGACTACAGGACCCCCGCTATGAGGTGGATGTGTGCTCTAGCTACTTGGAGCGGGCTCAGGAGCTGAACCTCCTCCCTACCCAGCAGATGCCGCCTGTGTTACACAGCCGGTCACCAAATTGGAGCTAGTTCTGATATGTCTCGGATTATGTGCCTTGTTGACTAAATTGACTAAGCTTGTGGCAGGGCTTCATAGGGACTCTCAATTTTACAATAGACTTCAATATTAAAGTATTTCACCGTATTGTATCAGCGATCAAGCACTCCCTACACCCTTTAACTGTATAACTGTCTGGGGTTTTGCTCTTGCATTTTACACAATTTTCCCAATTCAAGACAAAGGAGAAAATTCGAGAATCTAGGCACTCAATATCCTGTGTCTCTCTGCCACATACTGTACTGCCCAGAGAACGCGCTAAAATAAGTAAATGACCCACTCCTCTGAGATGGGTGCACGAATAGGATTCCACTCCGAAATTACGTAAAAAATAAATTCGGCACTCCAAAGTAGATGCAAGGAATAAAGCAGTATTTTATTAGTAAAGGTTCATCCACTTTACACATCTTGCGCATTTCAACAGCGCTGTGCGACAATTCTTCTTAAACGGTCCCACCGTTCTGATGAAGGCCATACGATCGGCCGAAACGTCAAAATAATTTTTACAGTGGATGAACCCTTACTAATATAATACTTCTCTAAAATGCTGATCATCAGAATGTAACGTAAAAGCAATGCCTCTTAAATACAGTCAATTTTCTTACCTTAGGTCCTTGCAATCCTTCACCAGGAGGACCGGGTAGACCAATAGGACCTCTGAATCCTGGGTCTCCCTACAGATAGAATCATTGGTAAAGTTATAAAATCGCATCATTAAAGGGGTGTTCCCAAACCTTTTTTCCACTTTGGGTCATATTTAAATTTTTTGTTTGTTTGCGGCAGGTGCGTGACTGCAAATATGCGATATGCATTCAAGCGGTCACATAACATCTTGATGTACATGGCCTCACCCAATGCAAGTGTATTGAGCGAGGCTGGAAATGTGTTGTCCGAATGTGGGCAGAAGTATGTAAATCGCATATTTGCAGTCACATGACCGCCTACTTCTGGCGCCAGCACCGGAGAATCCTGACAGCACGCACTGTGCACAATGTGAGGATTCACAAGTCTGCAGTTACATAGAGTGACTGCAGACTTGTACCACAAGGCCGGACAACCCTTTAAGTTTTATGCAATCACACCTCCACATGAAAAAGCTACATGGGAACGTGCGTTGGGGCTGTGCTGGTGGGCCATCTTGATCCTCCTCTATTATGGGTAAGTAATACTACCTACAATCCTCTGTCTTCACTTCACCCCTTGTTTACAGCCATTGTGTGTTGCTACTATGAATGGTGCTCAAAGATTGTTTGCATAGGTACTATGCTCCTTTAGTGCTACTTGATACATTTAAGGATCTACTTGTTGCTCCCCACTATTTTTTCTCCCTATTTAACACATTATTTTATTAATGGTAATTGTTTTTATGAACCTTTTCAATAAATGATTGTTTTAACTCTATTGGTAGTTTGTGGTTACTCCAATTTCTCAGTGTTCTGCTCGTGTTCGGAGTACTCCACCGCATGATATTGTGGTATTTGTTTAAGGGGTGACATTAAAACTCCTGTCCCCGACCTTTATAAGTGGTGTGCTACATGAATTCTTGATTATACCTTTAAGTTTTATGTATATCATTTTGATGCATGAAGGTCAAACTGTCTATTATGCACATGCCAACACACAATATATACTCGTTTTTCTTTTTTTTTCAATTAAAAAAGTGAACGATTATAATTTATATTTATATTTGAAGACTATCAATATAAAAAATTGTGTTTAATAAAAAAAATGATGGCATAGTGCTAGGGTATGCCATAACTTCATGACTCGTAGGGGTCTGAACCGGAATCAGCACTGTGTCGCCTACACAATTTTTCCCTACAGATCACGGTACCCACCGTTCTAGCTGAGCAGGGTTCCTCGAAGATGGATGAAAGCTGTTCCATTTTCAGGATCAGAGGACAACCAGAGGTTGCCAACCCATTCCCCTCCCCTAATCCTTAATTATTAGCATAAACTATCAATTTGACTTCACTTTATAAGATGGAAATACTAGGTCTTCACTTCATTTTTCCCTAGATATTGCTCCTCTCCATTCCCAAGTTATGGACCCACCTTATTTCCATATAAATATAGTATTTTTTAGCCAACTGGGTGTGGTCTGTAGATCTTTCCTATGTGATCACACCCAGTTCGTTAACAAGACTAGACCTATATCCAGTGACAAAAGGGCCAAATCTCAGGCATGGAAATATGGAGGATATAAAAAATAATAATGCCAGCTTCAGGAAAACCTTACAGGTAAAAAAAATAGATATTTTTTACAACTGATAGGTCTTCTTTAAATTTCTAGATATGTTTCTTTACCAACTAACAATAAATAGTTCAGTTTGGTTGTTCAGCTGGGTTGACTCACAGTCGTGTCATATGGGGTCATGACAATTAAATGGATGTTTAGATAGGAGTCAAATAAAAGGATGGAGAATCAATCCGTAATGAAATGTCCCGCCTCTAATGGCTAATAACCAATATTGCTTAATTACAATATTATGTAGGGTAATATTTAAAACACAACTTCATCCAGAAATTCAGCAATACTTATGTTTAGGAGATGCGGACATTTCTTTATTCCTAGGATAATCCATATTGATGGATAACAGTCATCTGCCAGGAAATGGACAACTGTTTTTGGAGTCCAACCAACTACTTATTATCACTTTTACACTATATCTAAATCTGATAATACCTTTGGTCCCGGAAGTCCAAAGCCTTCTGATCCAGGTTCACCTGGAAGTCCTGGAAGCCCCGGCATACCCTGATTTCAAAGAGAAGCATTTCTTAGCATGCTTTACATTTTGAAAGGCTTAACATGGTAATTAATGTTCTGCAAATCAGCAAAATTAATTGTTTTACTCACTTGAGGTCCTGCAAACCCATCTCCTTTGGGCCCATATGGCCCTGGTGGTCCCGGATTGCCTCTGTCACCCTACAGTTGTAAAAAGTGTAGATTATTCATGCTGATAAGATTATTATATAACCTATAAAATATTATAAAAACATTGAGAATTGAGATTATTTTGTTCCCAATTTATCCATGTAATACGGGACGGAAGGCTCATACCCATGCTTGCCTGTCTGGGGGGGTTTCGTAGCCTTTTTTCCATAAGCCGACACGACTTCAGATGTGCACTGAATGAACTGTAATAGATCATTCAGTGTACATGGGCTGCCATTTTTCCCTGACGGCACGAGTCCTGTTTGCAAAGAACGATGTGCTGCCGAGAATGATGATCTTCTGTGCAGCACAAAAAATCACGTCACCTGACAAATGAGCATTTTGCTCATTCATCGGGTGATCCCATGGCCGCAGTGCAAATGGACCTTAAGATTTTCTATGTTCTTCGTTCTTACCCCCAGAGACGTGAGCCCGCATATTGTTTCAAACAGAAAGGATATAAAGTGGATAATATACTGTACTCATTTACTCTCAACCTCCCAATATAAATGTTAACCATGGCTGATAAATGCAACATTACCTTTGGACCAGCAATACCAACTCCTGGTTCTCCTATAAGACCTTGTGGACCTAGTGGGCCAATGTCTCCCTGAAATAAGATATAAAACATTTACATTATGTAAAATAAGTGTAGAATAAGAAAAAATGAATACAAGTTCCTCAACTCAGCTCTAGCTGTGCAATATGGAACCATTAATGACTTCAAAATGGTTCAAAATGATTTGGCGTCTACTAGGCGTCAATGATGAACCAGTATTTTACAGGTATTTCAACACAGCTATGAATGCATAATGGCAAATTTATTGATGTATGATCTTACTTTTGGACCCACTATTGCTCGACCGGGAGGACCTGGCAAGCCAATCCGTCCTGCAGCACCAGGTTCACCCTGAAAAACAAGGAAGAATTTGCTTTGTTAAAAAGCAGAACTGCGTGGAACTGTGTGGAGTTAGAAGACCGCAGTGTCTGATTGCTCCTACTCCGGCGCTGAGAAGAAGCACTTCTCTTTCATTTTAAATGTGTTTATTTCTTCTGGCAGAACAGTGATTAATCGGCCATGTTGGAAATCTCTGTGCTCACAGCTGAGCTCGGTTAGCCACTCCTTTTCCCTTTATAATCCGGGCTCTGTTACTAATCCTCATCAGAGCTAACATTTGCTGCATGGCTAATGATGGGAGAGGAGTACATATCAGAAGGAGAGTTGGAGCACTTGTCAGTGACTGTTGTTTGGTTTGTATGTGTGGTAATTCCTTATCCTTCTCTATTTTGGTTTATTCCCCTACCTCCACGCCCCAGTGCATTCTTCTGTTATATGTGAGTGAATATTTTGTATGCCTGCAGTTTTCTGTTAACCCTTGTTTGTGTTGCCTTGTTTGTTGGGTTGGTGTACTGCAGTGTACAGTAGCACCCCTCTTCCCTGGGTGGGGGAAGAGAACAGACGGAGGGCTAACTCAGGAGATAAGGCAAGGGTGGAGGCCCCGGCATCGTCACCTTCAGAAGTATCCCAGGGAGTGGGGCGAGCTAGGGCGCCCCCTAGTGTTAAGGACAGGGATGGAACCCCTGGTCCGGGTCACCCGACAGCTGTGTCGTGACAAGAACAATACACATTTTCTGAGTTTTTTTTGTAATCAGGGATCTTTACTTTATCTCTGACATAACCCTATCAAATCTTTCACCCAGCAGTAACTTTCAACCATTTAATTAAATTAATTTTGTGTGTAACATTAACAAGAGTGAAAGTGCTGCAGGTATACAACTAAAAATAAACGCTGGATACATGTTTCTCAACGCATTTCTTTTTAATAACAATGGCATTTGATTACTTTTGGTCCTGATGGTCCAGCAGGTCCTGGAGGTCCTGTCAACCCACGGATGCCACGTTGTCCTTGGTCGCCCTAGAAAAAGATACAACATGGGATTATTCTTCAACAGTTTTTAACAAGGCAATAATATATATATATATATATAATATATATATGTATATATATATATATATTATATATATATATATATATATAAAGAAAAAAAAGACAAAGAAAAGGAAAAAAAAATCTATCTGTCTCTATATCTATCTATCCATCTATCCCATATCTATCAATCTATCTATCTAATATGAAGATGAAAAATGGAGGCAGCATACCAGTTAAAGGTGAAAAAAGGTGCTATTTAATAGCCCAAAGTGGCGATGTTTCGGCTCAGTGATGTGAGCCTTTTTCGAGTCACTATCTATCTATCTCTCTATCTATCCCATATCTATCTATCTACTGTATCTATCCTTCTATCCATTCATCTATCTATCCATACATATATGCATATAATGTACTATTACTGCAAGGTAATAATATTCAGTTGGACCCATCAGCTTGATTCCAGTAGATGAAATATTTTTTAAACATACCGTAATTGTATAATAATATTTATACATAAATTGGAATATTTGGGACTTACCTTTTCTCCTTGTATGCCAATACCAGGAGACCCTTCTGGACCCCTGAGACCTGGAAGTCCTGGCTCACCCTAAAATAAAATATATATACAGTATATATTTATGCCCTTGAGACATAAGAACCATATTTCATTACATGTAAAATTGATTTAGAGAATTATAACATTAATTCAGCAACATTATTCATAATGTCCTAATTACACTGGTCTACAAAAAAAAATTCTGGCATGGACTTTAAGAACAGTTTTAGACTAATTTGAGGGTGCTAAATTCAAATCTGATCTTATAATTTCTCTATCACATCACGTTTTTGCGCTATAGGTATATAGCCCATTTTCATGAATTCCATGATAAATATAAGTAGTGTATGAAAAGTGCCGGTTTATACGGTTCACTAAGGTAAATTTAGTTTTTTATTTAGTCTCCCAATAAATGTGAGAATATCTTTGTTTTCTTTGAACATGCATAATTCCCATTTGTTATGATAACACCCTTGTTTTCTGTGCTACTGGGGCAGTAGAGCTAGAGCAGAGCATTGGGTGAAAACTGAATGGCCTCAGCGACAGAGTTTGGCATCTGGCGATAAGAATGTCATCCATGAACCCAGGGCCGGACTGGCCATTGGGCAATTCTGGCAAATGCCAGAAGAGCCGGTCTGGTTGTGGGCTGCTTTGTCTGCTACATTGTTAACAGAATCGATGTTCACAGGACACACATACTGTTAACAGTTGTGATGAAGCACAAAGTCACTGACTCCATCACTTACCCAACATGCCATGGGTATCATTTGAAATACTGGTCATGTAGTAAATCTTTCTTTCCTCCATCCAGGGTAATATTAGTAATATATCCCATCTGGTTCTTGGGGACGAGGACAACATGGGCCTGTGTGATTTCAAATGCCAGAACTGAATTTCAGCCCCAGTCCGCACCTGCATGATCTTCTAGTGGATAGGAAGGATATTGTCTTTCCTCCCTTACACATAAAACTTGGATTGATGAAGCAGTTTGTCAAAGCTCTCAATCACAGTGGAGAATGCTTTAACTATATATGTTCAACTTTTCCTGGTCTTAGTGAAGAGAAGAAAAAAGCTGGAATATTTGATGGACTTCAAATAAGAACACTTATGAGAGACCCAAATTTTATCACATCAATGAAGGAGACAGAAGAAAGAGCTTGGAATGCATTTTGTAATGTGGTGCAGAATTTTCGAGGGAATAAGAAAGCAGACAACTATGAAGAGATCGTGGAAGAGCTACTAATGAGTCTGCGAAATCTTGGATGTAGAATGAGGATCAAGATTCACTATTTACACAGCCTTTTGGACTTTTTTCCAGAGAACCTTGGGGATGTGAGTGAAGAACAAGGGGAGCATTTTCATCAGGACATTAAAACAATGGAAGAACGGTATCAAGGCCGGTGGGACTCGCACATGATGGCTGACTATTGCTGGAGCTTGATGAGAGACAACCCAGAAGCTGTACATCACAGATCAGCCAAGAAAAGAAAGTTCAAATAACTGCCAGTTACCATCCATCTGTGTGCCATATATATGTGTTTTTATATTTTGTAGTTTAATTCTGTAAGTACATTTGATTTGCTGTACATAGACTTTGTAATCTTTGTTATTCCTTTATTAAATATATTCAAAATGTAGTACCGAAAATCATGTGTTTTTATCATAAAACATTAGGAGTAATTTTCATCAAAAATTGAAACTATCTCGAAATCCTGATGTGATAGCCAAAAACGGAGTTCATATTCGTAATCAGGAGCCAAAATTGACTTAAAATATGTTTTAAAACCTTTTGCCAGAAAAATTGCGTTGACCAGTTTTAGACATGGTATTTACTATTTTTTATATTTATTCATTATAATAATATAAGCTAATAATCTAAAATTTCAAACAGAATTATACACAAATTAGAATTAAAATTTCTTGAGAAATATAACATTTATAGACATTTAAACCTTTTGTCCCGGGGCACCATCTTCTCCTGGTAAACCGGGTAATCCGGCTAATCCTGCAGAGCCAGGTTCACCCTAAAATATAAAGAGTAGAGCTGAAAAAGCTGTACATTAGGATATATCAATACGTTTTACTGATAATTTATTTTGCTGCTATGTCTGATGTATTTTAACTCTGGCCTTCCTCTTTGTATTAAGGATAAGGTAATCGTCCCCTCAAGGCACTGACGCAAACATCACTTTTTAGCTCTTGACTCTTTAAATTGTACCTGTAATTTCAGGTAACTTTTAAGAATAAGCTGTCATGTGTATGTACTTGAGGATTAGCACTATTTCTGGTCATTATATGACTTATGTCCTCCATTTATTTCTTCAGGTTTCTCCTCTGCAAGCTGAATCTCTAGTTTTAATTTCTCTCTCGCCTGGTGGGTGGAAACTAGCTGTGATGGAGGTCTCCCATACACAGTAGGCACAAAGAAATAGATTCCTGCTCTTCTGTCTATAGCAAAAAGATACATGCAGCAGCAGCATGGAAGTAATTATATAGAAATACTGAGCTGTGTGGCTGTGAATCCAGCACTGAAGTGAAAAACATTTGCTGAAGGCACTGTGCTGAGTGCCCCTCAATCGTCTTTTCCCCGTTATAGAGGTGTAACCTGACACCTCAATGTACTGACAATCTGTCTTGCTTTGAGCTGTTTTACAAAGTAGACGGTGAGTTCAGGGGGCACGAAAGAAGCGTCTTATAAGTGGAGAAAGAAGCAGAGTTCTCTAATAAGATATATTACAAAGTTTCTTATATGCATGTGTACTATTGGTTTATGCAAGGTTTGTCGAAATGACAGTGACAACTTAAGAAAAAGCTGATTATTTTGTCCATGTGACTCTGTCTAGTAGTGCAGAAACGGAGCCTTCAATCCGCTAATTGGCTCCTGATTTCTTTTACATTTTACTTTTATTTATAAGGACCAAGGAAAAATGGACATAATCTTGTTAGATTAGATGGGAGACTTTAACAATGCTACTAAGTACCTTTGTTCCAGGCTCACCAACTCCTCTTTCTCCAGGAAATCCAGATTCTCCTGGCAAACCTTGGTCTCCCTAAGTAAGAAGAGATAATTAGTGAGAAAGGTTTATGTGAACTGTGTGTGCAAACTGCAGCTATATGGCATTTTTTATTCTTTTATTCATTATTTACTAGTTTATTTTACCTTATTCCCCATAAGTCCTTCTCCTGGAGGTCCCCTCATACCTGGTGGCCCGGCAGGACCCTGAATTCCCTATAAGAAGTAAAGATAGTTTGTTTTACATTCAAGGTCAGTAGCCTTTCTCTAATACTTGATTTTATGTTTTTTTTATGTCTTACCTTTTCTCCTTGTATCCCTACACCAGGTAAACCAATTGGACCAGGCAAGCCAGGAGGACCAAAATCTCCCTAGGAGATAAGACACTGATAATAAAACAACTAAAACTGAGCATAAAAGGATAAATTACAAATCCAGAAAGTGAATAATAATATTGATAGCTTAACACATGGTTCAGTTAATCAAAATAAAATAATTTGCATAAACCATCCTACCTTATCACCCTTAAGGCTAGGACCTGGTGGTCCACGAGTTCCTCTAGGTCCTTCAAATCCTCGGTCTCCCTATACAAGGAAATAGTGAGTTACTTTTACATCATAATTGGTAAGTATTGGTAGCTTGTCTACACAAACACTTCTGGAAGAACTAGAGGAAAATGAATCCGCTTTGGTTAATTAGAAATAATAAGGATTTCTTTGTATATTTTTTAAATTGTATTTTTTTATTTAAAACTTTAAACATTTTATAAAAACACAAATAATACAACCTTCCACAAAAAAATTCCTGCAAAAAAAAAACCTTCACTACGATATGAACAGTTCAGCATGTAGCCCAAAAAAATAGCAATAAGACAAGTGATAAATCTGTAGCAACTCCAAGCCACCCCCTTCCAACTACTCCAGAATACATAACATACGTGTATTGAATATTTTTTTTTTCAGCTAGTTTTAGTTTTGAAGTATTTTGTGGATAGTTTAAATAGTTTGTCTGTTTTTTTTATGTAAAGCCCCCCCCCATACACATAAGCTAGCAGTCAACTGAACAATCGATTGGCCAACTGCTATATCTCCTGACTCTCCATACACTGGAACTTTCAATAGACCTATACTGTAGCTCTTGTGTTCCCTATAGGAAAGCCTCTGCCAGACTCCTTTATTAGTGACTTATCTCTAGGGAGAACAAAAAGATCGCCTTTATATATACAGACACACTTATGGCTCATTGAGATGACCAATTTTCACATACAAGTGCTATCCGTGTTTTTCATGGGTAGCACTCGTACTGGTGATTGTCTATGGGGCCAGTCACATGCCCGTGATTTTTCTTGGATAAATCGGTCCACGGAAAATCGCAAATACCCTTGGATCAAAATCGGTAATGCAAGTCAATAGGTTCGTGAAAAATATGACATCCAAGTGCGGTTCAATTCACGAACAGTCATAAAAACAAGTTGGAAAGACTCTTTTTTTTATTTCTCCACATATGAGAAAAACAGATGGCACTCGTGGAGAGGTATATAGGATAAGGGTGGGCCAGGCCCGCCACCTCTTTCCTACCTCTGTCCTGAGGATAACCTCAGCTACCATCAGGAGCGGAGCGGGTACCACCATGACAGACACCTTGAAAAGATTGATCCTGGATCGGGTGGCACAGCAGGGATCGTTATCGCTCCAGTAGATGCTGGCATGGTCTCAGGAGCAGCGTGTTGAGGACCCCATCCTGTACAGATGGGGCAGTTACCTTGCACCTTGCGGTAAGCCTCATCGGAGGGTCGAACCGCCTGTCCCCCAGCCTCCACCCCCCAATGCCATGCGAGCTGCAGCTGCAGATTGGTCTCGGGCCCCATGCCGGATCGCGTGTCTTCCAGTTCCCATGCGAATATTCCAAGACTTGCGGCTGCGGGTCACTTTCAGGCTCTGGGAGGGCATGCTGAGTGGGGGTTCACCTCTCACCTACGGCACTTGTGGAACTTGCTGGTTGTAATGGCAGCATGGGCAGATCTTGTCACCTGCGGGAACAAGTGGGGATGTGGCCTCACATCCCCGGGAACCTGGGCCTACAATGAGGGGAGCTACAGCAGAGGACACCTCAGGTAGGAAGCCCAGCATAAATGACCTGTTAGTTCTCCAAACCAGTCAGGGTCATGTGTCAGGCAACAAGAAGAGAGGGAAAAATGGAAGAGTCTCACATCAGATCCCATGCATGGGAATAGTTTTATCCCTCAATCATTAGTGCCTGGTACCAATTTCGATATGCTCTCCAGCACCCTTGAGATTTTCATGTCCACCGAGGCTGGCAGGCAGGGGGGCTGTGATCGCAGGAAGGTTAAGGAGGCAGGTCTATAGGTTTCCTAGTACCAGGCCGGTTTCTCACTCTCCTTTATTTTTCACAGGAAGTGAAAGTGGCAGTGGCGTCCGGGGCCATCCTCATTGTCACTGAAACCACAGGAGAGAGTACCACAGGAAAAGAGTGTGGAGAGCTCTTCATTGTTGTCCGAGGCATCGTCTACTTCCACTTCCACCATTGAATCATTTCTCCGTGAAGGTGGCAGACGTAGACACCAGACCTGCTGCTACAATCCATGAAAGATTCATCTCACTACCACAGCCCGGGTCAGCAGCTGGAACATCTGAGATGCCTGGTGGGGGTTAAGTCGATCTGCAGTGGGGCATGGTCAACGGCAGCTGACTGTAGTCAACTGAATACATATGATAATTTTGTTGATATTTTAATTTTTTTTTTACAAAATTGAAGCAGAGGGATGGCAGGCTGTTGCATATGGGTCCTACAGAGGGGCAATTGACTCTACATGGGATGCCAGACCGTGGTTCCAGCTTTGCATTTCGTGATACTATGTTTTGTGGTGTAGCTCCTTTAGTTCCTCACGTGTCAACAGAGATGAGGGAAAAAATTGTTAAACACAAATTCGTGGATATTTTGTCCCTCGTTCCAGTGAATCATGTGACGGTGGATAAGGAATAAGTTTCGAGTGGGGTTCAGACAAAAAGGCCAGAATGGCTAAAACTTTTGGAGATTGGATCCAGGGGTTTTCCACTATGGCTTATGTTCTTGAGCAACGTTTCCTAAAAAAAGGGGCAGAGCTTTTCGTTTATCTAGATATGATTTATAGCACCTACAAGCTCCACGGAGGTGTGACTTGACATTGCTGTGATGAGGAATTCCGGCGTTGGTTGGCTTTATTCCCAAAAATAAGATGGGCGGCAAAGGCAGCCATTTTTTTTTTCATTGTCGAATAGTTTGTTCGAAGCGTTTCTCCTTGCAGTAGCTTTGTCACCTGGCCTTTTTTTGCAGCACTGCAGGTCAGTGAGCTGGTAGCCCAGAGAGCAGGGCGTGCTGGTGGCTTGGCAGCAGGTGATGTTATTATACGCAAAGGGTGCTTGAACATTTGTGTGCACAGGTCCAAGACCAATCAAGATGGTAAAGGGTTTTGGCTCACGATAAAGGTTTTTGATGGCTCATTCTGCTCGGTGCAAGTTGTTAGGCAACCTGCTTGCAGCCAATTTTGGGGAAAAAATTTGGTGCCTCTTTGACATTTTATCAGTTCAAAGACATTTTCAAGTCATGCTTGTTTACACAAAAGTGCATTTTAGTCTGGTCCGAGATAGTTCCTTGGCGTATTTAGAGGGGATTTAGCAACTTTGGAGAGGGCTCACAGATTACTTAACACGAGGGTGTTTGTTTTGTGTGTTCAACAGGTGGCGTGGCGGTTCAACACCGTAATATTGGAAGGCGACAATAGAATTCTTCTCTTGGCGGATGACGTTCATTTGAACACTATTGGAAACGACATTTTGCCAACCGGCTCACAAGATGAAGTTGAGAATGCTTTGTCTTTGGGTGGTGATGGTTGGTGGGTCGAAGAGGTTTTTGACCTCCTACCTTGGTGGAAAAGTTTAGACCTTGAGATCACATGCTCACTGTGGTGCAGTGACTGCCATGTTGGGATGTTTTAATAAGTTGGGTCAAATGTTTGTGGTATGATGTTTCTGAATAACAATAATACAATCATTTTCCACCCAAAAAGGGTGATGTTCGGCATTTTTATTGTCCATTTTATAAGATCATCCTGGTTAAGAAGCAGTCTTAAATCTCCTGCAAATCTGCAAGTAAAAAATAAGCAGCATGTGCATGAGAATTCAGGGATCTCATTCACTTTGCTGGTACTAGGAAACCCTTCAGGCTTTGTAACAAATCTGTGTAGAAAAACATGACAAAACCACAATGTGCGCACAAACCCTTAATCTTAATATCGTGTCTTTTTAAATTGACTAATAAAATTTTATTAGTTATTATTATAAGTCTTGAACTCGTCCCATTTTCTTTGTCATTTTTTCTCATCTAACATATCACATCTTCTTTGACTTACTCTTAGATCATTTTTTTGCGTCAAATAATTCTGCACAATGGCACATCATAACCCACTTTCCCTTTGATGCCAGCCCATTCCCCTCCCAGGTAAACTATGTCCCCCTCGTAGAGTAAGGTGCAAAAAGTGTCTAAAGCGCACATCAAACATCGTATATAAATATTATATTAATGAAGAACATGAATATTGAGTCCATACTATCTGTTTTTTTTTTTTAGATTTTCCCTTCACTTCATGTATAGGACTTACCTTAGGTCCAGGCAATCCTTCTCCTTGTGGTCCTCTTTCTCCTGGAAGCCCCTGAGATCCCTGAGGTCCCTGTTACAATGAAATAATGAACAATATATAATTCTTCACTTGTAATACCTGCTGAGTTGGCACTATAAGGCTGGAACACTCCTTTCTCCAGTTGTGACTTGTTTTACAATGGTACTGTCATGTTGCTCCTAATACGACAACCGACAAAAGCAGGATGGCTGCGAGCTATATTTCCGATTGTTTACCTGATTGTGTCCACCTGAAAAAGCCAAACTTTGCTTTGTTCATTCAGTGCTGATCTTAATCTGTCTCTTCTTATATCTGAGATATTCATAATTTAAGACCATTTTCTGCTTGTGGGTTTTATAAACCTGCCTACATTCAACTAGAGAAGTTTTTGAAGATCTGTTAAAATCTGGATAGATCATAGAAACCTGTCCCGGCATGATCTGTGTTTAGGGAAGTCACTGAATTATTGCTTTTTCTAATTAAATGGTTTGTTATAACGGAGAGATGATTAAATTTACCATGATATAATAGGCAATAAACAATATATTAGATGCATGTTCTAAATTACTTTTTTTTTTTTAAATATGCACTGACTTTAAAAAAAAATTGACTATGCTACACGTTCTCTAAAATTTTGCACCAATTATACTATGCAATTCTATTGGTGTTATTTTTGTACCAGGAGGAAAATGGATTAAAGGGACCCTGTCAGGAAAAAAAAAATGACAAAACAGTATTTACCTGCATCTGTAGTACCAATCTGCAGGTAAATACCACTATATGTGGCAGCCTTAGGGCTTGTGCATATGACAGTAAAAATTGGACAAGGGCTATTCATCATTTTGATGGATAGCACTCGTTGCCAAATTATTCAATGTGGCTGTGCACATGTCCGATTTTTTTCCTCGTACCGAGTGGCATGATTTGCCTCTGATATTTGGATCACACTTCAAGTCAATAGGTCCATGGAAAAGATCGATCCTCACTCAGATGATATACGAGTGTGATCCGATTTTCATGGACAGACTGAATGGAAAAGGGGGGAGAAACTTTTCTTTTTCTCTACCTGGGAGAAAATCGGATCATACTGTGATCAAACTCTGATCAGATTCTGATCAGAGTGTGAGCAGCATAATCAGACCAATTTTCACTGATGAGAGAAAATCGTTTGTGCGAGCCTAGCCTTATTGGAAGTAAGGGTGAAGGTAGAAAATTAAAGGGACTCTGTCACCTGAATTTGGCGGGACTGGTTTTGGGTCATATGGGCGGAGTTTTCAGGTGTTTGATTCACCCTTTCCTTACCCGCTGGCTGCATGCTGGCTGCAATATTGGAATGAAGTTCATTCTCTGTCCTCCATAGTACACGCCTGCGCAAAGCAATCTTGCCTTGCGCAGGCGTGTACTATGGAGGACAGCGAATGAACTTCAATCCAATATTGCAGCCAGCATGCAGCCAGTGGGTAAGGAAAGGGTGAATCAAACACCCAAAAACTCCGCCCATATGACCCAAAACCAGTCCCGCCAAATTCAGGTGACAGGTTCCCTTTAAGTTATATTCTCCCTGCAGCCGCTTACTTTCAGTCACTGTGGCAGCACCGGAGACTGTGATAAGTTACCGCTCACTATACAGCACGCCAGCTGTGTACAGAGCACTGACTGATCACAGCCCCTGTGTCTCCCAAATGACTGAAAGTGAGCGGCTGCAGGGAAAATAAACTTAATTTTCTACCTGCAGCCACACTTTCAACTGAGCTGCCACATGTAGTTAAAACTGTATTTACCTGGAGGTTACTATTAATAATGCTTTTTTTTTCTTTTTGCTAACAGCCTAACAAGTTTCCTTTACAGGAAAATAGTTCCATTTACTACAAACCATTGGTAAAGTGAAGAGATACTTACCGCTGGTCCTGGTTCTCCAATTCCTGGTGGCCCATTTGGTCCTGGTCTGCCTTGTAGACCAATGTCTCCCTAAAATAATTAATTTATATTAATTGATTTACCATTGATTAAGATCACTTAAATAGTGTCCACCTGGGACATCTAATTTCATAACACAGCTCCCCGAATGGTGGGCTTAACGTTGGGGGTCTGGCTGTTGGAACCCCTAGTAATCAGCCACTGTCTGTGAGGATAGCTATGGCATGTCCATATTTTGCTACAGAGGAACTATAAATCACATGGCATTGGCATACTTCACTGCTGTAAGGCTGTAGAACTTTTTATTAATCTTACCTTGGGTCCAGGTAGTCCTATCCCTGTTTCACCTTGTACTCCTGGTGGTCCAGCAACTCCTCTATCACCCTGTGCAAATTAATAAAATTGCATTTAATTCATGATGATGCATTTTTTTAAATTAAAGTTTAACATAAATAGTGCCATGAATGTTGCATGATAAATCAGGGCACCACTTTCTAATTACATGGTTGAATCAGAAAATAGGAGTAAATAAGAATCTATGGAGAACTCTGAGGATTATGGCTTCTACACACATCCGTGAAACTCGGTCTGAGAACTGGTGGCAATGCGTGGACTGTCCGCGGATCTCTGACCCGAATGTGACAGCCCCTTATATGTCTATGAGGCTGTCACGTGTGGGTTGAGAGACCCGTGTACAGTCTATGCATTGAAGTCCATTGCTTGGACTGAGCCCTAAAAATTACCTGTAGGGGATACCTTCACTGAGGCTGCTGTCCATCAGTGTAAGCAGTGGATGTCATCTACATTAGATTTTTTTATTATATTGATGTTTTCTGTGTCTATTTACATTATGCAAAGTTGTTTTTTATGTGTATATATGTGTTGCACTTTTTTTTATGTAGATGGATTCAAGCTTTTTCCTTTTAGGTGGTTGTACAATGACTTGTTGATAGTGGGTGATATGGCACCTGAGGGAATCGGTCCTGATGGCTTATTGCTGCTGGAGGCACAGATCTCTTAGTCAGTCGTAACCTTTGGTGACACGATACATGAAGCGTGGGGCACATTCGGAAAATGGGACGTGACCCAGTTTGGCTTTTAGATTGCTGAGTCTAGTTGTCCCTTTCTGGTCTACTTGTGTTTTGCTGCAGTGAGCTGGTATATGATTTGCTCTTTGCTGGGAGCCATGAGCGGCTCTCCTCCCTCTATAACCCCAGCAGGCAGTCTCTAGCTGTCAGTTATTTAGCTATTTCAGCTAGATCTGGTATCTTTGATACGTTGCTACTGTGTGCTATTTTGTATTTCCCGTTGTCTCTCCTCGGCTTGTATTTCAACCACCCGCTTGCCTCCCGATTTTGTCCCTTAAGTGACTGCTCAGTATTGACTCCTTGTGAAGAACCCTCTTGCCTTTGGTTCGCTCCTCTGGAAAGCATAGTGTTAGTTATTTACACGTATTATTACTATTTAATTCATTGTGTACTATAGGGGTATATGCTCCATTTGGTATTTTTTCTTGGGTTTTGTCTTTAGAATTCCTTCAGAGTCAACCACATCTTGTGGTCAGCATCCTGTAGCTATGTTGTGTTGTGTGTCCAACCTGGTCGTCAAATGAGATAATCACCATCAGCTTTAAGGCATCAATGGGGCATCCCAGGTCAGACATTAAGACTTTTTATGGATATGCTATTAATGTTTTGTAGGCTTTTACAAATGTTCAAAACCTTGCCAGAAGGGGTGATGTTGAGAACAAGAAAAAACGTCAAACAACATTCCAAAGGAACTGCGTTAATAATTTCATACTGCATTTTTCCCTTATTCTTAAAAAATTTGAACGATGCTGTATCTTTTTGAATATTTCGACAAACGCCATTGTAACAATTGTAACAAAGGCCATGACTTCTTTCCTTTGGAAGGTGAATATATGACCGTTAGTGATGAGCAAATGTGCTTGGATAAGGTGTTATCTGTGCATGCTCGAATGCTAAGGCAGGGTTCACATTGCGTTCATGGCAATACGCTGACGGCATCCGTTACACAGTGGCACTAATGCTATGTAAGGCTAGTTTCACACTAGCGTTTACCTGATCTGCGGCGGGCTGCGGACTTCCTCCGTGAAGCCCCGCCCTCCGCCACACCTCCGCTGCTAGCTCCGCCTACATCTGCTTGCGGCCCGCATGCGGCCTGCGTACCTATATTTAACAGTAGGTACGCAGGTCGTGCGGCTGTATGCGGATTGTGCCGCATGCGTCGTTTTGACGACGCGGGAAAAAAAAATGCTACAGGCTGCGTCCTACACTGGTCGCCGCATCGTCAAAACGACACATGCGGCACCATACAGCCGCACGACCTGCGTACCTAATGTTAAATATAGGTACGCAGGCCGCATGCGGGCCGCATGCAGATGTAGGCGGAGCTAGTAGCGGAGGTGCGGCGGAGGGTGGGGCTTCACGGAGGAAGTCTGCAGCCCGCCGCAGATCAGGTAAACGCTAGTGTGAAACTAGCCTAATGGATGCGTTAGCCCACCCATTGACAGCCATTTTGTAGCGCCTCGCTAACAAATGCTGATTATGGCCCCATAAGATGCTCCAGTCATTTGCCCCATGTAATGCTCCATAAATGCTGATTATGGCCCCATAAGATGCTTCAGTCATTTGCCCCATGTAATGCTCCATAAATGCTGATTATGGCCCCATAAGATGCTCCATACAGTCATTTTCCCCATGTAATGCTCCATAAATGCTGATTATGCCCCATAAGATGCTCTATACAGTCATTTGCCCCATGCAATGCTCCATAAATGCTGATTATGCCCCATATGATGCTCTATACAGTCATTTGCCCCATGTAATGCTCCATAAATGCTGATTATGCCCCATAAGATGCTCTATACAGTCATTTGCCCCATGTAATGCTCCATAAATGCTGATTATGCCCCATAAGATGCTCTATACAGTCATTTGCCCCATGTAATGCTCCATAAATGCTGATTATGCCCCATAAGATGCTCTATACAGTCATTTGCCCCATGTAATGCTCCATAAATGCTGATTATGCCCCATAAGATGCTCTATACAGTCATTTGCCCCATGTAATGCTCCATAAATGCTGATTATGCCCCATAAGATGCTCCATACAGTCATTTGCCCCATGTAATGCTCCATAAATGCTGATTATGCCCCATAAGATGCTCCATACAGTCATTTGCCCCATGTAATGCTCCATAAATGCTGATTATGCCCCATAAGATGCTCTATACAGTCATTTGCCCCATGTAATGCTCCATAAATGCTGATTATGGCCCCATAAGATGCTCCATACAGTCATTTGCCCCATGTAATGCTCCATAAATGCTGATTATGCCCCATAAGATGCTCTATACAGTCATTTGCCCCATGTAATGCTCCATAAATGCTGATTATGGCCCCATAAGATGCTCCAGTCATTTGCCCCATGTAGTGCTCCATAAATGCTGATTATGGCCCCATAAGATGCTCCATACAGTCATTTTCCCCATGTAATGCTCCATAAATGCTGATTATGCCCCATAAGATGCTCTATACAGTCATTTGCCCCATGTAATGCTCCATAAATGCTGATTATGCCCCATAAGATGCTCCATACAGTCATTTGCCCCATGTAATGCTCCATAAATGCTGATTATGGCCCCACAAGATGCTCCATACAGTCATTTTCCCCATGTAATGCTCCATAAATGCTGATTATGCCCCATAAGATGCTCTATACAGTCATTTGCCCCATGTAATGCTCCATAAATGCTGATTATGCCCCATAAGATGCTCCATACAGTCATTTGCCCCATGTAATGCTCCATAAATGCTGATTATGCCCCATAAGATGCTCCATACAGTCATTTGCCCCATGTAATGCTCCATAAATGCTGCACATGGCCCCATAAGATGCTCCATAGAGTCATTTGCCCCATATGCTGTTGCTGCGATAAAAAAAAAAATCAATACTCACCTCTCAGGACCCCGGGACTTGCTATATTCACCTGATCCATGTTCCATCGCAGCCAGCCGCCGCTACGTTCCCCGTCCACTGCACTGACTGCTCAGGCAGAGGGGAGCGCACACTAATCGCGTCACTGCGCCCTCTGACCTGAGCGTCAGTGCAGAGGATGCAGAAGACGCAGCGGTGGCCGGCGACGGTGGAACGGGGAGCAGGTGAATATCGCGCACTGCTTATACTCACCTGCTCCTGGCGCGGTCCCTGCTTCTCCGGTGCTGACAGCTTCTTCCTGTAGTGAGCAGTCACATGGTACCGCTCATTACAATAATGAGTATGCGGCTCCATCCCTATGGGAGTGGAGTCGGGTCCATATTCATTACTGTAATGAGCGATACCATGTGACCGCTCACTACAGGAAGAAGCTGGGGCGTCGGGGAACCAGGGACTGCACCAGGAGCAGGTGAGTATGCTTAGACAGCTGCCACTCCACCTCCCCTGCCGACCCCTGGGAATGACTCAAATATAAGCCAAGAGAGGCAATTTCAACCTAAAAAAGTGGGCTGAAATTCTCAGCTTATACTCGAGTATATACGGTAGATGATTTCTATAGCAGATTACTCCTGGAATGATTTATTCAATGAAAATTGTCTCTTCAGAGAAGAAGAGGACTAGCACTCTAGTGCCACCTATTGGAAGTAACAATCCTAACAGTCAATGTCAAAGAGACAATTTGCATATTTCCTAGAGGAGCATTGCGGCTTTAAGTCTCCTCATCTTGACATGCTTAACATGTCACTCTCTGCAAGGAGAAACAATACTTCTTGGATCTCATTCAATAAAAGTATATTATGAAACTGGAAGCAATGTAAATACTGCCTAAGGCTATGTTCACATGGTGAGTATACAATGGGGGTTCTCCATCCAGATTTACTGGTTGAAATTCTACAGTGTGTTACAGAAGCTGAAAAGTGGTCGAATTTTTTAGAAATCTCATCCATACACTACCCCCAAAAATATGCACGGAACTTGACATGGGGTGCTGTTATTAAATTCTCAACATGTTAGTTTATGTTGCAGATTTAATGTGGATCCATGAGGAAACTAGTGATGAGCGCCAGTGCTTGTTTCTCGAGTTTGCCGGATATGCACTGAGTATCGCGGTAGCTCGAGTGACATGTTTGCTTCCCTGGGGCCACATGTTTCGCAGCTGTTAGACAGCCACAAAACATGCGAGGATTATTTGACCCATGCAGGCATAACCGCATGTTTTGTGGCTGTCTAACAGCCGTGAAATATGGGGGCGCGAGGACTCGAACATGTCTCTCGATCACCTGCGAAAATCGGTGCAAACTGGAGTAATGAGCACTTGCGTTCATCACTATGGGGAGGTCAAAATCCTCAAACAGCTCTGGACAAATAACAAATTTCACTGCAGATTGTGATTCGATTCCCACAAAATTGGCAAATCTTGAGAAAAAAAATCCCAATTTGCAAAGTCCAAATTTAAGATAAAAATCCTCACCCTAACCCTTCCCAGTATCTATATAACCCGGCCTCCTATGACGATGTCTCGCCAGATGTGACTGCTGCAAATCACAGGCTGCAGCGGTTACATTAGATGACATACGGGTAGTCGCATTGTAGAGACACCAGTGAGGACAAGGCTAGTACAAGTGGGGCAGGGAGTGTAGTGTTTTTTCTTTATTTTGCCCTACAACTTTCCAATTGTTGATTCCTCTACTGTACCTGAAACAATTTTATGTTTGAAATTTTCATCAGCCCTATGTACCCACCCCATATTGTACTGTTTACCTCCAAACCACCACAGATCCATTGGATTCTGTATATGGTATTCCAACATTGCAATGTAACATTTTATATAACTTTCATCAATACTAATAACATATACAGTATGGGTTTGGTTTATGTTTTTTTTTTTACTCTCTTTTACTTACCTTTGTTCCTTGAAATCCCTCAGGTCCTTGATCTCCTGGAGGTCCTTGAGTGCCCTAAATAAAATAGTAAAGCTTATTTGCTGCAGGATAAATCGCATCACGTGCCTATATCTAGGAGTTATTAGATATATTTTATTCACTAATATGATGTTAAACTTAAAGGGTAATCTTTGCATAACTAAAAGATAACTTTTGACATTCTGACTTGATTTCTTGTTGTCTTGATGATCTCCGCTTGCAGTCATTCAAAAGTAACCTACAGGCCCCGATTCATCATGGACATTTTTTCGTAAGTCGCTTTCCTTTATTGTCTTGTGGTATTAGTTTACGTTTTTAGGACTTATCCAAATTCCTCAAAATGGCTTAGTTCTGTTTTGAACTGTTGTTGTGACTTTTTAGCCCAAAGGGTTGCACGTTAATTGTGCAAAAATTGTGTCAGGGAGGGAACTGGAGTAGAGTTGCCCAAAATGTTGCAACTTTGTAAAAAGTGGCACTTGATGAGTCAGGTGGAATATTTGGAATCTCTAAACTCGGCCCAAAAAACGTAATATGAAAAAGCAAAACACAAAAAAAAAACAGGCAAGCAAACATAAAATAGACTATAAAAAGGCACAAATGGAATAATGTAATTGGGTGCAAACAAAAGATAGGAATAAATGTGCAAAAAATCCAGTACGGTGTCCTTAAAATCCATCTTTTACTGTCAATCCATTAAAATAAAAAAATTAGAAATCACAGACGCGTTTCTGACATACCTTATGTCAGAAACCCGTCTGTGATTTCTATTTCTTGGATTTTAATGGATTGATTATAACAGCTGGATTTTAACGACCCCTTGCTGGATTTTTTGCACATTTTGTCCTGCTTGATCCTTTGCCATCCCAAATGATTTATCCGTACATCGAGGATTCCTCGTTTCCACTGTGAGCTGATTGTTTCTTTCTGTTTAATTGTAAACAAAAAATAGGCCCAAAACACACAAAACTAGACAAAAATAGAAGCAAAGGCAATGATGAATTGGGGCCTCAATGTTCACTACTTGAAAACAATCTGTCCTGGTTGTCTCTGCCCTTTTCTGTATCGTTGTATTGTTGCTTCAAATGTGCAGAATTTAGATTCCAGGTCATTGTTTCCTTACCTGCACTCCTCGCAGTCCTCTTGGGCCAGTTGGACCTTCAGGACCCTAAACAATCGAGCGAAATATTGAGTGAATCCACATGGATGCAAAAGATAAAATTCACCATTAAAATTTGTGGATTTGTTGATAGAACTATTATCAGTTTTTGAAAATTTCCAGCAAATTTCCAGCTAAATAATCTGTTGCATGAGAACCCAGGTTATATAGAAAAGCCCATTCACAAGCATTGTGCTGAAAATTTGTCGTATCTGAACCTGAACTTAGTGAAAAGTAAAAAACATGAAAAATTATATTCTAAAATACTTTTGTCTCGTAAAAAATAGTATTGTATGGCCTTAGTACTTACCCGATCTCCCTTGACACCGGGAATACCACATTCTCCTCTTTCTCCCTAAAATGAAAAACATTTTTTTGTATTAGTAATAAAGTATTTTCATTTCATTTTATTTCATTGGAATTTTGACAGATAGATGTAATAAAATAATAAAGGGTACAAAGCATAAAAAAAATCCAATTGATAAGTTTTGCTCATATTTTCCGAGATAATGCCACCCTGGTCAACAGGCCGGTCAGCTCAGCACCATTCAAGTAATTTAAAGAAAATGTAATTTATTGTAGTTTTTTTTTTTTTTGCCATGGCTATGGATGATGTAAAATGATGAAAAAGAAGGACAATGTATAAATATGTATACTATACTAAAGTTGCATATGTCTTCATATATGTAAAATTAATAAGAAACCATAAATATTACCTGTTCTCCTTTATATCCAGGTTTTCCCTATACATAAAAAAAAATCACCAGAATTATAACGAAGAAAAGCAAATAAGTGTAATTAATTAATTCAGGAACAATATCATATATTTTGCATTTATAGGTGGCACTGGAGACCCAGTTCTCTTTCTTAGTGAAGAGGTTGTTTGCATATTTTATTTCCCAGGGAACATTGTATGGCCTTAAAGGGTTTGTCTATTTTTTTAACATAAGTGCATATATTTGGGACTAAAAATTATTTTTACAATTGGGTTTCGTTAAAAATTTTCCTCCTTTTTGGCTTTTTACAAATGCTTTCTTCTGCTGCAAACTGAATTTTTACGTGGTCTGTGGTCCTAAATCAGCTGAGAGGAGCTCAAAACAAGACAGACAGAAGAGTTATAAACTCTCTTGTCACTTAGACCGAACTCACTGACGCATTCTTAGTTAACTCATTCTGCAGCCCGCGACTGTCAGTGCAAGACAGATGCTATAAAAGGCAAACGGGGCAAAATTTTTAATCAAACCCGATTACAAAAATGATTTTGAACCCCAAATACATGCATTTAGGTAAAAAAAAAGTCTCCAAAGGTGGACGACCCCTTTAAATTATCTGACTGCGGTGTTGGGGGGACACAATCATGTAGGTCCACATGTTCCTCCTCTTCTACCTGTAACGTGTTACTCCACATGCCCAATCCTAATTTCATTGTGATAATTTCTTTTTCTGTGATTTTACAATTTTACCTCTAAACCGTCTCTACCAGGAATACCATTGAGGCCGGATTCCCCCTGCAAAGAATAACAGACACATCATTTACCGTACACCTTATTAAAACATTTTTTTTAAGGTGACCAATATAACTGTTACCCTAGAGGAATGGTTCAACAAAGTGTGAAAACTCAGCACATGAATGCTCATCACTCTATTCAGATGTTGCAAACACAGCACACGTGACGGGCAGGATTCCTAGTAGTGGAACCCCTAGTGATCACACATTTATCACCAATTATGTGGCTTTAAAGGTACAATAAGTCTTCTATTAAAGGGAATGTGTCATCTGAAGATGACTCATTGCTTTAGTCTGTACTCACATCAGTGATGTGCCGCCAATGGCAGCAGATCACGTGGCCATTATGGGGCCCATGAGTCGGTGGGACCAGCGTCAATGCCAACAACGGGCCCCTTTACATCGAACTTTCAACTTTTTCAGCATACTGGATGCTGATAAAGTAAAAAAAATTGATGGAAGAAAAAGCGTCAGCTGACGCACCAACTCCCACTCCCATCATTCCCCCTCTGTGTCTGAGCTCTGTGACGGCTCTGTGGTGCAGAGGGCACGATGAGGTCACTATAGCTCATCCTCTGTGCTGAGCAGTGCGGGGGTAAGAAGATGCTGGGGAGACAAGAGCAGGGGGATGGAGAGAGGTAAGTAATTTTTTATGTATAGAGCAATGTATGGGGCCCATTATACTGTATGTAGGACTATGTAGGGCTCCTTATACTGTATGGAGCACTATATGATGCTCATTATACTGTATGGAGCACTATATGAGGCTCATTATACTGTATGGAGCACTTTGTGGGGCACATTTTACTGTATGGAGCACTATATGGGGCACATTATACTGTATGGAGCACTATGTGGGGTGCATTATACTGTATGGAGCACTATGTGGGGCTCATTATACTGTATGGAGCACTATGTGGGGCTCATTATACTGTATGGAGCACTATGTGGGGCTCATTATACTGTATGGAGCACTATGTGGGGTGCATTATACTGTATGGAGCACTATGTGGGGTGCATTATACTGTATGGAGCACTATGTGGGGCTCATTATACTGTATGGAGCACTATATGGGGCACATTTTACTGTATGGAGCACTATATGGGGCACATTTTACTGTATGGAGCACTATGTGGGGAACATTATACTGTATGGAGCACTATGTGGGGTGCATTATACTGTATGGAGCACTATGTGGGGCTCATTATACTGTATGGAGCACTATGTGGGGTGCATTATACTGTATGGAGCACTATATGGGTCCCATTATACTGTACGGAGCACTGTGTGGCCATTATATGGAGCAGTATATGAGGCTCAGTATACTGTGTAGTGCACTATCTGGGCCCCATTATACTGTATGAAGCATTAAGTGAGATCCATTATGGAGCACTATGTGAGGCCAATTGTACTATATGGATCTCTATGTGGGGCCCATGATACTATATGGAGCAGTATATGAGGCTCATTATACTGTATGGAGCACTATGTGGGGTCATTCTTCTGTATGGAGCACTATGTGGGGTCATTCTTCTGTGTGGAGCACTATGTGGGGCCCATGATACTGTATGGAGCACTATGTGGGGTCATTCTTCTGTATGGAGCACTATGTGGGGCCCATGATACTGTATGGAGCACTGTATAAGGCTCATTATACTGTATGGAGCACTATGTGTTGTCATTATACTGTATGGAGCACTGTGAGGCCATTATATGGAGCAGTATATGAGGCTCAATATATTGTATGGAGCAGTATATGAGACCCCATATACTGTATGGAGCATTATGTGAGACCCTTTATACTGTATGGTGCACTATGTGGGGCCAATTATACTGTATAGAGGACTATGTGGTGCTCATAATACTGTATGAAGGACTATGTGTTTTTTTTATTTTTTGGGGGGGAAAGGGTGGGGGACAAATAGGAATTTTGCTATGGGGACCCATGATTTCTATGTATGCCCCTGGTTCAGATGTTGCTTTTTACTGCAGGAAAAACCTTCTCACTTGGCAGCAGAGAAGCAGTTTATAACAAGCAGGTTTTGCTGCTGTTTTGGTGTCGTATATTTGTTTTACATTACATATGCCATTTATCTTCAGTACACATATAATAAATTTAGCTATATTCACCCAAAAAGCAGCAAAAACAAATGGACAAATGGCTGCACTTGTTGCAGCGTTTTTGTACTTTTGCATTGCTTTCTATGGTGAAAAAAACACTACAAAAACTCTGCAAAAAGTGAGATGACGGAGATTAAAAAAAACAGCAGTTTCCAATTCAGTCATGAAAAAAAGCAGGAGAGTGCATGAGATTTCTGATAGCTCATAGCTTTTGCTGGTACTGTAACAAATAACTTTAATGCAGCAAAAAAATCACTGCAAAAAAATGTGTGAATCAGGATTTTATGTTAAATGTATTTTTTAAAATTATGTTTTTTTCAGTTTTTTTTTTTTTTTACCAATAATGAAAAAAAATCTTGCAATTTTCACATTGATCATTAAGTCTAATTTGAAATTCCTGCTTTTGGTTCTAGATCTGTTATTGTAACCATGGCTGTATTGATTAACAAGATACTGAAAAGTCTTCTGTACAGATAAGGATGTCTAGTATTGGGCCAAGTGGTCAAAAGTGAAAATTGCAATATTTCTGTGTTTTTTATATATAGTTTTGTAAGCTATATATAATAATATTGAAAATGTAATACATAAATAATTTAACTTAGCAATCTGTATTAAATAATGTTATTTTTAAAGGGGAACGGTCAACCCAAAACTACCAATAAATTAAGCACATAGCCTTATATAGGAAATAGTCCCTATAAAAATCACACCTTTCAGCAGGAGCTGAACATTGATAAAGCATGCTAATTACAGGCACTGATGCCCCATGGAGTGGCCAGAAGAACTGTCCTTTAATTTCTCATCATACTATGAAAAGAATGAAGGTTGAGAGCTATTATAATGTAAAAAATCACTTTATTTAAATTAAAGTATTTCATGGCTTCAATGGCTTAACATGAGCCTCATTATTTTTTTTAATCTAAGTTGACTAAAAAAATAATTAGTTAATAACAATAATTAATTTCAATTCAATTTAAATGTAATAAATTAAATTAAATAATTTGTTGGTTACCTGTAGTGGCCACTAGAGGGAGCTTAGAAACTTTTTGCATAGGATTATGTAATACAGTAAGCTCCTAAGCTCCCTCTAGTGGAGGCTGTGGGTACCCAACATGTTATTTTTTTAATGACCATGATTATGCTGAGAATTTAGTAAATTTGGATCGTAAAAACACAAATTAATCTGCACAGAATTTTGTAATGGAAAATGACACGATTATTTATTTTAGACAGTGGAAATAACATTATGTTGCATTCCTGGCTTTACATACAGAGAAGCCAACTGTCCCAGAACATTCCCAGGACTTCTGTGTCAAAAGGGGATGGGGTTAAAAAGTGATCATTCCAGTACTTAACGGGTTCCTACTGGAAGATGTGGGCCGTTCCCTTATGGGGGGTTGGAAATGGGGTTGATCCCCCCTGTGACATTTTGATACATTTGTAACAAATAATTGCACATTGTCTCCAAATCAATCACTTAAAAATACACAGATTACAATGAACATTTCCATTAGATCGTATCTCCTCCGGCAGCCTAGGATTTAGGATTCAGGATTCAGAGGATTTCAGAAATAAATTTGTTACAGATGATTAAATTCCTATTTCCTAATATTTTAGGGTTTACATGATCTCCAATCTGAAGGAATACGCACCTTACCGCCTTTCTGCCCAGGAATCCCATCATCACCCGGCCGGCCTTTCTTACCCTATAAAATAGAAAGATCTTACAATCAGTAGGAACACTATTCTTACTAAAAAAGTTTTTTCGAGAAACTTTTTTTTTGTTCCCTGTGAGATAAATGTCATTTTGCTACAATTCAATAATCGTTACATGACATGACTCGAATAATATCTGTCTCACGACTGGGCAAATTTAAATTTTTACGTTTCAATTATTTCCTTTTACAAGAGCCATAACTTTTTTTTTTTATTTTAGATCAACATAATTAGATGAGTTTTTTTGTGCTGCGATGGGATAAAAAAAAACACACAATTCTGCTAATTTTATTTATTTCGGTTTTGCAATTTTCAATGTTCAGCAAAAATGACCTGATAACATTCTCCAGATCTGTAAAATTACACCAATAGACAATACTAAAGTTATAGTTTTCTTTGTAGTGATTTTAAAAGATTCTGAACTTTGTTAAAGATATTTGGTTTGTGTTAACATTGTTTGAAATTCATAACTTTATATTTATTTTTTCTGTTGACGGATCTATATGAGGGCTTGTTTTTTTTGCATGACGAATTTAAGTTTTTATTGGTTCCTTTTTGGGGTACTTATGAGGTTTTGAATCTTTTTGTTCCATTTTTTTAGTTGGGAATGTGAGAAAAAAAACACAAATTCTGGGAGTTTCATTTTATTTTTTCTTTGTGGTATTTACCATATAGTTTTATTAATTTTCTATATAGATCAAACTTGTACGAATACGGAAATAACAAATGTGCTTTTTGGTTTTTTTTAACATTTCTTTATTTGTAGACTAGGAAAAGGGGTTATTTCAATTTTTGTACTGTTTTATTTACCTTTGTAATTTTATCTCTTTTTTAAAACTGTTTTAAAACTATTTTTACATATTTTTCTTATTCTAGTTCGTAGTATATAATGTGGGCGTAAAAAGCGAAAAATTAGCTCAATACAAAAGCGTTAAATCTAAAGAGGTGACAAAATATTGAAACATCTTCAAACACGTTGCTAAGATTGACACAAATGAAAGCAGTCACAGGTAAACCTGACTTAAAAAAAATTGCAGCCATGATAAATTCACCCCTTTGTTTCCTGGGGGATTGACATGCCATTTTTTCACATACGAGTGTGATCCTATTTTTCGCTTGTTCCTATGACAGTCGCCCATGGGGCTCTTCACGTCTGAGTGATCCTTGCAAAATCATGGAGACATGTTCGATATTTATCTGAATGTTGCATCAAAATCGAAAATTCAAGTCTATGGGTCTGCGAAAAATCGTACCGCACCCGGACGTCACCCATGCTCTATCCGCTTTTCATTGAAGGTGGAGAATTTTTTTTTTTTTTCATGTGTGAAATTTTTTTTGAAATTGCTGAAAAATTTGATGGAAATCACTGATGAACCTCGCTCTGCTTTTCTCGTTAGTCAAAAAAACTGACGTCTGAATGAGGCCCAATAAACAGTGAGGACAAGAGGAGGGGGCTTCATCACCACAAGCCCCCTCTAAAATGAGCCCAGCTTCAGAAACCCCCATCAACATCAGCTGATGGACACTATGAAAAAAACATACATTTACCACTTATAGATTTCCTACGTTCAAGGAATCATCAGTCTTGCTGCTTGGACCATGGGTGGCATGGATTAGTGTCTGCTTGTAGCCAGCCGCTTCATGCTGCCTGAGAACCCTGCCTCTTAGATGAATAGTCTGAAGCCGGTCCTCTGCGGCTAATCTTCTGCTTTGCTGTCAACGGAGCGTGACTGACGATGTCATGCTGATTGACTGCCGGTTCCCCTCTACCTAGCTGTGATAAACCAGCTTTCAATCAGCATGACGTCACCAGTCACGCTCCATTGACAGAGCAGCCCAGAAGAAGAGCCAATCTGTTGATGTAGCGCAGCAGAAGCACCGACAGGAGGAGTCAGTGACCGGTCTGTGCCGGCACCGGGTAGAACAGGTAGGTAGTTGCCTTTCTTAGAAACTACCTGCCTGTTAGTTTTTAGGCCCATAGTAAAAATATAATAGTACTGGACAACCCCTTTAACTATATGATGTACTGATGTCGCAGTCATGACCGTCTGGTCGATGGTGACGCACAACAGACTTTCCATAAAATCCGCAGACACCATTATTATACTTGGCACATGCCAGTTGAGGGATTGTATTGAAACTAATTTTACATTACAGCTAAGGAGGTTCAAAGTTTGAGGGGAAAAAAAAACTGTAGCAAACTTTTGCATACAAATATGTCAAAAGTCTTTGCACCCTGAAACAATAGAAATTGTTTTCGCAGCTCCTCTGACAATGGACTGTCAACAATGGTGGTCGGTAAAATAACGATGGGCAAATATGGAGACACAACTTTAACTGAGCCACGAACCATCTGCAGCAGATAAGATGGCACACAGTAACGCTCATATGTCCTGTACTTACAGCGGCTCCCGGAATTCCCTTTTCTCCTTTTTCACAGGTACAAACAGGCGATTGCCGGCACTGTTAACAAAGAGAAGTCAGTAAGACGTCACTCGGAAGATACAAAGGAAAATGGATCATTGAATTTAAAGTAATTTTCATATTCTAAGTTTATTGATGACCTAATAGGATAGTTCATAAATACCAGATCAGTGGGGGGCCGAAATGGGGCAACGTCACCAATCATCTGTTCTCAGCTCAAGTTGGGGCCGAATGTAAACCGAGAATGGAGCCGAACATCTCGGCACATCTCCTACTAAAGTGACTAGGAGCTGCAGCACCCAGGAAGGGCCAATGCTCAGAGATCAGGGCTCAGCTGTTCGGTTCCTTTCATTCTTTACATCAAGCTGCCGCTGAAGCTGAGAACAGCTGATCGGTGTCTGTGCCGGGTGTCAGAGCCCACCAATCTGATATTGATACCTATCCGAATCACCCCTTTAAAACAGTACAACAAGGAAGCGTCATACACAGTGCCACGATATTCAACCTGCAAACTAAATATTACACACGGCATCCCTGGTCCAGCGCCGAGTCTCCGCTCCTGCTCCTTTTTTCTGTAGCGCTGATGTCATGTCAGCAGAGCTGCAGTTAGTCAGTGAACCCAGCGGTTCTGACGCTCAGACTCGCTCAGCTCACTGATTGGCTTAAGGGCTGAGTGTACCAAACACTGGGAGCAGCTTGGAAACTCAGCACTGGCCGGGGAAGGGTGAAGAAAGCACAGTTAGTTTTTTTATATTATCCAGTAAGCCAGTAATATGGTGGTAGGTGGAAGTGAGCAAGACCAGGTCACAGAGGTAGGAAGGCTGGTTAACAGTTAGAAGACAGGGTAGGGTCAATAGTGTCAGGTAGTCTGGTCCCGAACTGGCACATCCCAGTAAACGAGCCTGCTTGTGAAGCTGGAGTGCGGCACAGGCCAGACAGATGTTGGTGGTGGTGGACTGTATAGTTAGGTGGACTGAAATGGTCATCTGCCATCGAGATGACCGAATAGTTTTCTGTCTGCTGGTTGCTCATATTCGGCATATTGTGGATCGGAGAGACCGTTTGATGGGTGGAGGTTGGGAAAACCCAGCGGTCATGGTAGAAATTGGTAGCAAAGAAGTCACAAGAAGTTAGAAGTTCCTTAGAAAAGATAACAGTGAACTACTCGGGAAGCTAAAGTCCTGGACCTCCAAGGTGGAGTTTTTAAAAATACCGTCACTGCCACGAGCTAATAGAGATAAATAAATGGCTTACAAATTGGTGCAGGAGAGAAGGGTTTGGGTTCATGGAGATCTGGGCCAGCTTCTCTGGTAACTTGCGACTGAGCAAATTAAATACTGACAAAGCCCCCGGCCGGATGGCATTCATCCACGGATATTAAGGGAGTTGAGGTCAGTAACTGACAGACTACTGTATCTCCTCTTCTTAGACTCTCTTGTAACAGAGTTGATGCCACAAGATGGAGGATGGCTGACATGGTACCGATATTCAAGAACGGTAAGAAGGTGGATTTATACAACCACCGCCGGTAAGCCTGACATCAGTAGTGTGCAATTTTTTCAGGACATTATAACAGATTATAACAGATGACCTGCAGAGATATATTGCAGAGAATAATGTAAGAACTGACAACCAGCATGGATTCGTGAAGAATAAGTCGTGTCTAACTAACATGTTGGGTTTCTATGTGGAGGTTAGTGCGAATCTGAATGTCGGTAATGCGGCCGATGTGATTTATCTGGATTTGCAAAGTCATTTGATACCATACCACATAACAGCCTTATACTGAAGCTACAGAAGCAAGGACTGGGAGAAACTATATGCACATGGGGAAAATGGTCAAGGTGGCATCTCCATGGGGTCAGTGATGATGATGTCTGTAAAGTGCTGTGGAAATTAATAGTCTTATATAAATAAGTAAAATGTGTTAATTATTTTCTTGAGCGGGTTGCAGGAATTCTGTCTACCAATCAATCGGTCAGTCTGTCTGATTGTCTAGCTGTCTGTCATGCTGTCATCTCTAGATTATCCATCTGGACTTTTTCTTATTATCGTGTTTATAAGTTTTTATACTGGACTCCAATAATATTCGTTTTTTTTTTAAATTAAAAATTCTGCAAATTCTTGAGTAGACAGCTGAAAAAAAACTTACCCCTTCCTCTGCCAGTTCTTTCTGTAAAAGAAAAAAATATATATATTAGGGGACATGAAAAGTTTTTCAAAATACAAATTTTTTTATTACACATACGTTGTACATTTCAGGAATGTTTTTAAAGGAAACGTGCAAATGATAATATACAAAACAAAAACCTTACGATTACAATTATCATTTGAAACGACATTTAAAATGATCAATATGTGATAAGGTCTGAGTGGCACCATCCACTCTCAGTTACGCAGTTTTATGATGCAATGGTATAAGAAGAGTATCCATATAATACAGACCACATGCCAGCATTGATTTACTTCCACTACTTTCCATCACATAGTCATAGCACCCACCGCATACAGATTCATACAGCTCCCAATGAGATCAATAGTAGCTTTATCGAATTATTTCTCCTTAGAGTTGGCCATGGTCAGCCAAACTTTTATCATGTAACTACATGAAGCTCTGATATTAAAAAGATATAATTAAAAAATGTTTTCTGCCTCTGGGAACCTTTTTTTTAAAATTTAAATACATGTATTTGGGGCTAAACCTTGTATTTGCCTTGTATTGACAGCCCTTTCATTTGATGAGCACCGTGTAATACCTCATTTACCCTGCGGAGGAGCTGCAGGGAGATCGAACACTTGCTGCCTCTTACCCTGCACATTACAGATGGTCAATGAGAATCCCAGAAGCAGAGTAGTCAGTAATCATCTCATCTTTTGGGCACTTTTCTAAGAAAAATGGATCGTAAAAAGCTGAGAATCCCTTTAACTTACCTAAAATTTGCCTAATTGAATGAAAACGATGCATAAAAAGAGACAACAAAATCCGGTCCAATGTTATCTTCTGATATAGCACAAAGAATGAGAACATTATATTGGTGAAGTCTGTGAGCCTCGCTTACATTTATAATGTTATTTGATTTAAAGGGATGTTTTCTTAAAGCGTAGAAGTCATAAATTCTGGTAGTGGTTCAAGATCACAGATGATCTTTTTATTTGTATCAATTACATATTGTGGGCGACGCATTAATGCAATTATGCCAGTTAATAAATTGTTGAGGATTTATTTTGTAAAATATGTACACTGCTTCCCAAATTAGCAGACCGCTGAGATTGTACAGTATGTAAGAGTTTGTTTATGAATCTTAAAGGGGTTGTCCACTATTTAGATGTTTATGATCTATCCTTAGAATTAGAGATGGTGCAAAACGATTTGCAGGACCAACAGGCTCGTCGATAATCTGTAGCCCTGTGACCCACCTCCTATCTGATCACATCCCTGGCTCCTTTTTTGATTAGCTGGCCTGGTGCAATGTCATTGACATGACACAAATATGACTTTGCAGCAGGCCGGCTAATCAATAGAGGAGTTAGTGATGCTAGCCGATAGAAGGCGGCTTAGAGGGTTGCCTTCCGGTGGCCAGATATTACTGATATGGCCGCTGGACCAATTCCTGAGAATCAATTATCACCATCTCTGCTTAGGATAGGTCATCAATATCAAGCTGGAAGGAGTCCGACATTCGGCACTTCCTCTCTTCAGCTGTTTGCAGCACTGGTTTCAGCCAGAGCCAGATCAGCACAGTTCAATTCATGCTGTAGTAATTGTTCTCAGTGCTGTAGCTCAGCTCCTGTAGCTCAGTTCTTGTAGCTCAGTTCCTGTAGCTCAGTTGTTGTAGCTCAGCCACTATAGCTCAGTTCTTGTAGCTCAGCTCCTGTAGCTCAGATCCTGTAGCTCAGTTCTTGTAGCTCAGTTCCTGTTGTTCAGTTGTTGTAGCTCAACTCCTGTAGCTCAGCTCCTGTAGCTCAGTTCTTGTAGCTCAGTTCCTGTAGTTCAGATGTTGTAGCTCAGCTCCTGTAGTTCAGTTCTTATAGCTCAGCTCCTGTAGCTCAGTTCTTGTAGCTCAGTTCCTGTAGTTCAGATATTGTAGCTCAGCTCCTGTAGCTCAGTTCTTGTAGCTCTGCTCCTGTAGCTCAGATGTTGTAACTCAGCTCCTGCAGCTCAGCTCCTGTAGCTCAGTTCTTGTAGCTCAGCTCCTGTAGCTCAGCTCCTGTAGTTTAGTTCTTGTAGCTCAGTTCCTGTAGTTCAGATGTTGTAGCTCAGCTCCTGTAGCTCAGCTCCTGTAGCTCAGTTCTTGTAGCTCAGTTCCTGTAGTTCAGATGTTGTAGCTCAGCTCCTGTATCTCAGCTCCTGTAGCTCAGTTCTTGTAGCTCAGCTCCTGTAGCTCAGTTCTTGTAGCTCAGTTCCTGTAGTTCAGTTGTTGTAGTTCAGTTCTTGTAACTCAGCTCCTGTAGCTCAGTTCTTGTAATTCAGCTCCTGTAATTCAGTTGTTGTAGCTCAGCTCCTGTAGCTCAGTTCTTGTAACTCAACTCCTATAATTCAGTTGTTGTAGCTCAGCTCCTGTAGCTCAGTTCTTGTAACTCAACTCCTGTAATTCAGTTGTTGTAGCTCAGCTCCTGTAGCTCAGCTCCTGAAGCTCAGTTCTTGTAGCTCAGCTCCTGTAGCTCAGTTCTTGTAGCTCAGCTCCTGTAATTCAGTTGTTGTAGCTCAACTCCTGTAGCTCAGTTCTTGTAGTTCAGTTCTTGTAGCTCAGCTCCTGTAGCTCAGTTCTTGTAGTTCAGTTCTTGTAGCTCAGCTCCTGTAGCTCAGTTCTGGTAGCTCAGTTCCTGTAGTTCAGTTGTTGTAGCTCAGCTTCTGTAGCTCAGTTCCTGTAATTCAGTTCTTGTAGCTCCGTTCCTGTAATTTAGTTGTTGTAGCTCAGCTCCTGTACCTCAGTTCTGGTAGCTCAGCTCCTGTAGCTCAGTTCCTGTGGTTCAGTTGTTGTAGCTCAGATCCTGTAGCTCAGTTGTTGTAGCTCAGCTCCTGTAGCTCAGTTGTTGTAGCTCAGCTCCTGTAGCTCAGTTCTTGTAGCTCAGTTCTTGTAGCTCAGTTCTTGTAGCTCAGTTCTTGTAGCTCAGTTCTTGTAGCTCAGCTCCTGTAGCTCAGTTCTTGTAGCTCAGCTCCTGTAGCTCAGCTCCTGTAGCTCAGCTCCTGTAGCTCAGTTCTTGTAGCTCAGTTCTTGTAGCTCAGCTCCTGTAGCTCAGTTGTTGTAGCTCAGTTCTTGTAGCTCAGTTCTTGTAGCTCAGTTCTTGTAGCTCAGCTCCTGTAGCTCAGTTCTTGTAGCTCAGCTCCTGTAGCTCAGCTCCTGTAGCTCAGCTCCTGTAGCTCAGTTGTTGTAGCTCAGCTCCTGTAGCTCAGTTGTTGTAGCTCAGCTCCTGTAGTTCAGTTGTTGTAGCTCAGCTCCTGTAGCTCAGTTCTTGTAGCTCAGTTCTTGTAGCTCAGCTCCTGTAGCTCAGTTGTTGTAGCTCAGCTCCTGTAGCTCAGTTGTTGTAGCTCAGCTCCTGTAGCTCAGTTCTTGCAGCTCAGTTCTTGTAGCTCAGTTCTTGTAGCTCAGCTCCTGTAGCTCAGTTGTTGTAGCTCAGCTCCTGTAGCTCAGTTTTTGTAGCTCAGCTCCTGTAGCTCAGTTCTTGTAGCTAAGCTCCTGTAGCTCAGTTCTTGTAGCTCAGCTCCTGTAGCTCAGTTCTTGTAGCTCAGCTCCTGTAGCTCAGTTCCTATTGACGTGTATGGAGTCTATATCCGGCCTCAGCTTGAGTTCTTAACAGCTAATAAGTGGGGGATCCAAGTGTCAGATTCCTACTGATCTGATAATGGGACCTCTCCTATGGCTATGCCATTAATATCTCAAAAGTGGAAAACCCTTTTAAGGTGTCCGAAAAATTAAATAGTTGTCAACCAGATGCCTGTTCAGCCATCATTTATGCATTTTAACCATATCATAAATTTGCATGCACATGTCTAATGGCGGATTATGTCCCCCGAACCCAAAAGGATGGAGGTTAAGATGCAACTTGATATATTTATTGCCCCCAACATCATTTGTCAGTGATACCATTGGGTCCTCCATACACATAAGACAGTTAACTGAAACTGCCAAAATGACAGTCATATATGAGCCTTAGGGCAGGTGTAGATGAGTGTGCACTTGTCCAATTTTTTTCTTTGGACAGTCTGTTTCAGGAAAAAATGGCTGCATTCTTGAGTTTGATCCCATATTCGGATCACCATACAAATCAATGACTGCGGGGAAAACTGTTGTCAATTCTGTTGTCAAGCTCCCTCCTGTGGTCATGAATGGTACTTCGGCTGGTTCTGTCCATGGGCTTCCTCTGGTGGTTGTGAGTGGAGCTGCGGCTTCTGAGTTTCCTTCCACAGGTGACGAGGTTAATTCGTTAGCTGGCTGCTCTATTTAACTCCACTTAGATCATTGCTCCATGCCACCTGTCAATGTTCCAGTATTGGTCTAGTTCTCTCCTGGATCGTTCTTGTGACCTGTCTTCCCAGCAGAAGCTAAGTTCCTGCTTGTTTTTCTCTGGTTTGCTATTTTTCTGTCCAGCTTGCTATTTTGATTTTTGTCTTGCTTGCTGGAAGCTCTGGGACGCAGAGGGAGCGCCTCCGCACCGTGAGTCGGTGCGGAGGGTCTTTTTGCGCCCTCTGCGTGGTCTTTTTGTAGTTTTTTGTGCTGACCGCAAAGTTACCTTTCCTATCCTCTGTCTGTTCAGTAAGTCGGGCCTCACTTTGCTAAATCTATTTCATCTCTGTGTTTGTATTTCATCTTTACTCACAGTCATTATATGTGGGGGGCTGCCTTTTCCTTTGGGGAATTTCTCTGAGGCAAGGTAGGCTTTATTTTTCTATCTCTAGGGCTAGCTAGTTTCTTAGGCTGTGTCGAGTTGCATAGGGAGCATTAGGAGCAATCCACGGCTATTTCTAGTGTGTGTGATAGGATTAGGGATTGCGGTCAGCAGAGTTCCCACGTCTCAGAGCTCGTCCTATATTATTAGTAACTATCAGGTCATTCCGTGTGCTCTTAACCACCAGGTCCATTATTGTCCTTACCACCAGGTCATAACAGAAAACATCGCACTGCGTTCGGATGCCTCATAGCATGGAGAAGATGGAAGAATTTGTTTTCTCCATCTTTTCCTCATCCAAAAGAATCAGATCACACTAAGATCAATCTCTGATTATAGTTTGTGCCATGGAGCAATTGACTAATGTAATATTCAATAAGTTACAGTTTTTTGTGTGATGGGTGCTTCCACCATATACTAGAATAAATTGTATTTTTGGGTAATTTTAGGTTTATATCAATACATGACAGTGAGGTTGTTACTTACCACTTCCTTGAGGATTTTATCCACCATTTCAGTTTCTTGCAAATGGAAGACGAATCTGGTGGCAGGCACACTAGCCAGGAGACGGAGTTTTGCAGCATTTGCTGCCTCTTTGGCCACAGATGTCATTCCAACAGTGAAAAGCTTAATATCATGGTTTTTGGCATTGGCAGTAGCAGCAAATATATCAGGATTTCTGGGATGGTCTACCCCATCAGTGAGAAGTATGGCCACCTTCTGACTTTTGTGCGTGCCTTCATTCATATACAGCTGGGTTAAGTTTGTGATGGCGTAGGAGGTGAATGTACCATGGCCGATATATGCAATGGGTGAGATCCGAGCTTTAAAGTTGTCCGGTCCCTTCCAGTCTCTGAATGTCTGTTCTATGAGCACTGTGCTGCTGTACTGTAGTAATGCCATCCTCCAGCTGAACGGCCTCTTGGATTCCAGCTGAATGCCCTTTAGCTTGTCCACCATTTGTAAAACAAATCTTTTCTCCTGGTTGTGATTATACTCCTTAGCGCTTTCTGAACTGTCCAGAAGGAAAGCCATTTCCAGAAGGCAGTCTTCGTCTGAAATCACAAAGCATGTACTTAGATGATGATAGGGCAGCTACAGAATGCGTAATCTGCAATTTTCAGAATTCCATTGGAAGTGAATGGTTACGTTTCCACTCCCTGCGGAATGATATGGGGTACTGATCTGTATAGTTTAAAGTTCTCAGAGATGGCTTTACATCGATCAAACATTTATGACTATTATTCACCTGTCTCGGATTAAGCGCCGGGCCTTGCACTCTTCTCCTAACGCCAACTCCATCTGTACTACTCCATGCTGGGTTCCTTGGGTAACTCTGCAAGTATCTCCCAGGGCCTTTAAAGACCAGCTTAGGCACCCGTGTGTGCCTGTGTTCAGGAAGCATTGCTTTTAGCTACCACATTTATTACACAAGTCTGCCTCATCATCCACTTCTCTAAGCTCCATCCAAGTATCTACTCACTTCTTCAGCAAATGACTGCAATCTTCAAATACTTTCTACCTCAGTCCTGTGAATCCTGGTGCTGTTGCCTTTTCAACTGATGCTACAAACTTTCAGATAATGAACTCATATCTGCTAATACAAGTGCTGTTCATATCTTGGTCTATGCAAGTAAGGTATCTAGCTACATCTCTGCAAGCAAGTTACCAGATTGCCTATACATCAATTACTTCTGTGTGTAACTGTATCTCTGCAAGCAAGTCACCAAATTGCCTATGCAACAATTTTCCTGTGTGCAACTGAATTTCTGCCAGCAAGTTACCAGATTACTTATACATCAATTACTACTGTGTGCAACTGTATCTCTGCAAGCAAGTTACCAGATTGCCTATACATAAATTATTTCTGTGTGTAACTGTATCTCTGCAAGCAAGTTACCAGATTGCTTATACATGTGCTGCTGCCATGTACTGTATATCCTCACACCTGGCTCTGCTTTATCTGGTGCTTTCTGTTCTGCTAGTCTGTCTGCAGTCCTGCATGCCTGCTGTCCTAGTTCTCGCTTATCCAGTTGTCATCTGGCAAGTTTGCTCTGCTGCACCAATGCCTCTGACCGTGCTGCTCCCCCTGACCTATGGCTTAGAGGATCCATCACACAAGGTGAGCTCATAACAATGACATGTACTGTGGATTAGTTTAAAGTCTTAGCTGTTATAGGATGGGTGATAACTTGCTGATCGCTGGACTGAGATCCTGAGAATGAGACTCTTAAGGTACCTTCACACATAACGATTTCGTTAACGATATCGTTGCAACGTCACACTTTTTGTGATGTAGCAACGATATCGTTAACGAAATCGTTATGTGTGACAGCGACCAACGATCAGGCCCCTGCTGGGAGATCGTTGATCGGTGGGGAATGATCGGGACCTTTTTTGGTCGCTGATCACCCGCTGTCATCACTAGATCGGCATGTGTGACGCCGATCCAGCGATGTGTTCACTTGTAACCAGGGTAAACATCGGGTTACTAAGCGCAGGGTCGCGCTTAGTAACCCAATGTTTACCCTGGTTACCACTGTAAAAGTAAAAAAAAAAAAAAAAAGTACATACTCACATTCCGATGTCTGTCACGTCCCCCGCCGTCAGCTTCCCTGCACTGACTGTCAGCAACGGCCGTAAAGCAGAGCACAGCGGTGACGTCACCGCTGTGCTCTGCTTTACGGCCGGCGCTGACACAGTCAGTGCGGGAAGCTGACGCCGGGGGACGTGACAGACATCGGAATGTGAGTATGTACTGTTTTTTTTTTTTACTTTTACAATGGTAACCAGGGTAAATATTGGGTTACTAAGCGCGGCCCTGCGCTTAGTAACCCGATGTTTACCCTGGTTACCCGGGGACTTCGGCATCGTTGAAGACAGTTTCAACGATGCCGAAGTCTTTCCCCTGATCGTTGGTCGCTGGAGAGAGCTGTCTGTGTGGCAGCTCCCCAGCGACCACACAACGACTTACCAACGATCACGGGCAGGTCGTATCGCTGGTCGTGATCGTTGGTAAGTCGTTTAGTGTAACAGTACCTTTATATTGCCCCTTCTGAATAGAGAAGCAGCCGCACGTGCGAGCCACTGCTCATTTCAATCTTTATTGCACTAATCCAAGGAAATGCTTTTTCTGGCAGGCCCATATAGAATAAATGGAGAGTAGTATGCATGCCAGCTATTTTTTTATTAACAGGGATTTGCAGAACCCCATTCTAGGCATTGGTACTTGGCCATGCAGTCCGACACCTACCGATATACAAGTTATCACCTATACTAAGGATAGATGATAATTCCTAAAGATGGGAATCACCCTTTAAGCCTCACCACAGGTTAGATGTGTGATAAATTTCGAAGAAGGCTCTCATTTATAGGGGAAACCTTGGAGAGAACATAATGTACAAATAAATAAGAGTTATTCAAGAGTATTCTATGCAAAGCAGCAGTTCCACTCAATTTACAAATGTTTTACTGAAAATGAAGTTTTAGGAAACCGATATATAAACTTCCTGCTAAAGTTACTTTTACAATTGTTTATTTCTTAGTTCATTTTTACCTTGTTCACTGAGGTTGGTCACCTTATCCACAGGGCCGGATATTAATGCTTTAGGCTTTAATCTTCCAAGTTTCCTCTCTTCAAAATAATTCTGGGCCACAGACGTCTGGGAAATGGCATGTAATAAGAACAAGAACCACCAAACTTGAGGAAACATGATTGTTCTGAGAAGAAAAATGATTGATGAATTAATTCAAGAACAATCCATAACTTCTAGAAAAATAATTTTGAAAAATGCTAAAACTATTTATTAATTAGACAGGGAAATTAAACATTTTCATTGTTTGTGAAGTTTTAGTATTCCAGTACCCCAATTTATCATTTTTTTTTTTTTTTTTAAATCAGCCTCATTTAGAAATAATGATGTAACATCTATATTCGTGGCTTCCTGTACTGACATAACATGGCTAGAAGCCAAAAAAAAAATTCTATTGACCAGGTGTGCGCTTCTATGCATTTCAGCCATTAGGTGGTGCTGATACATTTAGAATATTCTTACATTTTTCTAGTGCACAATGTATACACCGTTATAAAGTTCGGTTTTACACGTATCATTTGTCAGCAAATTTTACAGCAAAGTACACATATCGTAATCAAGAGTTTTCCATGCCTTTGTCATTGATAATAAAAACTCAGGCACTAAAGCACAGTATTGCGTAAAGGTTTTAGGCAAGTGTTGGCAAAAATGCTGCAATTAAATTTTTTCTCACGGTGCTAGCGGGCATCTCACCAAGGTCACAGCAGTTCAGCCCGGTTGGGAACGCAGCCACAGTTACCCGAGGTAACCTCGATGACGTCACTGCCGGTCCCTGAGTCTGCACTGGTTCTCAGCCTGGATGGTTGCATCTTGGCACCGTCCAGGTTGAAAACTTTTTTTCCCCCAGACATGGATTACAGCGTGGGACAGAATTATGGAGAGGTGAGGAAAATTGTTGTTTTTTTAATTTTTGTTTTCTACAGGAGACGAGGACTTCGGTGGAATAGGCGTTTGGTGAGTATAACTGTGTTTGTTATTTTTAAATAAAAAAGTAAAAGTGTGTTTTGTTTTATTTCTAATAAAGTACTTTATTCTTGCTGTGTCTTTATTGACCATACAACTATAGGATTAGTAATGGAAAAGTGTCTTATCGACGCCTCTCCATTACTTAGCCGTGGGCTTGATGTCACCTGACAATACACGGTGATATCAACCCCACAAATATGAACCCCACTTGCCACCACTTCAAGGCAAGTGGAAAGAGCACGGCAAAGCGCCAGAATTGGCGCATCTAATAGATATGCCTTTTCTGGGCATCTGCAGGCAGCTATTTTTAGGCTGGGGGGGCAATATCCATGGCCCATTCCCAACCTGATAATACCACCACCCAGCTGTCTGCTTTAGCAAGGCTGGTTGTCAAAAATGGGGGTGACCCATAATTTTTTTTAAATTATTTATTTAAATAATTAAAAAATACGGCATGGGGAACCCTCTATTCTTGATAACCAGCCTTGTTGAAGCTGACAGCTGAGGGTTGCAGCCCCCAGCTGTGAGTTTTGCCTAGCTTGTTATAAAAAATGCAGGGGAACTCACACCGGGTTTTTTTTAAATTATTTACTTACAACGGAGAAGCTGGCTAATGAATACTCCCATCACCCTTCTGCTCTTGCTGTTATTAGCGGCAGCAGGTGTCTGGTGATGGGAACTGTAGTCCCATCTGCTGACACCAGTGACCGGAGGTAAACTTTATACCTCCGATCACAGCTGAGCGCTCACACTGTCTTTTGACAGCGTGGGAACCGCGGCTCTCTGACCATATATATATATATGAGTTTGTGACTCTAGGTAAGCACCTGTTCAGACCAGATTTATGTTTGGATGTGACGGGCAGTTTTTTGATATTTGTATGTATTAGCCTTTTGACTGAGCACTCCGCCTCTTAGCCTCAGGTGTTTTTAATTGCAGCAGGATTCTACCCCTCCACAGAGATATAGACTTCAGTCCAAGAAAGGATTCACATTAGGTTCCCAGAGAGATGTAATGCAATTCAATTTTCATATTTTATGTTTGCATGCTATAGCACTACAGAATGGTACCTTATCTATTTGATTCATAGGAGTTGGCGACTCTAGGTAAGCACCTGTTCAGACCTGATTTATGTTTGGATGTGACGGTCAGTTTTTTTGATATCTGTATTAAATCTATGACCACAGTGAGGAACCTACATCAGTATTAGCTGTTTGAAAGTACATCCAGCTGGTTGTACAAATAAATTTAAAGGCAGATTTATATTTCTTTTATTTGTTTAACTTTGTTTAATTGTAATCTCCCTGTTAAAGGGTCATTCCCCCCCAAAAAAAAGTCCTCTATAGGATAGCTATAACTTGCTGATTGCTAGGGGTCTGACAATCGGGGTCCCATGTATCTGTCCCTATTAGTGATGAGCGAATATACTCGTTGCTCGGGTTTTCCCGAGCACGCTCGATTGACCTCCGAGTATTTGTTAGTGTTCGGAGATTAAGTTTTCATCACCGCAGCTGAATGATTTACAGCTATTAGCCAGGCTAAGTACATGTGGGGGTTGCCTGGTTGCCAGGGAATCCCAACATGTAATCAAGCTGGCTAATAGCTGTAAATCATTTAGCTGCCGTGATGAAAACTTAATCTTCGAACACTAACAAATACTCGGCGGTCAATCAAGCGTGCTCCGGAAAACCTGAACAACGAGTATATTCGCTCATCACTAGTCCCTATGCATTCTTAATGGAACTGCCAGAAATAGCTGAGTACAGCGCTCCACTTTCTCTGGCATTCCCATATTCATATAAAAGCATGCACGCCTCTGCTCCATTCAATATAGGGCCTTAGAGCCATTTCTTGGTGATTCAGGAACCTCAATCTCAGGATCTCTGGGGGGGTCTCGGTGTTTGGACCACCAGTAAACAGCAAGTTATTCCCTATGTTTGTCATAAAAGATATCTTATTTTGGGGGGACTATGCAAATTGTCCCTTCAGAGAGGAAGAGGACTAGAACTCTAGTTCCACCTATAGGAAGTACTTTTAGCATTGCTACTTCCTTTAGGCAGCACTAGAGTTCTAGTCCTCTTCCTCTCTGAAAAGAAAATTTGCATATTTCCCAGAGGAGCATTGTGGCTTAAAAAAGTCTCCTCACCTCGGTATGTCAGGTTTGACATGTCACTCTCCACAAGGAGAAACATTACCAGTTGGATTTTTGGGGAATAACACTTTAAAAAGAACCTGACAGCTGATTTATGCTGACCAAACCACAAGCGGCATGTATCAGATACTGACTCCATTGTTTCAGCTAGGTATGCATTACAAATTACGTATACACACATAGGGAGAGACATGTCACTCAGGGGTATGGCAGGGAGAAGCAACCATGGATTGAGTTACTGAACTTGTCACCTGAACCATGGTCCACAGCCGGCTTTTAACGAAATGTTACCTTTGAAATGCCATACGGTAAAACAAACTTGCGTAAAATTATAGAGCCAGTGTCCGATTCATTGTGCCCTTGGTTTGGGCACAATGAAAACTTATTACTAGTTTATTAAACTTTAAGGCTATCACAGGTATTCTGGACTTCTTTCTAAGAATGCCTCCAGATATTCAGGACATACTTGTGTCTGGAATCTGCCACATAGCCGATTAGTAATGCAATGATACACATATTTTAGAAGCATGCGATAAAAAGAAATATATTCCCAGATTAAGCTTCATATATCAGCCCTAGAGCTAGAGCTTCAGTTCACATGTCTCAGGGGCAAGTCCGTGGTTTTGCTAAGAATTTCTCAAAGCTGGCGGTCATAAAAATTGCAAAAATGTTCGAAACCGTTTCAATCGTCTTGTTTAAACCTGTGTTGCCTTCCATCTTATAGAACTATCATATTTTATGTAATCATGATTACATAGTGTCATATCAAGATATGTCTAGTAATAAAATATAGTGATTGATGTTTATATAAAATATGTATTGTAATAATTGTAAGAATGATCAAAAGGAAAAGTTATAAAAATAGATGGTAATCTTGCAACTTCCTCGCTATCATTTCTTTAAGTCTTTATTACCTAAAATAAATGTATCCTTGTGCTGTCCACTACGCAATGTCTCTGGGAGAACTGGTTAACGTCTCGAAGAAGCACCATTACAGATTCCATAGGCTTTGTTACCCCATTCCATAAGATGACCTAACTAAACTTTACTCCACCCGACGGCAAAAATTAGCCTCTATGTCCATTATCCTGTATCTTAAAACTCTGACCTAGAAAAAGTGTCTTGTGACCAAGGATACATGCCCTGCCAGCTATCCCCTTGGCTATGTCCCTGTTCTGGACGGTGCGTCTTAATGGTTGCATTGTAATAAATTAGCAAAGAAAGTATCGATGTATAACTAGATAGATGTGCGATTGAGGTGTCTAAGAAAGCAGAGTGACAACTCCCTAATCCCTAATAAAAACCTGTGCTCCCTCTACGCTCGGTTTTCTGGAAAGGAAAAAGTTATACCAACATAATAATGAGAATAATTGGCCCAATTACAGTTCTGCCTTTTTGCAACATGTCCCACTTTTACAACTGAGAAGAAACAGTATCGGTAATCTGCAGGTTCTGTCAAAAAGTCACAAGCTGGATGTGTGTCAAAACGTTCTTTATTCATACAACGCACTTTGGAATAGTGTTGACTCCTTCTTCAGGTACATTATAACAAGAGACACCTCCTAATTGTGTTGATGAGTGCTCTGTATTAGAGTATTGTCACGGTGATACAGCGACAGAGAGGGGGCATAAGATTGTGGCTTCTGGTTTCATGAACTCCTGCACTGGTTAGAAGTAATTCACCATTTTATTAAACAGTGCAGTTTTTTTTCCTTGCTGGCAGTGCAAGAGTTAATCTGGTCAGTTGAAGCTTCCTACCTGGATTGTTCAGTGTTGGCCACTCCCCTCTGCTATACATTCTCAACACCGGCACTTAGGAATTGCCAGTGTTAGTTCTTACTGCCTGGTTTGGAGTTGGAGTAGTAGTTTGTGGTTGGAGTTGGCGTTTGGAGAGTTGTTAAGGAGATTGTTGCTTGTAGTTTTGTCTGTGTATACATCCTCATATTCTCCTATTTTGTTTCTCCTTCCTATAGCGCCCCACTCTGTTTTTTGGTGAGTGTATTTTGTATGATTGTTATTTTCATTTATCCCAGTCCATCTTCCCTTGTTTGTCTGGTTAATGTATTCCCATACACTTTGGCTTTCCGACACTCTGGGTGGTGGAGGGGGCAGATAAGGGTCGATATAAGAGCATAACAAGGCACATGAACCTGGCGCCTCCACCTTCAGGAATAATCCGGGGGACAGGGATAGACTTGGGCCCCCTTAGTTCTAGGGACCTGGTAACGCACACAGTCCTAAGGCACTGAGTGACAAGTGCTCTATAGAAGTTATTATTCCTTCATTGTAACTATCGAGTACTTGGCAGTGACTAAAAGCTTGCCATGGTGTCTATCATTCCTAAAGTTAGCAAAGTACCGTAAGTCTTTTTCAAAGAGGTTTTGTCAGCAGGTCAAAAGTGAACAGTTTTTGCTCTTAATTTATGTGCTCCTCTGAGTCCTCTTTTTTCTTAAATCCGCTTACTCATTTATTCCTACTCTTCCTGGCCTTTACTAAATGGGTGGGGCTCACAGGGTAATTATGTAGAGCATCCTAAAAACATGCCCCAATAGAATTCTGTAAGCTAGTCGCTATGCCTCATTGTAAAGAGAATTTGCACTAAATTAATGGATCCGTATTGCTTGAACCAATTGGCGGATTGAAACAAAAGAAAAGGGCATAATCGGGTGCAGTGGGAATAAAATAAAAAAAATTGGCCCATGTAAATATGGTACTGGACAACTAATGAATGAGCTCAATGGCTGACTGCAACTTTTATGGGACCTACAAAATATAATTTCCAGTAGCACATCCATCCTAGGAAACACGGGGTATGCTGCAAACGGTATGCAAAGTACACGGGAACCAATAATCGTATCAGTAATTGTTTGCCCTATAATATTTTGCAAAAGAGCCTTTAAGCGTGCACCGATGTGGATGTATAAGGGTATGTGCACTCGTAAAGGAGTTAATTTCTGCACCATTTCTGCCTCTCTTGGCAGGAAAAGCGTAGAGTAAAATAGATGTGCTCATGTTGCATTTTGATGCATTTTTTACATGTGTTTTTGTTGCTTATTTTTCCCCACTCATTAGTATTGGTGAAGTGCTGAAAGAATTGACAAGCTGTGGATTTATACCTGCATCAAATCTGGAAATCAAAAACAAGCAACACGTGCACGAGGCTTCAGGATACTCATTCACTTTGCTGACAAATCTGTGCAGAAGAAAAGCGACAAAAACGCAACAAATCTGCCAGGTGTGCACAGGGCCATAATTGTTATTATTGTTAATTGTAAGAATTTGGTTTCCAGACACATATTCTGCCTGACATAAATGTCTTTAGAATGAGGCAATAATTAGATTAATTAATACTTAGACTGCTCTTTTAGGACTTTGAACTTGGAGCTTATAATTGGGAGAAGCTTAGAGAATGATAATTTGGAGAGAAGATGAGATGTGAACCAATTATGGGATATCAAAATACATATTCCAAAGTAATCATTGCTTAACTATTCATTTAAATGGTTTGCATGAGACAAAAATCAAAGGTGTATTTCTTTTCTCAGAAACAGCGCCCCCTCTTGCCCATAGGCAGCATTTGGTATTGCAACTCAACCAACTAAAGCTAACACGGCAATATTGAGCACAGCTGATGGACTGCAGTGACTGTGAACTAAGAGCAGACCCTTGTCTTTCCATCTCAGATTTCTGTACTCACGTACCTCCACCAGATTATGTCTTTATTGCATTAAATCTGAACAATACATAGAGTGAACATTGCATGTGCAAAGTAATGGAACTGCTGGAATGTTCTGTTTGATGGCGATGATGAGGATGGTCTTTAATATGAATCAAAATGTAACAAATTTTCTAATGGAATAATTATTGTTTTTGATTTTATATAGAAATATTGTGATTATCTACTCACTATATCGGCCCCTGGTGTTCGATTGATTCCTTCTCAGAATGTCCACCTAATGTGTCCAGTGCTGGATGGTCTCACATGCTCAGTAGCCCAGTCAGACCACCCAGATCCTCCGGTACATGTCCAGTGGAGTGATTTTTACTATTGTGCAGACCAGCCCAAAATAACCAGCACATTATAAGTGGCAGAGGGCGTCATAACAGATAAGTGGCAGCAATATCTACATGAAGGTACATTTATAAAAAAAAAGTAATGTATATATATATATATATATATATATATATATATATATATATATATATACACAGCAATTAAAAAATGTACTGTATATTTTTGCAACATTTAGCAGAGTTAAACAATATCTAATGATTGGACAAGCTATTTAGCCAGCACTAACAGCTAATAATAATAATAATAATAATATCTCACAGGAAAAAACATAACCTGCCTAACATAAAATAATAATAATAATAATAATAATAATAATAACAATAATAATAATAGCTCACAAGGGAAGAACATAACAGCCCAACATAAAATATTATTATTATTATTAATTTATTATTATTATTATTATTATTATTATTTTTATTATGTTAGGCAGGATATGTTTTGTCCCCTGTGAGCTATTATTATTATTATTATTATTATTATTATTATTGGTAGTAGTAGTAGTATTTCATGTTAGACAGGTTATGTTTTCTTTTCTCCCTTTTTTATAGTTACATAATTAATGACATACTTATTCCCAAAATGGTACAGTATGCATGTAAGTTAAAGAATCTATTTATTTTTTATTTTATTATTTATTTTATTATTTGAGGCAATTTGTAAGTAAAAGTAGCCAATTTTTTTTTTGCCAAAATAAGCCTTAAACGCAATAGATTTCAGTACGTGGCTATAGCCAAGGAACAGCAGAAAATGGTAAAACGCCATGATTACTAAATCCCGGATGAAAGGTTTTACCTGTGGATGAAGCGATGTGTGATGAGATCAGGGGCTGTAGGGAAGGAGCCGGGCTGCAGATGTTAATAGCCACAGGGTTTCTTCCCCATGTTATTGCTAATCCTCCTCTCTTAGGTCTGCACAGAAAACTTCTCTTAATTTAGTCTTATAGGTGTGGGCTGGACGACTCGTGTACTTGTCAGAAAAAGCTGAAATATTGTTAACATTGGGGGGCTATGCAAATACACGTATGAGGAGGGTCTGTACATTTTAAGGTGTGACACAACTTTTCTTCAAAAGTTTTGGAACCATGAAATGCCTAAAGCAGTCTTCAGGAATATTTCACAAATTACCTGTATGGAAAATATTCAGAAATATATTCATCAAAGATCGTTGGATTTTCCATTGAGCCATAAATTGTAAAATTGTCAAGTTTTATTTTTCTAAGTTCCTTTTTACTCTATATGTCAGTGGGTGTCACCAGTGTAAGGATATTTATTGCTGTTAGACAAGGTAGAGATGTATCTTACAGATCAATGAAGGAAACATTTAGTAGGGCATCTATCATCAGTGCAGACCGCAGAGACATAGCGTGAAGCTCCTAGGCCCATTGGTGCCGCCACGCTCTGTTTCATGCTCCCTGCGGTTTGGTCTACATGTATCAGGTGAAAGGTTCCCTTTAAGGGCTTTTTTTTATGTGTTTTTATGTCTCCATGGGCAACATACATATTTTGTATTATTATATTCATGGTAGTTAAAGGGGTTTTCCACCCCTGATGACATTTTCTGCAACTCCTGCAGCTTGCCGAATCTTAGCGGTGTGTAATGTACACACTGTTAGGTCGGGGTCACACTCAGCGTAGGGAAATACGGTCCGTTTTTTACAAGCGTAATATGCAGAAATGATCCCAAAACAGTGATCCGTATGTCATCCGTAGGCAGGGTGTGGCTGCGTATTTTACGCATGTCATCCTCCGTATGTAATCCGTATGACATCCGTAATGCGTTTTTTTTCACGCAACCTTACAAAATGGACATTGAACTGTTTTGAGGCTGGAAATTAATTTAAATCATCATCAGCAACCCTATTTATTGCCTCTACAACAGGTGAAGCCCTCCCACATGGCCATTTTGTTGCTGTGCTTGTGTTGGTGTTTTGGTGGTACTTTGGCAACATGTGACCTCCTGCATTTCATCCCAACTCAGCGGGTGTTATTTAACTGGGTGTTGTCAGGCCGCTTTGGCCAGTCATACCCCGTGATAGTGGATCCGCGAAGGAGCAGAAGAATGTGGGTGCATCCACTTTTGCGGCAACGCCTCACTAAAGGGCATTTTCACAGGCTGTATTCAGCTCTGCGGACACATCCGGACAAATTCTTTCAGTACTCTCGCATGACAATACCCATCTTTGACATCTTGTTGGAGACAGTACGTCCAGGAATAACGTATCAGGATACCAGGATGCGGAAATGCATATCCGCAGAGGAGCGTCTTCTCCTTACCTTACGGTATGTATTCACCATCCTCTCATATGTATGTTGATGATGTTTTTTTTTTATTTTGTATTTCCTAGCAGCTGATTTAAATTATATTACTAAATTAAACCAAAATCATATGCAAATAAGTAGTTATTGTAAACTGTAAGTAGCCAGTGTAGATTTTGGAAAGTACACTGGTATCCTGCCTTTTTATATCCTCATATTACTTGGCTGTACTATGCTTTCTATCAAGCATTCTTACATTGCTAATATTTTTGTTGTTGTGTGCTTTCAGCTTCCTGTCAACTGGATTGTCTTATGCCGGAATCCATCTCGAATTTCTGATTGGGAGGTCCACTATTTCCGGCATAGTGCGGGATACATGAATTCAAATATGGGAAAAACTACACGAACTTGTGGTGCCGGAGCCCAAAAGGGAGGATTGGGTGAAAATAACCCATGGATTTAAGGACACTTGTGATTTTCCTTACAAGCCCTGGATGGGGAACATATTAGGGTGTAAAACTGCCGAACTCGGGCTCCCAATTCTACAATTATAAGCAGTTTTTCTCTGTAGTTCTGTTAGCCGTAGTTGACAGTCACTACAGGTTTATAATTGTAGATATTGGGGCCTATGAAGACTCTAGAGTCTTGAATTCTTCCATTATGGGTCGGCGGCTATGTGAAAACCAGTTGACCTCCCACCACCACGACAACTCCCAGGCTCCAATGCTGAAGCAGTCCCTTATGTACTTGTGGCAGATGAGGCCTTCCAGTTGACCAGGCATGTCATGAGGCTTTATCCCAGTCGCAACCTGGACCACCGGCAGCGGGTGTTTAATTTGAGACTTTCACGGGCGCGGCGACTGGTGGAGTGCACCTTTGGCATTCTGTGTGCCAAATGGCGGGTCCTCCAGTCTGCCATTCTTTTGAGTGAGGTAAATGTTAATGAAGTAATAAAAGCTTGTGTTGTTTTAAACAACTTCACAAGAATTCATGAGTGCTCCTCAGCTGATAGTGGTGAAGGCATGTTGGCCAATGTGGGTAGGCCTACACCACATGGCCTTCCTCAGCGGCATCCCCTTTCTGGCCTAAAAGTTAGGGATATTTATACAAATTATTTTGTTTCTCCTCAGGGTGCTACTCCCTGGCAAGATAATGCTGTTTCTCTTTTGTAATTTGTTACTTTATATATATATAATTTGATCTAAAAAGAAAAAAATACTTTACTTACTGAACTCTGTGTGTTGTTTTGACTTAATTAACAGATGGTTAAGAACATAGTATTTGTGGATAATGTAATAATGATTGGTCAAACAAACTTAAGTTGGCTTTTGACTATATATTTTAATTATAGCAAAAGCCTTTTCTTTTGTTAAACATCATATTACTATCATATCGTTTTTTTGCCAGTGAAACTTGGGATAACAAATTTTTAAACAAAAGATAACAAAGTGCTATCACAGCACAATAAAATAGACACCGGGTTATTAACCAAAATTGTAAACAACAGAAAATTATTTGTACAGATTTCTGTAGGTTGGTGGACTTTGTTGGCCCAATTGTCCTTCACCCTGTGTGGATGATGTCTGGCCCTGATCAAAATGCTGGCCTTGCTCATATTGGCTAGTTGTGTATGGCCCATAAGGGTTTTGAGTATGGGCCTCATGAGTATGGGAATATGACCTTGACTCATACCCCCCACAATATGGCCATGTCGACCATACCCAGGTTGGGACCAGCCTCCAGCACTGGGTCTGCACAAGTGGCCATATTGGGAAGGTTGATGGTAGGATGCCATATGGAAAGGTGCTGGCCTTGGTGGGTTTTGTGTGGGAATGTGTTGAGGTGTAGGCACACATGGAGGAGGTGCTTCAAATCCCTGTTGAGCATGCACCTGTTGAGATCTTGGAAGGCGCATGACGTTACGTGGTGACAGCTGCTAACTCTCAATGTACTCAAACAATTGATATGGGTCATTTGGGGGGTGCATACATCAATAAGGATCTGAATACACCCTCTCACACGTAGCCTCACCTCACAGGCTAGGGGATGGATGTACCGGGCAAGGCTCCTCGCATAGGCTTCCTCACCCTCATTCTGAGCAGCCCTGGCCAGACAATTAAGGACCCCAGTGTCCACATTTCTCCTACTTTCCTGAAGCTCTCTCCTTCTGCGGCCACGGCGTGAAGTGACAGCAGGCTGTGGGGAGGTCTCCAGTGGAACAGTAGGGCTGCTGCTGTTTCCAGGATCACCCGCTCAGTGTCTCTGCTGGATGGCAGGCTATATAGTCGCATCATGCAACAATGCATCATGCCATCTAGATGTAATAGAGTTAGACGTGTCGATGGCAAAATTGGATTATTATCTTCTTGGCGCACAGTGGAGGAATATGGTTGTTTTTTATTTTTATTCTTTTACAGGAGACATTGCCATCAGAGCATTGGGCATAGCGATGAGTATAGGTGTTTTGGTTAATTTAGAGTCAATAAATGAGTCTGTGTCATTTGTTCAAATAAAGGACTTTATTCTTGGTGTTATTTTTTTTTTAAATTTGACTATGGGGTCAGTAATGGGTCCGTCTTATAGACGACTCCCCATTCCTAACCCCTAGGCTTTATGTCACCTCACAATACAATAGTGACATCAACACCAATACTATCACCCTACTTGTCGCCGCACCAGTGCAAGTGGGAAGAGCGAGGCTAAGTGCCAGATTTGGTGCATCCTATGGATAAGTCATTTCTGATGCGGTTGAGAGCTGATGTTTTTAGTCTGGATCATGGCCTATAACTATTGCCCCTTCTTAGTCTATTCATATCAGCCTGCAGCTGTCTGCCTAGCCTTTGCTGGTTATTAATTATAGGGGGACTCTGCGTAATTCTTTTGGGGGTCCCCCATTTTAATAACCAGTAAAGGCCAAGTATACAGGTGTGAGCTGATATTAATAGCCTGGGAAGCTCTAAGGGTATTACCCCTTCCCAGGCTATAAACATCAGCTGTCCGCTTTCCTTTTGCTGGTTAATAACATTTCAGGGGACCCCACACCATAAATAATTTATTTAGTAATAAAATACATGTGCAGTAAGCTACACAAGCACTGTACTAATTATATACTGTATGTGACTGACATATTTATATCTATAAATGCTATGTGTATATATCTATTCTATCTATTCTATTCTCTTGGGTCACACTCTAATTTGTAGATTGTGAGCCCTTGCGGGCAGGGTCCTATCTCCTTCTGTACCAGTCAGGAATTTTATTGTTTAATATTACTGTGCTTGTTTTTTATTATGTATACCCCTCATCACGTGTAAATCGCCATGGAATAAATGGCACTATAATAATAATAAATAATAATAATAATTTTACTCTACGCGGCAGCTCAAATGCCGGGTTTTCAAGGACATGGAGGATTTAAAAATTGGACTGCACTCGCATTGTCCGAGTGCCGTGCAAATTTTTTTTATCACACTCATCGGCTTGCATTGGCGAGTCTCGTCCGAGATATGAGGACAATCGCAGCATGCTGCAATTATTTTTTCAGCCCAATCTGAACCAAGAAAATAATCGGAGATGACCGGGGACTTATAGACTAACATTGGTCAGAGGGCAATCTAGTTATTTATCGGATTGCACTCATCCATTTTTCTCGCAAATGAGTATGAGCCTTTAGAGTGAATATATGATTGCTTTATGTGTATTTTTGGGTGTGCACTTCACTGATATAGGGGTTAGTCTGGCGCCCAAGGTTTGAAAAGTCGCTTAATCTTGTCTCAACTTAAGGAGAATATTGCGTCTTTTGACGTTCTATATCCATTTTCACCTAGCTCGAACGAAGTGGACGGAGCTGGAGCAGAACAGGGGAGTGGTAGCATTTGCTATGGCACAAATATTACTCCAGCAGGGAATGAAGTAGGATTTGTGTCGAGGCACGCACCGAGGTGCACGCCAGTAGCCTAACACTCCTGATTCATGAAGAGGTGAACACACTGCTCCTCATTAAAGGGAACCTGTCACCTGAATTTGGCGGGACCGGTTTTTGGTCATATGGGTGGAGTTTTCGGGTGTTTGATTCACCTTTTCCTTACCCGCTGGCAGCCTGCTGGCCGCAATATTGGATTGAAGTTCATTCTCTGTCCTCCGTAGTACACGCATGCGCAAGGCAATCTTGCCTTGCGCACGCGCAGTATGCTTTGCCCAACTGCGGGCAAAGCTGAAAAGCATTAGTGCGCATGGGCCAGCGCACTATGTCCCGGAACACAGCTAAATACTTCTGGGACATAGTGCGCCGGCGCATGCGCACTAATGTTTTTCGGCTTTGCCCGCAGTTGGGCAAAGCATACTGTGCGTGCGCAAGGCAAGATTGCCTTGCACAGGCGTGTACTATGGAGGACAGAGAATGAACTTCAATCCAATATTGCAGCCAGCATGCAGCCAGCGGGTAAGGAAAGGGTGAATCAAACACCCGAAAACTCCGCCCATATGACCGAAAACTGGTCCCGCCAAATTCAGGTGACAAGTTCCCTTTAAGACCAGCGTGAACCATGCTGGTCTTGATAAATCTGGCCTTTTGACTTTAGAGTAATAGTGTCACGCCGTGACGGTCTTTGTGACCTCAAACTGTACTGTAACTGGGACCCTAACTATCCCTTTCCTGGAGATACTCTTGAAGGTAGAGAGGCCCAAGTGTCCGACCTTACTATGCTTCTGGTAAAACCCTGATCTGTCCCCTCCCCCACCCCACGAGGCCTGGGACAGAAATTTAAGGTAAACAAGCCAAAAAGACAAAGCAGGAATAAGAGAAAACAACAAATAACAAACATTCACTGTAGGTAGAGAGAGATATAGGGAAGGATAGGAATGTAGGAAAGTATACACCCAAAAACAGCAGGCAACAATCTCCAGTAGCAACAACGATCTCCAATTCAGCACAGCGTCTCCAAGGAGCTAGGAAGCAATGCTCTCACAGGCAAGACAGAGAAGGTCTGGCCAGGTTTTATAGGGAGAGATAATGACCAGATCAGAAGCAGCAAAAATGGAGTGTATGACCAGCAGAGAAATGGTCGTTAACCTCTTCAGCACCAAAGAAAACCAAATCCATTTAATATGGGACCCAAACACACAGGCTAAATGGAATATCTGCAATTCACAATGCGCAGTGATCTTCTAACCCCAGATCTCCCAGGAGGACATGACACACTCGTGACAAATTGGTTTAGAAAAGTTTAAGAAAACTCGTGGAAGACTAGTTTACAAATTAATTTATTGGATGTCAAATAAGTGCCACATGTAAGGTTTCAGTGAAGGGAAGCAATGCCACTGTCAGTAAGCGCTGTCTGGTAGGAAACCCAACTGCAGTGCCAAGGAACGCCATGGTTAGGACAGCAAAATTATATGAGCTGTGTAGCCATAGGCATCTAGTTTTGAAATTTGACTTGGCTTGAATTAATCATTTTCCTTGTCTATCATCTATCTTATCAAGTTTATCTCAGCCTTGACCCTTCACACTGAAAAGCAGAAGGGTTCATCTAATTAGGTACCTGACATATCTGGTTTGAGTTACAATACATTCCATCATATTCCAAAATGTATCTTGCATTATAGCTGTAAGTCTGTACTGTAAACCACTCAGTGCTGTCCTATTAATCAGCCGGGTTCCTTGGAACCAAATTATTTCAATGTTTTTTCCAAGTTCATTTTTAATTGGCTTGAGTTTTATTTTTTCCATGGGTGGGTGGGGGGTGGGATCGTTAATGTAGCACATAATGTAATCCTAATGTAAGTGTGAATATGAGAAGATGAGATTATCCATAGTTATTGGCAAGGCTTAATTGTCATTGGGTCCTATGCATGGCAATTATGCAGGTCTCACATCAACATGATGAAAGAGACATTTTTGGCTAGGATGCACAATAGCAGAAACCACTCCAATTCTGCTGTGGCGCCCAAGGGTCCTGGTCATCACAGTGGCATTGCTTTCCCCACGGGGAGAGTGATCTTACGTTTGGAAGCGATGACAGAGATTTTTTATCAGGTAACCACAATGCATACAACATGTTCACACTCCAGGCCAGAAGGGGGAGCTCTAAGCCTAGTTTAGGGTGAACTCCGCTATAAATACATCCTGATCTGGAGGGAAAGAGTTCAGTTTCAGATCAGAAAGTGAGAGCCACAGAAGAGCAGACCGACATAGAGTGTCAGAAGGTGTGAAGGGGCCTGTAGTCTGAAGTACTGCAGCCCCTGGAGGAAGAGACAGACAGAAACCCGAACATTGTTCAGTGAGTGTGCAGGAGAGTGAAACACAGGATAGGAACATCAGAGGAGACCAGCTAAGATCAGGCTGCCTCCCTATGAAGCGCAGATAACCGGTAGCCGGACCACCGAGGTTGTAAGGACTCTACGACTTACAGCAGAGAGACCGGCAGGACAGCTGAATTGCAAGTTATCTGTCCCCACACACACCTGAAGACACGGTGACACCTTTAGAGCCCGGGGCATGCTAGAGTCCCTATAAACAGGCCCAAGTCACCAGTCATACGGGTTATGTTCTATCCTGTGCGGGGGACAGAGAGAGAACACCTGCGAGGACCTTATCTGAAGCCATAGACAGTGATGGACTACAACACCACGGCACTAGAGGAAGGCTTTTAACTCCACTTAGTAAACGGGACTCTGGATTCGCTTCCAAGCCAGCCGGACCCTGCCTGCCCTGTGATCTGGTGCCCTGGACTGTGGCTGCCTGAAGTCTTCAGTAAACAAGGTAAAGAGACTGCAAACCTGCGTCCTCGTTCTTTACTGTGCCATTCACCATCTTCCATCTACACATCGGGAGCCCTGGGGATATACTTCATCTTTGGGAAGTTATACCATCTAGCTGCCATAACATTTACATCACCCCAGAAGACCCCTTAAAGCAGCGTCAGTCCCCACTGACCGAATACCACAAGTGGCGTCACGAACATAAACTTTATTCTCTTTAAAGACCTCTCCCTTTTACAGGGGCGCCCAGGGCCACGGACCGGGTCACAGCCACCGTGACATCCCCCTGTGAACACCGCACTTGGTACCGACTACCCCACGGCCCTGGCAGGGCGACTCACTGCCTTAAAGGGAACTTGACACCTGATACATGCTAACAGATCCATGAGCAGCATGGATGAGATGGTGGCTGCGCGATTCCAGCCATATATGTATAAGGGCACAGTCAGACGGACCGAGGTTGGAACGCAGTGTACCGGCCAGTCGGCGGCTCTCCCATCCCAATCGCGACAAGTGCATAAATACATAAAGCCGTCGGTTGGGGGAGCCAGTCCGAGCATTGCGTTTCAGTCTTGGTCAAATTTATATGGTCATCTCTGAAAGGATACGGAATTTTAGAGAAAACTATAGTTTCATAGCCATAGGTTATATAATTTAATGTTTAAAGCTCATTTTGTTTGGTCAGAATGCTTCCTTAATTTAACTTTAAGCTGCATTAGTAAATACATTTGTACCTGTGCATTATATCACTTGTACTTGACACAATTGCTCTAGGCAGCTCCCTCTGAGTATTAGATCCTTCCTATATTGCATAAAATATACATTTCCAAAATTTGCACAAAATTTATTAGGGAAAAAAAACATTAGGAGATTCAGGACTCTAAGTATTCACGGTATGAAGCATCTGATCAGATGTTATGTCTATTTCTTTGCTGTATCCATTTGACAGCGGGCATCGGACAAGCCAGAATATAAAGCAGAGTCGTGCCGTGATTCATCTTGTATCCAACATGCTGAAACTCGCTGTCTCAGCGTGAAATCCATTTACAGAAGGCAATGTGTTTCTAACATTTAGCCCTTGTTCTATTGCCTCTGTCAAGCAATATACAACTTGTTTGTGTAGGCTATTATACCTTTATGTTTGTTTACTTGCCTTTTTCTTATAGCACCTTATGTACAAGGAATGTAAATCTTCAGATCTGAAGTGTTGCCTTAGAACTTTTTTTAATGGATGCGTCCAAAGAAAATTCTGTTTTACTTACAGACCCTTCTATTCCCAGTAAAACTGCTCGTAAAATGCAGCTGTTTTTAATGCTTGAAATATTTCACTATGTATTTAGCAGAATGGTGTTCTTTAATACCAGGGCCAGCTGTGGCCAGGATAGGTGCGTTATTCCAAATTACAACCTGGAGGCTAAAATAGTTTTGTAGAATGGAGCTGTCATTGAAGAATGCACCTCTGAAAGAGTTTGAGCTTCAGATTTGTTTGCCACTAGGCTTCTGGCTGCTGAGGTTTGAGGTGGCCTCAGTCTTGCATGTTTCACTGATTATTACTGTATCTAAAAAAAAGGCTAAAACTGGTCACGTATAGACTGATATATAACTCATAGTCCAGTGGGACCAACTGATCATTTCAGGTTGCTTTCTTGCGTACGCAAGTGATTCCAACCATGAACTGTTAGACAATCTTGGTTTCCCGATGCGGTGGTCAAGGACCAAGGCATATTCAATGGGAAAAAATAAAATATATATTGAGCCATGAAGTCAAAGCAATGTATGCCTAACAGATATTTAGTTTTATTGATGTGCTTAGTTTAATTTGAAGCTTATTCATATTATAGTAGATAAAATTTGACTTCATAAAAACCCAAATGTCAGGGGTGAGGTTAAGAGTTATAGGATGTGAAGGGGTAGCTGTCCAAGCTAAGCCTTGGCCTATCTGCCACATAACAGGACACCAGTATGTTAAATGGCACTTGGCATAGGTAGGGTTCGTGTTATAGATTATGAATTGAGATCTAGAACCTTCAAGTCAGATGATGATGACTTTATATATTTCTTTAAATTAAGAAAATAATCAGTTACTTCTGCTGTGTTGGAATAAGTCACCATGGACAGTTATCGTGGTGGTTGAACATCCTGTTTAGACTATGTCACATCTGTCCAATCTGTGGTATGACAGATACCAATGGTTCCTGCCTGAACCCACAGACCTATAGTTGTCTCAGTCAGGATTCCATTGTGGTATATGACCGGCGAAAATTGCTCTACTCTTGCCAATAAGTCTGATGAAATTTTAGAAGAAGGTTATCTGAGTACAGCCTCTACAACCGAGCCTTAAGTTGCCTGTATACATTGGATACTGTTGACAACAATGGCTTATTTAGACTGTAAAGCATGATACTCAACTGGATTGAGGAAATGAATGAGTGTTTGTGAGTCGCCCGTCAGGACAGTGGGGTACTCGGTACCGGTCACAATTAAAGGGGTAGTCACAGTGTCAGCGACCTGGTCTGTGGCCCTGGGTGCCCAAGTAAAAGGGCCGTCTTTAAAGGGGTTGTGGAAATAAGGAAAGTTTGTGACACCACCTGTGGTTCTCGGTCAGAGGTGACCGACGCTGCTTAAAGGGGTACTCTGGGGGCGATGGTGCTGCAGCAAAGATGGTGTCACTTCCCACAGGTGAAGCGGTGTCCCCAGGGCTCCCAGAGTATTTGGCAGGGATAGTGAATGCCGCAAATAATTGGAGGACACAGGGTTGCAGTCTTTACCTGGTTTACTGAGATGGTATTCAGCCTCAGTCCAGGGAACCGGTAACAGGTGTAGCTGGAGTCCAGGCAGCCTGAAAACAAGTAAGGATCCCTTTGGCAGGTCAGGTTAGGGGCCTTCCACTTCTGCGCTGCTTTCTGGTCCCTTGCTGCCTGTAGTCCTAGCAAGGTACCCCTTTCTCTCTCCTGTCCTGGGACAGGTACCTGTACGGCAGGCAGCCTGAGCTGTTCACTTGGGGTCTCTGGCACGGTGACTCCAGGCTCTAAATTGCTGCTGTGCCTCAGGTGTGGTGTATTCAATTTACGTGTAGTCCTATGCCCTCCGGTTCTGCTGGGGGGCTTGCAGTTCCCCCACAGCCTCGGGCTCCCGGTACCTGGTTTCTGCACTCTGGCTCAAGCAGGCCTACTCACAGCCTCCTCTAGCCCTGGATCTCTCCTCTGCTCCTTTCCTGTCTGCTACCAACTGTCAACTCTCTGCTTGTCTGCACCAGACTAACTGACTCCTCCTCCAGACCAGGCAGTATATAGGGAAGTTCCCCTTAAACTGGGTTTAGAGCTCCACCTTCTGGCCTGGAGTCAGAAAATGTTGCATGTATGATTACCTGCCAAAGGGATCCCTCCTGTCTCCAGGCATGGCATTACCCTCCCCAAGAGGAAGGCAATACCACTGTGGTACATGAACTCCTGGGGTGCCACATTTGCTTAGAACGATGAACGACTGACAGATGTTCATAATCATTCAAAACACCTGTCGGGAGTGTTGGATATTTTTGTCTGATGATCTGTGCTATATTGAACCTCTATATTGGCCAACATAATCTCAACTGAGTTATTGGATCATCACTGAATGAGCGATCATTCGACTGATGATTGCCGACTCATTTTTATCTAATGTGCTTGGCCACCTTTACTTTCTTGGGCCAATGCCCTTTTTGTATAGGACGATAATGGGGTATAGGATTAGAAAAACATGGCTGATTTCTTTTTTTCTAAAACAAAGCAATGTCTGACCATTGGTTGCATGTCATATTGACACTTGCACATAAATGGTGGACATGTGAACAGCCGCATAGGCTATAATGGGTTCACGTTCTATCTGTGAAATACACATATACAGTGCCTACAAGTAGTATTCAACCCCCTGCAGATTTAGCAGGTTTAATAAGATGCAAATAAGTTAGAGCCTTCAAACTTCAAACAAGAGCAGGATTTATTAACAGATGCATAAATCTTACAAACCAAAAATTTTTGTTGCTCAGTTAAATTTTTATAAATTTTAAACATAAAAGTGTGGGTCAATTATTTTTCAACCCCTAGGTTTAATATTTTGTGGAATAACCTTTGTTTGCAATTACAGCTAATAATCGTCTTTTATAAGACCTGATCAGACCGGCACAGGTCTCTGGAGTTATCTTGGCCCACTCCTCCATGCAGATCTTCTCCAAGTTATCTAGGTTCTTTGGGTGTCTCATGTGGACTTTAATCTTGAGCTCCTTCCACAAGTTTTCAATTGGGTTAAGGTCAGGAGACTGACTAGGCCACTGCAACACCTTGATTTTTTGCCTCTTGAACCAGGCCTTGGTTTTCATGGCTGTGTGCTTTGGGTCGTTGTCTTGTTGGAAGATGAAATGACGACCCATCTTAAGATCCTTGATGGAGGAGCGGAGGTTCTTGGCCAAAATCTCCAGGTAGGCCGTGCTATCCATCTTCCCATGGATGCGGACCAGATGGCCAGGCCCCTTGGCTGAGAAACAGCCCCACAGCATGATGCTGCCACCACCATGCTTGACTGTAGGGATGGTATTCTTGGGGTCGTATGCAGTGCCATCCAGTCTCCAAACGTCACGTGTGTGGTTGGCACCAAAGATCTCGATCTTGGTCTCATCAGACCAGAGAACCTTGAACCAGTCAGTCTCAGAGTCCTCCAAGTGATCATGAGCAAACTGTAAACGAGCCTTGACATGACGCTTTGAAAGTAAAGGTACCTTACGGGCTCGTCTGGAACGGAGACCATTGCGGTGGAGTACGTTACTTATAGTATTGACTGAAACCAATGTCCCCACTGCCATGAGATCTTCCCGGAGCTCCTTGCTTGTTGTCCTTGGGTTAGCCTTGACTCTTCGGACAAGCCTGGCCTCGGCACGGGAGGAAACTTTCAAAGGCTCTCCAGGCCGTGGAAGGCTAACAGTAGTTCCATAAGCCTTCCACTTCCAGATGATGCTCCCAACAGTGGAGCCAGGTAGGCCCAACTCCTTGGAAAGGGTTTTGTACCCATTGCCAGCCTTGTGACCCTCCACGATCTTGTCTCTGATGGCTTTGGAATGCTCCTTTGTCTTTCCCATGTTGACCATGTATGAGTGCTGTTCACAAGTTTGGGGAGGGTCTTAAATAGTCAGAAAAGGCTGGAAAAAGAGATAATTAATCCAAACATGTGAAGCTCATTGTTCTTTGTGCCTGAACTACTTCTTAATACTTTAGGGGAACCAAACATAATTCTGGTGGGTTGAGGGGTTGAATAATAAATGACCCTCTGAAAAGACTTTTCACAATTAAAAAAAAAAATAAACAAAGAAATAACATTCTTTTTTGCTGCAGTGCATTTCACACTTCCAGGCTGATCTACAGTCCAAATGTCACAATGCCAAGTTAATTCCAAATGTGTAAACCTGCTAAATCTGCAGGGGGTTGAATACTACTTGTAGGCACTGTAAGAGAGACAGATGTGTGAGATAAGTCTTAGGGCTCGTTCAGACAAGCGCATTCAACATCCGTGCGCTGTCTATATGCGTAACAGGTCACATATGGACCGCACAAGAACCAATGAAAGTAATGTGATCATTCAAATGAATATTTTTACACTTGGAGCGATGGTCTGTAAGTAAAGAAATTGCACCCTAGATCGATAAGACTTGCCCATTATAATTCAATGAATCCTTTAAAAACAGGTCCATATGTTAAGGGAACTTAATTACATGCAGGCACATGAAGAACCTTCTGTCTTCAACTCTTATGATTCTATGCTCCACTACCTTCTAAAGATTAGATTACAAGAAATATTTGCCATCTATTTAATTCCTATCCTCAAATTTATGAATTTGGTATTGACTGCTCCTGCCAGAGATTCAGCTGCTCCCTGTCAACAGAACAGCAATTTCTCTTCCTGTTGACAGGGCGAGACTACTGGTGTCATGCTGATTGACAGCCGGCTTCCGCTGCCTAATTGGTTGAAGCTGGTTGTCATTCAGCAGTGGACAATTGTCATCTTCAGAACCGATTGTTCACTGCTGAATTTCACGGCTCCCATTTTCACAACTTGGGCTTACTAGATCCCATTGGTCTTTAGTATGTTACTCATCATTTATTGGTGAACAAATAAAATAAAATGAAGCGTATTCTGATACTGTGATCTATCTGGCATTGGTGTGTTCATTGGCAACTGCTGCCTTGACCTTTGTGTGGTCTTTATGTAATTTCACTCCAATCTATGGCATGTACATGGCTGACCTTTTATCTCCATTGACCTGGGACACATCCTACACCTGTGGAGCAGAAACAAATCACCACGTTGTCACCCAGGAATTTTCTACTAATTGGCGTCAGACACATTTTCTATCTAATAATATAAGAAGAGGGAAGGTGGCTGCAGAGCTGAAGGATGCCCAATAAAGACAGCCGAAACAACGAGATTCTTCCTTTGAAGGAAAGGTGCTGTTCTTGGAAAAGAAGAACTTATTTCCTTATCTTACATAGAACAAGCCTCCATCCATGCCCCTTTATTCAGAACTTTATACTGTTCCTCTTAGTTGACCGAAAGTCAACCGTTACAACACAGCAGGCCTTGTAAACCAAAAACACAATCGGCATGGAAGAGAACTGCCATGCCGTGACAAATTCAGCATCCCTTTAACAACTTAGCATCCTCTATAAATAAGATAAACAAATATTATTTTATATATATACAGTAAAGACCAAAAGTTTGGACACACCTTCTCATTTAAAGATTTTTCTGTATTTTCATGACTATGAAAATTGTACATTCACACTGAAGGCATCAAAACTATGAATTAACACAAGTGAAATTATATACTTAACAAAAAAAAGTGTGAAACAACTGAAATTATGTCTTATATTCTAGGTTCTTCAAAGTAGCCTCCTTTTGCTTTGATGACTGCTTTGCACACTATTGACATTCTCTTGATGAGCTTCAAGAGGTAGTCACCGGGAATGGTCTTCCAACAATCTTGAAGGAGTTCCCAGAGATGCTTAGCACTTGTTGGCCCTTTTACCTTCATTCTGCGGTCCAGCTCACCCCAAACCATCTCGATTGGGTTCAGGTCTGGTGACTGTGGAGGCCAGGTCATCTGGCGTAGCACCCCATCACTCTTCTTCTGGTCAAATAGCCCTTACACAGCCTGGAGGTGTGTTTGGGGGTCATTGTCCTGTTGAAAAATAAATGATGGTCCAACTAAACGCAAACCGGATGGAATAGCATGCCGCTGCAAGATGCTGTGGTAGCCATGCTGGTTCAGTATGCCTTCAATTTTGAATAAATTGCCAACAGTGTCACCATCAAAGCCCCCCACACCATCACACCTCCTCCTCCATGCTTCACGGTGGGAACCAGGCATGTAGAGTCCATCCGTTCACCCTTTCTGCGTCGCAGAAAGACACGGTGGTTGGAACCAAAGATCTCAAATTTGGACTCATCAGACCAAAGCACAGATTTCCACTGGTCTAATGTCCATTTCTTGTGTTCTTTAGCCCAAACAAGTCTATTCTGCTTGTTGCCTGTCCTTACCTAGCAGCTATTTTACCATGAAGGCCTGCTGCACAAAGTCTCCTCTTAACAGTTGTTGTAGAGATGTGTCTGCTGCTAGAACTGTGTGGCATTGACCTGGTCTCTAATCTCAGCAGCTGTTAACCTGCGATTTCTGAGGCTGGTGACTCTGATAAACTTATCCTCAGAAGCAGAGGTGACTCTTGGTCTTTCTTTCCTGGGGCGGTCCTCATGTGAGCCAGTTTCTTTGTAGCGCTTGATGGTTTTTGCCACTGCACTTGGAGACACTTTCAAAGTTTGCCCAATTTTTCAGACTGACTGACCTTCATTTCTTAAAGTAATGATGGCCACTCGTTTTTCTTAGCTGCTTTTTTCTTGTCATAATACAAATTCTAACAGTCTATTCAGTAGGACGATCAGCTGTGTATCCACCAGACTTCTGCACAACACAACTGATGGTCCCAACCCCATTTATAAGGCAAGAAATCCCACTTATTAAACCTGACAGGGCACACCTGTGAAGTGAAAACCATTCTCGGTGACTACCTCTCATCAAGAGAATGCCAAGACTGTGCAAAGCAGTCATCAAAGCAAAAGGTGGCTGCTTTGAAGAACCTAGAATATAAGACATAATTTCAGTTGTTTCAGACTTTTTTGTTACGTATATAATTCCACATGTGTTAATTCATAGTTTTGATGCCTTAAGTGTGAATTTACATAGTCATGAAAATACAGAAAAAAATTTAAATAAGAAGGTGTGTCCAAACTTTTGGTCTGTACTGTATATACCGTATATATTAATTTAACTTGTATAAGCAAATAATAATAATAATTGGGGACAGTTGCCTCCATTGGCAAGATGGCCAAAGGTCAGTTAACACCCCTGTAATTCCTTTTTGAATACCAAACCATCCACACCCCCAACCTCTTGGGCAGCCGCTTCACTTTTCCACATTTTTTATTAAACCTTACCACACCTCGTTTGCAGTCCTAGACCTCATCCTTAGTTACCAGGGTCTGCTATATTTCCCACCATATTATACTAGATATGACTCTTGGCGACAAATGAGATGTAGGTGGGAGACATGGGTTGCAGACCACAATTTGAGCACAAGTGGTCTTCTCAATTACAAATACTATGGGTATCTATCTGTTAGAACATGGAAATAACATTTGAGCCTATTGGTAATCCACAAATACTCAAAGGATCTGCAGAAAATATATTATCATGCAGCTAACTAACCAGTGGCGCACCATCCAGAGGGCAATGCGGTGAGAATTTGGCATCTGGCTGAACACTTTCCTGACGGTAGGTGGCATCATTTGGACGCAGTGTGTATACTGTCACACCATTTCACTGTTTGCCTCAGTCAGTAAAATGGCTGGATACACCCCTGGTATCAATAACTTTGCTGCCATTTGTAACTTTTCTAAGCAGATTCCATTTTTTTCAGTTGCAGGAATTTTACACGCTGACTATATTACAGACTCAGCATTTCATCACACGGCACATTTTTTTTCCTGAAAATAGATTTTTCTTTATGTGGCTCCTACCCTCCAAATACAATGTTTCCCAGGTGTAAATCTGTCCATAAAGCTTAGTTGAGCCTCGGTAATTTTACAGTTAGACAATTACAACATACAGACGTTTCCTTTACAGAATTCTAAGTATGTAAATGTCTCTGTGCATCTCAAGACTTGTAGTTAGAGGAAACAAAACCATGCTCATTAACCAAAACTTTCTTGATTACAATAAACAAAAAAGTTGCACTCTGTAGTGGTAAAGCATGTCAATATGAAATATATGCAATATGAATAGCAATACTGCCAGCGACAAGGCGGTCTCAAATCTGCTGGGTCCTAACGTGTCTAGTATGAATACCTCCATAAGACTGAAGTCTGAATTCCTGGGTAGATGTGAGCACCTCTCTTCAAAGTCTGATTTTATGGGTAGGTAGGACCCTGTTGCAATTAAAATCCACCAAATGCTGGAGGGCGTAGTGATCGGTCAGAGAGCTAATATACAAGTAACAAAAGACTGACTGGCACTTCCAAGCTAATGTGAACAGGTGCATACTAGGAGCAGCCATCTCTATATACAATAAACAAAAAAGTTGCACGCTGTAGTGCTAAAGCATGTCAATGTGGAATATATGAAATATGAATAGCAAAACTGCTTCTGGATACCTGGAAAGATGGCTGCTCATAGTATGCACCTGTTCAGATTAGCTTGGAAGTGCCAGTCAGTTCTTTTGTCATTTCCTGATTGCAACTATGGTGGATCACACTATTAGTGGATGTAGGAGAACCTCAGAAGATGACTGCGCAATAAAAAATCTTTATACAAAGACCAACACTAATATTACCGCCATATGGTGACCATATAGTGGTAGATACCAGTCCTGCAGAACATGTAACAGGTCACAGTATACAGGGTGGGCCATTTATATGGATATACCTAAATAAAATGGGAATGGTTGGTGATATCAACTTTCTGTTTGTGGCACATTAGTATATGGGAGGGGAAAAACTTTTCAAGATGGCTGGTGAACTTGTATATAACTCATGAAAGAATAAAGTTACGTTAAAACCAAGCACACCATTGTTTTTCTTGTGAAATGCTCAATAAGTTGGATGTGTCCCATGACCCTCTTCCCATTGGAAAAAAAGTTGGATCCAAAATGGCCGACTTCAAAATGGCCGCCATGGTCACCACCAATCTTGGAAAGTTTTCCCCCTTCCATATACTAATATGCCACAAACAGGCAGTTGATATCACCAACCATTCCCATTTTATTTAGGTGTATCCATATAAATGGCCCACCCTGTAGTTACAGATGGTGACTTACAGCTGACGTTCTTTTAGATGGAGTCATTCACTTTTCCCGTCTTTTCCATCTGGCCCAGACCGACATGACAACTTCTCCATAAATATACAAAAAAGGTTGCACTCTATCGTGCAAAAGCATGTCTAATCTGAAATATATGAAATATGAATAGCAAAATGGCTTTTGAACATTAGGAAAATATTTAAGAGACGCTTTGCACAGAATTTGATATAATCAAATAGTGTGAGCCCATCAACCGTCGTCAAGGTGGTCTCATAAAACTGATGGGTCCCTGACCCCCTGTCCAAATGTGAACACTTACCGAAGGCCAATGTCTGTATGCCTGGGTGAATGTGGACACCTCTGTTCAGCAAAGCCTACATATGAGTTGGCCAGGACCAAGTGTGATGAGATGCAATTAAAAACCACATGGTGATGGGAGGAGTGCTGAGTCAGTCAGCTACCATAGATGCGCACTCCTCCCATCACCATGTGGTTTTTAATTGCATCTCATCACACTTGGTGCTGGCCAACTCATATGTAGGCTTTGCTGAACAGAGGTGTCTACATTCACCCAGGCATGCAGACATTGGCCTTCGGTAAGTGTTCACATTTGGACAGGGAGATCAGGGACCCATCAGTTTTATGAGACCACATTGACGACGGTTGATGGGCTCACACTATTTGATTATATCAAATTCTGTGCAAAGCGTCTCTTAAATATTTTCCTAATGTTCAAAAGCCATTTTGCTATTCATATTTCATATATTTCAGATTAGACATGCTTTTGCACGATAGAGTGCAACCTTTTTTGTATATTTATGTATGGAGGTAGCTCCTCCTGGTATGCACCTATTCACACTAGTTTGGATGTGCGAGTCTTTTTTTTGGCATGACAACTTCTCCAGCCAGTCAAAGTAAGTAAGAGCAGTGTCTACAGTAGGTGAAGACATTCAAAGATGCTTTATTCCGCCATAGATACAACGATTTGACCTGTAGCAGGTCTTTATCAAATAATTTGATGAAATACGCTAATAATGCCCACTGTGTGCCTCTTTTATAGGCACAATGACCAGAGTGTCCCTATACAATAAGTGTACACTTAAAATTTAGTGTACTGAAGGTTTGGATTTCTTTTTCCCTTAATAAGATCTTCATTTAAAAACAGCATTTTGCGTTTGCCTATGTTATATTAGTTTAATATTTGCATTTGTTTGGTGATCAGAAACATTTAGGCTATGTGCCCACGTTGCAGAAATGCTGCGGAAATGTCCACAGCATTTCCCCAACTCCCTGCCGCGGGTAAAACGCATGCAGAATTCACATGCAATTTTCCGCAAAACACAAGCGTTTTTAGCTTGCAGAATGCTTGCGCTTTTCCAAGCGATTTGAAGCATCGCTTGGAGAAGTGATTGACAGGTTGGTCACACTTGTTAAACATAGTTCTTGACAAGTGTGACCAACTTTTTACTATTGATGCTGCCAGTAGTGTAGCTACCGGGGGGGGGCAGAGGGGGCCATCGCCCCGGGCCCCGTCACACGGAGGGGCCCTCTCGGAGCGCGGCCGCTTCAGTTAATAAGTAATAAGCGGCCGTGGCTCTCTGATGTATCACATACATGGCGGCATGCTGCGGCGCCGCTGCCTGGTCTCCATCGGAGCGCGCGGAGACTCTGCACGCTGCACAGCAGCCAATAGCAGAGTCTCATTGCAGGGCACGGTGCGGGCTGGAGCCTAGAGCGCTGCTAACCTGAGAGTCGCTGACAGGCTGACAGCGCTGAGGTTAGCTCCACCCCCTGGTGTGCTCCGATTGGTCCACACTGAACTCAGGGTCCTAATGAGCAGCTGCAGCTTTGTGCCAGGAGCCCAAGACAGTGCCTGGCCTGGACAAACTGGAGCTTATCACAGATGGACACTTATAATGTAAGGGCTGCTGCTGTGGAAGAAAATGTTTGTTCTTTTAATGAAATTACAGCACATGATGATAGTATGTTACTATGGGAGTGGGTGAATGTGAGGGGAAGAGGGAGAGCTGAATTAGGGTCGTGGGGGTGGGTGGTGCTGTAGTGGCCTTGTCTTCCATTTCTTGGATTATATGCAATGCAATCTTATCTAATAGTTGCTGGCTGGAGAGGGTGGAGGTAGGGGGCTTTTTATATTTACAGCTTAGGTCTTAAGGTACTGTCACACTGAAACGACGCTGCAGCGATATGACAACGATGTTGATCGCTGCAGCGTCGCTGTTTGGTCGCTGGAGAGCTGTCACACAGACAGCTCTCCAGCGACCAACAATGCCGAAGTCCCCGGGTAACCAGGGTAAACATCGGGTTACTAAGCGCAGGGCCGTGCTTAGTAACCCGATGTTTACCCTGGTTACCTGCATAAACGTAAAAAAAAAAAAAAAACACTACATACTTACCTTCAGCTGTCTGTCCCCGGCGCTATGCTTTCCTCTGCACTGTCAGCGCCGGCCAGCCGGAAGGTACAGCGGTGACGTCACCACTCTGCTTTACGGCTGACCGGCGCTGACAGTGCAGAGGAAAGCAGAGCGCCGGGGACAGACAGCTGAAGGTAAGTATGTAGTGTTTTTTTTTTTTTTTTACGTTTACGCAGGTAACCAGGGTAAACATCGGGTTACTAAGCGCGGCCCTGCGCTTAGTAACCCGATGTTTACTCTGGTTACCAGTGAAGACATTGCTGGTACGATTCTCAGCGGGGTCCCTGATCGCAGTAGCGTGTCAGACACAGCGAGATCGTAACGATATCGCTGGAACGTCACGGATCGTACCATCCTAGCGATCAAAGTGCCACTGTGTGACGATACCCTTACAATAAGCCCCCATACAATACCCATGGCACAAGCTGCACTTTATTTAAGGGGATTGTCTGATGTCATTCTACAAGCCTGCAGTTACTCCTATGTGGCTCCAAAATTGTGAATCTTCACATCGCGCACACTGAGGATTTGCCATTGCCCATATCAACAAGTATGCGGTTTGCATACTTCTGGCATGTTCTAACTGTGCGGCCTCACTCAATAAAAGTATATTGAGCAAGACCAGAAACAGTCTAGTCAGATCGTGGCCAGTTGTACACAAATAGCATACTTGAGGTGACATGACAACCCCATTCCCACATCGGAGACTCCTGACAATGTGCTGTGCACACAATGTGAGGATTCACAAGTCTGCAATCACATAGTCACTGCAGACTTGTAGCATAGAACTAGACAATCCCTTTAAAAATTTCATAATAAACAGCTTATTATTTGTATAAAGCTATTTAAGGGGTTGTGCGTGTTTGGAATAAAAATCTACAGTCACTATATATGACTGCAGACTGGCAAATCATGATAGGGTGCGGTGCCCAATATCATCAGTGTGGTTATGTGACCACATGTTTGCTATGTGCATGTGTCGACTAGATACATTTGGCTTCTCTCAATAGAAGAGAATAGGGAAAAGCCAAAAGAGTCTAGTCAGCACATACAAATAGCATACAGGTCCTTCTCAAAAAAATTAGCATATAGTGTTAAATTTCATTATTTACCATAATGTAATGATTACAATTAAACTTTCATATATTATAGATTCATTATCCACCAACTGAAATTTGTCAGGTCTTTTTTTGTTTTAATACTGATGATTTTGGCATACAACTCCTGATAACCCAAAAAACCTGTCTCAATAAATTAGCATATCAAGAAAAGGTTCTCTAAACGACCTATTACCCTAATCTTCTGAATCAACTAATTAACTCTAAACACATGCAAAAGATACCTGAGGCTTTTATAAACTCCTTGCCTGGTTCATTACTCAAAACCCCCATCATGGGTAAGACTAGCGACCTGACAGATGTCAAGAAGGCCATCATTGACACCCTCAAGCAAGAGGGTAAGACCCAGAAAGAAATTTCTCAACAAATAGGCTGTTCCCAGAGTGCTGTATCAAGGCACCTCAATGGTAAGTCTGTTGGAAGGAAACAATGTGGCAGAAAACGCTGTACAACGAGAAGAGGAGACCGGACCCTGAGGAAGATTGTGGAGAAGGACCGATTCCAGACCTTGGGGAACCTGAGGAAGCAGTGGACTGAGTCTGGTGTGGAAACATCCAGAGCCACCGTGCACAGGCGTGTGCAGGAAATGGGCTACAGGTGCCGCATTCCCCAGGTAAAGCCACTTTTGAACCATAAACAGCGGCAGAGGCGCCTGACCTGGGCTACAGAGAAGCAGCACTGGACTGTTGCTAAGTGGTCCCAAGTACTTTTTTCTGATGAAAGCAAATTTTGAATGTCATTCGGAAATCAAGGTGCCAGAGTCTGGAGGAAGACTGGGGAGAAGGAAATGCCAAAATGCCTGAAGTCCAGTGTCAAGTACCCACAGTCAGTGATGGTGTGGGGTGCCATGTCAGCTGCTGGTGTTGGTCCACTGTGTTTCATCAAGGGCAGGGTCAATGCAGCTAGCTATCAGGAGATTTTGGAGCACTTCATGCTTCCATCGGCTGAAATGCTTTATGGAGATGAAGATTTCATTTTTCAGCACGACCTGGCACCTGCTCACAGTGCCAAAACCACTGGTAAATGGTTTACTGACCATGGTATTACTGTGCTCAATTGGCCTGCCAACTCTCCTGACCTGAACCCCATAGAGAATCTGTGGGATATTGTGAAGAGAAAGTTGAGAGACGCAAGACCCAACACTCTGGATGAGGTTAAGGCCGCTATTGAAGCATCCTGGGCCTCCATAACATCTCAGCAGTGTCACAGGCTGATTGCCTCCATGCCACGCCGCATTGAAGCAGTCATTTCTGCCAAAGGATTCCCGACCAAGTATTGAGTGCATAACTGAACATTATTATTTGTTGGTTTTTTTGTTTGTTATTAAAAAACACTTTTATTTGATTGGATGGGTGAAATATGCTAATTTATTGAGACAGGTTTTTTGGGTTATCAGGAGTTGTATGCCAAAATCATCAGTATTAAAACAATAAAAGACCTGACAAATTTCAGTTGGTGGATAATGAATCTATAATATATGAAAGTTTAATTGTAATCATTACATTATGGTAAATAATGAAATTTAACACTATATGCTAATTTTTTGAGAAGGACCTGTACATGTGGTCACATGTCCGTCTGATCACATAAGTGATGATAGGTACTCATGAGCCATTATTACTGTACATAGGGGGACTCAGGAGACATTATTAAATATGAAGTGGGCACTTAAGAAGCATTATTGTTATGGAGCACTCACAGTATTGTGAACATCAAAGGTGCACATGGGGGCATCATTAATTTTTAGGGCCAAAATGGAGCACTGTTTTCTAGAGCACTTGCACAGGGCAGTAATATTTTAAAGGAGTAGTTTTACCATTCAGATGACACAAAGGGGGGATTTTACTTTGTAAGGGGCACAGTGGTGGGCATTACTATGTGGGGAACAGTGGTGGCATTATTATTTGGAGTAGTAAGAGAATCAGTAATAGGGACACATGCAGCGGCTCAGTATTGGGGTATCAGCAAGATGTGGAAGTTGTGCAGGTTGGGGATAGATGGTGACGGGGCTGGAGATGTGATAGTAAGTCAAATGTGTCTTTGTTGTAATCTCTGCAGCCCCATCGTGGCGATCTGTGCCTGGTTTGATAGACTGGAAAAGTGAACGACTCCATTAGAAAGAGCATCACCTGTAAGTTTCTATGACTGCACTGTAATCGCAGATATGTTCTTTAGGCCGGGGTCACACTTGCGAGTGGGATGCGAGAAACTCACAAGAGTCTCTGGCATCAATACCCGGCACTGCCGCCGGCACTCGGGACCGGACCGTTCAGCTGCATGTATTTCTATGCAACCACACGCTCTGCTCCCGAGAGCCGGTGGCAGTGACGGGTATTGATGCCAGAGGTGTTTGTATAGAGATTTTTAATATCAGTTACAGCCCAGTCATCTGCTGATACTTGATTTATCAGCTGCATCTTTTTGTATTCTTTTTTTGAAGTAGTAAAACATTACTACTTCAAAAAAACGTTATTACATTTTTTTTACATTTTTTCATTTTTGTTACTGATACAGCTGGCACCTTTAGTGTTGGCCTGGAGAACTTGGGGCTTTTGTCCTTGTGGGTTGCACTTATGTTGTGCTGGGCAGCCCACCTGCTCTAATAATGTGGGGTCACTAATAGGCTGAAGCCAGATACTGTGCACTACCTGTGTATGACTGGCGCCCTATGCAAGCCTTATTCGTGTGAATTTATAATATTAAAGGGACTCTGTCACCTGAATTTGGAGGGAACAATTTTCAGCCATAGGGGCGGGGTTTTCGGGTGTTTCATTCACCCTTTCCTTACTCTCTGGCTGCATGCTGGCTGCAATATTGGATTGAAGTTCATTCTCTGTCCTCCGTAGTACACGCCTGCGCAAGGCACAAGATTGCACCTTGTGCAGGCGTGTACTACGGAGGACAGAGAATGAACTTCAATCCAATATTGCAGCCAGCGGGTAAGGAAAGGATGAATCAAACATCCAAAAACCCCGCCCCTATGGCTGAAGATTGTCACCTGAATTTGGAGGGAACAGAGTCCCTTTAAGCAAACACCCTCTCAATGAATGATCGGCGTGTGACTGGTTGTTTCATCAATATTTTTCAAATGGGCATCCTGCTAGTACATTGGTAATCTGACTAGGTGTTTTAAAATATGGCTGCTTTTTTCTGTGATGTTTATTGAATTGGATGTCATGGGAGCTCTTCAGCCAACCAATGACTTGAGCCGCAACTGCACAATGTTACTCAGGTTGGGGGGCCCACTCAGAGGTGTTTCGCCCCCCCTAGCCTGAACCCTTAGCTACGCCTCTGGATGCTGCCTATGCAGCATCAATAGTAAAAGATAGAATATTTAAAATATTTAAAAAAATTTAAAATATGGTTATTCTCACCTTCCCATGGCCCCCGATCTCCTCAGCGGCACTCCCAGTATGTTCCGTTCCCAGGGATGCTTTGCAGGTAGGACCTTTGTGACGTCCCGTTGCGTGACTGCGATATCATCCCAGGTGATTCGCGGAATGCATCCCTGGGAATGGAAGCTGCCGCGTGCACCGCTGAGAGCCGGGAGGAGTCCGGGGGCCATCAGAAGGTAAGTATATCCCTACTTTTTCATTTTAATTCTTTTTTTACATGAATATGGATCCCAGAGCCTGTAGGAGAGTCTCCTCTCCTCCAGACCCTGGGTACCATCCGCAAATGAAGCGCTCACTTTACGCATGGTGGGCATAGCCACATACGTAAAGTGAACGTTTCAATGCAATCTTATGGCTGCGGAATCGCCGCGATTCCGCAGAAATAATGAACATGCTGCGGGTTTTACCGCCATGTGATTCCGCAGCGGGAAAATCCGCAGCATGGGCACAGCAACTGCGGAATCTCATAGGATTGCATGGGAATGCGTTTTTTAAGCATTTTTAAGCGTTTCTGCTGCAGCAAAAAACGCGGCAGAAGCGCATAAAAACGCAACGTGGGCACACAGCCTTAAGTGTGACAAATATGCAAAATAATAAGAAATCAGGAAGAGCAAGCATGTTTTATTATGCATATTATGTGTTTATATCTAATCTGTTAGGTTATATTAGCTGCTTGCTATGAAAATAATGCTACAGCGAGTTTAGCAATCTGTTAAGGAATGCTTCCTCACCTGCGCCCTTCTGGGGTTAGCTGGCCTTTAGGCCTTCCCCTCATGCAGTATGCTGACCATTTCACTTCTGCATTTCTTACACATGTCTGATGTAACGTCGCCTTCACTTATCGCTGGGGCAAGTGTCTTATTATTATTTTTACCAGCAGCTGTAATGAATATCGCACGGGGAAGAAAGTCAGAAGCAGTTGAACATATATCACATCATAAAATAAAAATACAAAGCATGAAAAGTTGACCATCGCCTTAGATTACTGAGGGCCGATTCTTCCCGGTCATCATCTGTAAAAGGAAGGGTTAGAAGTCCCCATACACATTGTTGGTTGGCTGATCTTGCCACAATTAGTGGTTATGGAAAATTATTATTTCATTTTTGTAGGGTTCTTAAAGTGTATGGTTTCCATGCCTAATATAGACTGTGCATATCAATCCTTTAAAGGATCCGATCTCTCTCCATGTGCAGGTATGTTTACCAGGACATCTACACCAATTTTATAATCGGAATACACAAACCTACATATCTTCCCATTTGTATTCTGTTTCCCATATATCAGCTTCATAGACACATATGAGGCGGTTGAGGTCGGGTTCGCAGAGCCCCAGCCAGTTCAGACATTGCGGTCTATATTGGGTCCATGAAATTCAGACGTGTGAAACCGGCCTTATAGTAACTATTAGTCTATGACTGCTCCTCTCATGTTATATTGCTGCAGTGTGCTTCCAATCATTATGGCATATTTACAGTGACAGCGGCAGACACAGACCAAAAACATGTGCATATGTAGAGCACACAGACCAAAAACGTGCATATGGAGAGCACACTGACCAAAAACATGTGTATATGGAGAGAACACAGACCAAAAACATGTGCATATGGAGAGCACACAGACCAAAAACATGTGCATATGTAGAGCACACAGACCAAAAACATGTGCATATGGAAAGCACACAGATCAAAAACGTGCATATGGAAAGCACACAGATCAAAAACATGTGCATATGGAAAGCACACAGATCAAAAACATGTGCATATGGAGAGCACACTGACCAAAAACATGTGCATATGGAGAGCACACTGACCAAAAACATGTGCATATGGAGAGCACACTGACCAAAAACATGTGCATATGGAGAGCACACTGACCAAAACCATGTGCATATGGAGAGCACACTGACCAAAACCATGTGCATATGGAGAGCACACAGACCAAAACCATGTGCATATGGAGAGCACACTGACCAAAAACATGTGTATATGGAGAGCACACTGACCAAAAACATGTGCATATGGAGAGCACGGTGACCAAAAACATGTGCATATGGAGAGCATACAGACCAAAAAACATGTGCATATGGAGAGCACACTGACCAAAAACATGTGCATATGGAGAGCACACTGACCAAAAGATGTGCATTGTTATGTTTGCTAATGACAGGTGTTATGAAGGATATCCAGAAACACAGTGTGCTTAGCGATCAGAGCGCACACAGTGATCTGACAAATACCCAAAAATACAAGAACGAGCTCTGAGACGTGGAAACTCTGTAGACTGCACCCCTGATCCTATCCTAAACACAACTAAAAGCGGCTGTGGATTGCGCCTAACAACTACCTAGGCAACTCGGCACAGCCTAAGAAACTAGCTAGCCTGAAGATGGAAAAATAGGCCTGACTTGCCCCAGAGAAATTCCCCAAAGGAAAAGGCAGCCCCCCACATATAATGACTGTGAGTAAGATGAAAAGACAAAACGTAGGGATGAAATAGATTCAGCAAAGTGGGGCCCGATATTCTAGGACAGAGCGAGGACAGTAAAGCGAACTTTGCAGTCTACAAAAAACCCTAAAGCAAAACCACGCAAAGGGGGCAAAAAAACCCCACCGTGCCGAACTAACGGCACGGCGGTACACCCTTTGCGTCTCAGAGCTTCCAGCAAAACAAAAGACAAGCTGGACAGAAAAAAGCAACAAAAAAGCAAAAAGCACTTAGCTATACAGAGCAGCAGGTCACAGGAACAATCAGGAGAAGCTCAGATCCAACACTGAAACATTGACAAGGAGCAAGGATAGCAGCATCAGGCGGAGTTAAGTAATGAAGCAGTTAACGAGCTCACCAGAACACCTGAGGGAGGAAGCTCAGAAGCTGCAGTACCACTTGTGACCACAGGAGTGAATTCAGCCACAGAATTCACAACAGTGCATATGGAGAGCACACAGACCAAAACCATGTGCATATGGAGAGCACACTGACCAAAAACATGTGCATATGGAGAGCACACTGACCAAAAACATGTGCATATGGAGAGCACAGTGACCAAAAACATGTGCATATGGAGAGCACAATGACCAAAAACATGTGCATATGGAGAGCACACAGACCAAAAACATGTGCATATGGATAGCATACAGACCAAAAAACATGTGCATATGGAGAGCACAGTGTCCAAAAACATGTGCATATGGAGAGCACAGTGTCCAAAAACATGTGCATATGGAGAGCACAATGACCAAAAACATGTGCATATGGAGAGCACACTGACCAAAAACATGTGCATATGGAGAGCACACTGACCAAAAACATGTGCATATGGAGAGCACACTGACAAAAAACATGTGCATATGGAGAGCACAGTGACCAAAAACATGTGCAAATGGAGAGCACACTGACCAAAAAGATGTGCATATGGAGAGCACAGTGTCCAAAAACATGTGCATATGGAGAGCACAGTGTCCAAAAACATGTGCATATGGAGAGCACACTGACCAAAAACATGTGCATATGGAGAGCACAGTGACCAAAAACGTTCATACGGAGAGCACAATGACCAAAAACATGTGCATATGGAGAGCACAGTGACCAAAAACATGTGCATATGGAGAGCACAGTGACCAAAAAAATCCTCAATAGTGTGAATGTAGCTTTATGCGTTTGTGGGGGAGACATTTTATCATTTTTGAATGGGTGCCTGTTGTGAATTCTGTGGCTGAGTTCACTTCTGTGGTCACAAGTGGTATTGCAGTCTCTGGGCTTCCTCCCTCAGGTGTTTTGGTGAGCTCGTTGGCTGCCTTGCTATTTAGCTCCACCTGAGTCTGTCTTCCTTGCTCCTTGTCAATGTTCCAGTGTTGGATCTGAGCTACTGCATCTTTCCTTGGGCCTGCTGCTCTGCTAGATAAGTGCTTCTAGTTTGTTTTCTGTTTTTTCTGTCCAGCTTGCTATTAACTTTTGCTGGAAGCTCTGAGAAGCAAAGGGGTGCACCGCCGTGCTGTTAGTTCGGCACGGTGGGTCTTTTTGCCCCTTTGCGTGGTTTTCGTTTTAGGGTTTTTTGTAGACTGCATAGTTCTCTTTGCTATCCTCGCTCTGTCTAGAATATCGGGCCTCACTTTGCTGAATCTATTTCATTCCTACGTTTGTCTTTTCATCTTGCTAACAGTCATTATATGTGGGGGCTGCCTATTCCTTTGGGGTATTTCTCTGAGGTAAGTCAGGCTTGTATTTCTATCTTCAGGCTAGTCAGCTCCTCAGGCAGTGCCGAGTTGCATAGGTAGTTGATAGGCGCAATCCACTGCTGCTTCCAGTTGTGTGAGGATAGATCAGGTACTGCAGTCTACAGAGATTCCACGTCTCAGAGCTCGTCCTATTGTTTTTGGTTATTGCCAGATCTCTGTATGTGCGCTGATTACTGCACGCTGTGTTGCCTGATTGCCAGCCATAACAGTACAAGGAGCCACTCAATGATTTCCAATAGAGGGAAAAAAGAAATCCTGACATCATTTTTTTTTCTTAGCTCTGTCTTCAGTCTTTTTTTTCCCCTAGACATTAGAGTGCTTCAGGACACAGCTGTGGACATGGATATTCAGGCTCTGTGCTCCTCAATGGATAATCTCGTTGTAAATGTACAAAAGATTCAAGATACTATTGATCAGAAATCGATGCTAGAACCAAGAATTCCGATTCCTGATTTGTTTTTTGGTGACAGAACTAAGTTCCTGAGCTTCAGAAATAATTGTAAGCTATTTTTGGCCTTGAAACCTCATTCTTCTGGTAATCCTATTCAACAGGTTTTGATTATTATTTCTTTTTTGCGCGGCGACCCACAGGACTGGGCGTTTTCTCTTGCACCAGGAGATTCTGCATTGAGTAATGTTGATGCATTTTTCCAGGCGCTGGGATTGCTTTACGATGAGCCTAATTCAGTGGATCAAGCTGAGAAAAATCTGCTGGCTTTATGCCAGGATCAGGATGATGTAGAAGTATATTGTCAGAAATTTAGAAAATGGTCAGTACTCACTCTGTGGAATGAATCTGCACTAGCGGCTTTGTTCAGAAAGGGTCTCTCTGAAGCTCTTAAGGATGTAATGGTGGGATTTCCTATGCCTGCTGGTTTGAATGAGTCTATGTCCTTGGCCATTCAGATCGGTCGTCGCTTGCGCGAGCGTAAATCTGTGCACCATCTGGCGGTATTATCTGAGAGTAAGCCTGAGCCTATGCAGTGCGACAGGACTATGACTAAAGTAGAACGGCACGAACACAGACGTCTGAACAGACTGTGTTTCTATTGTGGTGATTCTACTCATGCTATTTCTAATTTTCCTAAACGCACTAGGCGGTTCGATAGCTCTGCCGTTATTGGTACTGTACAGTCCAAATTCCTTTTGTCCATTACCTTAATGTGCTCTTTGTCATCATATTCTGTCATGGCGTTTGTGGATTCAGGCGCTGCCCTGAATCTGATGGATTTGGATTATGCTAAACGTTGTGGATTTTTCTTGGAGCCTTTGCGGTGTCCTATTCCGTTGAGAGGAATTGATGCTACACCTTTGGCCAAGAATAAGCCTCAGTACTGGGCCCAGCTGACCATGTGCATGGCTCCTGCACATCAGGAAGTTATTCGCTTTTTGGTACTGCATAATTTGCATGATGTGGTCGTGTTGGGGTTGCCATGGCTACAAACCCATAATCCAGTATTGGATTGGAACTCTATGTCGGTAACCAGCTGGGGTTGTCAGGGAGTACATGGTGATGTTCCATTTTTGTCTATTTCGTCATCCATTCCTTCTGACATCCCAGAGTTCTTGTCGGACTTTCAGGATGTATTTGAAGAGTCCAAGTCTGATGCCCTACCTCCGCATAGGAATTGTGATTATTATTATTATTATTATTATTGTGCTATCGATTTGATTCCTGGTAGTAAATTCCCTAAGGGTCGTTTATTTAATTTGTCCGTACCTGAACACACCGCTATGCGCAGTTATGTGAAGGAGTCCCTGGAGAAGGGACATATTCGCCCATCGTCGTCACCATTGGGAGCAGGGTTCTTTTTTGTAGCCAAGAAGGATGGTTCGCTAAGACCATGTATTGATTACCGCCTTCTTAATAAGATCACTGTTAAGTTTCAGTATCCCTTGCCATTGATTTCTGACTTGTTTGCTCGGATTAAGGGGGCTAGTTGGTTTACTAAGATTGATCTTCGTGGTGCGTATAATCTGGTGAGAATCAGGCAGGGAGATGAATGGAAAACGGCATTTAATACGCCCGAGGGTCATTTTGAGTATCTGGTGATGCCGTTCGGACTTGCCAATGCTCCATCTGTTTTTCAGTCTTTTATGCATGACATTTTCCGTGAGTATCTGGATAAATTCTTGATTGTTTACTTGGATGACATTTTGATCTTCTCAGATGATTGGGAGTCTCATGTGAAGTAAGTCAGAATGGTTTTCCAGGTACTGCGTGCTAATTCCTTGTTCGTGAAGGGATCAAAGTGTCTCTTCGGTGTGCAGAAAGTTTCATTTTTGGGGTTCATCTTTTCCCCTTCTACTATCGAGATGGATCCGGTTAAGGTTCAGGCCATCCAGGATTGGACTCAGCCGACATCTCTAAAAAGTTTGCAGAAATTCCTGGGCTTTGCTAATTTTTATCGTCGCTTCATCTGTAATTTTTCTAGCATTGCCAGACCATTGACCGATTTGACCAAGAAGGGTGCTGATTTGGTTAATTGGTCTTCTGCTGCCGTGGAAGCTTTTCAGGAGTTGAAGCGTCGTTTTTGCTGTGCCCCTGTGTTGTGTCAACCTGATGTTTCTCTTCCGTTCCAGGTCGAGGTTGATGCTTCTGAGATTGGTGCAGGGGCGGTTTTGTCACAGAGAGGTTCTGGTTGCTCAGTGTTCAAACCATGTGCTTTCTTTTCCAGGAAATTTTCTGCTGCTGAGCGTAATTATGATGTGGGCAACCGAGAGTTGCTGGCCATGAAGTGGGCATTCGAGGAGTGGCGTCATTGGCTTGAGGGTGCTAAGCATCGCGTGGTGGTTTTGACTGATCATAAGAACCTTACTTATCTTGAGTCTGCCAAGCGCTTGAATCCTAGACAGGCCCGTTGGTCGTTATTTTTTGCTCGTTTTGATTTTGTGATTTCATACCTTCCGGGCTCTAAAAATGTGAAGGCGGATGCTCTGTCTAGGAGTTTTGTGCCCGACTCTCCGGGGTTATCTGAGCCGGCGAGTATCCTCAAGGAAGGAGTCATTGTGTCTGCCATCTCCCCTGATTTGCGGAGAGTGTTGCAGAAATTTCAGGCTAATAAACCTGATCGTTGTCCGGCCGAGAAACTGTTCGTCCCTGATAGGTGGACTAGTAAAGTTATCTCTGAACTTCATTGTTCGGTGCTGGCCGGTCATCCAGGAATCTTTGGTACCAGGGAGTTGGTTGCTAGATCCTTCTGGTGGCCATCGCTGTCACGGGATGTGCGTGCTTTTGTGCAGTCCTGTGGAATTTGTGCTAGGGCTAAGCCCTGCTGTTCACGTGCCAGTGGGTTGCTTTTGCCCTTGCCGGTCCCGAAGAGGCCTTGGACACATATTTCGATGGATTTCATTTCTGACCTTCCCGTTTCTCAAAAAATGTCTGTCATTTGGGTGGTCTGTGATCGCTTTTCTAAAATGGTCCATCTGGTGCCCTTGGTTAAATTGCCTTCCTCCTCTGATTTGGTGCCTTTGTTCTTCCAGCATGTGGTTCGTTTACATGGCATTCCTGAGAATATTGTTTCTGACAGAGGTTCCCAGTTTGTCTCGAGGTTCTGGCGAGCCTTTTGTGGTAGGATGGGCATTGACCTATCTTTTTCCTCGGCCTTCCATCCTCAGACTAATGGCCAGACCGAACGAACCAATCAGACCTTGGAAACATATCTGAGATGTTTTGTTTCCGCTGACCAGGATGATTGGGTGTCATTTTTGCCGTTGGCTGAGTTCGCCCTTAATAATCGGGCCAGCTCGGCTACCTTGGTCTCTCCATTTTTCTGCAATTCTGGGTTCCATCCTCGTTTCTCTTCAGGACAGGTTGAGTCTTCGGACTGTCCTGGTGTGGATTATGTGGTGGACAGGTTGCAGCAGATCTGGACTCAGGTAGTGGACAATTTGACCTTGTCCCAGGAGAAGGCTCAGCTTTTCGCTAATCGCAGACGCCGTGTGGGACCCCGACTTCGTGTTGGGGATCTGGTTTGGTTATCTTCTCGTCATATACCTATGAAGGTTTCCTCTCCTAAATTTAAACCTCGTTTTATTGGTCCGTATAGGATTTCTGAGATTCTCAATCCGGTGTCTTTTCGTCTGACCCTCCCAGACTCCTTTTCCATACATAATGTATTCCATAGGTCGTTGTTGAGGAGATACGTGGCACCTATGGTTCCATCTGTGGAGCCTCCTGCCCCTGTTTTGGTGGAGGGGGAATTGGAGTATATTGTGGAGAAGATTTTGGATTCTCGTGTCTCTAGACGGAAACTCCAGTATCTGGTCAAATGGAAGGGTTATGCTCAGGAAGATAATTCCTGGGTTTTTGCCTCTGATGTCCATGCCCCAGATCTTGTTCGTGCCTTTCATGTGGCTCATCCTGGTCGGCCTGGGGGTTCTGGTGAGGGTTCGGTGACCCCTCCTCAAGGGGGGGGTACTGTTGTGAATTCTGTGGCTGGGTTCACTTCTGTGGTCACAAGTGGTATTGCAGTCTCTGGGCTTCCTCCCTCAGGTGTTTTGGTGAGCTCGTTGGCTGCCTTGCTATTTAGCTCCACCTGAGTCTGTCTTCCTTGCTCCTTGTCAATGTTCCAGTGTTGGATCTGAGCTACTGCATCTTTCCTTGGGCCTGCTGCTCTGCTAGATAAGTGCTTCTAGTTTGTTTTCTGTTTTTTCTGTCCAGCTTGCTATTAACTTTTGCTGGAAGCTCTGAGAAGCAAAGGGGTGCACCGCCGTGCTGTTAGTTCGGCACGGTGGGTCTTTTTGCCCCTTTGCGTGGTTTTCGTTTTAGGGTTTTTTGTAGACTGCATAGTTCTCTTTGCTATCCTCGCTCTGTCTAGAATATCGGGCCTCACTTTGCTGAATCTATTTCATTCCTACGTTTGTCTTTTCATCTTGCTAACAGTCATTATATGTGGGGGCTGCCTATTCCTTTGGGGTATTTCTCTGAGGTAAGTCAGGCTTGTATTTCTATCTTCAGGCTAGTCAGCTCCTCAGGCAGTGCCGAGTTGCATAGGTAGTTGATAGGCGCAATCCACTGCTGCTTCCAGTTGTGTGAGGATAGATCAGGTACTGCAGTCTACAGAGATTCCACGTCTCAGAGCTCGTCCTATTGTTTTTGGTTATTGCCAGATCTCTGTATGTGCGCTGATTACTGCACGCTGTGTTGCCTGATTGCCAGCCATAACAGGTGCCATGGAATAGTATATGCTGCTGCAGAATATGTGATCAGTTGGGGGTAATCCCTTAATATTATTTTAGATGTTGAAAAGATAAATGCAGCAAGTTTGTCTCTTTAAAAATCTCAAACAAAATCCATTCATCCACCTAATAAAGTACAGTATTGTTGAATAGGGAAATCTGGTTTAACCCTTTGCCGTTCAAACAACTTGTGTCCCACGCGTTTCCTTTCTTACTCTTTTTTTGAAAAGCAATGAAAGCATTGAAAAAAAATTCCATTTATTAAGCTTCTGACAACAAAGAATGCTCTCATTTTCTTCTCGTCTGCCGACGGATCGCAAATGACCCTGAAGCAATTAACACATTGTAAATGGAAGAAATGTAATTTCAGAAGCAGTAATGTGTAAAGTGCGCCAGTTATTACAAGTAGACTGAACTATTTATTAACACACATTTACTCTTTGATTTGGTTTGCCCTATAAGTCACTTATTTTATAGCAACTCTCTTCTTTGGCACTGAAAAATGTCTACATTTCCCACGTATAGTCACCCTAAGAAAGAAAAGCATGTGAACAACAAACTGGAGTAAGATGCCAACAAACTGGAGTAAGATGCCAACAAACTGGAGTAAGATGCCAACAAACGGGAGTGAGATGCAAACAAACTGGAGTAAGATGCAAACAAACTGGAGTAAGATGCAAACAAACTGGAGTAAGATGCAAACAAACTGGAGTAAGATGCAAACAAACTGGAGTAAGATGCAAACAAACGGGAGTAAGATGCAAACAAGCGGGAGTAGGATGCAAACAAACTGGAGTAAGATGCAAACAAACTGGAGTAAGATGCAAACAAACTGGAGTAAGAGGCGCTGCCAGCAGGAATGTCCAGATAAACTAAGGTGCAGCGAATATTTATTCCAGGTCAATGTGTTTCGAGAACGGTATGTTTGCTTCTTCAGGTGCAATAGTGAATTATACAAAAAGGTTCATATTTATAAACACAGGATAAAATGGACCCGTCCCGTCCTTTACGACCTTTATTTATCATGTGATCTCCAGGAACCATTTGATTTAATCTGCTCTTATTGTTGTTTTCTTTGATGAACCGTCTAAGGTTTATGTGTACATTTTATTCAACTATCTTTAAATATTATACTCTTTACATGATTTTAAAGCATTATGTTTTAAAGGGAACATGTCATGTAAAAAAATTGCTTTTAATCTTCATCTTCGGGTTTAATCTGCAGGCTAATAGCATTCTGAAGCTGCCCGGCACTTGTACTGAAAGCCCTGCTGCCAGGAAAAAATTAACTTTATTCCTCCAGGCAGCTTTAGACTTTCAGTCCTAGGTGTGGGCCGGCTCGACTTTAGTTACCAATCAGTACATAGTTGCGGCTGTAACCGCGCCCCAGGCACTGACTGACAGCCGGCTCAACGGGGCTGTCAGTGCAGGAGCGGGACAGCTTCAGAATGCTATTAATCTGTAGATTAACCCAATACCTGCAGGTTGATAGGGTTTTTCATACATGACAGGTTCCCTTTAAGTACTTCTCTGACGTTTGGCACACGTGACCGCTAAGGCCAACGGTTGGCTGCAGTAGTCAAGTGACTGATGGACGGGACGTCATCACTTCCAGTCCTGAAGGAGATCACTGGATCGGTGAAGTTGCAGTGATGGTGGTTTTGAGTGGTTGATAACACTTTTTTATTAATGTCTATCAATGACTATGTCAATTTGTGAAGGGCCGCAGAAAGACCCTTTAATAAAAGTCACATGAGACACTTTAATCCTTTGTGTTGTCACTCAGTTTAAATGTATCTTTGGAGCTAATTCATAAAGTAAGAAAATAAAGTCAAGCAACTCGAAGGTGACAAAATAATGCGAATTTTTCATTTTCACAACTGTAGACTGTAATTACGGACTGCACCTGGGCAATTCATGGGCTTATCCATCTGGCCCGGGAAATTTCACAAATTGCGCACATATTTTCTTTTAACTGTCGAGTGTCAATAATAGAGATGTCCTGAAAGATGTGCTCACCGTTCACCTGGAGCAGACTGTCAGTGTGTAATCTGATGATGTAAGACTATATTAGGTGATCTCGTCCGCCCGGGTCATGATCGGCAATATGGGACTTCACAGAGAGGATCGGCATTTCTTCACATCATTTCTATTCTGCCCATGGCGACTTGTCAACATATCACCTGCGAAAACGGAACACAACATGGAACATAGAACTGAATAATAAAAGCATATGGAATTAATAATTGGGACATCAGATTTAGCAATGAGGGCTGTGAAGCCCAGTGCCCCCATGATAACAATTTGGTGAGAGAACCCAGGAGCAGAACATTTGGGCAAGAAATGTCCTAGATTATCACAGTCTCCACTAATGTCATGTCACCGTTTACACACTTACATCTTAATCATTTACTGGTTTGCAATGAAATTCTAGTGCCTTAGTGAATTTTACCCCCCCCCCCAAAAAAAAAAAAAAAAGAAAAAACAAGAAAATACAGATTGATCGTCTTTTTTTTCATGAACTCACCACTCACTTACATTGCTTAACTGGCTGTATCCACAACATGTCAAGTGATAAGAAGTACCTGCCACTAACTAACAACATTCCACTGCATGTGACAACCCCATTATAGCCAGGTATAAGCAATGCATTCAGTAATAAAATGGGAAGTGCTTTAAAGGGAATCTGTTACCAGGTTTTTGCTACCCCATCTGGTATAGGGGCAGAGACCCTGATTCCAGCAATGTGTCACTTACTGGGCTGCTTACGTCAGTTCTGAGAAAATCACTATTTTATCTGCTGCAGATCTAGCAGTGCTCTGAATGCTGAGCTGTGTATAACCCCGCCCACACCAGTGATTGGCAGGTTTCTGTACACACTGTGCATAATCAGTAAGCTGGCTATCTGTGATGGGGGCGTGGCTGTATTACCTGTCAGCAAGTCTGCTACTTTTCGAATGATAATCTCCTGCTGATAAAGTGATTTTTTTCAAAACTACAACAAGCAGCCAAGTAAGTGTCACATCACTGGAATCCGAGAGTCTATCTCTACATTATACTTTAGAAAACCGTGTAGATCGTATTGAAGTCATATATAACAAGGAGGCATAAAATGAGACAGTTCATTATTCAGGGGGTCAATAATGAGAATCGGCTCTAACATCAAGCTCGAGAATACGCATCTTATTCCCTCAGCAAACACAAGGACAAGCCGAATATTAATAGCTTTTAGTAGATGGCGGAAGATTGATGTGTTTATGTATTACCTATCCTTTTCAGATTTACAGAACGCTCCTACATCCTGCGGCTGAAGACCACAGACTGCCTTTTTCTGATATTTGTATTACTTATAATCATCTTTGGGAATTTATCACGTTAAAAATAAAAATCCCACCGTAGAAATACCTTCACCCCAGCTTCCTCCTAAACGTCTTGTCATTTCCTTTTAATCCGGCTTTAAACAAATCTGACGTGTGACAGACTAACAAATATTCTGGATTATGAGTAAGTATAGAAAATTGTTAATAAAAATATTTATAAGGATAGAAAAGCTCAGGAAAGATGACTTAAAATCTAACGTAAATTAAAAGTATTACTCCGTAATTTTATTATTCGGTTAAATACAGTAAATCTAATAATTTGTCGTTTCACGAAGCGTCAGATTTGATCAAATACCGTAATAAATGAATTATATTGTGCAAAAAGTCACAGTACAATAAGGATGAGCATGTTTTAGGAATGTACCAGTAATACCCGTAAAGCTGATCTGTCACCATACTTCACAATACAAACTACAGACATTCCTGGATAGATCTCTTAGATCCCATGCTGATGTTTTCTTTACTTAGGATACTTAGGAAATCCATGTCAGAATAGCTGTATAATCCTTTATGAAAGTTTAACTCAGTCTCTGCCCATCTAGTTGGATTGACAACTCCTCAGTGTCCCTCCTCCCCGCTGTTGATGAGGTCCCCAGCCCAGCTCAGTACAATCTGCAGCTGTCAGTCAGGCTGGGTGGGCAGAGACCAAATACACTAAGATTTATCACTTCTCTCACTCTGTAGCTGGACTCATAAAATTCTCATCTTAATATCAGGATTATACACGTTTTCTGGTGTTAATTTTCAGAGTAAGTACACCAGTTTCATCAGGTTGAAGATATGTATTTAATAATCTATACAGTTTGTATTGTGAAATCTGGTGACGGATCTGCTTAAAACCTGATGCATACCGTAATTATACAAGTCTTGTATAGAAAGGAACAGAGATAAATCTATCAACGGTCTGCACTGGAATTCTGGCTTCAAGTCTAACACAACACGTATCCGCGTGACATTTCTGTGAGTTTTCTCCAGCTTTTCAGAAAAGTCACCTTTATAATGCTGCAATTTATATTATGATGTGATGCGTATTTTATTATTCCACAGTTATTGATGTACTGTGAGCATTATCATTATATCGTTATGTTGTCTGTGCTTATTATCTGTTTTGTGATATCACTAGAATTCTCAATCTTTAGCGTTGATATCTCTAAACGTATTATGCCCCTTCTACCATTATTAGCCGTTCTGTGGTTTTACTGTGTAGTAAAGTGCAGATTTATCACTGTTATTTATACATGTCCTGTGACATCATTGTGTTTTGTATCCTGTACTGGACATCACTGTATTTTTTATTTTGTACTGTGACATCACTGTATTTTACTTGCACTGTACCATTACTGTATTTTGTATCCTGCACTATGACATCACTCTGTTTATTATATACTGTGACATCACTCTGTTTATTATTTACTTTGACAATTGTGTTTTTAATCCTGTTTTGTGACATTACTGTATTTTTTATCCTATACTGTGACATCACTGTATTTTACTTGCACTGTACCATTACTGTAGTTTGTCTCCAGCACTGTGACGTGGCTGTATTTTGTCTCCTGCACTGTACCATTACTGTATTTTGTATCCTGTACTATGACATCACTCTGTTTATTATATACTGTGACATCACTGTTTTTTATCCTATACTGTGACATCACTGTATTTTTTATCCTATACTATGACATCACTGTATTTTACTTGCACTGTACCATTACTGTAGTTTGTCCCCAGCACTGTGACGTGGCTGTATTTTGTCTCCTGCACTGTACCATTACTGTATTTTGTATCCTGTACTATGACATCACTCTGTTTATTATATACTGTGACATCACTGTTTTTTATCCTATACTGTGACATCACTGTATTTTTTATCCTATACTATGACATCACTGTATTTTACTTGCACTGTACCATTACTGTAGTTTGTCCCCAGCACTGTGACGTGGCTGTATTTTGTCTCCTGCACTGTACCATTACTGTATTTTGTATCCTGTACTATGACATCACTCTGTTTATTATATACTGTGACATCACTGTTTTTTATCCTATACTGTGACATCACTGTATTTTTTATCCTATACTATGACATCACTGTATTTTACTTGCACTGTACCATTACTGTAGTTTGTCCCCAGCACTGTGACGTGGCTGTATTTTGTCTCCTGCACTGTACCATTACTGTATTTTGTATCCTGTACTATGACATCACTCTGTTTATTATATACTTTGACATCACTGTATTTTTTATCCTATACTCTGACATCACTGTATTTTACTTGCACTGTACCATTACTGTAGTTTGTCTCCAGCACTGTGACGTGGCTGTATCACTCTGTTTATTATTTGCTGTGACATCACTGTGTTTTTTTATATACTGTAACATCACTGTTTTATTATCTCTGTATTATCTCATTAGGCAGAGACTATTTTTTTTTTTTAGAAGTGAGTGCATGCTCCAGTGGGTGGACCAGCATCTACCAGACATTGTCTTTCATTGGAATACCATTTTGAGTTAGGCATCCTTGTAAATTCCAGCTAAGGTTATGTGCCCATGCTATGGCCCACCATCTAAAAAGACTCCAAGTCTGTTTTTTTAGAATTTATATTTTCATTCTAAATACTTGACACCAGGTCTTTCAATTAGTGTAGTTAACATTCCTTGGTCAGCTCCTGCCTCCGGCGGCACCTACAAGCACAGGCTCAGCTCCATCCTGGGGTTGCCTTTACATTTTTTACCTTTTGTCCTATTATCTTGCATCTTTACGACTACACTAGATTATCGATAAATGGTATAATAATTATTATTATTGTTAATATACTGTTTCCCCTCTGCTCTAGCTGTTCTATCCATCTCCATCACACCCTTTACTTTAATGAGTGGGACGTCTCTCCTACAGCTCGTCCTGATGTCATGATTTCACCTTTAAACCTTTAAACTTGCACGTCTGCTGGAGCGCCTGCAGAAATGTAATTCGAGGTCAAGAAGAACTCTTGCCTGGTCACGCTTTATTGCTTCAATAGGTGGTATCCTTCACATTGCAATCTGGAAAGTGACAAATATATATTGCAGATACAAGCTCCTTCTTGTTACCCTAGAATGACACCTGTAAGGAAACCAACAGATGGGTTATGACGGACAAAAATAAATATTCCCAAATATTATTGGATTATTTACCATCCCACGATTCACAGGACAGAGCTACCATGCTCTGTAAAGAGAGATTTGGCCGGTTCATACTGGTGGATGAGGAGGGACATATGTAATATGGTGTTTCTCAATGTATTCCTTTTGCTGGGACCTCCATTCATCCCAGCTCCGTAGAACCCACTCTAAATGGAGTGGAGGTCAGTCATTATTTAATTCATTTGCAAGGTAGTTGTGGACGAGCTGCTGCTTCTGCACACTCCAGCACAATACGGGAAAATCATGTCCCAGTCCTGCTACTCTGTGTGGGTGCATCACACTTACTTGTGGCCCAGAGGCCTCCACTGGCTCCAGGCTTTCACCTTCCAGAATCTTCGCAGCACACAACCCAGGGGACACCGAATACGTTATAACAGTCAACCTTTAACAGTCATTACAAGGAATCCTGTAGGATAGGGCACAACAGGTTGCAGTTTTTCCCATATTTCCCACAAGTACCGGACATAACTTCTGTTCTAGTTCTCAGTCTGGGTAGATCATCCCTCTTGCTAACTCTTTATGCACTAGGAATTCTTCACTCCTGAAGGCAGTGCACCCGGATTCCATTACCTTCCACCTCTGAGAGTCTGAGTCCATATTTCCCTTCAGGACCACAGGCTTAGTGCGCCCAAGGGCCCCGACATCCATCTCAAACTCCCAGCCTAAGCAGCTGTACCTGCCTGGAAGAGTTCTATGGCAATCCACTGCCCCGAGTAACAGGCTCATGTTGGCCCTAGCAGCCCAATGTATATGACCACAGCTAGCACTTCACCACACTCCCGCTTACTGAACTGACACTTCCTGAACTTGACTCTGATTCTCAGTTCTCCCTGACCAATCTGGGCCGGCCATTACAGTGAACTCTGTCTAGAGTATAGTGCAGCCCCAAGGGGTTTTGCTTTCAGATAACATACATAACTATAAAATACTGTACATTTAACCACTTGGGGTGTTAGAGAGTGGGACACCATCTCCACCACTCCCACATTTCCCCACACTTTATGGTCCTCGACCAAACCGAACCTTAACAGAAGAGTTAGTGCATATTGTTGTGAATTCCGCTCTTGGGCTCCCTCCGGTGGTTGTAAGTGGCACTTTTGTGAGTTCTGCTCTTGGGCTCCCTCCGGTGGTTTTAAGTGGTATGGCTGCTCCTTGGATTTAGCAGTCTGCAGCTGCTTCCACTGATTGTCTTTCTGCTCGGCTATTTATGCCTGGCTCTTTCCTTCAGCCAGTTCCACTTGTCAATGGTTCCTGGTTGGATTCACATCTCTCTTGGATTTCCCTGATATCCTGTCCAGTTCAGCAAAGATAAGTCCTTGCTTTGCTCTTTTCTGTCCACATGTTGTGGACTTATTCGTTCTGTGCATTCTGTGTTTTGTCCAGCTTGTCAGTATGGATTAATTCAGTTAAGCTGGAAGCTCTGGGAAGCAGATTTACCCTCCACACCTTTAGTCAGGTGTGGAGATTTTTGTAAACTCTGTGTGGATTTCTGTAGTTTTTAATACTGACCGCACAGTATTCTATCCTGTCCAATCTATCTAGCTAGACTGGCCTCCTGTGCTTCATCCTGGTTTCATTCTGTGTATGTCTTTTCCCTCTCCACTCACAGTCATTACTTGTGGGGAGCTATCTATCCTTTGGGGATTTTATCTGAGGCAAGATAGTTTTCCTGTTTCTATCTTTAGGGGTAGTTAGTTCTTAGGCTGTGACGAGGGGTCTAGGGAGTGACAGGAGCATCCCACGGCTACTTCTAGTGTTGTGTTGAGCTTAGAGACTGCGGTCAGTACAGGTACCACCTCCTTCAGAGCTCGTCCCATGTTGCTCCTAAACCACCAGATCATAACAGTACAAGTGGCCAAAAATGAATTAAATGCATCTCAACAGAAGGAAAAAAAAAATTCTGAGCCATTTTTTTTTCTGTGCTCTGTTTTGTCTTTTTTTTCCTCTTGATCTCTGGGTGGTTCAGGATTTATGCTCTGGCATGGATGTTCAGGGTTTGTTTTCTCGTGTGGATCAACTTGCTGCAAGAGTACAGAGTATCCAAGATTATGTTGTCCAGACTCCGGCTTTGGAGCCTAAAATTCCTACTCCTGATTTGTTTTTTGGGGACAGATCCAAGTTTTTGAACTTTAAAAATAACTGCAAATTGTTTTTTGATTTGAAACCCCGTTCTTCTGGTGAACCCATCCAGCAAGTTAAAATCATCATATCCTTGCTGCGTGGTGACCCTCAGGACTGGGCATTCTCCCTTGAATCAGGGGATCCGGCATTGCTGAATGTAGACGCATTTTTTCAAGCGCTCGAATTATTGTATGACGAACCTAATTCTGTGGATCATGCAGAAAAAACCCTGTTGGCCCTGTGTCAAGGTCAGGAAGCGGCAGAATTATACTGCCAGAAATTTAGGAAATGGTCTGTGCTCACTAAATGGAATGAGGATGCTCTGGCTGCTATTTTCAGAAAAGGTCTTTCTGAAGCCTTTAAAGATGTTATGGTGGGCTTCCCTACGCCTGCTGGTTTGAGCGAATCTATGTCTCTAGCCATTCAGATTGATCGGCGTCTGCGCGAGCGCAAAGCTGTGCACCATATGGCAGTGTCCTCTGAGCAGAGTCCTGAGCCTATGCAATGTGATAGGATTTTGACTAGAACAGAACGGCAGGAATTCAGACGTCAGAATAGGCTGTGTTTTTACTGTGGTGATTCTGCTCATGTTATTTCTGATTGCCCTAAGCATACTAAGAGAGTCGCTAGGTCTGTTACCATCAGTACTGTACAGCCAAAATTTCTTTTATCTGTGATCCTGATTTGCTCATTGTCGTCCTTTTCTGTCATGGCATTTGTGGATTCAGGCGCTGCCCTGAACTTAATGGACTTAGAATTCGCCAGGCGCTGTGGTTTTTCTTTGCAGCCTTTGCAGAGCCCTATTCCTTTGAGGGGTATTGATGCTACACCCTTGGCCAAGGATAAACCTCATTACTGGACGCAGATGACCATGTACATGGCTCCTGCACATCAGGAAGATTGCCGTTTTCTGGTGTTGCATAACCTGCATGATGTTGTTGTACTGGGTTTTCCATGGTTACAGGAACATAATCCGGTGCTGGATTGGAAAACTATGTCGGTGACTAGTTGGGGTTGTCAAGGAGTACATAGTGACGTTCCTTTGATGTCAATTTCCTCTTCCCCCTCTTCTGAGGTCCCTGAGTTTTTGTCGGATTTCCATGATGTATTTGATGAGCCCAAGTCCAGTTCCCTTCCTCCGCACAGGGACTGTGATTGTGCTATTAACTTGATTCCAGGTTGTAAGTTCCCTAAGGGCCGACTTTTCAATCTGTCTGTGCCAGAGCATGCCGCCATGCGGAGTTATGTTAAGGAATCTTTGGAGAAGGGGCATATTCGGCCGTCTTCGTCACCATTGGGAGCGGGTTTCTTTTTTGTTGCTAAGAAGCATGGCTCCTTGAGACCCTGTATAGATTATCGTCTTCTTAATAAGATCACGGTCAAATTCCAATACCCCTTGCCTTTGCTTTCTGATTTGTTTGCTCAGATTAAGGGGGCTAGTTGGTTCACTAAGATTGACCTCCGAGGGGCATATAATCTTGTTCGTATTAAACAGGGTGACGAATGGAAAACTGCATTTAATACGCCCGAAGGCCATTTTGAATACCTTGTGATGCCATTTGGGCTCTCTAATGCTCCATCTGTGTTCCAGTCTTTCATGCATGATATTTTCCGCAATTATCTTGATAAATTCATGGTTGTATATTTGGATGATATTTTGATTTTTTCCGATGATTGGGAGTCTCATGTGAAACAGGTCAGGATGGTGTTCCAGATCCTTTGTGATAATGCTTTATTTGTGAAGGGGTCTAAGTGCCTATTCGGAGTTCAGAAGGTCTCTTTTTTGGGTTTTATTTTTTCTCCCTCGTCTATGGAAATGGATCCTGTTAAGGTCCAAGCTATTCATGACTGGATTCAACCCATATCTGTGAAGAGCCTTCAAAAATTTTTGGGCTTTGCTAATTTCTATCGCCGTTTCATTGCCAACTTTTCCAGTGTGGTTAAGCCCCTTACTGATTTGACGAAGAAAGGCGCTGATGTGACGAATTGGTCCTCTGCGGCTGTTGAGGCCTTTCGGGAACTTAAACGCCGATTTACTTCTGCCCCTGTGTTGCGTCAGCCGGATGTTTCTCTTCCTATTCAGGTTGAGGTTAACGCTTCTGAGATTGGGGCAGGGGCCGTTTTGTCTCAGAGGGATTCTGATGGTTCTTTGATGAAATCGTGTGCTTTTTTTTCCAGAAAGTTTTCGCCTGCGGAACGTAATTATGATGTCGGCAATCGGGAGTTGTTGGCTATGAAGTGGGCGTTTGAGGAGTGGCGACATTGGCTTGAGGGAGCTAAGCACCGCGTTGTGGTCTTGACTAATCATAAGAATCTGATTTACCTCGAGTCGGCCAAGCGGCTGAATCCTAGACAGGCTTGATGGTCCCTGTTTTTCTCCCGTTTTGATTTTGTGGTCTCGTATCTTCCGGGATCTAAGAATGTTAAGGCTGATGCCCTCTCTAGGAGTTTTTTGCCTGATTCTCCTGGAGTCCTTGAGCCGGTTGGCATTCTTAAGGAAGGGGTGATTCTTTCTGCCATCTCCCCTGATTTGCGGCGGGTGCTTCGGGAATTTCAGGCTGATAAGCCTGACCGCTGTCCTGTGGGGAAGCTGTTTGTTCCTGATAGATGGAGAAGTAAGGGAATTTCTGAGGTTCATTGTTCAGTGTTGGCTGGTCATCCTGGGATTTTTGGTACCAGAGATTTGGTTGCTAGGTCCTTTTGGTGGCCTTCCTTGTCGCGCGATGTGCATGCTTTTGTGCAGTCCTGTGGGACTTGCGCCCGGGCCAAGCCTTGCTGTTCCCGCGCTAGTGGGTTGCTTTTGCCTTTGCCGGTCCCTGAGAGGCCCTGGACGCATATTTCCATGGATTTTATTTCGGATCTTCCTGTTTCCCAGAAGATGTCTGTTATCTGGGTTGTTTGTGACCCGTTCTCTAAAATGGTCCATCTGGTACCTTTGCCTAAGTTGCCTTCCTCCTCAGATCTGGTTCCATTATTTTTTCAGCATGTGGTTCGTTTGCATGGCATTCCGGAGAATATTGTGTCTGACAGAGGTTCTCAGTTTGTCTCTAGGTTTTGGCGGACCTTTTGTGATACGATGGGCATTGATTTGTCTTTTTCTTCGGCGTTTCATCCTCAGACTAATGGCCAAACTGAGCGAACTTATCAGACCTTGGAAACCTATTTGAGATGCTTTGTGTCTGCTGATCAGGATGATTGGGTGGCTTTCTTGCCGTTGGCCGAGTTTGCCCTTAATAATAGGACTAGTTCGGCTACTTTGGTTTCACCTTTCTTTTGTAATTTTGGTTTTCATCCTCGTTTTTCTTCAGGGCAGGTTGAGCCTTCTGATTGTCCTGGTGTGGATTCTGTGCTGGACAGGTTGCAGCAGATTTGGACTCATGTGGTGGACAATTTGACGTTGTCTCAGGAAAAGGCTCAACGTTTTGCTAACCGCCGTCGGCGTGTTGGTCCCCGGCTTCGTGTGGGGGATTTGGTTTGGTTGTCTTCTCGTCATGTTCCTATGAAGGTTTCTTCCCCTAAGTTTAAGCCTCGGTTTATTGGTCCTTATAAGATTTCTGAGATTATCAATCTTGTGTCTTTTCGTTTGGCCCTTCCAGCCTCTTTTGCCATTCATAATGTTTTCCATAGATCTTTGTTGCGGAGATATGTGGTGCCCGTTGTTCCCTCTGTTGACCCTCCTGCCCCGGTGTTGGTTGAGGGAGAGTTGGAATATGAGGTTGAGAAAATTTTGGATTCTCGTTTTAAGAGGCGGAGGCTTCAGTATCTTGTCAAGTGGAAGGGTTATGGCCAGGAGGATAATTCTTGGGTTGTTGCCTCTGATGTCCATGCCGCCGATTTGGTTTGTGCTTTTCACTTGGCTCGTCCTGATCGGCCTGGGGGCTCTGGTGAGGGTTCGGTGACCCCTCCTCAAGGGGGGGGGTACTGTTGTGAATTCCGCTCTTGGGCTCCCTCCGGTGGTTGTAAGTGGCACTTTTGTGAGTTCTGCTCTTGGGCTCCCTCCGGTGGTTTTAAGTGGTATGGCTGCTCCTTGGATTTAGCAGTCTGCAGCTGCTTCCACTGATTGTCTTTCTGCTCGGCTATTTATGCCTGGCTCTTTCCTTCAGCCAGTGCCACTTGTCAATGGTTCCTGGTTGGATTCATATCTCTCTTGGATTTCCCTGATATCCTGTCCAGTTCAGCAAAGATAAGTCCTTGCTTTGCTCTTTTCTGTCCACATGTTGTGGACTTATTCGCTCTGTGCATTCTGTGTTTTGTCCAGCTTGTCAGTATGGATTAATTCAGTTAAGCTGGAAGCTCTGGGAAGCAGATTTACCCTCCACACCTTTAGTCAGGTGTGGAGATTTTTGTAAACTCTGTGTGGATTTCTGTAGTTTTTAATACTGACCGCACAGTATTCTATCCTGTCCAATCTATCTAGCTAGACTGGCCTCCTGTGCTACATCCTAGTTTCATTCTGTGTATGTCTTTTCCCTCTCCACTCACAGTCATTACTTGTGGGGGGCTATCTATACTTTGGGGATTTTCTCTGAGGCAAGATAGTTTTCCTGTTTCTATCTTTAGGGGTAGTTAGCTCTTAGGCTGTGACGAGATGCCTAGGGAGTGACAGGAGCATCCCACGGCTACTTCTAGTGTTGTGTTGAGCTTAGGGACTGCGGTCAGTACAGTTACCACCTCCTTCAGAGCTCGTCCCATGTTGCTCCTAAACCACCAGATCATAACAGCATATATCATAAAACTTTGGAAAAACCTTTAGGCTGCAGTCTTGCACCAGCATCCTCTTCTCAGTGGACACCATGCCGTTCTTGGTTAAGGGCCTTGGAACAGAAAACTACACAGTCTATAACCTTTAAGCTTTACCGGCTCTGGTCATTTTTGGTAAAAACCCTGGAAGTAAAGTTTTCATGTCCATATCCATAGACATGTCCATGTCCGAAGGCCAACATAGCAATATGCTCTTTTATTCAAGAGCATAGTCCTAAGACACTCACAGTCTTTATTGTTGAGGATATCAGACCCTCATGGTCCCATCAGTGCCTGCAGTCCTGTAGAAAGAGGCGCAAAAGGCCCAACAAAAACAAACAAAGCTGCAGATGCAACAAATTTAGCCAATTTGGCTCTCGCAGGCTTGTGAGAACAGTCCCTCGGATTTTTTTTACAGGTGCAAAAATAAAACAAAACACTCAAACTCCAAACAACCAATTTTCAACTGAAATGATGGCGGTTCACCCTCAACAAGAATTCTCCCGATGCCTCACCCGATTTTTTCGTCAGACAGGGTTGGGATGGCTTCCTGCTAAACTCTAATTCCAGCACAATTATTTCTTCATGTCTTCAATACTTTTTCACTGTGTCATTTCTCATGACACATAACTTCATTTCTGGACATCTATGGTTTGATTTCTTTGCCTGTGTGGTTTGGACGGGTCGTTACCGACATCTGGTGAGAATTCTAAGTCATTAGCACCTTTAGAAATATATTTATTTAGAAACTCGGTGACGTGTTAATTATTTATTTAACCCATTGTATACACATAAGATCCATTAAAAACAATTAGACGATGGTCACAGCTCGCCTCCTCCCCCTCCCTGCACAGTGTCCTCTGCTTATCTCACAGCGCATGCCAACAGATGGCCGCCCCTGCAGTTATGAACAGAAATTAGAATGAAAAAAAAGATAAAAAAGACTGTAAAACAGAAATATATCACTATATGGTTTTACTTTGTAAAACAGATATAGTTGATACATTTTCTTTAAAGGGTTTGTTTAGCATTAGAGAATCATCGGCTCACTATGGATACAGCACAGTGTTTTCTGTATATGATCTTTAATCTGGTGAGTTTTTAGAGAAGTAATTGGTATACAGGTATAACATAAAATGCAAGAAGTCACATAATGCTAAGCTACCATGAGTTGCGCAAAAATTTTGCTACATTTTAAGCAATTTTGTACCAGGAAAGTCTCATAAACTTGCTGCACGGGGTCTGTGGATATGCTCTTCATCCTCACAAGTCTTTTATGGTCCGTTTCACCATGTACATTTTTTTTAAGTCACTATTCTTTTTGACTTGTAGTGAATTTTGCTGACTTTTGTTTTGCAACAAATTCATAAAAATTGTGCACACGATTCATGAATTTTGTGCAAAGACCAAAATTGCCCTTTTTCTGTTCTCCTTATTGGAAAAGTCGCATGTTGTACAAAATGTCGCAAACATAATGCTCTAAATATATGGCATGCATAAAATCGCCCCAGAGGGGTGGAGGGAATGGAGTAAAGTTACACCAAATTTAGCGACTTTTTCTAAAGCCGCATTTCATAAATCTATCTGAAGCATCTGGGAAAGCAATATTGACATAAAAGTTAGAAAACAAACTAAACTTGAAAGGTAAAATTGTAAAAAAGTTCAAATTTCTTGATGAAGTCATGAATTGAGAGGTAGTTGCCTAAAAACTGGCAAAAATGCAATAATAAATGAATTCTTTACAATCTTTTAGCAATATCGTGCATTATAATATTTTGCCACTAGATGGCACTGTTGACTTAGGCTTCTACCAGTGCAATGTTACGTGTCTTATTAATGTCTATATCTGTATATATATAATTTTAAGAAATTAAAGGGGTTTTCCAGTTTTAGACTAACTCCACCCACTGGTTGTAGTTTAGTTTAAAACAAACTTAGCTTTGCTCACCCTCCCCGGGTCTAGCGCTGAGTCTTCATCACTGTCACTGGTGTCTGTATTTTCTACACTGACTGATATCACGTCGACAGCACTGTAGCCAATTAGTGATCTCAGCGGCTCTGAGCAGTTTGCGACTTCAAATTGGGACGAGCCTCTGAGCTCAGTTATTGGCTGCATCGCTGTCGACTAGGAGCAGCAGCCGAGACTGAGTTCTCGGTTTGGGAAGAGCAATTAACCCCTTTACCCCCAAGGGTGGTTTGCACGTTAATGACCGCGCCAATTTTTACAATTCTGACCACTGTCCCTTTATGAGGTTATAACTCTGGAACGCTTCAACGGATCCCGGTGATTCTGACATTGTTTTCTCGTGACATATTGTACTTCATGATAGTGGTAAAATTTCTTTGATAGTACCTGCGTTTATTTGTGGAAAAAAATTGGAAATTTGGCAAAATTTTTGATAATTTCGCAATTTTCCAACTTTGAATTTTTATGCCCTTAAATCACAGAGATATGTCACACAAAATACTTAATAAGTAACATTTTCCACATGTCTACTTTACATCAGCACAATTTTGGAACCAAAATTTTTTTTTGTTAGGGAGTTATAAGGGTTAAACCAGCAATTTCTCATTTTTGCAACACCATTTTTTTAGGGACTACATCACATTTGAAGTAACTTTGAGGGGTCTATATGATAGAAAATACCCAAGTGTGACACCATTCTAAAAACTGCACCCCTCAAGTTGCTCAAAACCACAGTTTATTAACTCTTCAGGTATTTCACAGTAATTTTTGGAATGTTTAAAGAAAATGAACATTTAACTTTTTTTCACAAAAAATTTACTTTAGCTCCAATTTATTTTATTTTACCAAGGGTTACAGGAGAAATTGGACCCCAAACGTTGTTGTACAATTTGTTCCGAGTATGCCTATACCCCATATGTGGGGGTAAACCACTGTTTGGGCGCATGGCAGAGCTCAGAAGGGAAGGAGCGCCATTTGACTTTTCAATGCAAAATTGACTGGAATTGAGATAGGACACCATGTCGCGTTTGAAGATCCCCTGATGTGCCTAAACATTGAAATCCCCCACAAGTGACACCATTTTGGAAAGTAGACCCAATAAGGAACTTATCTAGGTGTGTGGTGAGCACTTTGACCCACCAAGTGCTTCACAGAAGTTTATAATGTAGAGCCGTAAAAATAAAAAATGATATTTTTTCACAAAAATGATCTTTTTGCCCCCAATTTTTTATTTTCCCAAGGGTAATAGAAAAAATTGGACCCCAAAAGTTGTTGTGCAATTTGTCCTGAGTACGCTGATACCCCGTATGTGGGGGTAAACCACACTTTGGGTGCATGGCAGAGCTCGGAAGGGAAGGAGCGCCGTTTGACTTTTCAATGCAAAATAGACTGGAATTGAGATGGGACGCCATGTTGCGTTTGCAGAGCCACTGATGTGCCTAAACATTGAAATCCCCCACAAGTGACCCCATATTGGAAAGTAGACCCCCTATGGAACTTATCTAGATGTGTGGTGAGCACTTTGAACCCCCAAGTGTTTCACTACAGTTTATAACACAGAGCCGTGAAAATAAAAAAAAAAATTTCCACAAAAATTATTTTTTAGCTCCCAGTTTTGTATTTTCCCAAGGGTAACAGGAGAAATTGGACCCCAAAAGTTGTTGTCCAATTTGTCCTGAGTACGCTGATACCCCATATGTGGGAGAATACTGTTTGGGCACACGGGAGAGCTCGGAAGGGAAGGAGCGCTGTTTGGAATGCAGACTTAAATGGAATGGTCTGCAGGCGTCACATTGCGTTTGCAGAGCCCCTGATGTACCTAAACAGTAGAAACCCCCCACAAGTGACCTCATATTGGAAACTAGATACCCCAAGGAACTTATCTAGATGTGTTGTGAGAACTTTGAACCCCCAAGTGTTTCACTGCAGTTTATAATGCAGAGCCCCAAAAGTTGTTGTCCAATTTGTCCTGAGTACGCTGATACACCATATGTGGGGGGAACCACCGTTTGGGTGCATGGCAGAGCTCGGAAGGGGAGAAGTGCCATTTGGAATGCTGACTTTGATGGATTGGACTGCAGGCATCCCATTGTAGGCATCATGTGTACATTTGTAGAGCCCCTGATGTACCTAAACAGTAGAACCCCCCACAAGTGACCCCATATTGGAAACTAGACCCCCCAAGGAACTTATATAAATGTGTTGTGAGAACTTTGAACCCCCAAGTGTTTCACTACAGTTTATAACGCAGAGCTGTGAAAATAAAAAATCATTTTTTTCCCACATAAATGATTTTTTAGCCCCCAAAGTTTTATTTTCTCACGGGTAACCAGATAAATTGGACCCCAAAAGTTGTTGTCCAATTTGTCCTGAGTACACTGATACCCCATATGTGGGGTAAACCACTGTTTGGGCGCACGGGAGGGCTCGGAAGGGAAGGAGCACTGTTTTAGTTTTTCAACGCATAATTGGCTGGAATTGAGATCGGACGCCATGTCGCGTTTGGAGAGCCCCTGATGTGCCTAAACAGTGGAAACCCCCCAATTCTAACTGAAACCCTAATCCAAACACACCCCTAACCCTAATACCAACCCTAACCATAACCCTAACCGCACCCATAACCCGAACATGCCCCTAACCCTAATTCCAACCACACCCCTAGCTCCAACACACTCCTAACCCTAATCCCAACCATAACCCTAACCCTGACACAGCTTCAACCCTAATCCCAACAGTAAATTTAATCCAAACCCTAACTTTAGCCCCAACCCTAACTTTAGCCCAAACCCTAACCCTAACTTTAGCCCCATCCCTAACTGTAGCCCCAACCTTAACTTTAGTCCCAACCCTAACCCTAACTCTAGCCCCAACCCTAATGGGAAAATGGAAATAAATACATTTTTTAAATTTTATGATATTTCCCTAACTAAGGGGGTGATGAAGGGGGGGTTTGATTTACTTTTATAGCGGGTTTTCTAGCGGATTTTTATGATTGGCAGCTGTCACACACTAAAAGACGCTTTTTATTGCAAAAAATAGTTTTTGCGTTACCACATTTTGAGAGCTATAATATTTCCATATTTTGGTCCACAGAGTCATGTGAGGTCTTGTTTTTCGTTGGACGAGTTGACGTTTTTATTGGTACTATTTTCAGGCACGTGACTTTTTTTTATCACTTTTTATTCCGATTTTTGTGAGGCACAATGAACAAAAAACAGCAATTCGTGAATTTCTTTTGGGGGGGACGTTTATACCGTTCCATGTTTGATAAAATTGATAAAGCAGCTTTTTTATTTTTTCGCTGATGATGCTGTGTGGCGGCTCGTTTTTTGCGGAACAAGATGACATTTTCAGCAGTACCATATTTATTTATATCCGTCTTTTTGATCGCATGTTATTCCACTTTTTGTTCGGTGGTATGATAATAAAGCGTTGTTTTTTGCCTCTTTTTTTTTTACGGTGATCACTGAAGGGGTTAACTAGTGGGACAGTTTTATAGGTTGGGTCGTTACGGACGCGGCGATACTAAATATGTGTACTTTTATTGTTTGTTTTAACTTTAAAGCTTTGTTTCAAACTGTAAAGCGCTGCGGAATATGTTGGCGCTATATAAAAATAAAGATTATTATTATTATTTATTATAAAAAAATAAAGATTATTAACTTTAGATAAAGATAAAAGCGCAATAGGGTCTTATCTGAGTATGAGGAGATAAAATCTGTTCAGATTTACTCACCAGATCGAGCCCTTACACAGGCTCATAGTAATGTGAGCCGCTGCAGATCCACCGATCTCATCGTGACCAACCAAAGTAAAAAAAGTGTTGTCAAAGGGTGCATTCTGTGTGGTATCCTGATGAAGGAGCCTTGTTGCTCCGAAACGCGTTGAATAAAGCCACTCTTTCATTGAATTACCTATTTTTGGATTTTCTATCTGTTAAGCGGCGCAGAGAAGAATCTACCCTTTGATTCCATTTTTTTTTAGCAAGAATCATTTGACAGATTCCCTTTAAAGCATGTGACATAATAGTTTCTTAGGCTGCTTTCACACATCAGGTTTTTGATGTCAGGCGCAATCTGTCAAATTTAGAAAAAAACAGATCTGGCGAATGATGTCGCTGGATCCATTTTTTTCTCATAGACTTGTATTAGCGCCGGGTGGCACCGGATGGCCTTACGTTTGGTCCATCCGGCGAAAATTGTCTGTCTGGCAGCTGGACACAATGGACAGATGAACGTTTTTTGTGTCCGGCGAAAAAACGAACATCGACAGATCCAACGCCATCTGGCATTTGCTAGAATGGAAGCCTATGGCGCCGGATCCGTAAAATGATGGAATCTGGCGACGGATTCCATTTTTTTTACACTGAGCATGATCCGATTTTTTTTAGTATGTGCAGTAATGTTTTCCATTCTGGCATTTCTTCTCTCTCTTTCTCTCTCCCAGAACCATGCCCTTAGGATCCAATGCTTGATCAGCTAGTCGGATCCGGTGAAAAAACGGATCCGTCGCATTAGTTTTTCACAATTTGCGATGGATCCGTTTTTTAAAAAAAATTCGCCGGATTGAGCCTGATGGCAAAAACCTGATATGTGAAAGCGGCCTTACATGAGAAGTATCAGAGTACACAAGAAATATTATACTGTATGGAGGATTATGTGGGGGCCATTGTACTATTTGGAGGGGCTATATGGGGTCATTGTTGTATTTGGAGGGGTATGTGGGGGCCGTTATACTATTTAGAGAGCTATGTGGGGCCATTATACTATTTGGAGAGCTACGTGGGGCCATTATACTATTTCGAGGGCTATGTGGGGGTCCATTATGCTGTATGAAGAACTATGTGTAGCCCATGATTCTGTACTCTAAGTTGTGAGATATGCTCTTCCGTGAGATATGCTCTTCCGTGACCCTGACGAATATTTTTTTTGGGGGGAGGGGCAATTAGACCTTCTGCTATAGGGCCCTGTGATTTCTATGTACATTCCTGACTTATACACATGTGTGTAGCATAAACCAGGCTCCATTTCTCTCTTTACAGAACAGAGGAGAATGACGCCAAAGGGGAAAACTTAATTGAAAAGGTCTTTAGAGTACGCAGGCCATCTGCTCTTCCATCTGATGTTGCTACAGATGTTATTGTCTCATTTTACCCCAACTGGGTAAGAAACACACTACTGGGTATATCAAAAGAGCCAAGATTCCTCTCTACTCTGTATAGTCATTTCACCTTTTTTAAAGACCTATCTAAAGAAACTCTGCAAAAGCGGAAATTATTTCAATCCACTACACGGGAGCTTCTAAAAGCCGGAACACCCTACAATTGGAACTGAGTCCAACGGAAGGAGTTGACTTCCTGAAATGTGCCGGCATAGTTTCCTCCATGGGCTCTCCTGTTCTCCTTTCTATGTCCAAATCAAATCTACGTCCCAAGTGAAAAGTACTACAATCAACATTTATTGAAGTCGGTAACTTTATTATTCAAGTTCCTAGAAAAGTGGTTTTCCATTTATTCCTCAATATTGTGGCTTGTAAATGAACCATACTTTGCTCCCACAAAGTCCTAGGATCACCTTTAGGAGATTACAGACAGGACAGGCCCTTATATACATCATACAACGTACTTAATTTTTTTATGGAGAAGCGACAGTTATATTAGGTTTGATACTGAGCTACGCTTAATCTGTTTGAGTAAGCTACAGTCGTTTTCTGTTTGTGTAAGCTACAGTATATATATGAAGACACAAAAGAGAATGGTAAAACCAAAAACACTCAGTTTGAAAAAATGTTTGCAGTAATCCGCAAGTGCTAGTAAAAGATGTAAATAACAGGGTATTTGGTTGATACGTTTTTTGCAAAAAATGTATACTAAGCTGCTCTACCAATCTTCACGGTATACCCATATCAGAGCAGTCCTAACTAATGTATGCAATCCCTATCTGATGTATTTAAAAACCTGATCATCTGTATATTACCTGTGTGAACAGGGTTCAGAGAGGAAAAATCCATGTGTGCATACAGGGCAGAACAGCTTTTGTGCAGCTAGCCCAAGAGGAGTGGTGGAACTCCCCAGTCTTGTAGACACAAGAGAACAATCATGGAAACAGGAACACATGGGCTACTTGCACAGTGAACAAGTCTGTAAGAACATGTTCACACACCACCAAGAAACCTGAAGACACAAAAGAGAATGGTAAAACCAAAAACACTCAGTTTGAAAAAATGTTTGCAGTAATCCGCAAGTGCTAGTAAAAGATGTAAATAACAGGGTATTTGGTTGATACGTTTTTTGCAAAAAATGTATACTAAGCTGCTCTACCAATCTTCACGGTATACCCATATCAGAGCAGTCCTAACTAATGTATGCAATCCCTATCTGATGTATTTAAAAACCTGATCATCTGTATATTACCTGTGTGAACAGGGTTCAGAGAGGAAAAATCCATGTGTGCATACAGGGCAGAACAGCTTTTGTGCAGCTAGCCCAAGAGGAGTGGTGGAACTCCCCAGTCTTGTAGACACAAGAGAACAATCATGGAAACAGGAACACATGGGCTACTTGCACAGTGAACAAGTCTGTAAGAACATGTTCACACACCACCAAGAAACCTGAAGACACAAAAGAGAATGGTAAAACCAAAAACACTCAGTTTGAAAAAATGTTTGCAGTAATCCGCAAGTGCTAGTAAAAGATGTAAATAACAGGGTATTTGGTTGATACGTTTTTTGCAAAAAATGTATACTAAGCTGCTCTACCAATCTTCACGGTATACCCATATCAGAGCAGTCCTAACTAATGTATGCAATCCCTATCTGATGTATTTAAAAACCTGATCATCTGTATATTACCTGTGTGAACAGGGTTCAGAGAGGAAAAATCCATGTGTGCATACAGGGCAGAACAGCTTTTGTGCAGCTAGCCCAAGAGGAGTGGTGGAACTCCCCAGTCTTGTAGACACAAGAGAACAATCATGGAAACAGGAACACATGGGCTACTTGCACAGTGAACAAGTCTGTAAGAACATGTTCACACACCACCAAGAAACCTGAAGACACAAAAGAGAATGGTAAAACCAAAAACACTCAGTTTGAAAAAATGTTTGCAGTAATCCGCAAGTGCTAGTAAAAGATGTAAATAACAGGGTATTTGGTTGATACGTTTTTTGCAAAAAATGTATACTAAGCTGCTCTACCAATCTTCACGGTATACCCATATCAGAGCAGTCCTAACTAATGTATGCAATCCCTATCTGATGTATTTAAAAACCTGATCATCTGTATATTACCTGTGTGAACAGGGTTCAGAGAGGAAAAATCCATGTGTGCATACAGGGCAGAACAGCTTTTGTGCAGCTAGCCCAAGAGGAGTGGTGGAACTCCCCAGTCTTGTAGACACAAGAGAACAATCATGGAAACAGGAACACATGGGCTACTTGCACAGTGAACAAGTCTGTAAGAACATGTTCACACACCACCAAGAAACCTGAAGACACAAAAGAGAATGGTAAAACCAAAAACACTCAGTTTGAAAAAATGTTTGCAGTAATCCGCAAGTGCTAGTAAAAGATGTAAATAACAGGGTATTTGGTTGATACGTTTTTTGCAAAAAATGTATACTAAGCTGCTCTACCAATCTTCACGGTATACCCATATCAGAGCAGTCCTAACTAATGTATGCAATCCCTATCTGATGTATTTAAAAACCTGATCATCTGTATATTACCTGTGTGAACAGGGTTCAGAGAGGAAAAATCCATGTGTGCATACAGGGCAGAACAGCTTTTGTGCAGCTAGCCCAAGAGGAGTGGTGGAACTCCCCAGTCTTGTAGACACAAGAGAACAATCATGGAAACAGGAACACATGGGCTACTTGCACAGTGAACAAGTCTGTAAGAACATGTTCACACACCACCAAGAAACCTGAAGACACAAAAGAGAATGGTAAAACCAAAAACACTCAGTTTGAAAAAATGTTTGCAGTAATCCGCAAGTGCTAGTAAAAGATGTAAATAACAGGGTATTTGGTTGATACGTTTTTTGCAAAAAATGTATACTAAGCTGCTCTACCAATCTTCACGGTATACCCATATCAGAGCAGTCCTAACTAATGTATGCAATCCCTATCTGATGTATTTAAAAACCTGATCATCTGTATATTACCTGTGTGAACAGGGTTCAGAGAGGAAAAATCCATGTGTGCATACAGGGCAGAACAGCTTTTGTGCAGCTAGCCCAAGAGGAGTGGTGGAACTCCCCAGTCTTGTAGACACAAGAGAACAATCATGGAAACAGGAACACATGGGCTACTTGCACAGTGAACAAGTCTGTAAGAACATGTTCACACACCACCAAGAAACCTGAAGACACAAAAGAGAATGGTAAAACCAAAAACACACAGGTAATATACAGATGATCAGGTTTTTAAATACATCAGATAGGGATTGCATACATTAGTTAGGACTGCTCTGATATGGGTATACCGTGAAGATTGGTAGAGCAGCTTAGTATACATTTTTTGCAAAAAACGTATCAACCAAATACCCTGTTATTTACATCTTTTACTAGCACTTGCGGATTACTGCAAACATTTTTTCAAACTGAGTGTTTTTGGTTTTACCATTCTCTTTTGTGTCTTCAGGTTTCTTGGTGGTGTGTGAACATGTTCTTACAGACTTGTTCACTGTGCAAGTAGCCCATGTGTTCCTGTTTCCATGATTGTTCTCTTGTGTCTACAAGACTGGGGAGTTCCACCACTCCTCTTGGGCTAGCTGCACAAAAGCTGTTCTGCCCTGTATGCACACATGGATTTTTCCTCTCTGAACCCTGTTCACACAGGTAATATACAGATGATCAGGTTTTTAAATACATCAGATAGGGATTGCATACATTAGTTAGGACTGCTCTGATATGGGTATACCGTGAAGATTGGTAGAGCAGCTTAGTATACATTTTTTGCAAAAAACGTATCAACCAAATACCCTGTTATTTACATCTTTTACTAGCACTTGCGGATTACTGCAAACATTTTTTCAAACTGAGTGTTTTTGGTTTTACCATTCTCTTTTGTGTCTTCAGGTTTCTTGGTGGTGTGTGAACATGTTCTTACAGACTTGTTCACTGTGCAAGTAGCCCATGTGTTCCTGTTTCCATGATTGTTCTCTTGTGTCTACAAGACTGGGGAGTTCCACCACTCCTCTTGGGCTAGCTGCACAAAAGCTGTTCTGCCCTGTATGCACACATGGATTTTTCCTCTCTGAACCCTGTTCACACAGGTAATATACAGATGATCAGGTTTTTAAATACATCAGATAGGGATTGCATACATTAGTTAGGACTGCTCTGATATGGGTATACCGTGAAGATTGGTAGAGCAGCTTAGTATACATTTTTTGCAAAAAACGTATCAACCAAATACCCTGTTATTTACATCTTTTACTAGCACTTGCGGATTACTGCAAACATTTTTTCAAACTGAGTGTTTTTGGTTTTACCATTCTCTTTTGTGTCTTCAGGTTTCTTGGTGGTGTGTGAACATGTTCTTACAGACTTGTTCACTGTGCAAGTAGCCCATGTGTTCCTGTTTCCATGATTGTTCTCTTGTGTCTACAAGACTGGGGAGTTCCACCACTCCTCTTGGGCTAGCTGCACAAAAGCTGTTCTGCCCTGTATGCACACATGGATTTTTCCTCTCTGAACCCTGTTCACACAGGTAATATACAGATGATCAGGTTTTTAAATACATCAGATAGGGATTGCATACATTAGTTAGGACTGCTCTGATATGGGTATACCGTGAAGATTGGTAGAGCAGCTTAGTATACATTTTTTGCAAAAAACGTATCAACCAAATACCCTGTTATTTACATCTTTTACTAGCACTTGCGGATTACTGCAAACATTTTTTCAAACTGAGTGTTTTTGGTTTTACCATTCTCTTTTGTGTCTTCAGGTTTCTTGGTGGTGTGTGAACATGTTCTTACAGACTTGTTCACTGTGCAAGTAGCCCATGTGTTCCTGTTTACAGTATATATATGCCTGTCTTTTCTTTTCCTTTTACCCTTTTTTCCCTTACCCTTTAAGGTACCTTCACACATAACGATATTGTTAACGATATCGTTGCTATTTGTGACGTAGCAACGATATCGTTAATGAAATCGTTCTGTGTGACAGCGACCAACGATCAGGCCCCTGCTGGGAGATCGTTGGTCGCTGAATAAAGTCCAGAACTTTATTTTGTCGCTGGACTCCTGCTGACATCGCTGGATCGGCGTGTGTGACACCGATCCAGCGATGTCTTCACTGGTAACCAGGGTAAACATCGGGTAACTAAGCGCAGGGCCGCGCTTAGTAACCCGATGTTTACCCTGGATACCATGCTAAAAGTAAAAAAAATACAAACACTACATACTTACCTAACGCTGTCTGTCCTCCAGCGCTGTGCTCTGCACTCCTCCTGTACTGTCTGTGAGCCGGAAAGCAGAGCGGTGACGTCACCGCTCTGCTTTCCGGCTCACAGCCAGTACAGGAGGAGAGCAGAGAAGCAGAGCGCAGCGCTGGAGGACAGACAGCGTTAGGTAAGTATGTAGTGTTTGGTTTTTTTTACTTTTAGCATGGTATCCAGGGTAAACATCGGGTTACTAAGCGCGGCCCTGCGCTTAGTTACCCGATGTTTACCCTGGTTACCGGCATCGTTGGTCGCTGGAGAGCGGTCTGTGTGACAGCTCTCCAGCGACCACACAGCGACGCTGCAGCGATCCGGATCGTTGTCGGTATCGCTGCAGCGTCGCTTAATGTGAAGGGGCCTTTACTCTTCACCTCTATTAAATTTATAAAATCAATAAAATTTGCTGGAAAAACAGGAGAAGCTGATAGATGTCTTGCTGGCAGGTAAATAGCCCTGAAACAAAAAGACCTCTGTGTGGACCCAGGACAACAAACCCAAATTGTCATCAGGCAACAATTATCATTCTCATGCCATCTACAGAGATAATAGTCGAACTGGTGTGATTTTTATCTTTGCTAACCACAGTCTTCTCCATAGAGCGAGAAACTGGTGTGTAGATTCGGTCATCAACCTTCTTCCATCTACAATGTTCATATGTTATGTTGTCTGATGCATTGTTATTTTAGGTTATACCGTACATTATTTTAGGCTCTATTCACATAACATTTTGAGCTATACATCTGAGGATGAAGTAGAAATATGATTTTTCTGTATTTTCATGACTATGAAAATTGTACATTCACACTGAAGGCATCAAAACTATGAATTAACACATGTGGAATTATATACTTAACAAAAAAGTGTGAAACAACTGAAAATATGTCTTATATTCTGGGTTCTTCAAAGTAGCCACCTTTTGCTTTGATGACTGCTTTGTACACTCTTGGCATTCTCTTGATGAGCTTCAAGAGGTAGTCACCGGGCATGGTTTTCACTTCACAGGTGTGCCCTGTCAGGTTTAATAAGTGGGATTTCTTGCCTTATAAATGGGGTTGGGACCATCAGTTGTGTTGAGCAGAAGTCTGGTGGATACACAGCTGATAGTCCTACTGAATAGACTGTTAGGCAGCCGTCACACGTCCAGTATTTGGTCAGTATTTTACATCAGTATTTGTAGCCAAAACCAGGAGTGGAACAATTAGAGGAAAAGTATAATAGAAACATATGCACCACTTCTGTATTTATCTCCCACTCCTGGTTTTGGCTTACAAATACTATTATTATTTATATTTTTACGTCAATTTGGCCATGTGAGGGCTTTTTTTTTGCGGGACGAGTTGTACTTTTGAACGACACCATTGGTTTTACCATGTCGTGTAACAGAAAACGGGAAAAAAATTCCAAGTGCGATGAAATTGCAAAAAAAGTGCAATCCCACACTTTTTCGTTTGGCTTTTTTACTAGGTTCACTAAATGCTAAAATGGACCTGCCAATATGATTCTCCAGGTCATTACGAGTTCATAGATACAAAACATGTCTAGGTTCTCTTTTACGTAAGTGGTAAAAAAAAATTCCAAAGTTTGCTTAAAAATTTTTTTTCTGATAACGGTAGCGTCTCCAATTTTCATGATCTGGGGTCGGGTGAGGGCTTATTTTTTGTGTGCTGAGCTAACGTCTTTAATGATACCATTTTGGTGCAGATATGATTTTTTGATCGCCCGTTATTGCATTGTAATGCAATGTTGCGGCGACCAAAAAAACGTAATTTTGGCGTTTTGATTTTTTTTTCGCTACGCCATTCAGGTTAATCCTTTTTTTTATTGATAGATTGGGCGATTCTGAATGCAGCGATACCAAATATGTGTAGGTTAGATTTTTTTATTGTTTTATTTTGAATGGGAAATGCGAAAGGGGGGTGATTTGAACTTTTATATATTTTTCATTTTTTTATATTTTATATTTTTAAATACTTTTTTTTAAATTTTTTGGCATGCTTCAATAGCCTCCATAGGAGGCTAGAAGCATGCACAACTCGATCGCCTCAGCTACATAGAGGCACAGATCACCTCTATGTAGCAGAAATGCAGGTGTGCTTTGAACGCCGACCACAGGGTAGCGCTCAAAGCAATCTGCCATCAACAACCACAGAGGTCTCAAGGAGACCTCAGGTTGTTATGGCAATGCACCGCTGACCCTTGATCATGTGACGGGAGTCAGCGGTGCGAGTACTTCCGGCCGCGCGGTCGGGAGCACTAGTTAAATGCCGCTGTCAGCGCTTTACAGCGGCATTTAACTAGTTAATGGGCGCGGGCGGATCGCGATTCCGTTCGCGCTCGTTGCGCGGACATGTCAGCTGTACAAAACAGCTGACATGTCGTGGCTTTGAGGTGGGCTCACCGCCGGAGCCCACCTCAAAGCGGGGGTTCTGCCAGCTGACGTACTATTCCGCCAGCTGGCAGAAAGGGGTTAATCATTATGAGATCCAATTTAGCACTATGCACTTTCGCATTGCACAAATACTTATGTGCTCTAGGTCTGTTTATGACCAGATGAAACCGCCGCTAGTTTGATATATGTTGGATTACAACTCATCAGTAGAGTATTGCGCTAAATATAGACCGCATGGACTATTGGCCATATTTATGCTAAATATTTATGTGTGGAGATATATGCAAATTTTTATGTGAAGCATATGTTGCTGATTGAATCTATGATTGTTGAAGAAATTGTACCTGGATATTTATTCTGTAGGTGTAGTGTCTGCCTTTATTTTCCCCTATTTTAATACATATTTTTTAAAATAGTTTTTCTGAATTCTTAATAAAGTTTAAATATGGTTTTCTAAGATTTGTGGCATAGACTTCTTTTCATGTAGGGTTTTGTTCTTATTGGAAATGGCAGTTTACTATAGGCCCTCTTTAAATTTATTCATTTTTGTTGTTTGTTTTTTTGTTTTTTTGTTTTTACAGACAGACCCAAAACATATATATAGTGCAACCCAGGGCCGGCGTCAGCACCCGGCACAGCGGGCAAATGCCGGGGCCCTGGGGAGGGGGGGGGGCCCACTCATGCTGTCATAGATATAGCTGGGAGAGCAGAGCAGGAGATAACATACTCTCTCCCCCCACAAAGTCACGCTGGCTGCGTTCTCTTAACCCCTATGTGCCAGCTCTGACACAAGCATCTTCTCACTCAGTCAGTGCAGCCAGGCAGGCACACATAGGGGTTAACAGAAGGCAGCCAGTGTGACATTATGGGCGGAGAGAGCACGTTCTCTGCTCTCCCCCCTGGGTGGCTGCAGACAGTGCTGAAGTTTATCAGGCAGATTCCTGAGGAGCTCTGTCCTACTAGTGCCTGAGTGACTGCAAAGGTATCCAGCAGAGCAGTGGTTGCAGATGGACTTGTGGCTCAGTCTGCTGCTGTCTTTCTCCACTGCCTAAAAATGTGGGTGATGTCTGGAGGAGCAGCTGGTGGGGTGCAACCTGCAGCCGCCCAGCTCACCCAGAATACATGCATGCTGCACCAAACCTGCACCAGTGAGGTAGGAAGAAGCTTAACCCCTTCCCATCTGTATTAAGGTTATTGCTGAACCTTAAAGATAACAATCCGACCCGCATAAGTGGGGTTAACCAGATGCCAGGAGGAAGGGGAGCTGCTGCCATGGATAAAACTGAGCTGTGGGCTGTACGTTGGGGCCCCGTGGCCCCAGGCTGGTGACTGGAGGGACTCTGCCCAGTGCTGGCATGTGGGTGATTTCTGCTCCGGAGTCTCAGCTTCTCTCCTCCACATCACACTGTGAAGTCACAGCAACATTGGTTGTCTCTGTCCAGGTCCCAGCAGCTGCCACTGCTCCCACCAAGGACATGGCATCACTTAACCCTTCCCCTGCAGCCACCGGCAACAAATCCACATTATTCCTTGATTAAATCAGGTTCCAACCCAATAGAGGAGCAGACATTTCCTGCTGCCATTAGGGTCCGGGAGGGGGTGACATTGGCTGCCCTGCTACTCTGTAGTGGGGGGTGACAAGTGTAACATGGGGTAACGATGATGGAGAAATGCACAGGATAATAGTGAGAGCGACAGAAGGCAGTGTATGGTATGGAGCAGTCAGGGGGTGGGCTGCAGGATCCCCCCATACTGTACATGACTGCTCGGGACAGGGAGGCGTTTAATGAGCTTCTAATGACAGGGCACTAATTGGGTCATTAGAGTTTGTGGAAAGGATTCAGCATCAGGTCCCTCATTAATGCCCGAGCCGCCTGTTACTTTGTAGCACAGATCTGTTGGGGCCGCAAAACCAAACAACGTTGTTTATGTAGAAAAGTCTTTGTTTCATAGAAAAACTCAAAACAGAAAAGCACCTCTCCTGTATATATACACTGCACAGCATCTTTCCTCCTGTATATATACACTGCACAGCACCTTTCCTCCTGTATATATACACTGCACAGCACCTTTCCTCCTGTATATATACACTGCACAGCACCTTTCCTCCTGTATATATACACTGCACAGCACCTCTCCTGTATATATACACTGCACAGCACCTTTCCTCCTGTATATATACACTGCACAGCACCTTTCCTCCTGTATATATACACTGCAGAATCTACAATAGCTGTCACTCATGTAAGAAGTGAAATCTGGCATTGTAACATAGTAACATAGTAACATAGTTAGTAAGGCCGAAAAAAGACATTTGTCCATCCAGTTCAGCCTATATTCCATCATAATAAATACCCAGATCTACGTCCTTCTACAGAACCTAATAATTGTATGATACAATATTGTTCTGCTCCAGGAAGACATCCAGGCCTCTCTTGAACCCCTCGACTGAGTTCGCCATCACCACCTCCTCAGGCAAGCAATTCCAGATTCTCACTGCCCTAACAGTAAAGAATCCTCTTCTATGTTGGTGGAAAAACCTTCTCTCCTCCAGACGCAAAGAATGCCCCCTTGTGCCCGTCACCTTCCTTGGTACAAACAGATCCTCAGCGAGATATTTGTATTGTCCCCTTATATACTTATACATGGTTATTAGATCGCCCCTCAGTCGTCTTTTTTCTAGACTAAATAATCCTAATTTCGCTAATCTATCTGGGTATTGTAGTTCTCCCATCCCCTTTATTAATTTTGTTGCCCTCCTTTGTACTCTCTCTAGTTCCATTATATCCTTCCTGAGCACCGATGCCCAAAACTGGACACAGTACTCCATGTGCGGTCTAACTAGGGATTTGTACAGAGGCAGTATAATGCTCTCATCATGTGTATCCAGACCTCTTTTAATGCACCCCATGATCCTGTTTGCCTTGGCAGCTGCTGCCTGGCACTGGCTGCTCCAGGTAAGTTTATCATTAACTAGGATCCCCAAGTCCTTCTCCCTGTCAGATTTACCCAGTGGTTTCCCGTTCAGTGTGTAATGGTGATATTGATTCCCTCTTCCCATGTGTATAACCTTACATTTATCATTGTTAAACCTCATCTGCCACCTTTCAGCCCAAGTTTCCAACTTATCCAGATCCATCTGTAGCAGAATACTATCTTCTCTTGTATTAACTGCTTTACATAGTTTTGTATCATCTGCAAATATCGATATTTTACTGTGTAAACCTTCTACCAGATCATTAATGAATATGTTGAAGAGAACAGGTCCCAATACTGACCCCTGCGGTACCCCACTGGTCACAGCGACCCAGTTAGAGACTATACCATTTATAACCACCCTCTGCTTTCTATCACTAAGCCAGTTACTAACCCATTTACACACATTTTCCCCCAGACCAAGCATTCTCATTTTGTGTACCAACCTCTTGTGCGGCACGGTATCAAACGCTTTGGAAAAATCGAGATATACCACGTCCAATGACTCACCGTGGTCCAGTCTATAGCTTACCTCTTCATAAAAACTGATTAGATTGGTTTGACAGGAGCGATTTCTCATAAACCCATGCTGATATGGAGTTAAACAGTTATTCTCATTGAGATAATCCAGAATAACATCCCTCAGAAACCCTTCAAATATTTTACCAACAATAGAGGTTAGACTTACTGGCCTATAATTTCCAGGTTCACTTTTAGAGCCCTTTTTGAATATTGGCACCACATTTGCTATGCGCCAGTCCTGCGGAACAGACCCTGTCGCTATAGAGTCACTAAAAATAAGAAATAATGGTTTATCTATTACATTACTTAGTTCTCTTAGTACTCGTGGGTGTATGCCATCCGGACCCGGAGATTTATCTATTTTAATCTTATTTAGCCGGTTTCGCACCTCTTCTTGGGTTAGATTGGTGACCCTTAATATAGGGTTTTCATTGTTTCTTGGGATTTCACCTAGCATTTCATTTTCCACCGTGAATACCGTGGAGAAGAAGGTGTTTAATATGTTAGTTTTTCCTCGTCATCTACAACCATTCTTTCCTCACTATTTTTTAACGGGCCTACATTTTCAGTTTTTATTCTTTTACTATTGATATAGTTGAAGAACAGTTTGGGATTAGTTTTACTCTCCTTAGCAATGTGCTTCTCTGTTTCCTTTTTGGCAGCTTTAATTAGTTTTTTAGATAAAGTATTTTTCTCCCTATAGTTTTTTAGAGCTTCAATGGTGCCATCCTGCTTTAGTAGTGCAAATGCTTTCTTTTTACTGTTAATTGCCTGTCTTACTTCTTTGTTTAGCCACATTGGGTTTTTCCTATTTCTAGTCCTTTTATTCCCACAAGGTATAAACCGCTTACACTGCCTATTTAGGATGTTCTTAAACATTTCCCATTTATTATCTGTATTCTCATTTCTGAGGATATTGTCCCAGTCTACCAGATTAAGGGCATCTCTAAGCTGTTCAAACTTTGCCTTCCTAAAGTTCAATGTTTTTGTGACTCCCTGACAAGTCCCCCTAGTGAAAGACAGGTGAAACTGCACAATATTGTGGTCGCTATTTCCTAAATGCCCAACCACCTGCAGATTTGTTATTCTGTCAGGTCTATTAGATAGTATTAGGTCTAAAAGTGCTGCTCCTCTGGTTGGATTCTGCACCAATTGTGAAAGATAATTTTTCTTGGTTATTAGCAGAAACCTGTTGCCTTTATGGGTTTCACAGGTTTCTGTTTCCCAGTTAATATCCGGGTAGTTAAAGTCCCCCATAACCAGGACCTCATTATGGGTTGCAGCTTCATCTATCTGCTTTAGAAGTAGACTTTCCATGCTTTCTGTTATATTTGGGGGTTTGTAACAGACCCCAATGAGAATTTTGTTACCATTTTTCCCTCCATGAATTTCAACCCATATGGACTCGACATCCTCATTCCCTTCGCTAATATCCTCCCTTAAAGTGGACTTTAGACAAGACTTTACATAGAGACAAACCCCTCCTCCTCTCCGATTTTTACGATCCTTTCTAAACAGACTGTAATTTGTACTATACATTTCTCTGCCGTATCTGTGCATCATAAATCGGGGTATGTGTTAAAGGTGGGGGGGGAGCCCACTGAGACTCTTTCGCCCGGGGCCCTCGAAAACCTGGAGCCGGCCCTGGTGCAACCGTATAATTCTTTCTTTAGATCCATCTTCCCATAGACAAATAGTTAAAAAGAGACATTTTTATGATGTTCAATAAATAAGCAGTGTACTCAAATCTGTACCTTAAATGGGTTGTCTCATGGCAATTATTTTTTTTTTTTTAACAATTAAGCGGGTTCTTGTAAGAATGTAGGCATTCCTAGTTGTCTGGACATCTTCGGATTGAAGATTGAGTAGAGTTTTTGCTGGAAAACAGATAAGAAGAACACAACACATTCTGGTCCTGCATTATGTCTCCAGGAGGAGGGAAACCTTATGTTCAGTTATTATAGCCAAAGCTTAAGGGGGTGGTCCAACATTCGGATTTAGGACAAAAATTAATTTTGCAAGTCAGAACACCCCCTTAAGGCCTTTTCCTTTTACTGTCTAAAATGTCATTGCTTGAAAAAGTTAAGACTGTTGTCACCTAACAGAGTTGATAAGGATAAGTTTACCTATGCATACATAAATACTATGTGCAAAAGCTAAATACTATAGATGCTAGAAATACTCGAATTCGACAGCTTTGTCGAATTTTTCAAAAATATTTGATTTGCAGCTATTTAACTGTAAAGCTTCATCTTCCTGGGAAAGACCGATGTAACACTCTGAGGTCCCCTAGAACTGTATTCAACGCCTTTCAAGCTCTTTGATGCCAACACAGCCTTACTGATGTCCAAGTGACCTCAAACTTTTGACTTTGCAGTAAGTAAAAAAAATGCCTTAAAACATTCTCTCTCCCTCATTACTCTGGCATTTGGTAAATATATTAATAATTATGGTAATCCTAATTGACCTAAAACGGGAAAGGTTTATTCAAATTTTGTATCAGATATTGAGAAAAACATGCAAATGTGTCTTTTTATATAGTGGATGGAAACTTCTGGTTTCAGCTGTATTTCATTTCCCAGAGGAGCATTGCATGGCCTATAAGTCTCCTAACACTGGCATGTCACTTTCCATAAGGAGAGACGTTACCCCTTAAACTATAGGCATGAATGCCTAGTCAGTGGGACAGAACCAAGCTCCTTTGATCTCAATCTGCCAATAGTAAATCCTCGGATCCAGTCCAAAACTAATGCAGTGCAGATAGTCAGCTCTCTGTCCCACGATATCTATACTGGCCTATCAGAAGCCAGCAGCTGGCGATGAGTCTTTTCAGGTGGCATAACGATGTCAGAGGGACATTATAAGTACATGGAAGCCAAAATTGGGGAATATGTGGGCGCAAAGATGAACATTACTGCTATATGGGGCGCAGAGGGCATTTCTGCTATTGTACGGGAGCCACAATAGGGGACATACTGTATGGGGGCCAAAGAGGGAGACATTTCTACTGTGAGAGGATCAAAAAGTGAGATGTCCCTACTTACCGTATGTTTTATTTTGGGGGAAACTGTTACTATGGGAGGAACAAAACTATGATGTCGCTCTTAGAAGTGGGGTGTGTGCTCTAAAAGTAATCAGCCATAGATGTCTGTGTATAACATTCTGCAGAGATGATTTCTGGCTGGGAGTAGACATAGCGGTGTGCGCTGGGTGGAGAACAAAATTAGTTATTTAAATTGGAGACGTCACAATTGTATTTACAAGAACTGTATAAATGTATACCATCTACAGAGCATGACCATGGTGTGGCGGAATTGTTTGTTTCTTGTATAGTGGTATTATTGCTAATATTGACCTTGGTACAGTGGACTTTGCTCAGCCACAATTTGGAGATTCTATTTGTTATTGTGTAATTGTATGGCTGTATTACTTATACATTTAGATAAGAAAATGATCTTATTCCTTCGTTTTCTGTGAGATACATATATTCTATCTGCATATTTATTTTATAATAATATTTTATAATAATATTTTTTTATAGGCTATGGCAACGCCACTAGGCTCATGCATCTGAGCAACATGCTGGCATATGTGGACGCCCCACCTCCCAATTTTGCCCCAAGTCCATACCCATAAGACTCTAGTTATGTCACTGGTAACAGCCCCCTTGTTCTAGCCACTGTGGGGGTCACAGTGCAGAAGTTAGTTATAACAAGAATTACACTTTAACCTGGGGAATGTAGCAATATGCCAAAGTAAATGCTTAAGCAGGAAGATACAAATCCACTAAATATTAATTTCGTCTTTTGGTAAATGTCTGTTCAAAGTTCTTTTTATTTGTAAGAATTGCTTCTCTGTTGTCAATCTTCATTGTTTTCTTTGTTTTTTGAAGTTTTGCCATCTCCTTAGTTTAGATTAATGTTTAATGACCATTCCTCTGTATTTTTATCTGTGAATTTAAAGGGTTATTACCATCTTCAAGATCCCATCCCAATATGTAGTAGGTGTAATAATAATAATAATAATAATAATAATAATAATATCAGCAAATACCTCCAATTAGAAATGTAGAATAGTTCTCCTAATTAACTATGTTGCTTACTCCATGTGCAAGGCATTGCAGTAGCTTAGGTATCCATAGTTACAACCACTCATGTAGTGACAGTTAGTTAGCTGTTAGTGATAATCACCATGGATACTTACAATACTGCAATGCCTGGCATATGGGGTAAGTGTCGTAGCTAATCAGAAGAACAATAATACATTTCTAATTACAGGTATTTGTTAATATTATTATTAGTATTATTACACCTACTACATATTGAGATAGGACCTTGCAGATAGGAATACCCCTTTAAATGAACAGTTTGATAAAGGTCAGCTTCTAATATCTTTACAATTGCCATTAATGGAGTGGGCTCAGGCACGGATCATTCTCTAAAAAGTGATGCTTCAATCTGTATGAGAGATTTAACGTGATACGAAACGTCGTTCACTTTTTGTTCCTTTTTTTGTGTTTAATAGATTTACATTTTTACTGTTAAAAATAAAACTTTGGTTCATGCCACCACATTCAGAGAGTTGATAACTCTTTAATGGGAAAACACTAGCAAAAGTGTGCAATACTGTAGATTGGAAAATGGGACCACTTTACTCACTACAAAAATCAAGGACTATGGCCATGTGCACATGTTGAGTATTTGGTGAGTTTTTTTTCCATCAGTATTTGTAAGTCAAAACCAGGAGTGGGTGATAAATCCAGAAGTGGTGCATATGTTTCTATTATACTTTTCCTCTGATTGTTCCACTCCTGGTTTTGGATTATAAATACTGATGCAAAATACTGACCAAATGCTGAAGATGTGACCGTGGTCACAAGAACCCCATTGTTAACTTCTAGACTGTCAAAAACTGTCTAATCCTTTGCTGTTTTACAGGATTGAGCCTGTTGGTGTGGAAATAGTTGGCTGCCTACGTTTCCTTAATACGCAGATGCCATATCTGTGCAAATCTTATATTATGTTCTTCCTTCTTTGTAAACGCTAATTAAGTAGGATTCCTAGGTGCAGTTGTGTCTGATAGCACTATATCGCATACAGATAGGTCCAGAAATATTTCTAGATCAAATCTTTGTGATTTTGGGCTTCGCATGCAGCTATTTTTTATGTAAAATGAAACCACCAAGATGTAATTAAAGTGGAGACTTTCAGGTTTAATCAAAGGGGTGAACAAAAATATCCCGTTTAGAAATGGCAAACATTTTTCTACAAGGTCTCCTAAAGACCAAAACATCCATATTTCCCATAAGGGATGGGGGCAGTGTTCTGGAATCACTGCGTTGAGAAACACGTGATGGTGTCTCCGCGGTGTTGGATGTTTTGGTCTCCCCGAGGCCAATCATCTGTGCCTTTATAGCCTTTTTACTAGGCACTGCTCCTAATAGCCAGATTCCTACTCCACACTGATGAGGGGCAAAAACCCCGAAACAGCTGTCTGTGGATGGATACCATGCTTGGCATAGGTGGCATTCCTTCATAGGATGCTGCCCTTCCCATGGTTGTTCCTTCCCGGGGAAAGGCCTGGCTATTCACTGCTTGCGTCGAGAAACACGTGATGGTGTCTCCGCAGCTTCTTTACATGCATCTGCATATTTCCCATAAGGGATGGGGGCAGTGTTCTGGAATCACTGCGTTGAGAAACACGTGATGGTGTCTCCGCGGTGTTGGATGTTTTGGTCTCCCCGAGGCCAATCATCTGTGCCTTTATAGCCTTTTTACTAGGCACTGCTCCTAATAGCCAGATTCCTACTCCACACTGATGAGGGGCAAAAACCCCGAAACAGCTGTCTGTGGATGGATACCATGCATGGCATAGGTGGCATTCCTTCATAGGATGCTGCCCTTCCCGTGGTTGTTCCTTCCCGGGGAAAGGCCTGGCTATTCACTGCTTGCGTCGAGAAACACGTGATGGTGTCTCCACAGCTTCTTTACATGCATCTGCATATTTCCCATAAGGGATGGGGGCAGTGTTCTGGAATCACTGCGTTGAGAAACACGTGATGGTGTCTCCGCGGTGTTGGATGTTTTGGTCTCCCCGAGGCCAATCATCTGTGCCTTTATATGTATATGTTTACAGTTAGGTCCATATATATTTGGACAGAGACAACATTTTTCTACTTTTGGTTATGGATATTACCACAATGAATTTTAAACAAAACAATTCAGATGCAGTCGAAGTTTGGACTTTCAGCTTTCATTTGAGGGTATCCACATTAAAATTGGATGAAGGGTTTAGGAGTTTCAGCTCCTTAACATGTGCCACCCTGTTTTTAAAGGGACCAAAAGTAATGGGACAATTGACTCCAAGGCTATTTCATGGACAGGTGTGGGCAATCCCTTCGTTATGTCATTCTCAATAAAGCAGATAAAAGGCCTGGAGTTGATTTGAGGTGTGGTACTTGCATTTGGAAGGTTTTGCTGTGAAGTAAACATGCGGTCAAAGGAGCTCTCCATGAAGGTGAAACAAGCCATCCTTAAGCTGCAAAAACAGGAAAAACCCATCCGAGAAATTGCTGCAATATTAGTAGTGGCAAAATCTACAGTTTGGTACATCCTGAGAAAGAAAGAAAGAAAGTACTGGTGAACTCATCAATGCAAAAAGACCTGGGCGCCCATGGAAGACAACAGTGGTGGATGATCGCAGAATAATCTCCATGGTGAAGAGAAACCCCTTCACAACAGCCAACCAAGTGACCAACACTCTCCAGGAGGTCGGCGGATCAATATCTAAATCTACCATAAGGAGAAGACTGCATGAAAGTAAATACAGAGGGATCACTGCATGGTGCAGCCACTCATAAGCATCAAGAATAAAAATGCTAGACTGGACTTTGCTAAAAAACATCTAAAAAAGCCAGCACAGTTCTGGAAGAACATTCTTTGGACAGATGAAACCAAGATCAACCTCTAACAGAATGATGGAAAAAGAAAAGTATGGCGAAGGCGTGGTACAACTCATGATCCAAAGCATACCACATCATCTGTAAAACACGGCGGAGGCAGTGTGATGGCTTGGGCATGCATGGCTGCCAGTGGCACTGGGTCACTAGTGTTTATTGATGATGTGACACCGGACAGAAGCAGCTGAATGAATTCTGAGTTATTCAGAGACGCCATACTGTGTGTTCAGATCCAGCCAAATGCAGCCAAACTGATTGGTCGTCGTTTCATACTACAGATGGACAATGACCCAAAACATAAAACCAAAGCAACCCAGGAGTTTATTAAAGCAAAGAAGTGGAATATTCTTGAATGGCCAAGTCAGTCACCTGATCTCAACCCAATTGAGCATGCTTTTCACTTGTTAAAGACTAAACTTCAGACAGAAAGGCCCACAAACAAATAGCAACTGAAAACCACCGCAGTGAAGACCTGGCAGAGCATCAAAAAGGAGGAAACACAGCGTCTGGTGATGTCCATGAGTTCAAGACTTCAGGAAGTCATTGCCAACAAAGGGTTTTCAACCAAATACTAAAAATGAACATTTTATTTAAAATTATTTAATCTGTCCAATTACTTTTGGTCCCTTTAAAAACAGGGTGGCAGGTGTTAAGGAGCTGAAACTCCTAAACCCTTCATCCAATTTTAATGTGAATACCCTCAAATGAAAGCTGAAAGTCTGAACTTCAACTGCTTCTGAATTGTTTTGTTTAAAATTTCATTGTGGTAATGTCTGTAGCCAAAATTAGAAAAATGTTGTCTCTGTCCAAATATAAAGTGGGGCAAAAAAGTATTTAGTCAGTCAGCAATAGTGCAAGTTCCACCACTTAAAAAGATGAGAGGCATCTGTAATTTACATCATAGGTAGACCTCAACTATCGGAGACAAACTGAGAAAAAAAAATCCAGAAAATCACATTGTCTGTTTTTTTAACATTTTATTTGCATATTATGGTGGAAAATAAGTATTTGGTCAGAAACAAAATTTCATCTCAATACTTTGTAATATATCCTTTGTTGGCAATGACAGAGGTCAAACGTTTTCTGTAAGTCTTCACAAGGTTGCCACACACTGTTGTTGGTATGTTGGCCCATTCCTCCATGCAGATCTCCTCTAGAGTAGTGATGTTTTTGGCTTTTCGCTTGGCAACACGGACTTTCAACTCCCTCCAAAGGTTTTCTATAGGGTTGAGATCTGGAGACTGGCTAGGCCACTCCAGAACCTTGAAATGCTTCTTACGAAGCCACTCCTTCGTTGCCCTGGCGGTGTGCTTTGGATCATTGTCATGTTGAAAGACCCAGCCACGTTTCATCTTCAAAGCCCTTGCTGATGGAAGGAGGTTTGCACTCAAAATCTCACGATACATGGCCCCATTCATTCTTTCATGTACCCGGATCAGTCGTCCTGGCCCCTTTGCAGAGAAACAGCCCCAAAGCATGATGTTTCCACCACCATGCTTTACAGTAGGTATGGTGTTTGATGGATGCAACTCAGTATTCTTTTTCCTCCAAACACGACAAGTTGTGTTTCTACCAAACAGTTTCAGTTTGGTTTCATCAGACCATAGGACATTCTCCCAAAACTCCTCTGGATCATCCAAATGCTCTCTAGCAAACTTCAGACGGGCCCGGACATGTACTGGCTTAAGCAGTGGGACACGTCTGGCACTGCAGGATCTGAGTCCATGGTGGCGTAGTGTGTTACTTATGGTAGGCCTTGTTACATTGGTCCCAGCTCTCTGCAGTTCATTCACTAGGTCCCCCCGCGTGGTTCTGGGATTTTTGCTCACCGTTCTTGTGATCATTCTGACCCCACGGGGTGGGATTTTGCGTGGTGCCCCAGATTGAGGGAGATTATCAGTGGTCTTGTATGTCTTCCATTTTCTAATTATTGCTCCCACTGTTGATTTCTTCACTCCAAGCTGGTTGGCTATTGCAGATTCAGTCTTCCCAGCCTGGTGCAGGGCTACAATTTTGTTTCTGGTGTCCTTTGACAGCTCTTTGGTCTTCACCATAGTGGAGTTTGGAGTCAGACTGTTTGAGGGTGTGCACAGGTGTCTTTTTATACTGATAACAAGTTTAAACAGGTGCCATTACTACAGGTAATGAGTGGAGGAAAGAGGAGACTCTTAAAGAAGAAGTTACAGGTCTGTGAGAGCCAGAAATCTTGATTGTTTGTTTCTGACCAAATACTTATTTTCCACCATAATATGCAAAAAAATGATAAAAAAAACAGACAATGTGATTTTCTGGATTTTTTTTTCTCAGTTTGTCTCCCATAGTTGAGGTCTACCTATGATGTAAATTACAGACGCCTCTCATCTTTTTAAGTGGTGGAACTTGCACTATTGCTGACTGACTAAATACTTTTTTGCCCCACTGTATATGGACCTAACTGTATAAGGTTTAATAATGTGTTTCGCCACCAGAACTGATAGACCTTGCGATGAGCCGACTTGTTGACTTCAATATTTTTCCTGGACTTCCACCTCTTGGCTTTTGAATGGATGGACAAACTTCATTTCATATTCTTCTAACTGCCATGGTGCTCACATGATGTTGGTAATTTTCTTGGCCGAGAGACCTCAATCGATGAGCTGGATGATGCTTTTTATTTTTTCCCTCCTTCATGGCTGCTCATAGATTGGAACCAGTGACCTTTGGCTTGGTAATCAAGCTAATAACACACTTCCAATGCAATGAAATGGCAATGCGCATAAAAAATTAAAAATTGTAATCAAATGCAGAATGCATTGCTTACCCATTGTATGTAAAATAGAGACCCTCGACACGCTTTTCACACCATTGCTTTCTCTAGGGAAGGTGATTGTCCTGCCAGGGTACACATGTACAGAAATGAGGTCAATTAAGCGGTGGATGTGCAGCACAACTAGTGCCAAACTTGCACGGTGGATAGCACTGCAGCCTTGCAGCGCTGGGTCCTGGGTTCTAATCCCACCTTGGACAACATCTGCAAGGAGTTTGTATGTTCTCCACGTGTTTGCGTGGGTTTCCCCCGGGTTCTCTGGTTTCCTCCCACATTCCTAAGACATACTGATAGGGAATTTAGATTGTGAGCCCCATCGGGGACAGTGATAATAATGTGTGCAAAACTGTAAAGCGCTGCGGAACATGTTAGCGCTATATAAAAATAAAGATTATTATTATATCTGCCCGAAGCCATCATTGCATCATGCGCAATGAGTTAATTATGGGTTAATAAGGTTAATCATGACCGTGTGACGTCAATGACATACGCATGCCGCACCATAGCATGGATTACAATAGCATTCAGATGTACCGTGCATGTGCATGGAGCAGGATGTTTAACATTTTGATGAAACATTGGCCAGTATTAGAGACCGATAATATATTGGTGGCCCATCTGCCCCAGGTCACCAGAATGACATCAAGAAGAAGAAGGAATCTCAAAGATCTTTTGGCAAGATGCCACTATGTAGATAAATTGAGTGGCGTGTCCAAACATCTTGAAATTCACTTTTTCATCATCTGATGGATTTAAATGCTATTAGATAAATGATTATATGTCATGCAAGACTACAAATCTGGTGTATTGCGCCACTTGTCCATGTTCAAAAATTCGGACTTGTGAACATGTCAGGTGGCTAAAGAAGTATCTGATCTATCTCTATTAAAAACACTCCCAAAGCATTTCAAGATCTTCCACGATCCATGACTGTGATCCTCGAGGTCTTAAAGTAAGGGACATAGATAACATCCATTGTGGGATTAGGGGCGGCAATGAGAAACTGATTTTTGCCCAATGAAAATACAAATGAAAATACAAATGGATTGTGACACTGAACACAATGTCACCAGCGGGCTTGAATGAAAAATTTAGTTTTGTCCATTTCTTCTAATGAACTACTCGGTACTCATTATGTCTCCTACATTGTGTCGGCACTCATTGTGTCTCCTTTTGTTCCTTACAATTTTTTTTTATTTTGTTTGCATGTTTGTCTTGCTTATAGTACACATCTACATGCTAAAGGTACCTTCACACATAACGATATCGTTAACGATATCGTTGCTTTTTGTGACGTAGCAACAATATCGTTAAGGAAATCGTTATGTGTGACAGCGACCAACGATCAGGCCCCTGCTGGGAGATCGTTGGTCGCTGAACAAAGTACAGAACTTTATTTCGTCGCTGGATCTCCTGCTGACATCGCTGGATCGGCGTGTGACACCGATCCAGCGATGTCTTCACTGGTAACCAGGGTAAACATCGGATAACTAAGCGCAGGGCCGCGCTTAGTAACCCGATGTTTACCCTGGTTACCAGCGTAAAAGTAAAAAAAAACAAACACTACATACTTACCTACCGCTGTCTGTCCCCGGCGCTCTTCTTCTCTGCACTCCTCCTGTACTGGCTGTGAGCGTCGGTCAGCTGGAAAGCAGAGCGGTGACATCACCGCTCTGCTTTCCGGCCGCTGTGCTCACAGCCAGTACAGGAGGAGTGCAGAGAAGAAGAGCGCCGGGGACAGACAGCGGTAGGTAAGTATGTAGTGTTTGTTTTTTTTTTACTTTTACGCTGGTAACCAGGGTAAACATCGGGTTACTAAGCGCGGCACTGCGCTTAGTAACCCGATGTTTACCCTGGTTACCCGGGGACTTCGGCATCGTTGGTCGCTGGAGAGCTGTCTGTGTGACAGCTCTCCAGCGACCAAACAGCGACGCTGCAGCGATCCGGATCGTTGTCGGTATCGCTGCAGCGTCGCTTAATGTGAAGGGGCCTTTACAGACTGTTTGATTGATCGTGAACTTATCTTCCTACTTCAGTTTGCTGGGTGGTTCTTCCTTCTGTATGGGTGACCTCCTTTTCTCTCCATGTTTACAGCTGACACCTCTCTTTTGGGCAGAGACGTCTGGATTGGATTTAGCATTTTCCATGTATAAGATTTATTTTCATGGATTACTATTCCATTGCTTAGCATGTTTGGGTGCCCATTTAGGGGATTGGATTTTGGAGTGGGGGAGAGACTTCCACATGAGGAGGCTGTTTTGGGGGGGTGCATAATTTGTGTGTGTGGGTGGAGGTGAGTTGCGGGGGAGATGGGACGAGTCACTCTTATGGAGCGCACGATTTTTACACTTGATGTTATGCCTTGTACCCCCGTATACATGTGTTATTATATCAGTATTTGCCTCGATGTGCAGTTTGCTGTCATTGTATTGCTCTATCATCCTGATTTTTTTCATGTCTCCATTTACTTTCATTCAATTAATTGCACATTTTTTTCCCGTCTTTTCACTACTTGCATTCCACACTTTTCAGCTATGGTGGCTGCATGTTTACATGTTTTTTCACTCTTTTACTTTTATCACTTATTATTCACTAATTTTTCACTGCAAACCTAATATTTTTTTTGCTTCAGTTCACTTATTTTCTTTTTTTTCCTACTATTGTACTGTACATCGGTGTCACATTGGTGGCCTCATTTAATAGTTAATATTTTTTCATAATTTTCGACCCCTTCCCCTCCCCTCTTCACCCTTTTCCTGTCCCCTCCCATCCCATTCTCTCCATTTTTCCCGCTCTTCTTTTCCTGTTTCATGCGCCCATCTGGACTTCATAAAAATTGCGCCCAATTTGCGCATGGGCAGTTCATACGAATGCCATGGTATGCTGCACCAGCCATCTATGATGTGCCACGCGCATATCATTGATGTCACAGGGTCATAATTAAACCAACAAGCTCGCAACGCAATAATGGTTTCAGGTGGATATGCGAATTTTGCGCAGGTTGCACTGCTCATGCACCGCTTAATTGGCCTAATTTCTGTAGATATATACCATGGCTGGACAAAACCACTTACCACCTCCCCTTGAGAAATCAATAAGGTGAAACACGTCAGGGCAGTGTCGAGGGACTTTATCTTACACATCATGAGTAAGCAACGCATTGTACATGTGATCAATATTTTTCTTTTTTGGTATGCATTTCTATGGGTACATTTTGATGTATTGGAAGTGTGCAATGTAAACTATTTCCATAGACTCTGCATATTGTACTTTTTAGTAGTTGTTCACTTGAAATATATAGAATGTATAAGGTTCCCATGGGTGATGCTATTCACTGACAGCCCTCCTTTCATATTCTCTTCCTCCTTATTAGACCTTATATATACATAATGTGATATTTTAATATGTTCTAATAAATATTGTTTTTATGCTACTTGGTGGTTTATGGCTACTACAGCGGTTGTGTGTTTTTGTATTCATAGTTCTTAGCAGCACTCCACCCATTTTTTTCTATTTTCCTTTCACATATTGGGGAAATTTTGCACTTCCTTCTTATTCTCAGCCTAACAATACTTTATGTGCTGTATGAATATTTTGTTTATAATAATTTATTCTGTGCCTCTCACAGCTTGTGAGTGTAAGTACCTGGACTTCCGAGCACACGGCCAATCTTCGCTCACGCGACTTAATGAGGCTTTTAAGGAGAAATCCAATTTGATTTTAGATTTTAATTGCAAGGATGCTAAGGAACAGATTTCTAATTAAAAGAATTATTACATAGGAGACCGAGACTTTGGTGGAACAGAGCCTTTTTGAATTAATTCCTTACTAAAAGCCTGATAACTATAGGGTTGTTTATTCAGACTTTTCCATCTTTTGCCATTAATTCTAAGACTTTTAGGTCTAGTTGGGAGGAGATCGCTACTAAATGTCCCAGAGTCTTTATGGAATTACTCATTAAAGTTGGTGATAAAAAGCTGGGAGAACTCGAGATTGAAATTGACGCCACATAGACATGTTTAAAAAGGGATCTAACCACAGAATCTATTGATAAACTCAATGGCAACTTGGAGAAGGATTTTTCCAAGTGGTAACAATATATTTGCACAACCAAATCAAGGAAATTGCAAAGAGATGCTACAGATTTCCAAAACAATAAAATATATAAATGGAAATTTACATGGAGCCAAGATCGCTCACCTTCTCACACACATTCAGTATCCATTTCATCCTATACTTCACTTGATGAATCACATCACATGTAGTTAAAGTAAATCCTATGGATAGACCCGAGAATAGAAGAAAAACGAAAAACAATATTGGACGCAATATGAGTAAAAGAAAACTTAACTCACCCACTTTGTATGAGAGTAAACCCAAGTAAAAAAATCTTGCGGTAATCAGTTTGTCTTCACAGTCTATCATTCTATCTCTCTAATGTGACCTCTTAGGACTCGGCTTGACTTTTGTACTAAGTAATGATTTTGATCTCTTCACAACTTGAAAAATGTACAATTATTCTGCCGTTAACTGATTTTGAAAAAACTACATAACCAACATGGGTCCAATTTAGGAATGAATATTGTGGCCAAGTGTCAGGCGTTAACAACATTGGAGGATTTACTTAGGGAACAACCGCCTGAGTTGGAAGGTACATTCCCCCAATCTGTTACACCTCGGTCTTTGACATTTCCTTCCTTTTCTGTTTGCCCACAATTGACATCTTCAGTAAACTAGTAATTGAAGATCTTAAAAAGATATCTAATGGAATCTTCAATGATAATCTTACACCACCCCAGAGAAGGGCTCTTAAGGAGCTTCAACGGCTTGATGATGTCGTAATGAAAATGGCAGACAAGGGGGATAATGTTGTCAATTAGCCGGTTGACAAATATGAGAAGTAGGCTTTCTGCCAACTCAAAAATAAAGATACTTTATTATAAAGATACTTTATTATTTAAATCCCAACTCTGATATTCTCCCATGCATTAGAACAAAATCTGTACAGTGCATATGACTAGGGCATTATCTCCAAAAAGTTCTGGTTGGTTTAATAGTCAAATGTCCAAAAATTCCCACTTTTTATTTACTTCCAAAGATTTACAAATAACCCACTTACCCACCGGGATGTTCTATTGTCTCTGGCAAAGGAGTACTATGTGACATGGCTGGTATTGGTAATTACTTGAAACCCATTGTGGAGACCTTGCCCTTCTATGTCAGAGACACCACTGACATACTTACTAATATCAATGGAATCTATTTGGAGAACCATATGATTCTTGTCACCATTGACATAGTCTTTGATTACAGCTATACCACATGAGGATGGTTTGATTGTAATTTGTTTCTTCGTGGAGATGACCATTGGTATGAATTTATATTAGAATTGTTGGAATTTGTATTAAAACACAAGTATTTTGATTTCAAGGATAGATTTAACTTACAGAGTCAAGGCACCGCTATGGGCATGGCATGTACTCTGTCATATGCACATTTGTTTCTTGGATTTTGGGAGACAGATTTTCCATGGTTTGGACCTGATGCCATGTTGGCATTGCTATATTGGTGATGTTTTATTACTTTATCCAATTCATGCAGGCCCTTAAATGCAACTCCTTCAACCTCAAAGTCACTTTAAGTGGTATAAATCTAGAATTGACTTCTTGGATATACAATTGTGTGTCGAGGATGATGGATTAATACAAATTCATTTGTATCGTAAAGAGACAGTAATGAACTCTCTGATACAAGCCTTGTCGGCACATATTTATCCAGTCATCAAGGCCATCCTGGTTGCACAGTTCCTGAGAATCCAACAAATTTACTCCATGAATGAGAGGTTTGAACAACAATCCAATATCCTCAAAGATTCAAACCAAGGGGAAATAGCAATTGGAACATCACATTTTGCATTCCTCATGTAAAGTTTAGTTTATTTTCATGGACTACTATTCCTTTGCTTAGGATGTTTGGAGGCCCATATGGGTGGTCGTTTTTTGGTAGATTGGGCTTCCTCCTGGGGAGGGCGTTTGTTGGGGTGTGTGCAGGGGAGATGGGACAAGTCATTCTTATGGAGCACATGACTTTTACACTTGATGTTATGCCTCATACCCCCATACACATGTGTTATTGTTAGTATTTGTATCAATTTGCACTTTGCTTTCATTGTATTGCTTTATCATCCTCATTTTCTTCATATCTCAAGTTATTTTCATTCGCTTAATTTCTTTACACATTTTTCTTCCTCTTTTCGTTACCTGCACTCCACACTTTTCACTTACAGTGACAGTATGTTTACACAGTTTTTCAGCATCATTGAGGGTGTTATACCGCAGTGCAGAGCAGTGTGGATGTGAATCCAGCTCTGAAGTCAAATAAATTTGCAAGAATCTACAACACGATCTGCTCTTGTCTTCAAGTTCTCTCACTGTGTTGAGTTCCCCTCCCTCTTTTCTCTCAACAAATTATTATCTGCTGTGTAATCTGACACTTCACTTTGCTGGCACTCCACTTTGACTTGACAGAGAGATTTGAGTTTGGTGGATGGTGCATTCTGAAGGCAGGGTGGAGGGGAAGAAATGGTTAATAAGTGGAAAAAAAGCATCTTTCATTGATAAGATATATTACAAAGTTTGTTATGTTTGCCTGTACAATTGACTTATGCAAGGTTTATTGACCATTTAATTCAGCCCATTGTAGATGTTGCGTTCTTTGGTTGCGTGAACAGTGTGGTTTTACATGATGTATCAAAATACACTTTGCTTAGGCAGCTACAGACCTGAGAATTGCTTTTGGAGTCTAAGTTCAGACTGGGATTATATGATCTATTTCTAAAGCCTGTCCACCGCCATTAATGCTGGTGATGCACTAAACACGGGGACCTAGCTGCACTGTTTATGCAGGAGGGATTGTAGTCATTCAATTTCACTTTAATAAATTACACATTCACCAATCTCAATTAGTAACGCCAATAGACCTCACACAGAGCCCTAATAAAAGGGGAAACATGGAGACTGTCCGGGACTTTCTTTGGTTTGTACCATTTGAAAACAAAGCTGAGCTTTTCTCCCCCCTTAATGATGATTTTTTTTTGTGCCATGGTAAGAAAACACGCGTCCTTCAATAAACCCAGAAATGCATTCAACATGGGCAAGCTGAAGTAACACGTCGGCCCGATCTAGGAACTTTGCCAACTTATCAGAATCAGTGGTCACATCAGAATATAAAAGGTTAAGTAAAAGCCTGGCAACAAAAAGTGCCAATCAATAGCCATGGCAACCAGACAAGCAAACTTAAAGAAGGCTCTATACAAACGACCCAGAAATGGAGCAGAGGAGATGGGGGGCGGAGGAGATGGAGAGAAAACAGGAGCACGGGATCAACAAAATACAACCAGGGTATATGATAAAAGTTACAAAAATACTCATGTCCATCCTTAAATATATTTATTCTCACTAACGTAAATGTTAAATGTTGTAATAATTAGTTTATAGGGGTCAGGGCTTAGTTTCTTTCCACTTTACAAGTATAGGCTCAGCAATTAAAAAAAACGGTCCGGCTGCCAGACGGAGCCACCACAATGGCTTATGACCTTACTGCGCACTGCTTTATTATTCAGTTCACTAGATAACAATAAGGACCTAAACTCCCTCTCGTGGCAGCTACAGGCAATGGCCACATTTTAATATTTGCATTCTGAGATTAGGGAAATTGGATGGGAGAAAGTCTAGAGTTTAAGTTTATAAACTTGAAGGATGCAGTGTTTTCCCGGAAGTGTCTTTTCTTTACTGTAGGGACATCTTTTGAAGCACATTTGCTGAAGATATTTTTTTTAAATTCCATATATTACACAATGGTGGGTTCCAACTAGACGCTGCCAGGAAAATGGCCACGGCACTTCTTCTTTTTTGTTTCCGCTTCAGGTTTTGAAAGCCTGAAGGTAGAAGTGACAAAGAAAATGTCACGTCTGTAAGAAAGCCAAAGGCTCAAAAAAGGTTGCATTAGGCAGACTTGGCACAAGCCACTCTGTCTGGCAGATTCCAGAGCTTCAATCTTTAACCCCTGTACAAGGATCCGGTCTTACAACAGGTCCAGTGGGTTGCTTCCAGGTAAGGACTGCCATCTGAAGGAGAGAAAAAGAGGAAGAAGGGTCATCAAGCAGGATCAAAGACAAGAAGTCATGTTAGGAAGAGAATCGCTAGACATTTGGATGGTCAAACTGCACCCAGAGATCAGAAAACAGTTTGTATCGGGAAGCCAGCAAAAACACAGACTAGAGCACAAGGCAGGTAGAAAAAACTAATTGACTGACAGTGGAAGTCAGAGACCCAGGGGTTTAAATAGCAGACGGCCTCACTCAGGGCACATTTCCTTGTTCTTACAAACATTTTGAATGTAAGTCATGTTCTCGAGCTCATTGTGAGATTATTGGTAGGCGTATGGACAACATTCATGCTCGTTGTTACCAGCTCAAGTATAGAAGGGAAGACTTTACGGTTTGTCCCTTGATGACATAGTTGGTGTGGACAGACAAACAACTTTATACCTACTGTATATGGTGGATAGTACTTTGATATTACCTTTTCCCATATTATTACCAGAGAATTGTTCAATAGGACCACTCTGCCAGTAGTGTTTAATTGACTTTCTTGAAATATCTAATTGACTCAAGCAGGTGGACCAGTTGGGCATATGTTGGTTTATTGTATGATGCATCTTGCCACCCTATTTGCCTATTTTAGGGACCATGTAATGGGTGCGCGTATATCTAGTAGGGCATAAGAGCTAACTTTGAAGGAAGGAACATAAACCAGCTCACCCGTGATGCAAGAACCAAACCTCGGGAGCACGGACCTGCTGTGTCCAGGCGTACAAGGTCCAAAAAAAGAAAGGAATGTCCAGCTTCACCGAGTCCGTAAAAAAGAGTTTTCTTTATTCACAAACTTTAAACATGGAGGATACAGACTTCAGCACAACCATATGGGTAAGAATTTCAACGATCCCATGATTAAGGGAGCCTAGTCTCCAGAAACGCGTATGGTTGTGCTGAAGTCTGTATCCTCCATGTTTAAAGTTTGTGAATAAAGAAAACTCTTTTTTACGGACTCGGTGAAGCTGGACATTCCTTTCTTTTTCATAAGAGCTAACTACCTTATGCAGGTGTCCATTTTTTTCATGTACGTGTTCTATCTGTGTTTTTCACAGATGGCACAAGTACCAATTATAATCTAAGGGGTTGTTCACTTCTCTGTGTTTTTTTACACATCGCATTTTTGCAAAAAATCACATCATATTATGTTTTTTTTTGTTCTCAGTCAAGATTAAATTACCCATGCAAGTCTAAAAATCACGGACAAGACACTGATATATATATATATATATATATATATATATATATATATATATATATATATATATATATTTTAAATTGTACAGGGTCGAAGTTTTGTACAACTTTTTTTTTGCTTCACTGATGGTAAAAAGGGCAAATTGATTGATTGAAAATCTGATCCAAGGGCAAATTGATTGATTGAAAATCTGTTCCAGCACACTGATAGAAGCGAGTCCATTTTTTTCACATACGAGAAAAAAAAACCAAGCAGCGGACATCTGAATGAGACCTTAGTTGTCGTAACTTTTATATTGTATATCTAATTTGCATATAATTTTGTTTCCCTTTTGCAATGTCACCTGTGATAACAATTACATAGCTATCGCTCATTTCTCATTGATGAGCAGACTGACTACACAGAAGAGAGTCAATGCTCCTTGGATGGTGCATGACCTGTTGACTCCCATCCACACTCTGCTGAGCATTCACTCCGTCATTGCAGCCAGTTTGTTCTTTATAGGGTTCAGTGAACCCTAACTGAGGAGCCGGTTGACCTGAATTCATCAGCAATTGAGTGTAGCTAGGAAGGGAAGTGCCAGGGTTGGAAATCATTAGTTTTTATGAAGGTAAACCAACTCCCCACATTTTGTATCATATAAATCACTGCACCCTACATACTCTCATTTCCCTTATACATTATGCAATTTCTTTCCTTCTCCTATTTCAGAAGGTTTGTGTTACTTATTACAACCTCAGTCAGTGTCCTCGTCAGACATTTTTTACACTGTCTGGTTTACATCCTTAAGCCTTTGCAGAAAAACAGATTTAATCTATTTCTTAAGAAGAGACCGTTGTAAGATGAGAGCAGTCCCAGGAATGCGATTCACTCACTCTTGAAATCCTATATATTTACAATATTGTTGATTTGTTCATTGGAACCACTTGGCCTTGGCACGTGGATCAATGGCGCAGCCTCTCCTGACACTTAGCAATTGAGACCATGTAGAAATCGCCTGCCTACATCACTGTATCCAAGTCTCATGGATGTATACGCAACATTTAAGGGAGTTTCACATCGTTAGGAAAGTATGGCTGCAATTCCACCCCATTTCTGAGGGTTGTTTCCAGTTTCCCAATTTAGCTCCATCGAGAGAGAGAGGCTGCTTTAGAGTAAAGGTACCTTCACACATAACGATTTCGTTAACGATATCGTTGCTTTTTGTGACGTAGCAACGATATCGTTAACAAAATCGTTATGTGTGACAGCGACCAACGATCAGGCCCCTGCTGGGAGATCGTTGGTCACTGGGAATGATCAGGACCTTTTTTTGGTCACTGATCACCCGCTGTCATCGCTGGATCGGCGTGTGTGACACTGATCCAGCGATGTGTTCACTGGTAACCAGGGTAAATATCGGGTTACTAAGCGCAGGGCCGCGCTTAGTAACCCGATATTTACCCTGGTTACCATTGTAAAAGTAAAAAAAACAAAAAACAGTACATACTCACATTCCGGTGTCTGTCACGTCCCCCGGCGTCAGCTTCCCGCACTAACTGTGCTAGCGCCGGCCGGCCGTAAAGCAGAGCACAGCGGTGACGTCACCGCTCTGCTTTACGGCCGGAGCTTACACAGTGCAGGGAAGCTGACGACTGGGGACATGACAGACATCGGAATGTGAGTATGTACTGTTTTTTTTTTTTACTTTTACAATGGTAACCAGGGTAAATATCGGGTTACTAGGCGCGGCCCTGCACTTAGTAACCCGATGTTTACCCTGGTTACCCGGGGACTTCGGCAACGTTGAAGACAGTTTCAACGATGCCTAAGTCTTTCCCTGGATCGTTGGTCGCTGGAGAGAGCTGTCTGTGTGACAGCTCCCCAGCGACCACACAACGACTTACCAACGATCACGGCCAGGTCGTATCGCTGGTCGTGATCGTTGGTAAGTCGTTTAGTGTAACGGTACCTTAAGATGTTGCTGGAGGAAGAGATGTGATTCCATAATGGGACAAAGATATTAGTACTAAAGAAGGAGGCAATATGTGTTGCCAGAAGGAGAAAGAAAAAATGTGTTGCCAAGGAGGAAGAAATGCTTTGACAGAGAGGGAAGGTGGGTAGCAAGGGAGAAAAAGATGTGTAGCTATAGGGGGGAAGATTTGTTACAAGGAAGAAAAACTTGTATTGCCTGCGAGAAAAAATTGTGATGCCAGATGGGGAAGATGTGTTGCTAGTATGGAAAAGATATGTTGCCAGTGGGGAAGAGGTATGCTGTCAGAGGGGGAAGGTGTGTTACCAGCAAGGAAAATATGTGATGCCAGAGGTGGTAGATGTGTTGCCAAAAAAGGAAAAAATGTGTTGCCAGTGAAAAAAAGATGTGATGCCAGAGGAGGAAGATGTGTTACACTTACTAGTAAAGAAAAGATATGTTGCCAATGAGGAAGGGATGTACTGCCAGAGGAGGAAGATGTTTTACCAGCAAGGAAAAGATGTGATTCCAGAGGGAGAAGATATACTACCAGAAAAGGAAAATATGTGTTTTCAGAGAGCAAACATTTTTGGAAGGGAGGAAAAGATATAGTACCAGAGGTGGAATATGTGTTATTACAGGGATATATGTGTTGCCACAGAGGGGTAAGATATGTTGCAAAAGAAAAATGGATGTGTTTCGAGAGGTAGAAGATGTGTTGATAGAGAGGAAAAATTTGTTGCCAAAAAGGAAAAGATATGCTGTAAGCGGAGATTGTTGAGCTGCAAATGGGAAGAAGCAGCCATACAAGGCAAAAACACAAACTCGAGAGATAGGATCTAGTGACCATATTGTGATAATGTCCTAGAGATGGAAAGCAATCAATGTGAAATTTAACATTCTCAAATTCTTCACTTATATAGTAGTGTATTGTATGTATAGTAAAACCTAAATACACTGCTCAAAAAAATAAAGGGAACACTTAAACAACAGAATCTAACTCCAAGTAAATCAAACTTCTGTGAAAACAAACTGTCCACTTAGGAAGCAACACTGATTGACAATCAATTTCACATGCTGTTGTGCAAATGGAATAGACAACAGATGGAAATTATTGGCAATTATCAAGATACCCCCAATAATGGAGTGATTCTGCAGGTGGGGACCACAGACCACATCTCAGTACCAATGCTTTCAGGCTGATGTTTTGGTCACTTTTGAATGTTGGTTGTGTTTTCACACTCGTGGTAGCATAAGATGGACCCTACAACCCACACAAGTGGCTCAGGTAGTGCAGCTCATCCAGGATGGCACATCAATGTGACCTGTGGCAAGAAGGTTTCCTGTGTCTGTCAGCGTAGTGTCTAGTGGCTGGAGGCGCTACGAGGAGACTGGCCAGTACACCAGGAGACATGGAGGGGGCCGTAGGAAGGCAACAACCCAGCAGCAGGACCGCTACCTCCGCCTTTGTGCAAGGAGGAACAGAAAGAGCACTGCCAGAGCCCTGCAAAATGACCTTCAGCAGGACACAAATGTGCATGTGTCTGCACAAACGGTTAGAAACCGACTCCATGAGGATGGTCTGAGTGCCCGACATCCACAGATGGGGGTTGTGCTCACAGCCCAACACCATGCAGGATGCTTGGCATTTGCCACAGAACACCAGGATTGGCAAATTCGCCACTGGCGTCCTGTGCTCTTCACAGATGAAAGCAGGTTCACACTGAGCACATGTGACAGACTGACAGAGTCTGGAGATGCTGTGGAGAGCAATCTGCTGCCTGCAAATCCTTCAGCATGACCGGTTTGGCAGAGGGCAGTAATATTGTGGGGTTGAATTTCTTTGGAGTGCTGCATAACCCTCCATGTGCTCGCCAGGGGTAGCCTGACTGCCATTAGGTACCGAGATGAGATCCTCAGACCCCTTGTGAGACCATGTGCTGGTGTGGTTGGCACTGGGTTCCTCCTAATGCAGGACAATGCCAGATGTCATGTGGCTGGAGTGTGTCAGCAGTTCCTGCTAGATGAAAGCATTGAAGCTTATGGACTGGCCCTCCCGTTCCCCAAACCTGAATCTGATTGAGCACATCTAGGACATCATGTCTTGCACCATCCACCAATGTCACGTTGCACTACAGACTGTCCAGGAGTTGGCAGATCATCAGGAGCATGCCCAGGCGTTGTAGGGAGGTCATACAGGCACGTGGAGGCCACACACAATACTGAGCATCTTTTCCTTGTCATGAGGCATTTCCACTGAAGTTGGATCAGCCTGTAATTTGATTTTCCACTTTGATTTTGAGTATCATTCTAAATCCAGACCTCCATGGGATATTCATTTTGATTTACCTTAATAATTGTTATGCTTTATTGTTCTGAACACATTCCACTATGCAATGAATAAAAATTTGCAACTGGAATATTTCATTCAGAGATATCTATGATGTGGTATTTTAGTGTTCCCTTTATTTTTTTGAGCAGTGTATTTCTATTTTGAGAACTGCAGGAGCATTCTAGCGTTCTAATCATTTCAATGTTGGTAAAAAGAAGAATACAAGGCAACATGATGCATCTGTGACGAATGTAATAAATGTAACAGATCAGCAGAATAAATAATTAATTTGTTTTTAAAATGCAAATTTCCCGTCAGCATTGTTTAATTGTGAAATCCTGTCAGTCATTACAAATAACTTTTGCATTATAAAGCAATTAAACACCATTAATAGAACTTGCATTCTCCCTCACCAATAAAGGATGATTTGGGGACGGGGCCCATACATTGGTTCATTCTGTAAACATCACGGTTCATTCATTAGAGAATGATGTCAGCTAAATGTAAAAAGAAGCATTAAAGGCCATTCAGCAGCAGTTAGATGGGATTGATATCCAGCAGCTTTTCCTTTTCCCCGGTCTTCCTTTAGTTTCGAGCTTGTTTTTCTGGATTAAAACAACTTCAGAGATTCAGCTCTACAGAGAGACTCAGCTGGTGACGTTTGGTCAGAATGAACCTTGCTGTGAAACCACGACAAGAATTCCAGTAAGTTGGAAACAGTGAAACAAAGCAGAGAACAATAAGAAGGCCCTTCAACCCAAGGAATTTATCAAGGACTCTGCTCCTCGGTGACAGCAGACATAGGGGAGAGGAACACAAGGCTTGATATGCTGCTCTTGCTGGGGACCTCGGATGAGATGGTCTCCCCCCAGGCTTTGTTATTCGGAAAATGCCAAAACTCATTGAATATTCTGATCTGCATCATGTGGTTTGACCCTGGTGCTATGTCGTACCAATTCTCTAAGAAGCCCTGAACCAGCATAAATCATGTGCACATATTACCAGCAATATACAATCACTGTTACTTGCTGAGCATGTTAAGGAGTGAATGAGGCGACAGTTCACAGTGGGTGATGGCCAGACTGGGAATTGCACCACCGTTGCAACAATTCTAAATCTGAGGACGCATAAACTTCAATTTTACCCCTTTGAAGTCAAACATACCATTAGTGGGTGCTATGGATCAAAGGCTATGGATATGTGTAGATAGAAATTCATAAATTCTTATCATTCACTTATATATTTTGGAAAAGCCACCAATCGTAATGGTCTTTCAGTTAAAGAGATCCAGAGTAGAGAAAGGAAAATGACAGAAGGATAAGAGTGGTGGTTTGGAGATGGGTCCTGGGACAGGACGCCAAGCAGTACGGCTCCGAGTTCGCCAGATAGAGAGGTAACGGGCCAGGATGGAACAGGGAACGTGAGACAAAGAGAGTGCTCCGAGCGGGAGTTCCAAGGCATCAACAAGCAAAGAAGTTAAGTAAAGACCATAGTGGCAACATAGTTCACCTAAGGGAATGGAGGATGCTGAACCGTGGGTTGAGGACAGGGCTCTTACTTACTGGACGGTAGTACTGTACTTGGTGGTGGATAAGGCAAAGGAACTTGGGGGCAGAAACAAGAAGGCCTGGAAGCAGAAGAGAAACCGTGTATGAAGATGCTCCATGTTGTAAAGGAAACATTCGTGAAGTTATGCACTTGCCATCTATTGTACATAATCCCCACTAAGCTGATGTTCAGTAAAAGATTGTGTATGTTTGGTTGGTGGTTTCCTTCATTGAACTTTACACCATCTTGCCCTGGCCAGCCTTAGTTACTGGCATCAGTGGCCTGACAGGGCGTAGCACCCACATAGTCAAAGCCCACTCACCCAGCCAGGAACCCCATCTTCTTGTAGCATTGCCGGGGCATGGAAGATGAATACCTTGTCTATAGCTATCTTCCCTCTCCATGTGACAATGTGACCTAATTCAATTGCATTCTGCTGCATTGTAGCAGTGGAATACAGCGATCTTTGGCCACGTGATCTGTGTTGCAGCCCCAGCCATAAGCCACGTTCACACGTTCAGTATTTGTTCAGTATTTTGCATCAGTATTTGTAAACAGCAAATAGTTTTTGCAAGAATGGAGACGTAAAACGTAACCTTTACTTCGTAGTCTTATATAAAAAGAAAAACAAAATATAAACGAACAGTACCACTAAGGTGCTAGTGCTGACATATATCACGAACAAACATGAAAACGAAACACCCCATAAAAATACTACCGGCCCCTTATCCAGGGCCACGAACTGGTCACCAATTCAATCAAACGAATGTATACACCCGACTACTCATAGAGTCTACCATACCGTATAAGCGAAGCACTCCCCTTACCTAAACATTTGCGGCAGGGATACCATATATCATCATGTGCACCAAGAATGGTACACCATATGGTGGCAGGTGTCACGGAGTAAAGTTATCGGTGGAGCTCCTCTAAACAAGGTGTATAACCAATGTAAGTAAGACCCAAAAATGGCAATGTAAACATACGATATGCTATATAATGTACCATACGCATAATAATGCAGTTAAACGAGCATATACTTATGAGAAACAAATATCTCCCAAACAAGAGACCAGACAAACAGTAACACCGTCCCCAAATACCGGGCAGTAATCACTGTGTGTGTCTAAAGTGCCATCTAGTGGGATTAAATCTTGTGTTTCTTAATACATATGCGCTTATATACTCATCTGCTGGTACTGAAGTCTTATCATAGTCCTTCTGCAGATATTAGATATGTAGCCGGACCCTCTGGCGGTTTCTATGGATCATCCGCCTAACGACATCTGGCTAGAAGTATGCCTCCCTTCTTGGTGCACATGATGATATATGGTATCCCTGCCGCAAATGTTTAGGTAAGGGGAGTGCTTCGCTTATACGGTATGGTAGACTCTATGAGTAGTCGGGTGTATACATTCGTTTGATTGAATTGGTGACCAGTTCGTGGCCCTGGATAAGGGGCCGGTAGTATTTTTATGGGGTGTTTCGTTTTCATGTTTGTTCGTGATATATGTCAGCACTAGCACCTTAGTGGTACTGTTTGTTTATATTTTGTTTTTCTTTTTATATAAGACTACGAAGTAAAGGTTACGTTTTACGTCTCCATTCTTGCAAAAACTATTTGCTGTGTATATCTTTATCTTTTTGGTTTTTGATTTTTTTCTTAAGCCAGGCTTATTTCAGTATTTGTAAACCAAAACCAGGAATGGGTGATAAATACAGAAGTGGTGACGTGCTTCTATTATACTTTTCCTCTAATTGTTACACTCGTGATTTTGGCTTACAAATACTTATGTAGAATACTGAACAAATACTGACTGTGTGAACGTGGCCTTGTAGGTATGGCCCGTTGAAAATAAGTTATCTTTCCACAGTGATAACTTATAGATCGATGGTGTTCCGACTATTGGGCCCGGCACCGATTGGCAGAACGGAACACGTTTGAGCTTGTTAGATTGGAGCGACAGTGCACATGTCCTATCACCTGGGTATTCATTCTCTATGGGGCTGCCGGAAAAAGGCGAGTGCAGCACTCGGCAGCCCCGTAGGGAATGAGTAGAGAAGCGGTTGGGCATAGTCAGCACTGTAAGGGACATTAAAAAACGCTAACCATTTATACAGATGGAGCTGACGTTCACATCATTTTGTGATATATCATGTCACTTATTAGCAGTTTTACATACATGTATGAAGTTATGCAAACGAGCAAAATAATAAAACTTTTTTCTGCATTTAGAGCTAGCACAGACTCTACGTTTTTGTGTCTTTTCCCTTCCCCCTTCTTTATAACTCATCATTGTGACAGACTAGTGGATTGTAATGGTTATCCAGCCATGCTGGTTCCCTGGCTACAAGTTCTAAAGAGCTTATGTGATGTGTGGAGGGTGGGAGTTTATTGCCTCAGCTGAAGAACACGCCTTTCTTCCACAACTAGCTGGATAAGAAAAAAAAAAAAGACATCCACTTGGCTACTTAAGGAGAAATTCACATTGGTGTCACTTGGGCCAGCTCTCTGCTTGCAGGCTGGTCCATTCTCTCCATGAGACAGCGATGGGGGTTTTCAACACAATGCCAAGACCTGCTTCTTCTCTTCTCCTTATGGGTCTCCTCTTCACTCTCTGCATAGAAACCACAAATTCCCAGGGTAAGACCCCAGACTGTTATCTATTATAAAATAGGTTTGCAGTGTTACCATATTTTATAAACAATATTATTGTATTTTTCATGTTCCTGTGATTAATAAACTTCTACCGTCTACTATACTGCTGCAGAAGTTAGAATCATTTATTGCTATTCTTCAAAAGTCAAGTCATAATTCTTCAATTAAAATTCTAGAATGGATGCCAATATTATAGGACAGTATTTTAGTTTACTTAATAACCTAGTTGCATGCTTTGTCCAACTTTTACTTTAAAAATGTTAAATATCCAATGTTTCTTCATTTATTACTAATCATTCAGATATGGGAATGCTGAATTAACTGAATTAATCATTGGACTATTATAATTTTGTAGCTTTTACTGGCATTTCTATATAAAAAAAAACATGAAAAAGTGAAACAATGTCAGCCCTGCTACATCTGTCTATTTATTTTTGTTTATTTATTATTCTTTTCTTTTATAGCGCTATCTTATTCCGCAGCGCTTTACGTAGATTATCATTTTGGAGGTTTTTTTAAATTCTCTTTGCACATGGTAATAGACGTAGAAGAATGAGGTTTATATACTTTTACGCTAGTGAATGTTTTGGTCCATGCATTATTGTTAACGTTTCTGCAGAATATATTGACGCTGTATAATAAGGCGAATGTCGATATTATTACGGTTTGTCGCGTGCACTTTATCGTCGCTCTTGGGAGTTACATGCACTTGCGGATGCTGCAGAATATTTTGCCTCGGGTCTGATGTTTGGACCACGGAGACTGATATGCCCCCAGTCGGAAAGCTGCCGGTCTAGCCCTGAACAGATGTTAGGAGCGCTCGAAGCACAAAGCTTCTCTCAGCCACAGATTGCAAGTTTAGAAAAGAACTTTTTTCCCTGGGCTTTGTGGTTGCTTAGCAATCAGCGCTAGCATGTGACCAGGAGAGAATCTAAGGAGTGCAGTCCGGTGCCCCTAATCTATCTGTACCGGAGTCTTCCTGCAAAATCTTTTCCACCAGTGGCCCTTGTCTTGGAAACAACTTAATTGCCATACAATGAAAATGAAGGCTTATGGTGGCCGCTGCTTAGCTCTGATGTAGAAATTGATTTACTGGGTTGCATAGACATATTCACATTGTAATCAGCTTTCTTTTCTCAACTCTTTGTATAAGCTCCTTATGGAGAATCAAGTAAGTAATTATACATCAAGTGCTGGTGGAAGGAGCCAGTCACGGACCCTTGCTGTAGTAAATGCTGCCTGCATGCATTATGCTTGACAATACGTGAAAGCGATTTCTCTTCTTTGATGTTGAACAGGTGAACGCGTCCTCTACGTGACGCACCAGCTTGTACGGATGTAGCACAACTGAATAAGTCATCTGCTAGAATTCATCTTCTGACGTGATATGTTGTTTTCTTATTTCATGATGTTCCACTAGTGGTATCCAGTGTTAGAAATCGTATAGAAAGAGTTTAGGTAGAACCTGTGTTCCCTTTTTAGGTAGAATCTGTGCCTGACCCTTCAAATCCAAGCTAATATAATACTCCAAAGACGGACATACACCTTAAATAGTCATCGGTCGAGATGAGCAAACCCGAAGATTTAAGTTTGGGGGAACGTACAGGACAGTTAGTATTAAGTGCTAAACGCCGAACACAGACTTCTCCCGTAAATCTGTTGCAATGTTTGGAGTTCCGGCAGAAGTCCATTGCAGAGAGAGACAGAAAAGGAGAACATTTTCCAGATCAAATGGGTCCCCATTGTTTTCAAGGGGGTCTAGGTTCTGGTTGAATTTTGGATACACAGTTCTGGTACCCGAACCAAACTTTGGAATAAAGATTGGGTCAGATACCAGAACCCAACCTTCCACTGGTCCGCTCATTTGTTGTCATCGGCCATACAGAGCTTCGGCTGATCGTTTCGTCTATAGCTATCTCAACCGGTTCTCCCATACAAAAGACCACTCATTCCAAATGACCGCTCACGTGTTCTCTATGAATGAGCCTTCGCCAGACATGTTTGGAACTGGCTTATCTCTGAAAGAATAAGGCAATCAGCAGTCTGAAATCAGACATGCCCAATCGACATTTCCCCTGACAATCAGTGGTCCTGATATTACACTGTCGGTCGAACCCGTCTGTATTGGCTGCGTTCACATCATGTTTTGGAATATGAGCTAGAAAAACCACCGATGCATATGTCAAACATAGAAGCAGGCGCCCTTGGCCCAACGGAGGCCAATGAGTGCTTTCTGGCCTCCTTAGGGTTGTACTTTGCTAGAAAAATGTATCAAATGCATTTCTTCACGTTTTGTCACAACAACAAAAAAACAAATATCAACAAGCGTATGTTTTCTTAATATTGTGTCAGAGGTACATATCAGAGGTATTCTGATATACACATTAAAAAGCCATAACATTAAAATGCCGGCATAGTATTGTGTAGGACCCCTTCATACACATCCCATAAATTTGAAGGCCAACTCAACACCTTGAAATCTTTGTCAGGTTCCTCTAACCATTTCTGAAGACTTCTTGCAGTGTGGCAGGGGCATTATTCTGAAGAAAGAGGCCACTGCTACAAGGGAATACCACGGCCATGAAGGTGGGTACATGGTCTGTACAATGTTTAGGTAGTTGGCACCGATCAAATCCACATGAATGGCAGGATCTGAGGTTTGTCAGCAAAACATTGCATAGAGCACCACACCTATGATACATTATGGTGCCTGCCATCTCTTCCTCAGGTAAATGGCGCACACGCACCCTGCCGTCCACATGATGTAAAGAAAACATGATTCATTGGAGTCAGCAACCTTCTCCCATTGCCCCAAGGTTCTGATGCTTACATATAAATTTTAAGCCCTATTGGTGATGGATAAGGGTTCAGCATGGGCACCTTGAATGGCCCATTCTATGGAGCCCTTTGAGTGTATTCCAATAAGGGTATCACACAGAAAGGTAACGGTGCAGCAGACAGACACAATATTAGAGACGTCATGAAAAACCACATCATACAGTTTGTAATTCAGGAGCACATAGTTATGTAGTGATACAGGATCTACTAACCAGGCGACATTTTCTTCAGGATTAGTTCTCTTTACGTTTTGAAACAGATGCTCTTTAATATTCTGTCCTTTCTTGGTATAGCAGCTATTAAGACACAGAATGCAGCTATACAAGAACATTATATAATGGCGACACATTCTTGATTGTATTGGTTATTGAAAGTCCCAAACTTCATCACAATCTATAAAATGTGTAATCTGTGTATCCTTTTTCCGTCTTGGCAATAATGCCCAGACACCAACCAAACAAATGTCACGCCAAGATAAATATTAATTCTACCGTTCGGTGAGCTTCATAGATTATTGGAGACAGACACAGGATGGCAACAGATTTATGCCATAAAGGCAGGTACTTTACTAAAGTATGTGGATCGAAGAGTCAACCATGGAAATATTGACATCAGGAAATTCCCTTAAGGCTGCCGTCACACTATCAGTATTTGGTCAGTATTTTACATCAGTATTTGTAAGCCAAAAGCAGGAGTGGAACAATTAGAGGAAAAGTATAATAGAAACATATGCACCACTTCTGTATTTATCACCCACTCCTGGTTTTGGCTACAAATACTGATGTAAAATACTGACCAAATACTGCTAGTGTGACGGCAGCCTAATAGGAGTAATGTGATGATGAATGTGAGTGGTGATGAATGTGATTAGACTTATGGCCAGCATGGTCCACTAGTATTAGGCCCCAAGAATTTAGCAGAAGACAACCCTACTTGAAGTTGACTTTGGAGCCAATTACTTGCCACTAACATTGTTTTTTGACCATATTGTTGATAAATCCTATGTGAACAACAAAGCTTATGACATTTGGACAAGTGCATGTAAAGATGAAGGCTAGAAGCTCTGAATTATTTCTCTTGGTGGGCCTAAGTGACCCCAGTTAAGAATTGATAAACCTTTTTAAGAATGAAAAAGTACTGTATTTATACCGGATGCAATATTTTTTATGGTGCTTTTGCCATTAGCTCATTCTCAATTTGTCCTTTGGCTGAAGACCCGTGTAATCTGAGGAACACATTCTTCTGGGTTGTGCTACCTGATAACCCTATATAAGAGGCTAGGGTAATCTCCCAAACCCTGCTGATGTGGTTTCAATGCTTCAACAAGGATCAAGATCTTTCGGAAGATAATCCAATGAATCCCGATATGTATTAGATGTTAGGAAAGTAATTTAGATTAAATTATGAATTATGTCATCCCTAAACCATAAAAAATAGTGTGTATTTCCTTTAAGTAGAGGGCTTTTCGGTCTCTTTCGTCCCGCTACATTTAGCCCAACTTGGGTCTCTCCCTAAGGTGGCTAGCATATATGTATCGCTTGCTCACCGAGCCCCACTCCATACAGCCAACCAATTCCAGCCCTGTGCTGATGAGGGCCTAAAGCCCGAAACACGTGTCCACAGGTAGGAATTGGTTGGCTGTGTAAATTTAGAAACTAATCCGCAGCATTGCACGCTTGGCGGTTCCAAGCGCTGTGGATTAGACTGGGGTGGAAAGAGATGATTTGCATAGCTCCGCCTACTGCAAAGGATTCTGGGTAAACCTGCTATTCTTTGTATTATGCTGCTTGCAAGTACTTTCCGTTTCAGGAAAGCATCCACTATGTATTTCCTTTAAGTAGAGGGCTTTTCGGTCTCTTTCGTCCCGCTACATTTAGCCCAACTTGGGTCTCTCCCTAAGGTGGCTAGCATGTATGTACCATAAAAAATAGTCATTCTGACTTCAGGACTGCATGAATTCAGAAGACACCAGGACTGACCTCTTGGCTCTTTACAGGATACTGTGACTCCACTTTTTAATACTTTTTCCCTTTAAGATCTTTAAGGTCCATTTTAATGAAGGACATCTTTAGAAAGCTATTACTATCCTACATAAGTATGGTGGCAGTTCTAGCGTGGCCTATTTAAAGTCAGGTTCCCTTTATTAGTCGAATACTTGACTTTTATGATGTTTCATTTCAACAACTCATGAGTTGAGGTTTGTTGTTAATGGGGGGACACAAGTGATGTAAAATATGAAGGGGTCCTGGGGCTGTTTTTTGATAATGTGATGACCATAATCAATATTAAATACAATTTTTCTATATTAAAGAATTGCAATGTATTCGTAAAAACTGTATTCTGTACGGTGGCTTCGTGTTATATCCCATTTCTTTTGGGCTTGAATGGGCTTGAATGGGCGAGTCTCACTGGACAAAACTAGTGCAAGCTGTCATTTTTTTCACGTGTATATTTGGCTCGTGAAGAAGTTATGAGATAACATTGGCCCTAACGCGGTCCGTGTGATATCAGATTTTTAAAGGACAGCGCTTGGACCAAAAATCTGGTTTTGTCTACCTAACGTAAGGCTAGGGCTACACGGCACTGTTGGCTGCAATACAGGACATACGGCCAAGGATTGCTGAAGGCTTCTGCGACATTGCAGCATAATACAGGTGAATGGGGTCACATGGCAATTTTAAATGCACTGAGATAAGCAAGTTGCACGAATGTTAAAACCAGTCTTATTAGTTGCGATTGTGACACTCACCCCATTCACTGCACAATGCTAAGATGTAGCAGCGCCATATAGTGATCATTGCGCTGTGTATTCCCGGTCTTCAATGCTATATGCTATGTCATTTCCATTCTCAGGTGCAGACATTGCTGTCATGGAGGTGGCTGAATACACCCGTGTGACTATTATTTTTATCCATGATTAGAGTAACCATTCCTATTGCAATATATTTTAGCAAACCTTTAGGATCCCCATCATTCTTTGTGCCCTACGCCAGGGGTGTCAAACTGTATTCCTCAAGGGCTGCAAACAGGTCATGTTTTCAGGATTTCCTTGTACTGCACAGGTGATAATTTAATCACCTACACGCATAATGATTGCAGCACCTTGTGCAAAGCTCAGGAAATCTTGAAAACACGCATGGTTTGCGGCCCTCGAGGAATGCAGTTTGACACCCCTGCCCTACGCAGTTAATGACTTCCTACTTCACACATAATGCACAATTTTTCCATTGTACAGCTCTCACACAGACATGTTTTTTTTTGTCTTTTATCCGACTTAAGATGATTTAAAGTTCTTGGATACGGTAGTCACCGCACTAGATAATCAGACTAATTGAGTATTAGCAGTGTCTGTGACCTGGCAGGAGCATCCTGTTCCTGGCAGCACAAGGGTGAAGACATATGGTTACAGCCCGTCTGTGGAATAAACACGACTGTCAGGTCTCATATTATAGATAAACACCTCTTAGTGCTTTTGGGGTGACAACACTTCTATACCTGCCGCGCAATGAAGCGCCTGCCCCCATTCCTGATATTGTTACTGTTTTAGTATTCCCTATGATATATTAAGTCTGGAGCATCCTTTCTTCATAATGGATTCCGTTATTTTTCTTTGAAACGCAAAGTATAGGTCATCTAATCATAAAGTGATAAAACTGGATGATCCTCCTATTTAACGAGAATTTGTCATCAGGATTCTATGCCCCAAACTAAGGGCATGGATACGAAGGTGCTTTCATGCTGATTACATCCTTACTAGTGACGAGCGAATATACTCGTTACTCGAGATTTCCTGAGCACGCTCGGGGGTCCTCCGAGTATTCTTTACTGCTCGGAGATTTAGTTTTTCTTGCCGCAGCTGAATGATTTACAGCTACTAGCCAGCCTGAGTACATGTGGGGATTCCCTAGCAAACAGGCAACCCCCACATGTACTTATGCTGGCTAATCATTCAGCTGCGGCAAGAAAAACTATAACTCCGAGCACTAAAAAATACTCAGAGGACCCCCGAGCGTGCTCGAGAAATCTCGAGTAACGAGTATATTCGCTCCTCATTAATCCTTACCCTTCTTGTAGAAATCTGTTTTGTTGCTTTAGAGAAGTCCAGAGCTGAAATTGTACGCTAATGAGGGAGACTAGACTAGAACTCTAACGCCCTCTAATGGAAGTAGCCATCCTAAAAGTCAATATCGACCCTTTAACGAGTCTTGCCACGTGACTTAGGATAAAAGCCAATCCAGAGTCTCAATTTGCAGACATGGTGTTTCGGGGTGCTGCCCCTCATCAGTGCAAATTGTGAGATCTAGTTTGGCTCTGTGAGAGGCCTCTCACCGGAATCCAAGGGATAAGGATTCTCCTTGTGGAGATTGACATGCCAAGCCTGGCATGCCAATGGTGAGGAGACTTTTAAGCCTTGAATAGCAATCTAATTGAAACAGTATTTTAAGGGCTTTTTTTTTCATGTGGATTTCAGTCAAGAAGGGTCTTTTGATGTGAATTTTGAAGCAGTTTCACTTCTCTTTTGAGTGTTTTTTTAATGTGGATTTGGAATGAATCTGGTTTAAAAAAGTTCTTTATATTTTTCCCTCTTTTTGTATGATGTATTTTAAAAGGGGGTTGTTTTTTTCCGGCTGAGCTTTTTTTTTTGCCGTCAGAGGTCAGACCTCCCAATGTTTAAACATCAATGGCTAACACGAAACGAAAAATTCCTTTAACTTGTACCTACGTCGTTACTGTGATTTTTTTTTATAATGCCCCATGGCTTATGGTTCCTTCCAGTGAACTCTTTGTAGGTGGAAAAGTCACCTGTTCCATTATCATTTAGGAAAACTATGAAAAAGAATAACAGTCTTTGTTGCCCATAGCAACCAATCGTAGTTTTGAATTTTCAAACCGCTGTAGGAAAATGAGCTCTCCACTGTGATTGGTTGCTATGGGCAACAACGACAGTTATTCGTTTAAAAATCTAATCTTTTCCATTGTGTCTATCAACTGTTATAGGTGCATGATTAGACAAAAAAAAGAATGCGTTCGTCCAGAAATGGCCCACTCTTGTCCATGGGCTGTGTCTGATTTTGAAGTTATTTTTGTAATACCAGACATAGCCTTTTGGCAAGAGTGGCACTATTTCTGGAAATAATTGAAGCCTAGAGTGATAAGCCAACGATCGGGTGCTGTCAAGTGAAACTGACGTGATATCTTCTTAAGGAATAAAAGCTTTTACCGACATAGAATAAATACAACACGTTTAGGTGCAGGGTCTGCACATTCCTTAGGATCATAGGTCCCTTCTGGAAAGAAAGCAGACCCTTGTTTCTAACTTTACACAACCTCTTAAAGGGTTATTTGCTTCATTGTTGGGATACGGGACCGGAGCAGAGAATGGAGCTCAATGGAGCGCAATGGCCAGACATTCAGAACACCACTCCATTCATCCTCTATGGAACTACTGGGAAAAGCTGAGTGCTGTGCTCGACAATCTCCGGCAGTCCCATATTGAATGAATGGAGGGTAGGTGAAGTTACTTGACCTCAACTCCATTCATCCTCTATGGAACTATTGGGAAAAGCTGAGTGCTGTGCTCGACAATCTCCGGCAGTCCCATATTGAATGAATGGAGGGCAGGTGAAGTTACTTGACCTCAGCTCCATTCATTCTCTATGGAACTATTGGGAAAAGCTGCGTGCTGTGCTCGACAATCTCCGGCAGTCCCATATTGAATGAATGGAGGGTAGGTGTGCTTGCTTGACCTCAGCTCCTTTCAAATAAGGCTCAGCAGTGCCCCATTCCCAGGATTGGTGGGAAATACAGTGTTTGGACCCCCGAAGATCAATAAACTGTCCCCTATCCTTTTGATAGCGGATAATTTATATACTTATTACAGCCCTGTTTAATAAATATATTTAGGGTGTTTTTGCTCTTTAAGCTGCCTGCAGTCCCAGTATCTGAATCTGTTCACTTAATATCCTTTTCTACAGAAGGTAAGGAAAACAACTGCATATAAACTGGATATATTTTTCATTTCCCAATGCCTTTCCCGGTTGCCTGTAATAATTTACTCTTGTGGGGTAGTGAACCACATAAGGAATTTGCAAGTTCATCACCTAATGTTACAAAAAAGACAAAACCTTTCGAAAACTGAGTTAAAATTTGAAAGTAGTAAATGAGAGGCTGGCAGGTCAGATTACTTACTGCTGGAGTCACTAAAAACCAAGAGGCAAAGTCCAAATTAAAGAAAGTATCAGTGGCAAAGTAAAGTAAGATTGATGTACAACTGATGAAAAAAAAACCTGCACTCTCTCAACAAGACGGCCTTAAGACTTCTTTCACGTGTTGAGCTGAAGGGAAATTTGAGCAAAGAAATCCTCCTTTAATCCAGATTTACTTTTTCATATGCGTTTTGCAGGAAATGAACAGATTTCAGTTGGTGGCATTGTATAAATGTATGCGTCCATAGCTGATTTAACATTCTGATATCATTTATAGGACATCCATATCTTGAAAGGAAACAATCATTAGGTAGGTTTTTGTGTTAAATGTATTTTTTTTTTTACATTTTTGGATTTTTATTTACATATTGTAGCTGTATAAAAAATAAAAAATAGAATTTTTGCAATTTTTGTACTGCACGCTTGGTCTTTTTTAGAGGCATACTTCCTATTTCCTCAGAAAACAGCACATGTACATTAGCCACAATAGCCATATTACTATCTTTTGTATTGAAGTATCTAATGATGGTGTCCAAAGGTCATTGTGAAGGGAGGTGAGATGTGGCATCACCTATTGTGACTGCTAAATCCTTTGTTATCAGCAGTGTATAGAGGTGTTACCGGTCATTGTAATCCTGCCTCTGCTGATAAGGAAACAGCTGAAAATGCTTCCTGAAAGGACAGGAAATATGAGTCTGAAGAAGAAGCCCCTGTGGCAAGTGTAAAAATGGCAAGATATTGACAACTCAGCGATATAGGCTGTGACTTTTGTAATTAAAGCAGAATTTTTAAACTGTCGTTATCAAAAATTGTAAATTTGTATTTATGTAAAACTGGATGGTGGCCCGATTCTAACGCATCGGGTATTCTAGAATATGCATGTCCACGTAGTATATTGCCCAACCACGTAGTATATTGCCCAGCCACATAGTATATTGCCCAGCCACGTAGTATATTGCCCAGCCACGTTGTATATTGCCCAGCCACGTAGTATATTGCCCAGCCACATAGTATATTGCCCAGCCACATAGTATATTGCCCAGCCACATAGTATATTGCCCAGCCACGTAGTATATTGCCCAGCCACGTAGTATATTGCCCAGCCACATAGTATATTGCCCAGTCACGTAGTATATTGCCCAGCCACGTAGTATATTTCCCAGCCACATAGTATATTGCCCAGCCACGTAGTATATTGCCCAGCCACGTAGTATATTGCCCAGCCACGTTGTATATTGCCCAGCCACGTAGTATATTTCCCAGCCACATAGTATATTGCCCAGCCACGTAGTATATTGCCCAGCCACATAGTATATTGCCCAGTCACGTAGTATATTGCCCAGTCACATAGTATATTGCCCAGCCACGTAGTATATTGCCCAGCCACATAGTATATTGCCCAGCCACGTAGTATATTGCCCAGCCACGTTGTATATTGCCCAGCCCGCGTAGTATATTGCCCAGCCACGTTGTATATTGCCCAGCCACGTTGTATATTGCCCAGCCACATAGTATATTGCCCAGCCACGTAGTATATTTCCCAGCCACATACTATATTGCACAGCCCACGTAGTATATTGCCCAGCCCACATAGTATATTGCCCAGTCACGCAGTATATTGCACAGCCCGCGTAGTATATTGCCCAGCTCACATAGTATATTGCACAGCCACGAAGTCTATTGCACAGCCGACATAGTATATTGCACAGCCACGTAGTATATTGCACAGCCACGTAGTATATTGCACAGCAATGTAGTATATAGCACAGCCACAGAGTATATAGCACATTCCAAGTAGTATATACTCACCTTCCGCCCGCAGCTGTCACCGCCGCATGTGCTGCACTGTTTCCTTCTGTCGCAGCCATCATGAATAACTGCGGCTGTCATCACTGACCGCGGCCGCAAATTTAGTCCCCGGCTTTTGGCGGCGGTAAGTCCAACAGCGTCCATAGTCCCGGCCGGCTCCGCCTTCCTCACGGCGACTCCGCCCCCTTTGCAGCACTTCTGGCTGGGCCTGTACTGGCTGGCCGCGACCCGCAGCTGCTAATTTAGTCCCCGGCTTTTTGCCGGGGTAGGCCCAACAGTGCCCATGGTCCCGGCCGGCTCCGCCCTCCTCATGGCGACTCCGCCCCCTTTACAGCGCTTCTGGCCGGGCCTGTACGTAGTGGGCGGGGCTCGATCTGCATACTTCCTGGCCTCCCCTGCCCTTTTTTCTATGCCCACTGGCTGGCCGCGACCAATCAATATCCAGGACAGACAGAAAGAAAGACTGAAGTACCCCTTAGACAATTATATAGTAGATTGTATTTATTCTTAAGATAGGGAGCAATTTGAGACCAACAGGGGTTCAACTATTGGCACTCCTACTATCTATCTGTTTGGGGAGGTCATGGTGACTGTGCAAGCCCTGCAATCTCTGCCATGTTTACATCGGGTTGCAGCGCTAGTTCAAACCTCTACAGGCCTCTTTCACACTTCCATCTTTTAGCTCCCGTCATAATCCGTAGATTTTTGAAAAAACAGGATCCTGCAAATTTTTCTGCAGGATCCTGTTTTTTACCATAGACTTGTATTAGCGACGGATTGTGACGGATGGCCATCCGTTTCATCCGTCGTGCACTGGATCCGTCGGAAAATAACTGTCCGTTGGGAGGAGACAACGTTCAGAGGAACGTTTTTTTCTGCACGTCGGAAAATCGCTCAGTGACAGGTCCTGCGCTGCCCGTCGGCGGCTATAATGGAAGCCTATGAGCGCAGGATCCGTCGCTGACCGTCAAAAACTGGAATCCAGCGACGTATCCCGTTTTTTTTTCATTCTGAGCATGCCCGGAAGGATTTTCTAGTCAGGGGAATCAATTCTTTCTCTCTCTCTCTCTCCAGAATTTTGTACATTCAAATTCAGGCAGCGCCTAAGTCAACACATGTAACGCTTCCGACAAAAAACTGAATGCGTTACATCCGTTTTCCACTATTTTTTCGACATCTGTCAATACGTTGCAATGACGCTGTCTGACGGTCGCCAGCCGACGGAAGTGTGAAAGAAGCCTAAGAAAAGACCCGGCCTGATGAAGAGGACTGAATAGTCTGGAAAGCTTGCTACTTGTTATTATCGTCTCAGTCATCAAAAAGTTCCAAACACTGAGAGCTCTCAATTTTGACTACTTTCTTCCACTAAGTCAGACATTTGAAGGAAATTCACAAATCCTCTTTAAATTAATATTCATGAAATTTTAAAAAATACTATATGCTCCGGTATAGTAGATATAGGTTTAATGTGCAGGTAAATAGTGTTGAAATTCTTTCTGGAATAGCAGATAAGGGAAGAAAATGATATCCTTCCTGCAGCCGCTCGCTTCCAGTCATCAGTCTGCTATCACTGCCTTGGAATTTCATTCACAAGCCTACTCTGCACACAAACGCTGCACACACACGCTGCACACACGCTGCACACACTTGCTGCACACACACGCTGCACACACTCGCTGCACACATATGCTGCACACATACATGTGCTGCACACACACTGCACACACTCGCTGCACACACACGCTGCACACACGTGCTGCACACACACGCTGCACACACGCGCTGCACACACACGCTGCACACACTCGCTTCACACACATGCTGCACACAGACACGCTGCACACACTCGCTGCACACACACACTGCACACACACGTACTGCACACACTCGCTTCACACACACGCTGCACACACTCGCTACACACACACGCTGCACACACACGTGCTGCACACACGCTGCACACACACGTGCTGCACACACACGTACTGCACACACTCGCTGCACACACATGCTGCACACACTCGCTGCACACACATGCTGCACACACATGCTGCACATCAGGCTGTCAATCAACGTCCTGAGGAGTGATTATACTTTCACTGAGTTGGAAATGGTGACTGTAATCGCTCCATGCACCGAGAAGAGAGCAGCAACAGGGAAGATGTAATTTAATTTTCTCCCTGTAGCTGCGCTCCCAGTACATCAGCCAGGCAGGATTGTATTTACCTGCAGATTAAACCTATATCTGCAGGTAAATAGCAATTTTGGACATGACAGGTTCTCTTTAAGATTCATATCAGCAGACTTAGGCTGCCGTCACACTAGCAGTATTTGATCAGTATTTTACATCAGTATTTGTAAGCCAAAACCAGGAGAGGAACAAATAGAGGAGAAGTATAATAGAAACATGTCACCACTTCTGCATTTATCACCCACTCCTGGTTTTGACTTACACATACTGATGTAAAATACTGACCAAATACTGATAGTGTGATGGCAACCATAATGCCCCTAATGTTATGGTCAGTTGTGGACTTAAAAGGAGGCTTTGCACATAAGCCCTCTCAGCTACAGATGGAACGGGGATCATAAAGTTTCCTATAATCTGGGGTGTCTTTATTTGCTTCTAGGGCACAGAAGGGACCAAATGTGAACTCTCTAAATGTCTTATTGGTTTAGAATAGTGATGCGCAAGCGTGCTTGGATAAGGTGTTATCTGAGCATGCTCTGATGCTAACAGAGTGTCTTCAGCATGCTCGAAAAATATGTTCGAGTCCCCGCGGCTGCATGTCTCATGGCTGTTCGAGGCAGCCACAACACATCCAGGGATTGGCTGTTTATTAGGCAATGCAGTCGCGGGGATTCAAACATATTTTTTGAGTCTGCGCTACTAATGTATGGTAATAAAGAAAACAGAAGACGTACAGGAATGACCATGCGGTTTATTCTCAATGTGTTTCGAAGTTGGACTAACTCCTTCATCAGGAAAACCAGAATATAATGAAATTACAATACAATAATATTAATATATTGTAGTTCTCCTGATGAAGGAGTTAGTCCAACTTTGAAATGCGTTGGGAATAGATCGCATGGTCAGTCCTATACCACTTCTTCTGGATTTTTTAAATTACATCAGCAGCGCACACTACCACTCCTATCCTCTCACTATTTGTCCTATACGGTTGGATCTCTCTACCTGAGGGCAGTGCTGCAGCTATCAATCATCCTTGATTCCTTAGGTATGGGTTAGGCTACTTTCACACTAGCGTCGTGTGACGGACGTCGCAATGCGTGGTTTTGGAGAAAAAACGCATCCTGCAAAGTTGCCCGCAGGATGCGTTTTTTCTCCATAGACTTGCTTTAGCGACGCATTGCGACGTATGGCCACACGTCGCATCCGTCGTGCGACGGATGTGTCGTGTTTTTGGCGGCCGCGACACGCAAAGAAACGTTCAATGTAACGTTTTTTTCTGCATCGGGTCCCCCATTTTCGACAGCGCATGTGTGGCTGAAACTCCGCCCCCTCCTCTCCGGAACTCACAATGGGCAGCGGATGCGTTGTAAAACTGCATCCGCTGCCCACGTTGTGCTAATAACACACTGTCCGTCGGTACGTCGGGCCAACGATTTGTGACGGCCCGTACCGACGGACTAGTGTGAAAGTAGCCTTAAACAACCCCAAAAGGTGAGTAGTTATTTACCCCTCACCTATACAACTCTGCTGTCCATGCCATAAAAATGTATTGCGCTTGGTTTTCCGCCTGTTTCTTGTTGAGGAAAGGTACCGTTACACTAAACGACTTACCAATGGTCACGACTAGCGATACGACCTGGCCGTGATCGTTGGTAAGTCGTTGTGTGGTCGCTGGGGAGCTGTCACACAGACAGCTCTCTCCAGCGACCAACGATCAGGGGAAAGACTTCGGCATCGTTGAAACTGTCTTCAACGATGCCGAAGTCCCCGGGTAACCAGGGTAAATATCGGGTTACTAAGTGCAGGGCCGCGATTAGTAACCCGATATTTACCCTGGCTACCGTTGTAAAAGTAAAAAAAAAAAACACTACATACTCACGTGTGTCAGCGCCGGCCGTAAAGCAGATCACAGCGGTGACATCACCACTGTGCTCTGCTTTACGGCCGGCGCTGACAGTCAGTGCAGGGAAGCTAACGGCGGGGGACGTGACGGACATCGGAATGTGAGTATGTAGTGTTTTTTTTTTTTAACTTTTACAATGGTAACCAGGGTAAATATCGGGTTACTAAGCGCGGCCCTGCGCTTAGGAACCCGATATTTACCCTGGTTACAAGTGAACACATTGCTGGATCGGCGTCACACACGCCGATCCAGCGATGACAGCGGGTGATCAGCGACCAAAAAAGGTCCTGATCATTCCCCAGCGACCAACGATCTCCCAGCAGGGGCCTGATCGTTGGTCGCTGTCACACATAACGAGATCGTTAGCGGGATCGTTGCTACGTCACAAAAAGCGTGATATTGCAACGATATCGTTAACAAAATCGTTATGTGTGAAGGTACCTTTAGAAGACTCAGAGAATAGCATTGTTCATTGTTTGTTAGCTTTGGTTTCTCTGCAGAACGTTTTACTCCACTTGGTGGTTGCAGCTATAAAATCCCCCTCTTAAGTCCAAATTCAGACGTTAATGATTTAATCTAATCAGTGTCTTGGATCAGATTTTCATCAGTGTTTCACTTTGTTTCCACGTTTATCATCTGTGCTTCATCAGGGATTTTCTGGTTGATAAAAAAAGTGCAACTCTTCTCCTATCCATTATAATGTTAAACATAGGCAGCACACTGCACACGGATGGCAGCTGTGTGCTGTCTGTAATTTTCAGGGACCCATACAGGTCAATTGGCGAGTTTGATCCATGACTCGGATCAAAAAAAGATATGGCTCCATTTTTTTCCGCAATAAACCACAGATAAGTCAGCAGTAGAGATGAGCGAACCCAAACTGTAAAGTTTCCCTGGAAGTCCAATTTACAGTCCGGAGAATTCGAACACAGTTCAGGAAAGAGATAGAGGGAAAAGGAGAGACTTTCCAGCTCCAAAGTTCGGGTCCCCATTGATTTCAATGTGTTTGGTTCAGGTTGAAGTTCGAGTACTTTTCTGGTACCAGAACGGAACTTTGGACTAAAGTTCGGTCGGGTACCAGAACGCAAACTTCCACAGGTTCGCTCATCCCTACACATGTTCTATCTCTGCAAAACACAAATAGAACACATACGTGAAAAACAAACGCCAAAGGATATTTGAGGCCATGGGATAAGTACCAACAGTCACCGAATGATATGTGTGATTGTGAAATATCATTATCCAAATTCTCCATTATCAATGATTTACAGATTCACACGTATAATACATTAGGTGATGAGTTTCCACGTACACTAAAGGGTAATTGGCTCAGTCACAAAACAAGACAGTCAGCTACTCACAGGTTAATGAATACTACTAGTAAAGAGCTTCCAAGTAATCTATCAGTTAATTAATGATCTGTATCTAAAGAGGTCACTTTCATTACTTTTTGTTTATAATTCTTTCAGTTCAAAGTTTGAAATAACAAATTCATCTGTTTTAAAAAGCATAAGTAAAAAAAAAAAATCTACCTATATTTGCAATGATTTCATAAATACAGTGGGGAAAAAAAGTATTTAGTCAGCCACCAATAGTGCAAGTTCTCCCACTTAAAAAGATGACAGAGGGCGGTAATTAACATCATAGGTAGACCACAACTATGAGAGTCAAAATGAGAGAACAAATCCAGAAAATCACCTTGTCTGAGTTGGTAAGATTTATTTAGCAAATTATGGTGGAAAAGAAGTATTTGGTACGTGTTTAGAGCACTGCCTGTGGCCCTCCCTGCTTTTTACCTTAACAAATCTGCTAAAACAGAACATTTTCTTGCTTAGAGAAAATTCTACTCCGGCCTCCTTAGCACTGGAAATAGCTCAAAATAACAACAGTTCTCTAAAGGATTTACTGTATAGACACCTCTTTTAAATCCACACTCGTATCCCATCACACCCCATCTTCTCCACACTGATTTCCACATGGAGAAAACTATCAAAACCATGTAGGTGCTGTAATGGATCCGACTTGCTGGGTAATTTTCCTTTACCTTTAACTAGATGGTGGCCCGATTCTAATGCATCGGATATTCTAGAATATGTATGTAGTTTATTTATGAAGATTTCAGAATAATGCAATGAATACACAGGATTCGGCCGGCCGGGCATGACCAATTAGCGAAGAGTGGTTGAAATCCCGCGCCAATTCGCGGCCGGACTGCGCCTGTCGCTGATTCATAGCCCACATAGTATACAGCACAGCCCATGCAGTATAGAACACAGCCTGAGCCCACGTAGTATATAACACAGGCTACGTAGTATATAACACGGCCACGTAGTATATTGCACAGCCACGTAGTATATAGCACAGCCCACGTAGTATGTAGCTCAGCGACGAAGTATATAACACAGCCTATGCAGTATATAACACAGCCCACGCAGTAAATAACACAGCCCACGTAGTATATAACACAGCCCACATAGTATATAGTAATGTGGGCACCATATCCCTGTTAAAAGAAGAATTAAAATAAAAAATAGTTATATACTCAACTTCCAGCAGCCCCCGAATCAGCTCAGGCCTTTTGCGATGCTCCTCGCGACGCTCCGTTCCCAGGAATGCCTTGCGGCAATAACCCGTGATGATGTAGTGGTCTTGCAAGACCGCTACGTCATTTGGGGTCATTGCTGCAATGCATTCTTGGGACCGGAGCATCACGAGAAGCTGGAAAGGCTGCTGCGAACGCCAGAAGGTGAGACTATAATGATTTTTTTAATTATTATTTTTAACACTTATATGTTTTTACTATTGATGCTGCATAGGCAGCATCAATAGTAAAAAGTTGGTCACACTTACAGGGTTAATGGCAGTGTTAACAGACTGCGTTAAGGCCCCTTCACATTTAGCGACGCTGCAGCGATACCGACAACGATCCGAATCGCTGCAGCGTCGCTGTTTGGTCGCTGGAGAGCTGTCACACAGACCGCTCTCCAGCGACCAACGATGCCGGTAACCAGGGTAAACATCGGGTAACTAAGCGCAGGGCCGCGCTTAGTAACCCGATGTTTACCCTGGTTACCAGCGTAAAAGTAAAAAAAAAACAAACAGTACATACTTATCTACAGCCGTCTGTCCTCCAGCGCTGCGCTCTGCTTCTCTGCTCTCCTCCTGTACTGTCTGTGAGCCGGAAAGCAGAGCGGTGACGTCACCGCTCTGCTTTCCGGCTCACAGACAGTACAGGAGGAGTGCAGAGCGCAGCGCTGGAGGACAGACAGCTGTAGGTAAGTATGTACTGTTTGTTTTTTTTTACTTTTAGCATGGTAACCAGGGTAAACATCGGGTTACTAAGCGCGGCCCTGCGCTTAGTTACCCGATGTTTACCCTGGTTACCAGTGAAGACATCGCTGGATCGGTGTCACACACGCCGATCCAGCGATGTCTCCAGGGAGTCCAGCGACAAAATAAAGTTCTGGACTTTCTTCAGCGACCAACGATCTCCCAGCAGGGGCCTGATCGTTGGTCGCTGTCACACATAACGATTTCATTAACGATATCGTTGCTACGTCACAAAAAGCAACGATATCGTTAACAATATCGTTATGTGTGAAGGTACCTTTACACCGCGTTATGCCACGGTGTAACGCAGTGCATTTAACGGACTGCTAAAACGCTATGTGGGCACTGACTGGAGGGGGGTAGGGAGGGGGCACTGACTGGAGGGGAGTATGGAGGGGGCACTGACTGGAGGGGAGTAGGGAGGGGCCAATTCGCAGCCGGACTGTGCCTGTCGCTGATTGGTCGCACCCAGCCGGCCGTAACCAATCAGCGACGCGGTATTTCTGTGACAGACAAACAAACAGACAGATGGAAGTGGACCTTAGACAATTATATATATAGATAGCATCTTACTACAAGTTTGCCATTCCATATGGACCCATACGGGTATTAGGAAAATTAGAGACATATATATTGACACTAACTTTATAAACTTTAGAGAGCTGAAGAACAAATTCAGTTTTCTTTCCTCAGATTTCATGTTCTTTCAAATTCTAAAGGATCACTCTCAAAAATTCATTATTAATAACACATTTAAGAAATGTCAGAAATATCTTACTTACTTCTTAACAATGTGGATCATAAGACTCTTTGGAGCACGAAATACATCTATAGTCAGTTTAATGAGGACAACAACTTAACCAAAAGTCCTTATATGCCTAGATGGGAGTCAGATTTGCAGGTTTCATTAGATATGGAACAATGGGAAAGGGCGATTAAAAATTCGCATAACTCTAACATTTCCATGAATCTTCATTAATCCTATTATAGAATACTTGTTAGGTGGTACTATACCCCTTCAAAACTCTCACACTTCAACCATGGACACTCACCGTTATGTTGGAGGGATCGCGGACTCCCAGAGAACTTGCTACACATCTTCTGGAGCTGCCCAAAGATCAAACCTCTTTGGAGAAGGGTCTCACAGATCTTAAGTAAGCTCCTCAATAAAAACTGTGTGCTTACTCCTCAAGTTGTACTCCTTTCCATCAGATTGGAGGATATAGACCCATCTATGAGACATGTTTTTATACGCACCTTATTGGTAGTTAAAAACTCTATAGCTTCTTGCTGGAAGAAACCAAATACTCTGAAACGCTCTGACGTTATGGAAAAACTCTATTTACATAATTCCTTAGATCTTAGGTTCGCCATTAACAATGATTGTCTAGGAAAATACAACCAAAAATGGAATCACTGGAATTCTATTTTTCCTAGTCCTTGATTTAACCGCTTCTTGCAGCTTTCCATTTATTGTAATTTCATAACGGGTATGACCAGACCATGACATCTTTCTAAATACTTTGTATTGTTGCTAAAACAGGTTACTCATGTTTAGGCATTATTAATGCTTTGGTTATGTACAATACTAGTTAGAATTTTCTAACTTGGTACCACTTTCCTTAATCAAGTTAAATACCCCTCCCACCCCTCCTATCTCTTTCCCCTTTTTGTGTTTCCTCACCTCCCCCATTGTATTAAAATTTAATAAATATATTTTAAAAACGAAAATAAGTATTTGGTCACCTAAAAACATACAAAATTTCTGGCTCCCACAGACCTGTTACTTCTTCTTCGAGAGGCTCCTCTGTCCTCCACTCATTACCTGTAATAATGGCACCTGTTTGAACTTGTTATCAGTATAAATGACACCTGTACAAAACAGTCACACTCCAAATTCCACTATGGTGAAGACCAAAGAGCTGTCGAAGGACACCAGAAACAAAATTGTAGCCCTACACCAGGCTGGGAAGGCTGAATCTATAATGGGCAAACAGCTTGATGTGATGAAATCAACTGTGGGAGCAATAATAAGAAAATGGAAGACATACAACATCACTGATAGTCTCACTGGCGGACACAGTCAAGGATGGGCCTCTGTGCAAGAACAGCATATGAGCCCTTTGCGGCCCAATATTTCATCATAATGCAGAATTCCATCTGCTGTGGAGGTGCTCATGGCACCCTTACCTCTTGGGTTCCTGTGCGACCGCACATGTTGCACCAATGATTCGTGCACCCGTGATACATGTATTTGAGGCTCAAAATAATCCTTGCAATTGGGTTTCATTACATTTTTTTCCATCTTCTACGGGTTCTTTGTTTCCGTGCACACTCAATTTTAATGTTGTCTGTTCTCATAGGAGGATCTCTGAAAGAGTTACAAACTCTTCTGTGCCGCCCAAGCTGGGCTGCTGCGGTCACGGTACTGGTGCACAGCGGTCCGAGTGCTGGTATGGTCTGAGGTGCGCGCCAGTCTTTGTTGATTGTGGGGGTTAATAACATAATGATCAGTTTGTACCTTTTACTGCAGTTCTGCAAACAGTTCCAAAAACTTCCATACAATTCACATACAGGGTTTTGGTCAGACCTGCATGGTGAGGGTTCAATTTATCTGCTGTGAGGTTGTGTAGCCATCCTGCTGCTAATTAAACCTCTGGTAAACGATTCTTTGGTTCCCCAGGGGTCCAAGGTAAACAGTTACTGAATCCGTGATCCCTTCCAGTAAGCAGGCAACGTGAATCCTGTCAGAATACTTACTTCTTCTTACAACAATGTCCCTGATTCCATGTAGTTGCTGAGCTCCTGGTCAAAAGCACTCCCCTGCTAGTTATCACAGTTTAGCACAGACTCTGGAAGTCTCTGTGCTCCATGGACAGGTACCCTGCCTTATGCAGCTGTCGTTGCAGAGGGCACACTGCTTTTCTCTACATGCAGGACCTCCATCATTCTACTTCTTCCTCAAAACTACCACTTCACAAGCACCTCCTCCCCTCTGAGGGATAATGCACACTTCCTGGTTCAGGCAAAAGTGCATAATCTTCCAGTAAAGGATAGGGTAAAATATGTGGGTGCAGTGTTTCCCAGCAGAGAAACCAGCCCTCACCAATAGCTGGCAATACATATATAAGTATATCACACATGCAGGCATTTTGTGGTGCCACAGGCACGGGCGCCACACTTCCATCAGCCCGTCAGAATAAGTTCAGTGATAGACTCTCAGTCAATTCATTCTAGTGGCAGCAAAAAAACCCAGAAAGAGATAGAAGGCAAATAGTGCAATTTTTTAAGGAAACCAAATTGCAAAAATACTTTTCTTTTGGCCCCAACTACTTGTATTTAAGTAAAAAAAAGTCACCAATGGTGGACAGGCCCTTAAAATTGCCAAATTGAATACTATGCAACCGTCAGCAGAATATTGGGTGTTGCAATTCACCACTATCTTAAAAAAAAATCTGTTGTCCTTATTTTATTAGGTTTCCAGGGAAAGTGATAATCATTCCACAGAATTCTGTTCACTCTTAGTATGGAAGGGGTTAACCGCTGCGTGGCTGCTGTAGAGGGCAGAAGTATTTAATCCCATTCATTTGAATGGAGCTGTGTGGTTCTCTAGCACGGAGTAGAGGCGGCTTAGCAGCATATTGAATAGAGGCCTCAGTGTGTATTCTGGCAGCCGTCTCCGGGCTGCAAACTCACTTCATTTGGTGACGTAATCCATCCCTTGTTTTCATATTCCAGTGCAATTTGTTTCGCATTGTAAGGAAATAATGCAGGAGATTTTTAAGGACAGGCCACTAGACTGCAGCCTTGTCACCAAAGAATGGAGGAACGGTTGGCAGTACGTCCCTTTTTTGTCTGAGGGCCTGTACAATAGAAATTTCTCTCTACGGATAAAGTGCCAAACTGATGGATCTGACAGCTGAGAGAACTAGACGGAGGATTTGTAAAGATTATAGTTTTCAAAAAATTCAGAAATGTTATTGCAATATTTTCGTAGATTGCTAGTGCGGGGCATTTGGCAATTTGGTTGGATTCTTTTGGTTTCCCTTTAAAGGGGGTTTCCACTAAAATATATTAATCTACAGGACAGGTGATAAATGTATGATTGATGGGGGTCTGATCACTGGTTCGGAGAATGGGCGTCCCGTGTCTGAATGGAGCTGGATAGTGCAGGATATACAGTGGGGGAAAAAGTATTTAGTCAGCTACCAATTGTGCAAGTTCTCCCACTTACAAAGATGAGAGAGGCCTGTAATTAACATCATAGGTAGAGCACAACTACGAGAGTCAAAATGAGAAAAATCCAGAAAATCACCTTGTCTGATTTGGCAAGATTTATTTAGCAAATTATGGTGGAAAATAAGCATTTGGTCATTAACAAAAGTTCATCTAAATATTTTGTTATACAGTATATCCTTTGTTGGCAATGACAGTCGTCAAACGTTTTGTTGTAAGTCTTCACAAGGTTGGCACACACTGTTGGTGGTATGTTGGCCCATTCCTCCATGCAGATCTCCTCTAGAGCAGTGATATTTTGGGCCTGTCGCTGGGCAACACGGACTTTCAACTCCCTCCAAAGGTTTTTTATAGGGTTGAGATCTGGAGACTGGCTAGGCCACTCCAGGACCTTCATATGCTTCTTACGAAGCCACTCCTTCGTTGCCCTGGCAGTGTGCTTGGGATCATTATCATGCTGAAAGACGCATCCATGTTTCATCTTCAATGCCCTTGCTGATGGAACGAGGTTTGCACTCAAAATCCCACAATACATGGCCCCATTCATTCTTTCATGTACACGGATCAGTCATCCTGGTCCCTTTGCAGAGAAACAGCCCCAAAGCATGATGTTGCCACCCCCATGCTTCACAGTAGGTATGGTGTTCTTTGGATGCTTCTTTAAATGTCTCTTAGTGCCTATCAGCAGCTCTAAGCTATTTAATTACCCTTCTAAATAGGAAATTAATTTCTGAAGGTGGTATTGTTAAAAGAAATAAACTGTAAACTCTGAGTTTGCTGATATTAGAGGGTCACTGTACAGTCTATACCTTTAGGTATTAGAGCAGTTGATGGTTGAGCTACACTTATGTTAATGTCTGTTATCTTGTTTGTGTTTTTTATTGTTGAATATCTTCCCTATAGCTTGTTATTGTCATGGCACATGAGGTTTGTGAAGCCTCCTATGGCAATCAGTGTTGTAACAATGTCTCTTTTATTACTCTCATGAAATGTTTGCATAAATGCAAGCCTGTATTGTAATGAAAATGAACCTTCATTTGTTTCCTCAAAAGGAATGGGGCTCAAGTTGTTTGTCCTTTCCTTCTTTCTAATCGTCCACTTTCACCTCATTATTATGGGAGAATGTTTTGTGCACCTGAGGACATATAAAAGACAAGGAGTCATTAATTTAATGCATTTTATAACACATGACGTCAGTTTCCTGTAAACCTTTTTTTAATGAGTGATACTTTAAGTTAAAAGGTGTCTCCTAAAAGAAACAAAAGTTAAGGATTTTCAAGGAAATTCTGTGTAAATTGCCCAAAATGTAAAAGAAAATAGCAGGGGGATTTATTATAAACACTAGATGGCGGCCCGATTCTAACGCATCGGGTATTCTAGAATATGCATGTCCACGTAGTTTATTGCCCGGCCACGTAGTATATTGCCCAGACACGTAGTATATTGGCCAGACACGTAGTATATTGCCCAGACACGTAGTATATTGGCCAGACACGTAGTATATTGCCCAGCGACGTAGTATATTGCCCAGCCACGTAGTATATTGCTCAGCCACGTAGTATATTGCCCAGACACGTAGTATATTGCCCAGACACGTAGTATATTGCCCAGACACGTAGTATATTGCCCAGCCACGTAGCATATTGCCCAGTCACATAGTATATTGCCCAGCCACATAGTATATTGCCCAGCCACGTAGTATACAGCACAGAGCCACATAGTATATAGCCCAGCCAAGTAGTATATTGCCCAGCCACGTAGTATATTGCCCAGCCACGTAGTATATAGCCCAGCCACGTAGTATATTGCCCAGCTACGTAGTATATAGCCCAGCCACGTAGTATATTGCCCAGCCACGTAGTATATTGCCCAGTGATGTAGTATATTGCCCAGTCACGTAGTATATTGCCCAGTTACGTAGTATATTGCCCAGTGACGTAGTATACAGCACAGAGCCACGTAGTATATTGCACAGAGACGTAGTATACAGCACAGAGCCACGTAGTATTTTGCCCAGCCACGTAGTATATTGCCCAGTGACGTAGTATATTGCCCAGTGACGTAGTACACAGCACAGAGCCACGTAGTATATTGCACAGCAACATAGTATACAGCACAGAGCCACGTAGTATATTGGCCAGTCACGTAGTATATTGCCCAGTCACGTAGTATATTGCCCAGTGACGTAGTATACAGCACAGAGCCACGTAGTATATTGCACAGTGACATAGTATACAGCACAGAGCCACGTAGTATATTTGCCAGTCACGTAGTATATTGCCCAGTCACGTAGTATATTGCCCAGCCACGTATGTCACAGGTTAAAAAATAAACATACTCACCTAACGATCCAAGGGCCCCTTGTAGTTGAACATACTCACCATTCTGGTCGCTGCTCCTCAGCGTCCCGTCTCTCCGCCTCCTGTGATCCAACAGCGCTGTGTCGATGGGTACGCGGCTGCCACCATCTTGCGTCCCCAGGATGCATTGCGAAATTACCCAGATGACTTAGCGGTCTCGCGAGACCGCTAGGTCTTCTGGGTAATTTCGCAATGCATCGCTGGGAAAGGAATATGGCGGCAGGCGGGAGCGGCTCAGCGGACAACAGAGGGTGAGTATAGCAGATTTTTTGTTTTTTTATTATTTTTAACATTACTTTTTTTACTATTGATGCCGCATAGGCAGCATCAATAGTAAAAGGTTGGGGGCACACAGGGTAAATAGCGGCGGTAACGGAGTGTGTTACCTGTGGCATAACGCGGTCCGTTACCGCCGGCATTAACCCTGTGTTAGCGGTGACCGGAGGGGAGTATGGAGCGGAGCGCCGGGGACACTGACTGCGGGGAGCGGAGAGTATGGAGCTGAGCGCCGGGGACACTGACTGTGGGGAGTATGGAGCGGAGCGCCGGGGACACTGACTGCGGGGAGCGGAGAGTATGGAGCTGAGCGCCGGGGACACTGCAGGGAGTATGGAGGGGGGGCCCGCCACTGACTGCGGGGAGTATGGAGCTGAGCGCCTGGGGACACTGCGGGGAGTATGGAGCTGAGCGCCTGGGGACACTGCGGGGAGTATGGAGCGGGCGCCGGCCACTGACTGCGGGGAGTAAGGAGCGACCATTTTCTTCCGGACTGTGCCCATCGCTGATTGGTCGCGGCAGCCATGACAGGCAGCTGGTGAGACCAATCAGCGAATGAATAACCGTGACAGACAGAAGGACAGGCGGAAGTGACCCATAGACAATTATATAGTAGATTATTTACTGGTGTAAAATAAAAAGTTGCTACTTTGGCATATATAAAAAGAAAGTCCAGCTCACCTGCATAAATCATTGCAGCAATCAAAGCAAGAAAACCATCTGAGTCTGTGCCAGCATGTAGTTAGAGAGGAAAAGGAGAAAATGTTCAGCTCCACTGTAATGCAGGTGATCGGATGCAACGCACAGAATGTACGAGGCAGGGACGGTCAATGAACCATCTAATCCTTTTCAGATACAGAGAGAATTTAGAGAGGGTAAGGAACAATTAATAGAAACAAACAATGCAAATAAGCAGTGAACCGTACAATACAATTATATTCCTTGAAATATTATGTTAATGTTCACAAGGTGTGGAACGCCTGTTCGTGTGAGCTACCACGTTAGTTCTTCCTGGAATCCATCAGGTTTTCCCACTAGGCCACAGGTCCTCTTGACAAAGTTTAGATGCATAGAGCCCCCTCCCCACCTGTTGTCCTAACCCAGGCCAACCCAAGTACCGTATGTCACAGCTGGAAGTGACAGCCCTGCTCACTCGTGCCGTCCCTATGTGACCACAGGCGTGCTCCTCTGGTTGTTATCTTTTCATAGTTCTTTGGTGCTTGATCGTTGGCGAATGTCTCTTAGGCTAGGTTCACATTAGCCCTTCTGTGAGCAGCGTATCATCTGCATGCGCAAACGCATGCAAAAACGCATGCAAGCGCATGTTTATGCAGCATTTTTTATCCGCATCATCTTACGCATGACAGAAAAAAATGCTGTGTGTGCATACATTTTTGCATGCATTTGCGCTGTTTATGCACATGCGTTCAATATTTCCAATGCTTTTCCAGTAGAATTTCCTTGACCCCAGGCGTGTCTCATGTGATTTCTATATAGAGACACACTGCACTGATGAAATCATCGTGTTTTGCAGCTGCTCATTCTGATGTACTCATGCGGATCGAACACATGCGTATGCATGTCCTTGTGTACTGATGCGTTCCCATATACAGTAAGGCTTTGTTTTGACACAATCATCCACATGCGCATGATTGAGCAATATTTGGCGCCTCAAAAAATGCAACATGTTGCATTTGCCGCACACTGCGAAACAACGCATGCGAACGCATGTCCCTGCATTCACCATGTTAAAGATATGTACGCCTGACGCATGCGGATCTATGCGGATCATACACTGCGCACAGATATGCTAATGTAAAACCAGCCTTAGGCCTGGGGTGTAAAGGACTGGGTCCCGACTCTCGACTGGTGTTGTCTGACCTCTAGGGCTTGACCAGCATAGGGCGAAAGTTCTGGTCTTGATCAGCATAGTCGAGCTTCTGTATCTCACTGGGCATCGTCTGGACCTTGGTGGCATGCGCTTCCACCTGATGCCTGTCACGCTGGCCTCAGTATTGTCCATGGTCTGCGTCGGCTCTGCTCTTCTCCTTCTGGCCAAATCCTCCTGCCTTTTGGTGCGCAGAGTTTTTATACCCAGGAACTCTGTCATGCAAGACACCTGACCAGATCCCACACAAGAACTGGTCCCCATTGCGATCCTTCTGGTGCTACTTGGTTCTGCTTGATTTCGTAGCGCATGTTCATGAAGATTGGTCAGGGAACCTATCAGGTAATTCATGCTCAGGTTTGGACTGGCCCAAGCATCTTATTCATTTATCAATCTACCCAGTTCATTATTATATACATTTGTGATTGAGGATAATGTCAAATTTTCATGTATTTGAAAAGTGGGGCCCTTGAATTGGTTACTGGTGGGCCCTAAAAACCCCAGTCCGACACTGTGAATCATGCCACTCAAAACTTGGGAATCATGAATCGCAGGTTGGCTCCATGATTGCTGTCAGGTATATATTCTCTGAAAAAAAACACTCCAGCATTTCAAAGAGAATATACTTTGAAAAAGACCTGTCTCTCACCTGCAGTGGTGCTGGGAACCAGCAGTGGAGCCGGCCTGGGGCAGCGCTGGACTTGCCTGGTCTCCAGTTATGGGCCCCAGCCGGCTGTTCCCAGCACCTATGCTGGTGAGAGACAGGTCTCTACGTTGGAAGTATATAGGGAGAGACCTATTAATCACCTTAGGCTGGGAAGAGTAGACTAGTCTGATCTCTAGCTTTGGTCCCCAGCCGAATCTTCAATGTATATTTTCTCCGAAATGCCGGAGAGTTTTAGAGAATATTATACCTGGTGGCCATTGTGCAGCCAGGGTGCAGTTAATTCTGCTCGCAGCTTGGGCGGCACGAATCGCCTGTCGGATTCCCTTTAAGCAGCTGTTCCCTGAGCCAATGGCTTGTTCATGTGTATGGCTAGCTGAGGATTGGAGTGGAAGTACATGGATTAGGATGGAACCATAGCAGCTTGATAAAATAAATAACTTAAATTATCAGCGATATGGGCAAGATAAACGACAGCGACACTCGTGTCTCATTTCCTCAGATTAAACTAACTTATTGCTATTAATTATCCCCCCTCATGAGTGTAACATTGTCCGTGCACCAGTCATTATGGACTGGGAACTTTTGACCTGATAATCTTGTGCTATAAAAGATTTTGTAACTCATTTCTGGTCTACTGCCCAATCAGCATTCTCATTTCCAGGCTAGCACTGAAGCGCTATTGTTTTCTATAACTGTTGTCTAGCAGTCTATTCCAAGTGATTTAGAGTGAAAATTGATGTGTTATTTTAAGACACATTCCTTCGCAAGAAAACTGCCCACAGATGGCATCTAGGATGCCCTTGGTAGCCAAAACCGGTATCACGTGCACTGGACCAATTAAAGTGTTTAAGCTTCCATATCAATGAAACAGAGTTATTCTTAACATGGTATTGTATGATCATTTAAGAAAATATATAGAGTTTCAATTACTATTTCCAAAGAAGTGTAACATGCCCATAAATTCTTCATCAGAAGTCGGCCGTTTTGGCATGATCTGCAAATATTTTAGTAGCGATGGGAGCTGCCAGATCTAGATGTCTGATGCTAGAGTCAAATACATTGAAGGGGTTGGAAATTTGTTGTCCAAGGCTATTGCTTAAAGGTACTTTAAAGGGGTTGTGCAGGGCCGCTTATTTCCGCAGTGTGGGAGGAGCTGAAACATGTTACGTCGGATAGTTTAGAAGGAAACTGTCTGATATCCATCAGGTATATGAACGTTTAGAATTAACTAGAATACAGCAAAGGCACGATACCTGCCCAGCTTTGGATGGTTACCTCCTCAAATGTCCTTCGTGGCATGCCGCAGTGCTTCTCGGTGCATAATGCGGGCGTACATACCCTGTTAATTAATTTTAAACAATCCTGGTCTTCTGAAAAAAATGTTCTGAAAGTTCGGCAAACCTTTTGCAAGGTGTGTTATGGGTGAGTTGGAGAGACGTAAGATTGTTAGATGGGAAGCCACAGAAAAAAGATGTTGCCGAAGTCTGGGTGGGAAATGATGGGGGATGCCGTAGTATTTGCACTGACTCAAAGTTGAGGAAGGATTGTAGTCAATGATTGTGTGTGGGCAGGGGAGAAAGCATCTCAAGGAGATCAAAGAAAACAGTTCATAGAAAATGAGAAAAGCACATGGAAAGGGAATTGTTGTCACAGTGTGACTGTGGAATAGCAAGGAACAATGGGCTCCTATTCTGTTCCTCAGGCTAGGAAACCCTAGGGTAAGCCTGTCTCCAGGAGTACCCCTTACAGTGGGGATGCCTGGGTCTCAATCCTTGATATGCTCCTAAATAACACTAATCTGTCTCCCCCCCCCAAGCTGCAGTCACATTAGCCCAAATTTATACCAAATGAACGATTTCCACCAAATCGATGGCTCGCTGTTTGTTTTGTAGGTGGCGACTATTGTACGACAAACGATTGTTGTGATCCAAAATATCGATTTCGCCATGTCTGATATTTTTGTACGTCTATGGTGCATGGTATAATATGTCTGTACTTTTTGCTTGTTTACTATTCATTGGAATTGTATGGCTTCATCTAAAACATATTTGTATAATGTAACTGGACATGTGTATGATGCTATCGTGCAAACCAAAATTTGTACGAACGACAAATGATCTGTTTGTTTGATTGTCATCTCATGCGAACATCAATTTTGAAATTGAGCATGAGACTTCTTGCTAGTTTAATGTATTTGGAGGATATGGCAAATAATGTCTGTAATAAAGAAGCATTTTATACCCGTCGTACATGGTGGGATTTCCTGACATGAAGCTTTTTTTCTGATAAATTAATATAACACAAACCAAAGTGGAAAAAAAGATGATTTACTTTGTCTCTATCCCTTAAAAGCAAGTGCAAATCTTGAATTTGAATCTTGAATGATTCACATGTACAGCACCCCCCATACAGCAATGGTGCTTTAAAGAAAAATAATACAAATGATATATATTATTATTATTTATATTGTACCAAAACATAAATTACATTTTGAAAGTGAAAGAACTTTAATAGTACAGTGGATAAAATCTATTCATACAAAACTTAAAAAAGTCTTCAAAGTCTATGGTGTAGTTAGCCAAAAATATAGCTGTCGATATGATCATTGAGATTAGGATTTGTATCAATTATTATTGATTAGATCATGTTGCAATTTGTGACTTTGTAGCCAGAGATTACATATTCTACTAGAATGTACAGTCCTGGTGCTGTCCTAGGTGCTGCACTGAACAGATCTTATCTCTTTCCTCATCAGTTTTTAGGCTAATTTTCTAATCCTGGACATATTAGTATATAAGGATTTCATATATAGTAACACTGGGACTTCTAACCTTCCCTAATTTTTATTTCAATATTACAAACTACCTTTGAATATCAGAAGAGTGTGCTATTCAAAAGTGTTATATTACATTATGATGCAATGCCTATCTCTTAGTCTATATGCTAATACTAGGTAAAGCACTCCCATTAAAAAAAATCACGTAATAGTCACTGATGATCTGACCTGTAGAATCACATAATAGTCACTGGTGATCTGACCTCCAGGATCACGTCATTGTCACTGGTGATCTGACCTCTAGGATCACATAATAGTCACTGGTGATCTGACCTCTAGGATCACATAATAGTCACTGGTGATCTGACCTCTAGGATCACATAATAGTCACTGGTGATCTGACCACTAGGATCACTTTATTTTCACTGGTGGTCTGACCACTAGGATTACATAACAGTCACTGGTGATCTGACCTCTAGGATCACGTAATAGTCACTGGTGATCTGACCTCTAGGATCACTTTATTTTCACTGGTGGTCTGACCACTAGGATTACATAACAGTCACTGGTGATCTGATCTCTAGGATCACATAATAGTCACTGGTGATGTGATCTCTAGGATCACGTTATTTTCACTGGTGATCTGACCACTATGATTACATAACAGTCACTGGTGATCTGACCTCTAGGATCACATAATAGTCACTGGTGAGCTGACCTCTAGGATCACGTAATAGTCACTGGTGATCTGATCTCTAGGATCACATAATAGTCACTGGTGATCTGACCTCTAGGATCACGTAATAGTCACTGGTGATCTGATCTCTAGGATCACATAATAGTCACTGGTGATCTGATCTCTAGGATCACGTTATTTTCACTGGTGATCTGACCACTAGGATTACATAACAGTCACTGGTGATCTGACCTCTAGGATCACATAATAGTCACTGGTGATCTGACCTCTAGGATCACGTAATAGTCACTGGTGATCTGATCTCTAGGATCACATAATAGTCACTGGTGATCTGATCTCTAGGATCACGTTATTTTCACTGGTGATCTGACCACTAGGATTACATAACAGTCACTGGTGATCTGACCTCTAGGATCACATAATAGTCACTGGTGATCTGACCTCTAGGATCACGTCATTTTCACTGGTGATCTGACCACTAGGATTATATAACAGTCACTGGTGATCTGACCTCTAGGATCATGTAATGGTCACTGGTGATCTGACCTCTAGGATCACGTCATTTTCACTGGTGATCTGACCTCTACGATCATGTAATATTCACTGGTGATCTGACCTCTAGGATCACGTAATAGTCACTCGTGATCTGACCTCTACGATCATGTAATATTCACTGGTGATCTGACCTCTAGGATCACGTCATTGTCACTGATGATCTGACCACTAGGATCACGTAATAGTCACTGGTGATCTGACCTCTAGGATCACGTCATTGTCACTGATGATCTGACCTCTAGGATTACATAACAGTCACTGGTGATCTGACCTCTAGGATCACGTCATTTTCACTGGTGATCTGACCTCTAGGATCACGTAATAGTCACTCGTGATCTGACCTCTACGATCATGTAATATTCACTGGTGATCTGACCTCTAGGATCCCCTACAATCCTTAAAATAAAGGGGCACAGCAATGATTCAGCTCTTCTACCCCCTTGGCAGTGTTCCTGTGCCTGCTTCCAAGACTGCACCGTGGCTTCAATCAAGTCAAGTGAAGTGCCTCTTCAGGAAAAAAAAACTCTGCAGAAGAAGTAGCACTGAATTTATTTATTTTGCTCACATAAATATAGCGCCATTAATTCCACATCGCTTTACAGTCATCATCATCGCTGTCCACGTTGGGGCGCGCAATCTAACTTTCCAATCAGTATGGAAGGAAACCAGAGAACCTGGAGGAAACCCACACAAACACAAGGAAAACATACAAACTCCTTGCAGATGTCCTTGGTGGGATTTGAATCCAGGACCCCAGTGCTACAAGGCAACAGTGCTATCCACCGAGCCACCATTCTGCCCTTAGGATGAGCTTCGTTCTTAGAATCTATGGGGGTCTCGAGGTTGGACCCCTAGTGATGTTGATTGTGTGATGGTATATCCTCACAATTATATTATAAATATGTGAGGTTACGATATGATAGAAATACCCCTTTAAAGTAATGTCTAATTTCAGATATATGTGGGCACATCGGTGACCATGTCACAGCTGACCCCTCTTTATTATTTAAACTTGCCTCCAAACCCGTTGTACCCTGGCATCCAGCATGTTGCTACCATTCTCTACTGGATGGGAATAATGTGGCTTGACAAAGTATATTTACAGAGGGTTTTTTGGTTTATCAAAAGAGTTGATTCAATTAAATTTTCAAATCTACTTTGTATATCAATTCCATTCAGTTTTCAAGATCTGCTTGTTGTTATTTGTTTTCTTCTAGAGAATATGCAGTATACTCATCCTAGTCACATAATAATCACATTGGGGAACGGCTCTGGTAACCTTTGTGTTTGTAACATGACCTGTAGTCTTGGGCGAACTGAAGACCGCGCTCACGAGGTAGATTTTAGGTTTTTTATTGAAGCCTACGCATTTCAAGAGCTTTCTTACTCTCTTCTTCAGGGCATATGTCCTGAAGAAGAGAGTAAGAAAGCTCTTGAAACGCGTAGGCTTCAATAAAAAACCTAAAATCTACCTCGTGAGCGCGGTCTTCAGTTCGCCCAAGACTACTACCCTCAATATCCTTTTGGATTTTTGTGGAGACCTGCTGCTACGGTTATGCCTTCATGGGAGTTGTGACCTTTGGTTCACAACTGAAATAGGTGAGCACATTTCCCGCAAAGGATTGTATTCTTTCAAATATAGTGAGACACATTCGGGGCGCCTTGTGTTTTTTTTCTTTATAACATGACCTGGACAGATTTGCAAACTCTGAAAAAAAAATCAATGGAGGTTTTCACTGAATGATCTTGAGAACGTCAAGCAACCAATGTATAAATGTAAAGTATGCTGTACATTAGAAATTAAATCTTGTAAATAGCATATTATTAGAAATGCTTTGCTTAATAATGGGATAGGTCCAGTAATAAACTGAAGAGTTGACCAGAATTCTGAATTCTTTGCGTTTGCCATGCAGACCCATAAGTAGAGCACTGATGTATATGTAAGGAGGTGGACATACTCCCCACTTTCCCCATGAAGACACAAGTACTGTTATGATGCATAGTGTGTATTGTTGCAGTGGGTAATGTGTATTGCAACATGTGTTATTAGTGTTGGTATTGTGTTCTGCCCTACAGTAGGGAGAGTTAGAGTTTATAGTTGGGACTAGCCCAGAGTGGGAAGGTCTAAGGAGAAAGGACAAAGACAGTTTCCTGTCAGTACGTCAGACAGGGCCTTAACGAAGAGAGTACCCGGGGTGTGAGTTTCAAGGCGTCAGCAAGCAGAGAAGCTAAGCACCGACCAATTTGGCAAATAGTTCCATTAACTCCTTCATGACCAGAGGTATTTTCATTTTAGCGTTTTCGTTTTTTGCTCCCCTTCTTCCCAGAGCCATAACTTTTTTATTTTTCCATCAATATGGCCATGTGAGGGCCTGTTTTTTTTGCGGGACAAGTTGTACTTTTAAACTACACCATTGGTTTTAACATATCGTGTCCTGGAAAAGGGAAAAAATTCCAAGTGAAATTGCAAAAAAGAAAGGAAACAACTGTTTTTTTGTTTTTGCTTTTTTACTGTGTTCACTAAATGCTAAAACTGACCTTCCATTATGATTCTCCAGGTCATTTTGAGTTCATAGGCACCAAACATGTCTAGGTTCCTTTTTATCTAAGTGGTGAAAAAGATGTGGGCTCAGCGCCGGAGCCCACATTAAAGGGAAGGTGTCCGACATCGGCATACTATCGGAAAGGGATTAAACGCACTAAAAACGCCTGCGCGTTTTTTGCTGAAGATTTTGCGTATTTAATATAAGTTTATGGGGAAAATCCACGCAGAAAACTCACAAGAGAAATTGACATGCCGCAGATTTGAAATAAAACATCGCAGGTGAGTTTGCGCAGTGTTAAAAGGAAGCACAGAGGGCAGGAGATTTCTGTAAATCGCATCAACTTTGCTGGAACTGTAAGATGCTGCGTTTTTGACACAGAAAAAACATGCATCAAAAACGCACGAAAAGCTCATCATGGTAACATAGCCTAATAGTTAAGAACTGCGCTTGATGGGGGACATTATACCAGGGAGGGGCCGAAGATGGGGTTATTATACCAGGAAGGGGCTCAGGGGACATTATTATAGGATGGGGCCCATCCATAAGTATATTATTACATGGAGGTGCAAACATATATGTCTTTGTAGGATGTAGAACCCTACAAAGGCCCATACATCTGACCAATATGCATGTGGGGGCCCAGGTCCATGTTTAGCACCAAGGGCCTATCGGACTCACGTTATGCCACTGTATTCACAGGAGCGCTGTTTTGGTGAGAGCACTCCTGTGTTCTTTATGAGAGAGTCGGGGAGACAATATGATTGGCAGTTTAAACATGTAATAGAGTGCAGGGTAGACTATGTCACCACGGAACAGACAGACCAACTGTTAAGGGGGATTTATTAACAGGGGCAATATTCTCCTCGCAGGGAGAAAACAGTAGAATATAAATTGCAGAAATAACGGTGCAAAATATATGGGAAGCAGTATAACAGAAGTAAACGGAAGTTCTTGGGAAAAACACTTATAAGTCTGATGAGGACTTGCTTGTAGGGTCGTCTTCTCCAACGTAGGCGCCAGGAAACAGCAGCACTTGTCGTCCCTCTGTTATCTGTGAGCTGTGTAGTCTCTGGGAACCTGCAACCTGGGGTTTGAGGGGTTACTGTGGTGAGTAGAGGGGATGCTAGGCAAACAGGGTCCCCTGTGCTCCGAGTCTTCTGCCTCAACAGTGCAGCCTATCTTGGGAGAACAATGCTCAGTCTATTATTGGGTCTCCCAACAGGAATCAGGGGCTCTGCACTAATGCCGTGGGTGCTAGGGGCCACTGTCTCTGCACGGGTCACTGTCTTTGCACGGGTCAATGTCGTTGCACGAGCATCAGGGTGCACCTCTCCAGTCACAGCAGAGTCCGCTTTCACGTACTCACAAGATGCAGTCTTTCTGGACGCTGCTCTCTCTGCTGCACACTCTGTGCTCTCTGCTGTGCACGCTGCTCTCTCTGCTGTGCACGCTGCTCTAGCCCTGGAAAGCATGCCTCTTTTCTTTCTCAGCCCGGCTTCCTTCCTGTCCCGGCCTCTAAGTCTGCCCCCAGGGAACCCTGCTGCACAGCTAAGTTGGTCCAGGCACAGAGCAGAGAAGGTAACCCCCTTACAAACACATTAAACTGTTGACAAAATCAGCGGATTTGGGCAATATAAGTTGCTGTAGGAAAGTAGATGCTGCTTATGTTTTGCTTTAGAAATGAGGTATTGACCAAAATACCAAACACTGCCTTTGGAAAAGAACTGAACTGTTTCTGGAAAAAAACAGACATGATTTTCTAATCTCATTCAAACCCACTGGAACACTTCTCGCCCACCTTTACAACTGAACGCTAAACCCTTTTGGATATGATCACACTCAGTGGTTTTGCGGCGTTTTTTCAGCACAAATAAAAAAGGTGGTGGCAGGAAAACTGTTTGCAATATTCAAGTTTTTACCATGTTTTACATTCTTTTTTTTCAGAGTTTATTTGCTTTTTTTTCCCAGTTCATTTTGACTAGGAAAAAAACACACACAATCACATACCTCCCAACTTTTGAAGAAGGTAAAGAGGGACATAATTTGCAGCACGCGCATGCGGCAAATTTTAGGCCACGCCCCTGGTCACACCCATTTCACAACTAGTCACACTCATATCCACGCCCCAACCACACCCATTTAGCATTGCTGATCACACTGTTTCATCTATATACATAATTGTCTAAGGGGTACTTTCGTCTGTCTGTCCTTCTGTCACGGATATTCATTGGTTGGGGCCTCTGTCTATCATGGAAATCCAAGTCGCTGATTGGTCACCGCAAAACAGCCATGACCAATCAGCGATGGGCACAGTCCGGAAGAAAATGGCCGCTCCATACTCCCCACAGTCAGTGGCCGGCGCCCGCTCCATACTCCCCACAGTCAGTGGCCGGCGCCCGCTCCATACTCCCCGCAGTCAGAGTCCCCGGCGCTCCGCTCCCCGCAGTCAGAGTCCCCGGCGCTCCGCTCCCCGCAGTCAGTGTCCCCGGCGCTCCGCTCCCCTCAGTCAGTGTCCCCGGTGCTCCGCTCCCCGCAGTCACTGTCCCCGGCGCTCCGCTTCCCGCAGTCAGTGTCCCCGGCGCTCCGCTACATGCTCCCCACAGTCAGTGTCCCCGGCGCTCCGCTCCCCGCAGTCAGTGTCCCCGACGCTCCGCTCCCCGCAGTCAGTGTCCCCGGCGCTCCGCTACATGCTCCCCGCAGTCAGTGTCCCCGGCGCTCCACTCCCCGCAGTCAGTGTCCCCGGCGCTCCGCTCCCCGCAGTCAGTGTCCCCGGCGCTCCGCTAAATGCTCCCCACAGTCAGTGTCCCCGGCGCTCCACTCCTCGCAGTCAGTGTCCCCGGCGCTCCGCTACATGCTCCCCACAGTCAGTGTCCCCGGCGCTCCGCTCCCCGCAGTCAGTGTCCCCGACGCTCCGCTCCCCGCAGTCAGTGTCCCCGGCGCTCCGCTACATGCTCCCCGCAGTCAGTGTCCCCGGCGCTCCACTCCCCGCAGTCAGTGTCCCCGGCGCTCCGCTCCCCGCAGTCAGTGTCCCCGGCGCTCCGCTAAATGCTCCCCACAGTCAGTGTCCCCGGCGCTCCACTCCTCGCAGTCAGTGTCCCCTGCGCTCCGCTCCTCTCAGTCAGTGTCCCCGGCGCTCTGCTCCCCGCAGTCAGTGTCCCCGGCGCTCCAATCCCCGCAGTCAGTGTCCCCGGCGCTCCAATCCCCGCAGTCAGTGTCCCCGGCGCTCTGCTACATGCTCCCCGCAGTCAGTGTCCCCGGCGCTCCGCTCCCCACAGTCAGTGTCCCCGGCGCTCCGCTCCCCGCAGTCACTCTTCCCGGCGCCCGCTCCATACTCCCCTCCAGTCACCGCTAACACAGGGTTAATGCCGGGGGTAACGGACCGCGGCATGGGTAACGCATTCCGTTACCGCCGCTATTAACCCTGTGTGTCCCCAACCTTTTACTATTGATGCTGCCTATGCGGCATCAATAGTAAAAGAAAGTAATGTTAAAAATAGTAAAAAAACAAAAAACCTGCTATACTCACCCTCCGTTGTCCGCTGAGCCGCTCGCGCCTGCCGCCATCTTCCTTTCCCAGCGATGCTTTGTGAAATTACCCAGAAGACCTAGCGGTCTCGCGAGACCGCTAAGTCATATGGGTAATTTCGCAAAGCATCCGGGGAACGCAAGATGGCGGCAGCCGCGCGCCCATCTGCACAGGATCCCAGGAAGCGGAGAGACGGACGCTGAGGAGCAGCGACCAGAATGGTGAGTATGTTCAACTAAAAGGGGCCCTCGGATCTGTGCTGTATACTACGTGGCTGGGCAATATACTACGTCGCTGGGCAATATACTACGTGACTGGGCAATATACTACGTGACCTGGCAATATACTACGTGGCTAGGCAATATACTATGTGGCTGGGCAATATACTATGTGGCTGGGCAATATACTACGTGCCTGGGCAATATACTACGTGGCTGGACAATATACTACGTGGCTGGACAATATACTACGTGGACATGCATATTCTAGAATACCCGATGCGTTAGAATCGGGCCACCATCTAGTAAACAATAATTCTAAACAAAAAAATATGGCCACACAGTGCTCCATACTGTATAATGGCCACACATGATGTTTTGTACAGTATAATGGCCCCATATGATGTTGCGTACAGTATAATGGCCACACATAGTTACCCCACCCCCATCATTAAGTTTTCCCCAACCCCCATCATTGCCTCCTCCATCACCACACACACACACCTCTCTCCACGCTTCCTCGCAACAGCCGGCAGCTTCCTCTCCCACGGCGCTGACTGCTCACGTCGCTGTAGCTCCGATACGCCACTGATAAAGACCTCTCCGTGTCTCCTGTGCCAGTCAGTGTCAGAGCAAGGAGCAATATCTGCTCTGATCCGACACAGATAGCGATCGCGCAAGCAGTTTAAAGGGGTGGCACATTTGGTCTGAGGCCATGGGAGAAAAGGAGGATCCCGGCTCGGAGAGAGGGACAGAGTCTCAAAATTGGGACTGTACCGCTGGATCCAGGATGGCTCCACTCCATACACCTTGTACACACACTGCACTTCGTACACCTCATACACACATGGCTCTGCTCCGTACACACACGGCTCTGCTCCGTACACCTCATACAGGCACGTTGCTCCTCTCCGTACACCTCATGCACAAACGGCTGTGCTACATCCACACTGTAAACCCCTCCTGACCCCACACAAAAACTTACCCTCATCCAGCACATTAATCCTGCATACACGGAGGACCCTGATCATGTGACCCCCTGACTCCTCCCCTCCTGTGACATCATCACAGGTCCTGTACGCGAAGAGCAGCCATCCGGATGACGTTGTACAAAGAAAAGCTGCAGAGGAACCAATCGGTGAATGAATAATGGATCACAGTCAGTGCAGAGTGGGAAAAGTAAGATCCTGGCCGTGACAGCGGGGCAGACTCTCAAAATCGGGACTGCCCCGCTGGATCCGGGATGGTTGGGAGATCTGCAATCACTGAAAGAATTCACCCTGGAGCTGAAAAAACACAAGGAAAAAAAAAACGTGTGCATGAGATTTTTGTATTCTCATTCGCTTTGCTGATTCAGAAAACGCAGCATTTTTGCCACAAAACAATTTTAGTAAAAAAAAAAAAAACACTGCAAAAACGCCACTTGTGAACATACCCTTAGGCTCTGCCCAAGATTCCTGATACTGTAAATCTGCCACAACATTCGTAATAAACTGTGACAACAACATAATAAACTTAAGGTACCGTCACACTAAGCGACGCTGCAGCGATACCGCGACAACAATGTCGATCGCTGCAGCGTCGCTGTTTGGTCGCTGGAGAGCTGTCACACAGACAGCTCTCCAGCGACCAACGATCCCGAAGTCCCCGGGTAACCAGGGTAAACATCGGGTTATTAAGCGCAGGGTCGCACTTAGTAACCCGATGTTTACCCTGGTTACCAGCGTAAACGTTAAAAAAACAAACACTACATACTTACCTTCAGCTGTCTGTCCTCCGGCGCTCTGCTTCTCTGCACTGTCAGCACCGGTCAGCCGGAAAGCAGAGCGGTGATGTCACCGCTGTGCTTTCCGGCTGGCCGGCGCTGACACAGGATGCAGGAGGAGTGCAGAGAAGCAGAGCGCCGGGGACAGACCGCGGTAGGTAAGTATGTAGTGTTTGTTTTTTTTTTACTTTTAAGCTGGTAACCAGGGTAAACATCGGGTTACTAAGCGCGGCCCTGCGCTTAGTAACCCGATGTTTACCCTGGTTACCAGTGAAGACATCGCTGGATCGGTGTCACACACGCCGATCCAGCGATGTCTCCAGGGAGTCCAGAGACGAAATAAAGTTCTGGACTTTCCTCAGCGACCAACGATCTCCCAGCAGGGGCCTGATCGTTGGTCGCTGTCACACATAACGATTTCCTTAACGATATCGTTGCTACGTCACAAAAAGCAACGATATCGTTAACGATATCGTTATGTGTGACGGTACCTTTAGACAACACTTGTTATACTGTAAGAAACATGTTTTAAGACTTTTCCAATGCTTGATTTTTATCAGATTTCTTGTCAGACACTTTTCCTTAAGACACTGACTTTGTTTCACTGCGTTTCCAGGAGCAAGTTCCACTTCCAGTTCTGTGTTGAATCGAGAGAATATAAACCTGGCTGATTTGTACTTGTTAGTCTGCTAGAACAACTCACCCTTCCCCCAGATATTTACTTTCATTAGTTCATTCATTTGTTAATCTTGAGTGTGAAGCAGTTTTCTCTTCAATGATTTTCAGCCTAACTAAATATTACCGTCACTTGGCGTCTAGGCTAATGGTCACTCGGGTAGACATTTAATAGCTGGGTCAGTTTTGTGTACCTACATTTTTAAAGGTTGAGGCAAAAATAAGAAGTCAACTAAAGCTATGCTCACATGATGAGTTTTTGGTGAATTTTTTCCCCTGTGTATTTTCGAAAAAACGCAAGTAACCTATATTACTTAATGCGTGCAGAAATAGTGCTGAAAATCTGAAACATCATAAACTCACCAACAGTTCATAGTGAGAACGTAGCCTAAGCATGTAGGTCAGGGGCATTGCCAATATCTAGAGTTGAGCCAAAAGTTTTGCAGGACCTTGGTCTACATTCTGTACCGGTAGTTCGTGGCTGCTGGACCAGAGTCATGCGATTCTTCTACCGATCGGCTTCCCAGACACTTATTCTAAGTAATACCACCAACGCACATGTGCCAAACTTGTATAACACAACCAGATATAGAAAGCCAAGTAATACGGCCATACACAGTGGGGAAAATAAGTATTTGACACACTGCCGATTTTTCCCAACTACAAAGAATAGAGGGGTCAGTAATTTTTATCGTAGGTGCACTTCAACTGTGAGAGACAGAATCTAAAAATGAAAACCAGAAAATCACATTGTATGATTTTTACATAAACAATTAGCACGGATTGAAAAGGAAAGCACGAATCTAGCGTTTGGGGCAGTGGGAATCCTTACTGGAATCTCTTCCGGACATTTCTGCAATGTCAGGAGCTCAAGGCTTGATACAGGAATTACAAAAAGTGCCATATCCTCTGGCATACAGAGGAAGATGGACATGGAACCGTGTGAAGGAAATGTAATGGATCCCCTGTGTACAGTGGAACTGGACAGGAAATCCCTGGGGCTGACAGAACCAGTAAATGTAGGGATGGTCCAGGAGGAATGGATAATAATGCTGAAAATGTGCTATGTTAAGGAAACAAGAAATAAGGAGTGTTGTGTCTGGTACTGCATAGTGAACTTCTGTAAGTCCCCAAAGTTATGTGTGGCAGCTCCAGAAGATGGAGACAGTGGAGGCCTGCGGCCTACAAATGAGTGTGATACACACCATATCTGACAGCACATTGAGACGGTTTCATCTGACCAGTGCACCTTCTTCCACATGTTTGGTGTGTCTCCCAGGTGGCTTGTTGCAAACTTTAAACAACACTTTTTATGGGTATCTTTGAGAAATGGCTTTTTTCTTGCCTCTCTTCCATAAAGGCCAGATTTGTGCAGTGTACGACTGATTGTTGTCCTATGGACAGACTGTCCCACCTCAGCTGTAGATCTCTGCAGTTCATCCAGAGTGATCACGGGCCTCTTGGCTGCATCTCTGATCAGTCTTCTCCTTGTTTGAGATGAAAGTGTAGAGGGACGGCCGGGTCTTGGTAGATTTGCAGTGGTATGATACTCCTTCCATTTCAATATGATCGCTTGCACAGTGCTCCTTGGGATGTTTAAAGTTTTTTAAATCATTTTGTATCCAAATCCGGCTTTAAACGTCTCCACAACAGTATCACGGACCTGCCTGTTGTGTTCCTTGGTCTTCATGATGCTCTCTGTGCTTCAAACAGAACCCTGAGACCATCACAGAGCAGGTGCATTTATACGGAGACTTGATTACACACAGGTGGATTATATTTATCATCATTAGGCATTTAGGACAACATTGGATCATTCAGAGATCCACAATGAACTTCTGGAGTGAGTTTGTTGGATTGAAAGTAAAGGGGCCGAATAATATTGCACGCCCCACTTTTCAGTTTTTAAATTTCCCAAAAAAATTTAAATTACCAATAAATTTCGTTCAACTTCACAATTGTGTTCCACTTGCTGTTGATTCTTCACGAAAAATGTACATTTGGTATTTTTATTTTTGAAGCATGATATGTGAGAAAAGGTTGAAAAGTTCCAGGGGGGCGAATACTTTCGCAAGGCGCTGTAGTACCCAAATGTTATACAGGTCCTTCTCAAAAAATTAGCATATAGTGTTAAATTTCATTATTTACCATAATGTAATGATTACAATTAAACTTTCATATATTATAGATTCATTTTCCACCAACTGAAATTTGTCAGGTCTTTTATTGTTTTAATACTGATGATTTTGGCATACAACTCCTGATAACCCAAAAAACCTGTCTCAATAAATTAGCATATTTCACCCATCCAATCAAATAAAAGTGTTTTTTAATAACAAACAAAAAAACCAACAAATAATAATGTTCAGTTATGCACTCAATACTTGGTCGGGAATCCTTTGGCAGAAATGACTGCTTCAATGCGGCGTGGCATGGAGGCAATCAGCCTGTGACACTGCTGAGATGTTATGGAGGCCCAGGATGCTTCAATAGCGGCCTTAAGCTCATCCAGAGTGTTGGGTCTTGCGTCTCTCAACTTTCTCTTCACAATATCCCACAGATTCTCTATGGGGTTCAGGTCAGGAGAGTTGGCAGGCCAATTGAGCACAGTAATACCATGGTCAGTAAACCATTTACCAGTGGTTTTGGCACTGTGAGCAGGTGCCAGGTCGTGCTGAAAAATGAAATCTTCATCTCCATAAAGCATTTCAGCCGATGGAAGCATGAAGTGCTCCAAAATCTCCTGATAGCTAGCTGCATTGACCCTGCCCTTGATGAAACACAGTGGACCAACACCAGCAGCTGACATGGCACCCCACACCATCACTGACTGTGGGTACTTGACACTGGACTTCAGGCATTTTGGCATTTCCTTCTCCCCAGTCTTCCTCCAGACTCTGGCACCTTGATTTCCGAATGACATGCAAAATTTGCTTTCATCAGAAAAAAGTGTTTGGGACCACTTAGCAACAGTCCAGTGCTGCTTCTCTGTAGCCCAGGTCAGGCGCCTCTGCCGCTGTTTATGGTTCAAAAGTGGCTTTACCTGGGGAATGCGGCACCTGTAGCCCATTTCCTGCACACGCCTGTGCACGGTGGCTCTGGATGTTTCCACACCAGACTCAGTCCACTGCTTCCTCAGGTTCCCCAAGGTCTGGAATCGGTCCTTCTCCACAATCTTCCTCAGGGTCCGGTCTCCTCTTCTCGTTGTACAGCGTTTTCTGCCACATTGTTTCCTTCCAACAGACTTACCATTGAGGTGCCTTGATACAGCACTCTGGGAACAGCCTATTTGTTGAGAAATTTCTTTCTGGGTCTTACCCTCTTGCTTGAGGGTGTCAATGATGGCCTTCTTGACATCTGTCAGGTCGCTAGTCTTACCCATGATGGGGGTTTTGAGTAATGAACCAGGCAGGGAGTTTATAAAAGCCTCAGGTATCTTTTGCATGTGTTTAGAGTTAATTAGTTGATTCAGAAGATTAGGGTAATAGGTCGTTTAGAGAACCTTTTCTTGATATGCTAATTTATTGAGACAGGTTTTTTGGGTTATCAGGAGTTGTATGCCAAAATCATCAGTATTAAAACAATAAAAGACCTGACAAATTTCAGTTGGTGGATAATGAATCTATAATATATGAAAGTTTAATTGTAATCATTACATTATGGTAAATAATGAAATTTAACACTATATGCTAATTTTTTGAGAAGGACCTGTATGTGCACATATACCGGCAAAAGCATACACATTTACTCAGATAGGTATAGTTGAGGGACTGTTCATGTGGTAAGGGTATCCGTAAATTTGCAAATAAGGCTAGGTTCACGTTTATATGTCTGCAGACCGGTGATGGACAAAGACACACTTATTTTTTTTATCATCTTTTGAAATGATTTTCACTGGTACAGACAGAAAAACATATATGCTTTAGATGTATTGAAATGTACCGCTATATGTTTCAATACATCTCCCATTGAGAATGATGGAGTATAAAACATATAGGTTTTTGATATGCTTCTTTATTTGGGAGGGACCAATAAAATGCGGTGAACTACGATTTTTGTACATAAAAAAGCACAAAACAATATAAACCGGACAAAACATAATGAAAAATAACACTTTTTTGGCTATGTCTTGCCAGTTTTAGTCTATGGGTACCCTGCTATATACTGCTGAATACAGTTGTCTTTTGTAATTACGGCATCTACGTCCAGCAGAAAGCACTGTACAAATGTGAACCTACCTAAGAAATGTCACATATCAGGCCAATTTGCCATAATTCTGTCATATTCAATTGGATTTTACTGATTTACCAATATGGCTCATTATAAGGGTATGTGCACACGTAGAATGGAGCTCTGCTGATTTTTCCACAGCGGATTGTTAGAAATCCGCAGGTAAAAGGCACTGCGTTTTACCTGCAGATTTACAGCGGATTTACCGTGTTTTTTATGCGGATTTTGTGCGGATTTCACCTGCGGTTTTACACCTGCGGATTCCTATTGTGGATCAGGTGTAAACCGCAGCGAAATCCGCACAAAGAATTCACATGCTGCAGAATGTAACCCGCAGCGTTTCTGCGCGGTATTTTCCGCAGCATGAGCACTGCGGATTGCGGTTTCCATAGGTTTACATTGTACTGCAAACGCATGGAAAGTTGCTGCAGATCCGCAGCAAAATCCGCAACGTGTGCACAGAGCCTTAGAGTCTTTCACCATCTGCCGGACTCTCTGACTCTCTCACAGCCCACTTTACTCAGAGATCACTTTTCATTTGTTAACCCCTTCCCGACCCATGATGCCACGTAGGCGTCATGAAAGTCGGTGCCAATCCGACCCATGACGCCTATGTGGCGTCATGGAAAGATCGCGTCCCTGCAGGCCGGGTGAAAGGGTTAACTCCCATTTCACCCGATCTGCAGGGACATGGGGAGTGGTAGTTTAGCCCAGGGGGGGTGGCTTCACCCCCTCGTGGCTACGATCTCTCTGATTGGCTGTTGAAAGTGAAACTGCCAATCAGAGCGATTTGTAATATTTCACCTATTATAACTGGTGAAATATTACAATCCAGCCATGGCCGATGCTGCAATATCATCGGCCATGGCTGGAAATACTAATGTGCCCCCACCCCACCCCACCGATCGCCCCCCCCAGCCCCCCGATCTGGCCGGTACACTGCTCCGGCTCCCCTCCGTCCAGTGCTCCGCTCCCCCCGTGCTCTTGTCCGCTCCCCCCGTGCTCCAATCACCCCCCCGTGCTCCAATCACCCCCCCTGCATTCCGATCCACCCCCCTGTGCTCCGTTCCAGCCCCCCCGTGCTCCATTCCAGCCCCCCCGTGCTCCGTTCCACACCCCCCGTGCTCCGTTCCACGCCTGCCGCGCTCCGATTCCCCCCCGTGCTCCGATCCCCCCCCCGTGGTCCCCCCACCCCATCATACTTACCGATCCTGCCGGGGTCCCATCCGTCTTCTCCCTGGGCGCCGCCATCTTCCAAAATGGCGGGCGCATGCGCAGTGCGCCCGCCGAATCTGCCGGCTGACAGATTCGTTCCAAAGTGCATTTTGATCACTGAGATAGATTATATCTCAGTGATCAAAATAAAAAAAAGAATAAATGACCCCCCCCCCTTTGTCACCCCCATAGGTAGGAACAATAAAAAAATAAAGAAATTTTTTTTTTCCACTAATGTTAGAATAGGGTTAGGGTTAGGGGTAGGGTTAGGGGTAGGGTTAGGGCTAGGGTTAGGGTTAGGGGTAGGGTTAGGGGTAGGGTTAGGGTTAGGGCTAGAGTTAGGGCTAGGGTTAGGGGTAGGGTTAGGGGTAGGGTTAGGGTTAGGGGTAGGGTTAGGGCTAGGGTTAGGGCTAGGGGTAGGGTTAGGGGTAGGGTTAGGGTTAGGGCTAGGGTTAGGGTTTCGGTATGTGCACACGTATTCTGGTCCTCTGCGGATTTTTCCGCTGCGGATTTGCTAAACCGCTGCGGATTTATGGCGGATTTACCGCGTTTTTTTCTGCGCATTTCACTGCGGTTTTACAAATGCGATTTTCTATTGGAGCAGTTGTAAAACCGCTGCGGAATCCGCACAAAGAAGTGACATGCTGCGGAATGTAAACCGCTGCGTTTCCGTGCAGTTTTTCTGCAGCATGTGTACAGCGATTTTTGTTTCCCGTAGGTTTACATTGAACTTTGTTAATTTGTAAAGCGCTGCGGAATATGTTGGCGCTATATAAATAAAATTATTATTATTATTATTATTAACTGTAAACTCATGGGAAACTGCAGCGTTTTCTGCAGCTTGTGCACATACCTTTAGAATTAGGCTATGTGCACACGGTGCGGATTTGGCTGCGGATTGGCCGCTGCGGATTCGTAGCAGTTTTCCATCACGTTTACAGTACCATGTAAACATATGAAAAATCAAATCCGCTGTGCCCATGGTGCGGAAAATACCGCGCGGAAACGCTGCGTTGTATTTTCCGCAGCATGTCAATTCTTTGTGCGGATTCCGCAGCGTTTTACACCTGTTCCTCAATAGGAATCCGCAGGTGAAATCCGCACAAAAAACACTGGAAATCCGTGGAAAATCCGCAGGTAAAACGCAGTGCCTTTTACCCGCGGATTTTTCAAAAATGGTGCGGAAATATCTCACACGAATCCGCAACGTTGGCACATAGCCTTAGGGTTAGGGTTGGAATTAGGGTTGTGGTTAGGGTTGTGATTAGGGTTATGGCTACAGTTGGGATTAGGGTTAGGGGTGTGTTGGGGTTAGTGTTGGAGTTAGAATTGAGGGGTTACCACTGTTTAGGCACATCAGGGGTCTCCAAACGCAACATGGCACCATTGATTCCAGCCAATCTCGTATTCAAAAAGTCAAATGGTGCTCCCTCACTTCCGAGCCCTGACGTGCGCCCAAACAGTGGTTTACCCCCACATATGGGGTACCAGCATACTCAGGATAAACTGCGCAACAATTACTGGGGTCCAATTTCTCCTGTTACCCTTGTGTATCTAAAAAAATGCTTGCTAAAACATAATTTTTGAGGAAAGAAAAATGATTTTTTATTTTCACGGCTCTGCGTTGTAAACGTCTGTGAAGCACTTGGGGGTTCAAAGTGCTCACCACATATCTAGATAAGTTCCTTGGGGGGTCTAGTTTCTAAAATGGGGTCACTTGTGGGGGGTTTCTACTGTTTAGGCACACCAGGGGCTCTGCAAACGCAATGTGACGCCCGCAGACCATTCCATCAAAGTCTGCATTTCAAAAGTCACTACTTCCCTTCTGAGCCCCGACGCGTGCCCAAACAGTGGTTTACCCCCACACATGGGGTATCAGCGTACTCAGGAGAAACTGGACAACAACTTTTGGGGTACAATTTCTCCTGTAACCCTTGGGAAAATAAAAAATTCTGGCCTAAATTATTATTTTTGAGGAAAGAAAACGTATTTATTATTTTCACGGCTCTGCATTATAAACTTCTATGAAGCACTTGGGGGTTCAAAGTGCTCACCACACATCTAGATAAGTTCCTTTCGGGGTCTAGTTTCCAAAATGGGGTCATTTGTGGGGGGTTTCTACTGTTTAGGCACATCAGGGGCTCTGCAAACGCAACGTGACGCCCGCAGAGCATTCCATCAAAGTCTGCATTTCAAAACGTCACTACTTCAATTCCGAGCCGCGGCATGTGCCCAAACAGTAGTTTACCCCCACATATGGGGTATCACCGTACTCAGGAGAAACTGGACAACAAATATTGGGGTCAAATTTCTCCTGTTACCCTTGGGAAAATTAAAAAATTCTGGGCTAAATAATTATTTTTGAGGACAGAAAACGTATTTATTATTTTCACGGCTCTGCATTATAAACTTCTATGAAGCACTTGGGGGTTCAAAGTGCTCACCACACATCTAGATAAGTTCCTTTCGGGGTCTAGTTTCCAAAATGGGGTCACTTGTGGGGGGTTCCTACTGTTAAGCCACATCAGGGGCTCTGCAAACGCAACGTGACGCCCACAGAGCATTCCATCAAAGTCTGCATTTCAAAACGTCACTACTTCACTTCCGAGCCTCGGCATGTGCCCAAACAGTGGTTTACCCCCACATATGGGGTATCAGCGTACTCAGGAGAAACTGGACAACAACTTTTGGGGTCCAATTTCTCCTGTAACCCTTGGGAAAATAAAAAATTCTGGGCTAAATTATTATTTTTGAGGAAAGAAAACGTATTTATTATTTTCACGGCTCTGCATTATAAACTTCTATGAAGCACTCGGGGGTTCAAAGTGCTCACCACACATCTAGATAAGTTCCTTTGGGGGTCTAGTTTCCAAAATGGCGTCACTTGTGGGGGGTTTCTACTGTTAAGCCACATCAGGGGCTCTGCAAACGCAACGTGATGCCCACAGAGCATTCCATCAAAGTCTGCATTTCAAAACGTCACTACTTCACTTCCGAGCCCCGGCATGTGCCCAAACAGTGATTTACCCCAACATATGGGGTATCAGCGTACTCAGTAGAAACTGGACAACAACTTTTGGGGTCAAATTTCTCCTGTTACCCTTGGGAAAATAAAAAATTGCAGGCTAAAAGATCATTTTTGAGAAAATAATTTTTTTTTTTTATTTTCATGGCTCTGCGTTATAAACTTCTGTGAAACACTTGGGGGTTCAAAGTCCTCACCACACATCTAGATTAGTTCCTTTGGGGGTCTAGTTTCCAAAATGGGGTCATTTCTGGGGGATCTCCAATGTTTAGGCACACAGGGGCTCTCCAAACGTGACATGGTGTCCGCTAACAATTGGAGCTAATTTTCCATTCAAAAAGTCAAATGGCGCGCCTTCCCTTCCGAGCCCTGCCGAGTGCCCAAACAGTGGTTTACCCCCACATATGAGGTATCGGCGTACTCGGGAGAAATTGCCCAACAAATTTTATGATCCATTTTATCCTACTGCCCATGTGAAAATGAAAAAATTGAGGCGAAAAGAATTTTTTTGTGAAAAAAAAGTACTTTTTCATTTTTACAGATCAATTTGTGAAGCACCTGAGGGTTTAAAGTGCTCACTAGGCATCTAAATAAGTTCCTTGGGGGGTCTAGTTTCCAATATGGGGTCACTTGTGGGGGAGCGCCAATGTTTAGGCACACAGGAGCTATCCAAACGCGACATGGTGTCTGCTAACGATGGAAATAATTTTTCATTCAAAAAGTCAAATGGCGCTCCTTCCCTTCTGAGCCTTACCATGTGCCCAAACAGTGGTTTACCCCCACATGTGAGGTATTGGTGTACTCAGGAGAAATTGCCCAACACATTTTAGGATCCATTTTATCCTGTTGCCCATGTGAAAATGAAAAAATTGAGGTTAAAAGAATTTTTTTGTGAAAAAAAAGTACTTTTTCATTTTTACGGATCAATTTGTGAAGCACCTGGGGGTTCAAAGTGCTCACTATGCATCTAGATAAGTTCCTTGGGGCGTCTAGTTTCCAAAATGGGGTCACTTGTGGGGGAGCTCCAATTTTTAGGCACACGGGGGCTCTCCAAACGTGACATGGTGTCCGCTAAAGAGTGGAGCCAATTTTTGAATCAAAAAGTCAAATGGCGCTCCTTCCCTTCCAAGCCCTGCCGTGTGCCCAAACAGTGGTTTACCCCCACATATGAGGTATCAGCGTACTCAGGACAAATTGGACAACAACTTTCGTGGTTCAGTTTCTCCTTTTACCATTGGGAAAATAAAAAAATTGTTGCTAAAATATAATTTTTGTGACTAAAAAGTGAAATGTTCATTTTTTCCTTCCATGTTGCTTCTGCTGCTGTGAAGCACCTGAAGGGTTAATAAACTTCTGGAATGTGGTTTTGAGTACCTTGAGGGGTGCAGTTTTTAGAATGGTGTCACTTTTGGGTATTTTCAGCCATATAGACCCCTCAAACTGACTTCAAATGTGAGGTGGTTCCTAAAAAAAATGGTTTTGTAAATTTCGTTGTAAAAATGAGAAATCGCTGGTCAAATTTTAACCCTTATAACTTCCTAACAAAAAAAAATTTTGTTTCCAAAATTGTGCTGATGTAAAGTAAACATGTGGGAAATGTTATTTATTAACTATTTTGTGTCACATATCTCTCTGGTTTAACAGAATAAAAATTCAAAATGTGAAAATTGCGAAATGTTCAAAATTTTCGCCAAATTTCCGTTTTTATCACAAATAAACGCAGAATTTATTGACCTAAATTTACCACTAACATGAAGCCCAATATGTCACGAAAAAACAATCTCAGAACCGCTAGGATCCGTTGAAGCGTTCCTGAGTTATTACCTCATAAAGGGACACTGGTCAGAATTGCAAAAAACGGCCAGGTCATTAAGGTCAAAATAGGCTGGGTCATGAAGGGGTTAAACTGCTCTGGAAAAATGAAAGCTGCACTGTGATTGGTTGCTATGGGCTATACATGCTTTTTCTTTCAGATAGTTATGAATCTGCAGCTTATGCCAAAAAGGCACATAAATGACTGACATTTTGTTTCACAGCCCTCGACACTTTAACCCCTTGACACTTTAACCCCTTCACGACTTACCCCGTACTTGTACGGCGCATGTCGTGTCTCCCCCTTTGATGTGGACTCCGGCGGTGAGCCCACATCAAAGTCGCGACATGTCAGCTGTTATGTACAGCTGACATGTGCGTGCAATAGCGGCGGGTGAAATCACGATTCACCTGCCGCTATTAACCTGTTAAATGCCGCTGTCAAACGCTGACAGCGGCATTTAACTACCGCTTCCGGCCGCGCGGCCGGAAATGAGCACATCGCCGACCCCGTCACATGATCGGGGTCGGCGATGTGTCAGGATGGTAACCATAGAGGTCATAGAGACCTCTATGGTTACTGATGCCGGCCTGCTGTAAGCGCCCCCCTGTGGTCGGCGCTCATAGCACACCTGCAATTCAGCTACATAGCAGCGATCTGATGATCGCTGCTATGTAGCAGAGCCGATCGAGTGGTGCCAGCTTCTAGGCTCCCATGGAGGCTATTGAAGCATGGCACAAGTAAAAAAAATGTTTTTAAAAATATGAAAAAAATAAAAAAAAATATAAAAGTTTAAATCACCCCCTTTTGCCCCATGCAAAATAAAACAATAAAAAAAATCAAACCTACACATATTTGGCATCGCCGCGTTCAGAATCGCCCGATCTATCAATAAAAAAAGCATTAACCTGATAGCTAAACAGCGTAGCGCTAAAACAATTTGAAACGCCAGAATTACGTTTTTTTGGTCGCCACGACATTGCATTAAAATGCAATAACGGGCGATCAAAAGAGCGTATCTGCACGAAAGTGGTATCATTAAAAACATCAGCTCGGCACGCAAAAAATAAGCCCTCTTCCGACCCCAGATCACGAAAATTGGAGACGCTATGGGTATCGGAAAATGGCGGATTTTTTTTAGCAAAGTTTTGAATTTTTGTTCACCACTTAGATAAAAAATAACCTAGACATGTTAGGTTTCCATGAACTCGGAATGACCTAGAGAATCATAATATCAGGTCAGTTTTAGCATTTAGTGAACCTAGCAAAAAAGCCAAACAAAAAACAAATGTGGGATTGCACTTTTTTTGCAATTTCACCACACTTGGAATTTTTTTCCCATTTTCTAGTACAAGATATGGTAAAACCAATGGTGTCGTTCAAAAGTACAACTTGTCCCGCCAAAAATAAGCCCTCACATGGCCATATTGACGGAAAAATAAAAAAGTCATGGCTCTGGGAGGAGGGGAGCGAAAAACGAAAAACGCAAAAGCGAAAAAGGGCCGCGGCATGAAGGGGTTAAAAAGAAACAGTTGGTAGGGCTTAGTGGTAAGGCCTGTGGTGGCTCACCTCCTGCCAGATTCACTATAATTTTTACCTGAAATTGTCATAAATTATAGAGGAAATCTGTACCATAGCTGCCATAGATTTCAATGTGTGACCCTCGGTCTACTATCTATCTATCTATCTATCTACTATTATCTATCTATCTATCTATCTATCTATCTATCTATCTATCTACTATTATCTATCTATCTATCTATCTATCTATCTACTATTATCTATCTATCTATCTATCTATTATCTATCTATCTATCATCTATCTATCTATTATCTATCTATCTATCTATCTATCTATCTATTATCTATCTATCTATCTATCTATCTATCTATCTATCTATCTATTATCTATCTATCTATCTATCTATCTATTATCTATCTATCTATTATCTATCTATCTATCTATCTATCTATCTATCTATCTATCTATCTATCCATCTATCTATTATCTATCTATTATCTATCTATATATCTATCTATCTATCTATCTATGTATCTATTATCTATCTTATATCTATCTATCTATCTATTATCTATCTATCTATCTATCTTATATCTATCTATTATCTATCTATCTATTATCTGTCTATTTGTCAGTTGTATTTTACCTTACATAAATGTAAATTTTATTTTTTTATCTGTTGATAAGATATTACATAACATCTTTATATATTTTATTGTGCCTTTCCATTTTTCTATTACATTTCTTTGATTCCAGTATTATATATATATATATATATATATATATATATATATATATATATATATATTTTCATCTCTTTAAAAGTGTTAAGTTCACTTTAATGAAACACTTATCAGTATATATATTTATATATTTTTTTTTATCGACAGGCTTAAAAAAGCCTCTAATCTTGTCCGGCTTGACTCACTGATAGAGCTCAGGGATTCCAGGCTGCATTTGTACATTCCTTGAAAGTGTTTTCTGCTAGGGAGGCTGTTGTGTTGTAAAGGTGGTTTGATAAGAACCCTGCACCACCAACCCCAGACCTGCACCACCAATCTCCACCATACATTATTCCATAGAAGGTATTTGGGTGTACACATATTCCTGTACCACCCTGTACCACCATTAGCCAAAGGGAAATTTCTGACCACTTGCAGCATAGATTATAAATCAGGATGTCACAGCTAGGCAATCAGATACTTGAATTACATGGAGAAATGAGCTTTTAGTGCCTCCATACAGAATCATTGTCTGGCATTAACATGCTTCAGCTTCCTATTCAGTGACTTCTAATTGCTGCACAAATTAAGCTGAAGCATATACTATATGTATATATACATGCTATATATATATATAGTGATGATTTGTATATTACAATAAATTTGCCAGATTCTGAACCATGTCAATTTAAATATACATGCAGCAGTAAAAAGTATTATAAAAGTTATAACACTTTCTTCAGTTCGAGAAGATAATTTTATTAATGTATTCCAATTGCTTATATATCACCAACATATTTTGCAAAAATGTATACATACAGCCATCACTCACTGCCCCCATTCCCTATCTCACATGTATACTATCCGTAGCCACACGATACGTCTCAGTATAGATACAGAGTGCCGTATAGTCAGAGGATTCCCTTGAAAATACGGGAAGAACATACAAATGTCTGGTAAGGATCCTAGTGCTGCAAGACGGCAGTGTTAAAGGGAACCTGTCACCCCGTTTTTTCAGATTGAGATAAAAATACTGTTAAATAGGGCCTGCGCTGTGCGTTACTATAGTGTATGTAGTGTACCCTGATTCCCCACCTATGCGCATGTCGCAGTGACGAATCCACTGCGCGCACTGATGCCTAAGTGATAATGATGGGTGGAAATCACATTGCTGGGAATTCCACTGATCGCTAGGTTCCATAGCCATCCCATCAGACATTTTAATGGAGCAGTGATGATAACTTATCCTTGCTGCCATTTGAATAGAATAGAATAGAATAGAGCTGATGGAGATATCTATATATACTCACAAAGCCAAATCAAATCAATGGCACAAGGAATGTAAGAAAGATCATTAATTTTATTTATACGAAAAATCCATATAAAATCCTATCAATACATATAGGTACCTCAAAATAGAACTAGAAAGAGGCAACAGGATTGGGCACAGAAACAGTCCTAATAAATCCAATAGACGCTATATGGCACCCATAACAATAACTGCAGATTGATCATATAATCATCAGTGATACAAACATTATAAATCTCAAGTATGGTTAATACACGACCAAAGCTGCCAAAATTGCAACTTTTGTGTCAGTGGCTCATAAAAGAGCGCTGATCATGACCATCTGCAAAGCTGAAAATAACTAGGGACCATAAAAAAGTACATATAGTAGGTATAATACCTGTGGCGTGCCCAAGCTGCCGTAACGTCCCACCCTGACCTGCATTTCGCCTGTTCTTCTTCCGGGGGCGTGTCTACTGGGGAGGCGAGAGGTCTTTTTAAATACCCGATAGCCAATCACGATCAAACACCATTAATGAAACCATGTGGGTGTCCGTGACGAAGAAGTGTGCTGACAGGGATTTGACGGCGCATCCGTAGCTGAGACTACTCGATATAAGAACCACCCACCTCCGGTCAATGGAACGCATGGGTTCTACCCAGCCATAGCCAGGCGGAAGTCACCCGCTACCATCGGCGGCCGGAGCCAGGAGATCCAGAGCAATCCAAGCAGCGCATGCGCTCAACCCTGGCTCCGGCCATACTTGAGATTTATAATGTTTGGATCACTGATGATTATATGATCAAACTGCAGTTATTGTTATGGGTGCTATATAGTGTTTATTGGATTTATTAGGACTGTTTCTGTGCCCAATCCTGTTGTCTCTTTCTAGTTCTATTTTGAGGTACCTATATGTATTGATAGGATTTTATATGGATTTTTCGTATAAATAAAATTATTGATCTTTCTTACATTCCTTGTGTCATTGATTTGATTTGGCTTTGTGAGTATATATAGTTTCATACGGAGTGTGACCTATAGCATGCAGCTTAGGTTGTAAGGACTAATATGTATGGTGCTGACGGAGATATCTGTAGATACAGTTGGTCCTCAGTAGAGTAAGTCAAAGCCAAACGGGAGCGCAGTATCCAAAACGTGAGATGTAAGATGAAGTCGGGGTACAAGCCAGAGAGTCAAAGCCGGTCGGGGAACGTAGTATCAGAGACACAAAACAAGAGGCGGGGTTCAGAGATCAGGCCGAGTCATACACTGTAGGGAAACCACCAGACGAACACTAAATCAGGGATAGGGAATGGGTCTAATACAAATATGGGAAGTTAGGGGCAGAAGGATCTCCAGGGTATACAGGTCATCTGCTCTAACCTGGAAGCATGAACTATCACTGACGCTGGCCAGCAGACTGCAGAGGACTTAAAATGCCCAGCCAGTTCCAAAACGAGGCAGAGGGGATTAACCCCCGCATTACCAGTCCAGAGAGAGGATAGCAGAAAACAAACCCCAAACTGGATCATGACCATAACAAATTTGATTTATTATGAATCGATATGCTTATCTCTATGTCCCGGTTTTAGTGATCATGAAGCCCAACCTCCACACCTCCAATATCATATTTATCCACCTTCCTGTTTTCTTTTGGGATTATCCCTTAAAGGAACAACGTAAGAAAGCTTTACAAGCCCAAAACACTGTGTAGCTCTTTAAAAGAAAAGCCAGTTGATCAATTTATGACCCCAAAGTTCTCAATCAGGAGCGAGAAATCGTATTTTGAAGTTCGATCTGGAAAGGCATTGGGGCGTGGCGATGCAAAAAACACCCTCCCCCGGCTGATTGACAGGTAATTTGCTCTCAAACACATGCTACTGACCTATAAATGAATAAATCATCCGGGGAGGGGGGGAGGTGTAACTAGTTCACTAATACAGCAGAGGCCAAGGAGCTGTAAGTGCGTTATCACGCACCAATGTACTTACAAGCTGAACTTCAAGACATGATTTTGAAGCACTTTGGGGTAATAAAGAAATTGACTGGCTTATCTTTTAAAGGGCTATATGGTCATATCGAAAGGTTTGTGTGGAGGAGTTAAAGTTTTTGATAGGTTCCATTTAACACCAGAAATACTACCTTTAGCTACAGGAGGGTTAATAAAAACCCTGCAGAACTGCAAGGATTTTTAAAGAGTATGTCTTCCCTAGAATACAGGCTGCTATCAATGGATTGCAGAGACAGACAGTCATAAAACAGCATGTGTATACTGATAGGTCTGCATGGAAAGTGAATTTTCCTACAGCCATGCATGTACGGAATACTGTCATGACGACAGGATCAATTACAATCACAGCACCCTATTTTGGGAATTGCTATTTATACAATCTCTTGAAATTTTCCTCAAAGTGACTCCAAAGATCAGTGCTTTATGTCATTTACATTACAAATTACATTACATTACTACATTACATAATCACTACATAATAACTACATTAATATTTAGGATGAGTTTATATTTGCATTAGGAATATAATATCTCTGTTGGTCATAGAAGCAGAAAATGCTGTGATGCATTTGTCACATAATAAACTCTAATTCAGGCATGTGCACACGTTGCAGATTTGGTGCGTTTTTTGATTCGTTTTTTTTCTTCCGTGTGGATTTGTGACATAACCCGATGCCGGCAAAGTGAATGAGAAACCTGACGTGTCATGCACATTTTGAGCATTTTTGACTTGCAGATTTACTGTAGTGTAGAAAATAATCTGCGGCGTGTCAATTCTTTGTGCGTTTTTCACCACTGCTTTCACTCAAAAACGCAGGGAAAAAAACGTAGCAAAAACATTGCACAACCGTGTGTTTTTTCAGCAGCGTTTTTCCTTCCAAGATCTGCAGAAATGTTGCCGAAATTTTACTCAGCGTGTGCACATAGCCTTATGAATCCCGTTGATATATAATTCTGTCCGTTATGGTGTCTGTTATTTTGCTTAAAAAAATATAGCATTTTTTTTATAAAATATGATGGATTCTGCAAAGGAGGAGTAAACAGATCTACATAAGTAATTGGGACATTGTGCAATCAGAAAATAAATGACGAAAGCAAAAATAAACTGCTAAACAGTATATGTACGGTATATGCTATAAATATATTACATAAATAAATACAGGAATACTGGTATACCACTTACTGTAGCTTAATATGGGATAATGGAAGCAACATGTCGAATGCTGTCAGGTGATTGGATGAATAGAAGATGTGTAAGATAAGACATTTTTGCATAGTTTTACGGGCTCCTCATATCACCGCCCAATTATGCTGGGTTCATTTGCTCTATGCCTCTCTTTGCAGTGCACCATCATCATAATATAACATTACCCCGGGCACATCCAGCCTTGTCCTCGCTGACATAATCAAAGGATCAGACAAGGCAGGCCTGTCCTAAGTAACATAATCACAGGAGCAGACAGATCACTGCCTCCCACGGACACACGTGGGCCAAAGCCAGACTGTGCCACGCACTGCCGTGACTGCTTTCGCTTGCTGACATATAAATGAATATATATACATATATATATATATATATATATATATATATATATATACATATATATATATATATATATATATATATATATATAGTAAACACTACGAGATCAGTCACTGGTGTTTGCCCCAAAGAGGCAGCTCATATTTTTCTGACACTTTATCTGAGATTTATTGTATTTGGCAAACAATAGTTCACTTTTTGCTCATTTTTTTCTCTCCTTAGAATTGTGTGAAAAGGGGGCACCTGATAGACCACTTCAATCATGCCTTTTAATGGTGACATGAACAATGCAACATATGAGAAATTGGCAGTGAAATCTATAAAAGAGATCAGGCCCAATAGCAAATACTAAAATGGACTGATGGTTTTTGCCTAACTAATTACAAAAAAAAACTTGGGCCCCAATTCATTAAGACTTGTGTTCTGCATACCGTTTCTTATAGGGGTTGTCCAAGACCATTACATTTTTTTCACTATGGTCCTAAAAACTAACATTCAGGTTGTTACTAACAAAGGCAACTGCTTGCTTATTCTACTCAGCGTCAGCTCAGCTGCCGGCGATTCAGCTTTTCCACGTCAGCTCAGCGTGGTCACTGACCGCTCCTGCCGGCGATTCAGCTGTTCCACGTCAACAGAGCAGCTCTTTTTCTTTCAGGCTGCTCTACCAACATCATGGTGAATGACACAGTTAGGCACAGCCAGCTGTCTATCAGCGTGATATCGGCAGTCACGCCCCATCAATAGAGCAGAGCGGAAGAGAAGCCAGTGCTCTGCCGATGTGACTTTAGCGGAAGCCGCTGAATCCCCGGGAGGAGCTTTCTGTGACTGCCCTATGCTGGCAGAGATCAGCACTGGGCACAACAGGTTAGTTCTTAGGCCCGTAGTAAAAAAGTAAAATAGTCCTGGATAACTCCTTTAATGAAGGGAGTGTTGGAGTAAAATGTGCCTGTGCCTTGTTAATGAATTTGGCGCTTCCTGCCATGTGCCAGTGGCTAGCGTACGTGTCTTTTGTAATTTATGCCACTTTGTGACATAAATTATAAATTTGTTTTGCAAACTTCAACACACCTTACTCCACTCAAAGGTGCTGGAGCTGAGTAAGGGACTAGTGTAGAAATGCCAAAAGTCACAACATTTTTTACAAAACAATTTCGACATTTCAAGCCGCTTTACTTTACACCAAAATCACACCGAAATTTTAGTGAAAGCTGCGTAATGAATTGAGCTGCTGGTAATTTTTTCTCCTTCTTTGTCCTTTCCATGACTGCGGTTCCTCTGAAGCAAGAAGTCCTACACAGAAACTACAACTATTATTACAACTTACAAATAATAATATTATAATATGATCATTCAGTTTAATAGATTATTCGGTTAAAGGGCCTCAAGGCTGAACACCATAATCATATAACCTTCTGTTTATAAAGGGTCTTAGAACGGAAAATGAAGTTGATAATGTAGGGATCATTATATATAGATGTTATAGAGCAGAAGACAAGATTCAGTCTATCGTGAAGCTTACTGGATAATGTTCCTGCTCTTTCTATGAATAGGAGTCCAGAGGGTGGTCCTACTTACTGATTGACAGTCTCCTCTTTATGACTGTGCATACAAAATTAGCAATAGGACCACCAAGTATAGAAAGAGCAGAGATTTCAATCAATCAGCTGAAAGTTACTTTATTTCCTGCAATGGCTTCCCCACTGTAAAATAACAAAATTAGTATAACTCACTACTGCCTCTCCACTACTGCCAATTTTTGTTGACAGGCTGGGGTCATAACCACAGAGCATATGATTGCTGCAGCCAATCATTGAGCTCAATGACTCAGTAGAGAACAGGACACCACTGAGCCTAGTGATTGGCTGCAGCGGTCACATATGCCATAGTGTTGATGTCACACCATAACCTTTCAACAAAGACTTGGGGCAGAGACGAAGAGGAATTGTTGGATCTGAATGGAGTGAATACACCTAATTTTTTTTTTTTTTAATACAAAAAAAAAGAAATGTAATGCTGCAAAAACATTTTGAAAAGCATCAGTCAGTAGGATGACCCCTCCTAAGCCATCTATTTGGGCATTAGACATAGAATTATTATGCCAGAAAAATCAACATTTTTCTTAATACATAAATGAACTGTTAAGATCTATAGGTCGGACATAGATCTCCATGAGAATCTGCCTCCAGAGCTGTTAAGAGTTATAGGTCGAACAAAGATCTCTATGAGAAACTGCCTCCAGAGCTGTTAAGAGCTATAGGTCGAACAAAGATCTCTATGAGAATCTGCCTCCAGAGCTTATTTTATATGAAAGGAGGCGTAACCAGTGTGAGACATGTATATCAGGAGAGCAGACTGTCAGTCATTACTTGTCTCATAGTGGTAATGCTTCCTTTCATTTAAAATAAGCTCTGGAGGCAGATTCTCTGGGAGATCTATGTCCGGCCCATAGATCTGAACAGCTCATTAACATATTAAGAAAAAGGTGGATTTCTCTGGAACAAGTGTTCTGATCAAAGATATCAAGGTATCATTTTATTCGACTTCCTGTGATCTGCATGTTCATATAGACAGCTTAGGAGGGTTGATCTTAATGACAGATTCCTTTAAGGAACACCACAATTAGGTTCTCTCCAATCTGACATGTCTGATAGTAGGGTGTAATAGATTGCATTGGTTATACAGCAAATAGAGTGCAAAATTACTGCGTTTTTAGTGTCTCTACAATATGAGTACATTTTGCTACGGAAATAGAGATATTATTGAAGGTGAGTCTTTTGTGCTTCTGTCTTGTAGGATGTACGTCGAGTGATTTTCGCTGTTCCAGTGGCCGCTGTATTCCATTAGGCTGGAGGTGCGATGGATCTGCAGATTGCCCTGATAACTCCGATGAATTCGGCTGTCGTAAGTGTAATCTGCTGGTTGGAATGATTATTGCCATCCTACATTGTCAGACCCCCGAAATGTAAATCTGCTTAGCTATGTCCTTTGCATCGGTATATATGCCATGCCGGGGCTGGGGAAAGTCTGACAACAACCTCTGCATAGGAGGGAGCTAAAAAGAGCTGACAGAAGAGTAGAACGTTCTGTAGATTTATTTCTACCAGTGGCTCTTTGATTTCAGGGGGGATTTTAAGAAAAGTTGCATTTGTCCAAGAATTACCGGCACTTTGTATATACTTATGCAAGTCAAAAAGAAACTTTGTAAAGTGGAAATATATAATGGGGCAAGGTCAGGGAACAGATTCCGGATGTCAGAGCTGATTTCTAATACCTTCAAAGGCATGCTTTCACAGTTGCTTAGTACTTTACAATGAACAGATTCTTGTAATGAACAAACAAGCGACAGTGTCAGGCCAAGTTCACACTTCCTTGGCAGTAGTGGTGCTGCAGATAGCCTCAAAACATACATATATATATAGATTATATACTAACCAGGGGTGTATAATTATTTTTCTTATTGCAGTACTTTGCATTTTTACAGATAGAGGCTTTGCTCAGGAGTCAGGACTTACGTGTTTATGACCTATCCGTAAGAGTGTTTTCCCGAATGTGCCCTGTTTTCAGCTCTCCCTGCGTCCACAGCGCTCAGTCTGGAAAGCACAGCCCAATACACCATGTGCCCGGGTTCATTACTGTATTTGCGTCTTTTTTCCGTCTATTTTTGGTGGTTTTTGTTTGCCTCTCTTTTGTTGGTGTCTTGTGCTTTTAATTTGCACCATTTTAAGTCTTTTTTATATGTTTGCCTGTTTTTTTTTAATGTTCAGCCATGTGAGGGATGATTTGAGTTTCCAGATATTTTCAGCTGACCCGTTAAGGCTACGTTCACATATGCGGTGCGTCGGGCGCAACCGCGGCGACGCATGCGTCATGCACCCCTATATTTAACATGGGGGGCGCATGGACATGCGTTGTGTTGCGTTTTGTGACGCATGCGTTTTTTGGGCGCAAGCATCAGGGCGCAGAGGACGCTGCTTGTTGCATTCTTTTTGCGCTATAAAAATGAACGCATGCGTCACAAAACGCAGCATTTTGCATGCGTTTTTGCGTGCGTTGTGCGTTGCGTCGCCGACGCAGCACACAACAACGCAAATGTGAACATAGCCTAATTATGACTTTTTAAAAAGTCGTAATATTTGTTCCAAAGTTGCTCCAGTTTTCGCCTGGAGTGATTTTTATGGACGCATGCAATTATGTGCAAATTCTGCTACATTTTATTTGTACATAGGACTCTTTTTTTTTATATAAAAGTCTCAAAAAAAGGTTAAAGACCAAAATAAAGAGCAGGTTTAATTTTATGCAAACTTCATAAATCTAGGCCGTTTTGAAGAATACCGCAAGATAAAAAAAGTGACTTAAAACAAGCTGCAAATGTTGAATCAAACTACTAAGTGAATGAGAGCGGAACCGCAGTACCCAAGGACAGCAACTACACAGTCTATAGAGCTATACATCGAATGGTGTGGATCCCCACCAATGTGATATTGACCATCTATCCTATGGATAGCTTCGATGTATGCTTGTTCTGGTTTTGTGCCCTGTCTGGGATATCTACCATTTTAATGCCTTCTTCCCCTCTGATATGGTGGTTACCCACATGCAGACTACATTTCTCATGATGCCAGAGTCTCATCATATTGCGCTGGCTCCTATCTATTGGCAGCCAGTGATAGATCAGTGACATAGACTTGTAGTCCCCTGATGTATACATTGTCAATATATCCTATGTGACGTATTGACGTGAGATACACTACCCGAGAATGGCCACAGCACAGAGTTGTGTTTTACCGGACGTGGTCATTTACTTTCAGCCGCACCAGGACCTTCAAACAGCTGATCAATTGCAGTGCCAGGTATCAGACCTCTCCTGACTGTTATTGATCATCTAACATATGGATTAGTCCAATTTTCCAAGGAGAGTCCCTGGTTCTGTATCATAAAGGGGCAGAAAGGCTTAGATAATTGTTGTGAATTCTGTGGCTGAATTCACTCCTGTGGTCACAAGTGGTACTGCAGCTTCTGGGCTTCCTCCCTCAGGTGTTCTGGTGAGCTCGTTGGCTGCCTTGTTACTTAACTCCACCTGATTCTGTCTTCCTTGCTCCTTGTCAATGTTCCAGTGTTGGATCTGAGCTTCTGGATCTTTCCTGTGGCCTGCTGCTCTGCTTAGATAAGTACTTCTTTGCTTTTGTTGCTGTTTTTTCTGTCCAGCTTGTCTATTCGTTTTTGCTGGAAGCTCTGAGAAGCAAAGGGTGTACCGCCGTGCCGTTAGTTCGGCACGGTGGGTCTTTTTGCCCCCTTTGCGTGGTTTTTTGCTTTAGGGTTTTTTGTAGACTGCAAAGTTCTCTTTGCTATCCTCGCTCTATCTAGAATATCGGGCCTCACTTTGCTGAATCTATTTCATCCCTACGTTTTGTCTTTTCATCTTGCTAACAGTCATTATATGTGGGGGGCTGCCTTTTCCTTTGGGGTATTTCTCTGAGGCAAGTCAGGCTTGTATTTCTATCTTCAGGCTAGTCAGTTCCTCAGGCTGTGCCGAGTTGCATAGGTAGTGTCAGGCGCAATCCACAGCTGCCTTTAGTTGTGTGTAGGATAGGTTCAGGTATTGCGGTCTACAGAGATTCCACGTCTCAGAGCTCGTTCTATTGTTTTTGGGTTTTTGTCAGATCACTGTATGTGCTCTGATTACTGGCACACTGTGTTACTGGATTGCCTTCATAACAGTACAAGGAGCCAAAACTAATGATTCTCAATAGAGGGAAAAAAGTTCTGACATCATTTTTTTTTCTCAGCTCTGTGTTCAGTCTTTTTTTCCCCCTAGACATTAGGGTGCTTCAGGACACAGCTGTGGACATGGATATTCAGGCTCTGTGCTCTTCAATGGATAATCTCGTTATAAATGTACAAAAGATTCAAGATACTATTGATCAGAAATCTATGCTAGAACCAAGAATTCCTATTCCTGATTTGTTTTTTGGTGATAGAACTAAGTTTCTGAGCTTCAAAAATAATTGTAAGCTATTTCTGGCCTTGAAACCTCATTCTTCTGGTAATTCAGTTCAACAGGTTTTGATTATTATTTCTTTTTTGCGCGGCGACCCTCAGGACTGGGCATTTTCTCTTGCGCCAGGAGACCCTGCATTGAGTGGTGTCGATGCGTTTTTCCTGGCGCTCGGATTGCTGTACGATGAGCCTAATTCAGTGGATCAGGCTGAGAAAAATTTGCTGGCTTTGTGCCAGGGTCAGGATGATATAGAAGTATATTGTCAGAAATTTAGGAAGTGGTCAGTACTCACTCTGTGGAATGAATCTGCGCTGGCAGCTTTGTTCAGAAAGGGTCTCTCTGAGGCTCTTAAGGATGTCATGGTGGGTTTTCCTATGACTGCTGGTTTGAGTGAGTCTATGTCTTTGGCCATTCAGATCGGTCATCGCTTGCGCGAGCGTAAATCTGTGCACCATCTGGCGGTATTGTCTGAGATTAAACCTGAGCCTATGCAGTGCGATAGGACTATGACCAGAGTTGAACGGCAAGAACACAGACGTCTGAATGGTCTGTGTTTCTACTGTGGTGATTCCACTCATGCTATTTCTGATTGTCCTAAGCGCACTAAGCGGTTCGATAGGTCTGCCGTCATTGGTACTGTACAATCCAAATTCCTTCTGTCCATAACCTTGATATGCTCTTTGTCATCGTATTCTGTCATGGCGTTTGTGGATTCAGGCGCTGCCCTGAATCTGATGGATTTGGATTATGCTAAACGTTGTGGGTTTTTCTTGGAGCTTTTGCGGTGTCCTATTCCATTGAGAGGAATTGATGCTACACCTTTGGCCAAGAATAAACCTCAGTACTGGACCCAGCTGACCATGTGCATGGCTCCTGCACATCAGGAAGTTATTCGCTTTCTGGTGCTACATAATCTGCATGATGTGGTCGTGTTGGGGTTGCCATGGCTGCAAACCCATGATCCTGTATTGGATTGGAACTCTATGTCGGTAACCAGCTGGGGTTGTCAGGGAGTACATGGTGATGTTCCATTTTTGTCTATTTCGTCATCCACTCCTTCTGAGGTCCCAGAGTTCTTGTCTGATTATCAGGATGTATTTGAAGAGCCCAAGTCCGATGCCCTACCTCCGCATAGGGATTGTGATTGTGCTATCGATTTGATTCCTGGTAGTAAATTCCCTAAAGGTCGTTTATTTAATTTATCCGTGCCTGAACACACCGCTATGCGCAGTTATGTGAAGGAATCCCTGGAGAAGGGACATATTCGCCCATCGTCATCACCACTGGGAGCAGGGTTCTTTTTTGTAGCCAAGAAGGATGGTTCGCTGAGACCGTGTATTGATTACCGCCTTCTTAATAAGATCACTATTAAGTTTCAGTATCCCTTGCCATTGTTATATGACTTGTTTGCTCGGATTAAGGGGGTTAGTTGGTTCACTAAGATAGATCTTCGTGGTGCGTATAATCTGGTGAGAATCAGGCAAGGAGATGAATGGAAAACGGCATTTAATACGCCCGAGGGTCATTTTGAGTATCTAGTGATGCCGTTCGGACTTGCCAATGCTCCATCTGTTTTTCAGTCTTTTATGCATGACATCTTCCGTGAGTATCTGGATAAATTCCTGATTGTTTACTTGGATGACATTTTGATCTTCTCAGATGATTGGGAGTCTCATGTGAAGCAGGTCAGAATGGTTTTCCAGGTCCTGCGTGCTAATTCTTTGTTCGTGAAGGGATCTAAGTGTCTCTTCGGTGTGCAGAAGGTTTCATTTTTGGGGTTCATCTTTTCCCCTTCTACTATCGAGATGGATCCGGTTAAGGTCCAAGCCATCCAGGATTGGACTCAGCCGACATCTCTGAAAAGTCTGCAAAAGTTCCTGGGCTTTGCTAATTTTTATCGTCGCTTCATCTGTAATTTTTCTAGCATTGCCAAACCATTGACCGATTTGACCAAGAAGGGTGCTGATTTGGTTAATTGGTCTTCTGCTGCTGTGGAAGCTTTTCAGGAATTGAAGCGTCGTTTTTGTTCTGCCCCTGTGTTGTGTCAACCAGATGTTTCTCTTCCGTTCCAGGTCGAGGTTGATGCTTCTGAGATTGGAGCAGGGGCGGTTTTGTCACAGAGAGGTTCTGGTTGCTCAGTGTTGAAACCATGTGCGTTCTTTTCCAGGAAGTTTTCTGCTGCTGAGCGTAATTATGATGTGGGCAACCGAGAGTTGCTGGCCATGAAGTGGGCATTCGAGGAGTGGCGTCATTGGCTTGAAGGAGCTAAGCATCGCGTGGTGGTATTGACTGATCATAAGAACCTTACTTATCTCGAGTCTGCCAAGCGCTTGAATCCTAGACAGGCCCGTTGGTCGTTATTTTTTGCTCGCTTCGATTTTGTGATTTCGTACCTTCCGGGCTCTAAAAATGTGAAGGCGGATGCTCTGTCTAGGAGTTTTGTGCCCGACTCTCCGGGTTTATCTGAGCCGGTGAGTATCCTCAAGGAAGGAGTCATTGTGTCTGCCATCTCCCCTGATTTGCGGCGAGTGTTGCAAAAATTTCAGGCTAATAAACCTGATCGTTGTCCGGCCGAGAAACTGTTCGTCCCTGATAGGTGGACTAGTAAAGTTATCTCTGAACTTCATTGTTCGGTGTTGGCTGGTCATCCAGGAATCTTTGGTACCAGAGAGTTAGTGGCTAGATCCTTCTGGTGGCCATCTCTGTCACGGGATGTACGTACTTTTGTGCAGTCCTGTGGGATTTGTGCTAGGGCTAAGCCCTGCTGTTCACGTGCCAGTGGGTTGCTTTTGCCCTTGCCGGTCCCGAAGAGGCCTTGGACACATATTTCGATGGATTTCATTTCTGACCTTCCCGTTTCTCAAAAGATGTCAGTCATTTGGGTGGTCTGTGATCGCTTTTCTAAAATGGTCCATCTGGTGCCCTTGGTTAAATTGCCTTCCTCCTCTGATTTGGTGCCTTTGTTCTTCCAGCATGTGGTTCGTTTGCATGGCATTCCTGAGAATATTGTTTCTGACAGAGGTTCCCAGTTTGTTTCAAGGTTCTGGCGAGCCTTTTGTGGTAGGATGGGCATTGACCTATCTTTTTCCTCGGCTTTCCATCCTCAGACTAATGGCCAGACCGAACGAACCAATCAGACCTTGGAAACATATCTGAGATGTTTTGTTTCTGCAGACCAGGATGATTGGGTGTCCTTTTTGCCGTTGGCTGAGTTTGCCCTTAATAATCGGGCCAGCTCGGCTACCTTGGTCTCTCCATTTTTCTGCAATTCTGGGTTCCATCCTCGTTTCTCTTCAGGACAGGTTGAGTCTTCGGACTGTCCTGGTGTGGATTCTGTGGTGGACAGGTTGCAGCAGATCTGGACTCAGGTAGTGGACAATTTGACCTTGTCCCAGGAGAAGGCTCAACTTTTCGCTAATCGCAGACGCCGTGTGGGTCCCCGACTTCGTGTTGGGGATCTGGTTTGGTTATCTTCTCGTCATATTCCTATGAAGGTTTCCTCTCCTAAATTTAAACCTCGCTTTATTGGTCCGTATAGGATTTCTGAGATTCTCAATCCTGTGTCCTTTCGTCTGACCCTCCCGGACTCCTTTTCCATACATAATGTATTCCATAGGTCGTTGTTGCGGAGATACGTGGCACCTATGGTTCCATCTGTTGAGCCTCCTGCCCCTGTTTTGGTGGAGGGGGAATTGGAGTATATTGTGGAGAAAATTTTGGATTCTCGTGTCTCTAGACGGAAACTCCAGTATCTGGTTAAATGGAAGGGTTATGCTCAGGAAGATAATTCCTGGGTTTTTGCCTCTGATGTCCATGCTCCAGATCTTGTTCGTGCCTTTCATGTGGCTCATCCTGGTCGGCCTGGGGGCTCTGGTGAGGGTTCGGTGACCCCTCCTCAAGGGGGGGGTACTGTTGTGAATTCTGTGGCTGAATTCACTCCTGTGGTCACAAGTGGTACTGCAGCTTCTGGGCTTCCTCCCTCAGGTGTTCTGGTGAGCTCGTTGGCTGCCTTGTTACTTAACTCCACCTGATTCTGTCTTCCTTGCTCCTTGTCAATGTTCCAGTGTTGGATCTGAGCTTCTGGATCTTTCCTGTGGCCTGCTGCTCTGCTTAGATAAGTGCTTCTTTGCTTTTGTTGCTGTTTTTTCTGTCCAGCTTGTCTATTCGTTTTTGCTGGAAGCTCTGAGACGCAAAGGGTGTACCGCCGTGCCGTTAGTTCGGCACGGTGGGTCTTTTTGCCCCCTTTGCGTGGTTTTTTGCTTTAGGGTTTTTTGTAGACTGCAAAGTTCTCTTCGCTATCCTCGCTCTATCTAGAATATCGGGCCTCACTTTGCTGAATCTATTTCATCCCTACGTTTTGTCTTTTCATCTTGCTAACAGTCATTATATGTGGGGGTCTGCCTTTTCCTTTGGGGTATTTCTCTGAGGCAAGTCAGGCTTGTATTTCTATCTTCAGGCTAGTCAGTTCCTCAGGCTGTGCCGAGTTGCATAGGTAGTGTCAGGCGCAATCCACAGCTGCCTTTAGTTGTGTGTAGGATAGGTTCAGGTATTGCGGTCTACAGAGATTCCACGTCTCAGAGCTCGTTCTATTGTTTTTGGGTTTTTGTCAGATCACTGTATGTGCTCTGATTACTGGCACACTGTGTTACTGGATTGCCTTCATAACAGATAATCTCCACCCAAAAGTGGGCGATACTAGCTATTTTGGGGGCAGTACCAGTGATTGAGACAAGTTAGGGCAGGTGCAGACGAGCGTAGATGCTTTCAATCGGGTCAATTATGCAATCAAACTCTGATCAAACTCTAATCAAAGTGCGATCTGATTGATGAGGAGAAGATGGAGAGAAACATCCCAGTGCAGTCCGATGATTTTCTCGGACTCATTGGTGTGGATGGCTGAGGACTATGCGAATATTGGATCAGACTCAGACATGCTGTGATTTTTTTTTTCCGAGAAAAAAATCGGACATGTTCACAGCCCCTTAGGCTAACACTCCGATCAAAAATACGTTCGTCTGCACCTCCCCTTAGAATAACTGTGGATGACAGAACCAGGGTAGTACTGAGTGTCTGGGTATTGGAGCAGAGGCCATGTCCTATTTGTCAGGTACGACAGTCTATAGCCTTCATACAGATAGTTGTATTACGGCTCTTTACAAACTCAGAGTGGCATAAAGCCAAAATACTCTTATGCAGGTGTAAGGCGGGCAGGATGCTAGTCGTGGCAACAGGCTGTAGTGTTCCTACACCCTGGCGGCTTACAGATGAAATGCAATGTCCTTTCTGCTGCATGTGCAGCATGCGCAACAGTACACTCACATTTACTGTCAGAGTCCCCTCGGCTTCTGTCACTCCGGCTCCGTGTTCCTGAGCTCCACAAACTATTCCAGAGACAGAGTTCTTTTCCAACGGTTTAACTTTACTAGGCAGGAGGGTATCCATCACATTTGCAGCACAACGTACACAGAGTGGCATCTCTCAAGCTTTCCCTGCCTTACGGGCAGGCGGTATTCTTCCTGACATCTCTTTTCTGGCAATCCCTTTCTCGCTTCTGGACAATCTCTGTCCAATCCGTGCCTTCAGTCCCACCAGCTTCCTACCATTCCCTCGTCCGGTTTCAGTAGGAAAAGGTGCCAGGTTCGTTGTTTCAGCTTCACCTGCAGCGGTTGTAGACCCCGGATCCCTCTTGGAACAGTCCTGTCTAATCTGATGGCTGACTGCTCGACTCTCAGCCTGGGGCCCCTTCCTGCTGTAGCACCTTTATCCCCATGGCTGGCAGACTGTCTCTCTCAATGCTGCTTCTTACTCCCTGCCCTGGGTAAGGCTGCCCGGGCTCTGCTGCCTAACCAGGAAGTCTCTACCCTATATTCTATTGATCTGCACTTCGCTACTCTAACTCCTCCCCGTGGAAAACGCATATGCTGCCTGTACCTAAACTAACACTCCTATTCTCTATCTCTAATATGCCCCCCTCTATTCTACCCCCACTATTGTTCTCTACTACCTTATATCCTATCCTAGCCTTAGTCCCATACACAACACATAGTACATTTTCATTACAGTACATGACACATCAATTACATTGACATTAATGAACATTAGGGAACCGCACACAACTAGTAGACCAAGGAGAGGGAAAGCATAGGAGGGTCCTCATCACCTCCTTACACAGGGGCAGTGTAACCTCTGCTACAGTGGCCCAAGACCTAAGGGGGCCTACTTTCACCTTGAAAATCAGCAGGCAGCTTCTGTCCCAGATACAAAGAGGGGCCCGTACATTGTTCTTGCACAGGGGCCCTCTTCCGTTTATTACAGCCCCTGCTCTTATGTCCATATGCTGATATCATTGAGAAGTGTTGGAAGAAACTGGGAGGTGAATGTCTCTTGGTATTGGTGGTCTCTGGGCATGTGCCCATTTTGCCCTGCCTACAAGTGATGCTATATGACATGAATGAAGAAAAACTATAGTCTTTTATGCTTTTAGAAGTTAAAATCATTCGTACCTAGGGAGCATATATGACACATTGAGGTCATAAAGTGATCATTACCATTGTATGTGTAATTTTCAGAAAGACTGGCTCACCAAAGAGATGATTAAAGTAGGCAGTGGTGATCATGAATACTAAAAATTGAAGGCAGCTTGGCAATACAGGGTATAATATCCTTTTTAGGGGGCGACCTAATTTTTAATAAAATTCTTTTCTGCGCTATCAGCGGCACGATCATGTACAGCGAGCCAGTTTCGGTGTGGGGATGGCGAATGCATTGTTCGATCCTGGGTCTGTGATGACGAAGAAGACTGTATTGACGGCTCTGATGAACAGCACTGCCGTAAGTTTCTCAAATAATATCTGACGGTTTACTTTTCTACAAATTTTGTTTTTTTTACCATATGTCTTATTCTGAGGTCAGTTGTGCATGTATAATAACATATTTAGCACTTATCCTCGCGGAGGGGTGGGGGGCTGTTTACAAATGTCACCGCCATTTTAAAGCAGAACATAGATACATAAGGGTGCATGGATCCCTATGGACAAATCCAATTCTATGTATGAGATTCATCACCGTCCCCTGTCGTTTGATGAGAAACTAACCGTTTATAATGACCCATGCGAACTAATTAGTTAATTATTGCATGTATTGGCATTTTACTTACATGATCATTTTCTCAATTTTTATTGTATCGTAAAGAATTTCTACTTTGAGGATGATATATGCCTCATGCAGAACGGCGTGCAATGAACTGGTTTATTTTTCAGCCGGGAGAACTTGCTCTGCTCAGCAGTTCACATGCGGCGGTGGGCAGTGTATACCAGGGGCTTATAAATGTGATCGAATGAAGGACTGCACCGATGGATCCGATGAGCGCAACTGCCGTAAGTGGGATTTTATCACTAGATAATCAAATCTTTTATCACTTATCAAACATAGGAAGAGTGGAAATACTTGGCACCCTTTTGTGCTACCTAATGAACCACCCGCTCTGAGGCTTGGAGGCTGCACAAGAAAAGTAAGAAAAGGGCAGTATGGCCTCCAGGTGATCCCACATCCACACGGAGGTTTTTTGGTAAAGCCAGGAGTGGTTCCTAAAGAGTGGAAAACCATGCAAATGGAATTCTCCAGAGTCAAGACAATGTCTATAGGAATAGTGTTGTGGGCATGCTTAGCTCAGCGTCAAACTAGGTTGACAAAGGCGCCACAATAGCATTGATTCTTGGGGCCCACTCTTCAGCTACATGCAAAATTGACTTGACCCTAGTAGGCAAATGTACTTTTGCTTCTATGCAATAGTAATTTGGCTAACTTGTTTAGTTAATATTTACATGATGTCTTTTTCTGCAAAAAGGGAATCAAGTGTAATATCATTGCTCATCAGCTCTACTTCACAGCGGCCTACCGGAGGATTCTCCTGTTCTCCAGTGGTCCAGTCCAAGCCTGGGCATGCTCCACTGTTTCTGTATGACTTATTCAAGTAAAAAACCCTACATAGACTGTAATGTAGTCTCCACATGCACACTCCACACCCCACTCTTCTAGTACCCTCCTTTTCTGATCCGCCTGCTCCAACCAACAAGTACCTGGCCCCCATGATGAGTCTGTCCAAGGAAAGAGTCGCAGCACGCCGAGTTGGATCCGATAATCTGGTCGCATTTTGCCATGCAAGTCAATGATTCCGTAGAAAACATCGGACTGCACTTGGATAACATCTGAGTACAGTCTGCTTTTCACAGAATAGAGAAGATGGAGTCATTTTTTTTTCCATCGTCTCCTCATCCGAGTGAATCATATCACGCTGTGATGAAAATCTGATCGAACTCTCATCAGAGTGTGATTAGAATAATCGTCCCAATTCTCTTATGGTTGTGTGACCCCGGCCTTACATGAGTCTTTTATAAAGCGGACCTGTCACTTGTCATAAATATGATTTTTTTTTTAAACCTGACGTAAATTCTGCTATCTTGCATAAATCTAGTCTTGTTAGTCAAGTGGGTGTGGTCCTCATAAATATAAATTGAGGGCTATGCCAACTTGGATAACAAGTCTAGATTTACATGCAGAGAAATGGCGGTCCATACTACACCATCTGCAGGAAAACGGCAGCGTTTATTCCAGGTAATATAAAGAAAATTACAACTTCATGGCATTTAACAGGTCCTATTTAATAGGTTTAATATATAGTAATTCAATATATTAAATGTTGTAAATTAGAAAAAAAAAACCCTTGTTCTTCTCCTTTCATTAAAACGTGTATATACAAAACATTGCCTAAGCAACGTCCTTCGGAAAGAAGATATGTATCAGGTTCAAGCTGAGGATCTTGTACAGACTCCTATTACTGAATTCAGCACTTCTCCCTCTAAATCACTTTGTAGAAAACAGAAGAGAAAAAAAAAACTGTATCTGTTGGATTAACTTCAAAGGGTTTCAATTAAGCAGAGGAAACCATGCCCAAGTAAGTCAAGGAGATTTTTTAGTTTAGCTCCAAATGTCCTACTGGTGCTTTAGATCCCCCAGGAGTAGGACTCACTATTCTTGGCCTCCTGATCATGTCTTGGATAGTTCAGCAAACAGATCCAAGTTGCACAGGAGATAAGAACTCATTTCGCCTCTCACTGTGGTACATTATTTAAGAGACCAGTCAACTGAAAAATTCCCCAATATTAAGTAACTGGGCTCCTGGACATGTCATAAAATGGGACAAGGTTTTTTGAAAGCACAGTCCACTTTGCGGCTAATGGGATTAGATGGAAGGAAAACTACCCATGCAGACCCAGATAAACATCTGAGCAATGTTGTCCATTGCCCATTTAATTAGAGCAGATGAAGTGTCTTATTCATCAAACAGTGTGCTGCTGTTTTATTGGAAATGACCATTGGAGGCTCCGAGCGATAATAACATTCCTTACATTTCACTGTTTGCAATGACAGAGGAGGAATGCAAAATGTATAGAAACTGATCTATAGGGGGTAAGAATGTCTGGGCCGGGATAGGTGGCAATATTATTATTTTGCAAATTGCAAATTCCCAAAACTATAGTATTGTAATAATGGAATTTTCCCAATTATCACTATTATTAGTTTTTATGCACCCATTATTCTATAATTGCAAATTGCAAATGCCCCAAACTAGAGTATTGTAATTATTGTATTTTCCAAATTATCACTGTTATTTGTTTTTATGCACGTGGTATTATTATTATTTTGCTAATTGCAAATGCCCAAAACTAGAGTATTGTAATTATTGCATTTTCCAAATTATCACTGTTATTAGTTTTTATGCACCCGGTATTATTATTATTTTGCTAATTGCAAATGCCCAAAACTAGAGTATTGTAACTATTGTATTTTCTAAATTATCACTATTATTAGCTTTTATGCACACGGTATTATTATTATTATTATTATTATTATTTTAGTAATTGCAAATTCCTAAAATTTGAGTATTGTAAAAATGGTATTTTCCAAACTATCACTATTATTAGGTTTTATGCACCCATTATTATTATTATTTTGGAAATCGCAAATTCCCAGAATTAGATTATTGCAATAATGGTATATTCCAAATTATCACTGTTATTAGTTTACATGCACCCGGTATTATTATTATTTTGCAAATCGCAAAATTCCCAAAATTAGAATATTGCAATAATGATATTTTCCAAATTATCCCTATTATTAGTTTTTATGCACCCGGTTTTTCTAATACCTGTTGCATAAAAAGTAATAAAAGTGATAATTTGGAAAATGCCATTATTACAATACTGTATTTTGGGGAATTTCCAATTTACAAAATAATAATAATTTTCATGCATCCAACTGCGATGTCTGAACCGACTACAAGTTTCTAGACCCAAACTCACACTTCCAGCCACATACCGACTAGTCTCTCTGGCTTTTACTCGCATTGAGCGAGGCCATGTACAACAAGTCGGCATGTGACCTCATATATGCAAATCACATACTTGTGGTCATTCGCGGCTCCTGGCACCGGAGTCAAAAAGAGTGACTGCACACTTGTAGCCCAAGGCCGGACAACCCATTCAAGGCATCTATGCACATTAGACTAAAGTTGGTCAAACCCTGCTGGATCGTCCAATGGTCTAATATGTATAGGAGACCTCCTAACTCTCCCCCAAAAGATTATATCGGGGGGAGAGAAGGGCCTGTATTGCTGGATTTCCTGATCCTTTTGTTCTCCAGGAGATAAGTCTCTACCCATGGAGTTGGACAACGGTGCTGTCATACAGAACAAAAGGAGCGCTCGGCCGAGCGTTCCTGGGAATGGGAGTTAGGAGAGATATCTGTTCCGCTGACAGCTATCTAATGTAACATGGGGCATTTACATAGGTCTTTGCCCCTAGGAAATATAGAATATAACTCTCCACACCGCAAGACTCAGTAATATGGAGGCATGGGCAACATGCGTGATCTAATGGGAACTTTGTGATGCAAATCTCTTTCATGAAAGCTAAATACACTCTATCCAGAAATGTTAATTACATGATTAAATGTAGCCTGTGGTGGTTTAGTTGCTGAATATCATGTTTTCACCCTTGACCCTTAAATCATGGATCATTTTACCTAATCTTCCATTCGTACCTCTGAAAATCCATGGTGTATATTAAGGGCTTGTGTGCTATTACTTAATCCTTCTTCTTAAAAGCTTTCCTAAAAAAAGGCTGATTGCATATGTCCTGATGCTGGGACCTCCATCATCAGCTGTAATCGCTGGGGGAATCTGGCAGCAAGTAATTAATTTACCTGCAGGACCATGAATGAAGCATCACATGGTATCTATTGGGATCAATGAATTGTGCGTGCAATGCATGGACTTGTAAAGATTCCCTGCACTGGCTAATGGATGGAGGTCCTGAATGAGAAATTGTTACAGTTAATGGGGTTTCCTTACCTGGAATGTGCAATCATTTATTGTTGTCTTGGGGTCCGACTTCATGGACCCCCACCGATCGTGAGAATGAGCGGTGGCAATGCTGCTACCACTTCACAGATTTGCCACGTGCATTGGTCCTGGCTATGCGGGTAACTGCATCCATACTGATTCACTTAAATGGAGTTGTTCTGCACATGGCGGCTGTAAACACAAAAAAAACCTGTGACGGGGAAGCCGCGCTGATTGACTGCTGCAGCCACTTCATTTTAAGGATTGGTAGGGTTCTCAAAGGTTGCCATCATTTACCAAGGTGGGAATACCCCTTTAACACAGACAGAAATTTTAAAAAGTTTTCTTGCTCATTTTAACTTATGAGAACAGCAAAATATATCTGTCACCAGATTTCAGAATGTAAACTGCATCCATTATTAAATAGATCTATCAGACCTGCTGAGGCTGGTGTACATACTTTGAAAATCCATATCAGGATGGCTGTATAATCCTTTTTCAAAGTTCACCTGTCCAGTACATTGCATTAACATGTTCATCTTAATGTCAATATGTACCAGCCATTGCATAGTCATTTTGACCTGTAATTACACCAGCCTCATCAGGTCTAAGAGATATTTTTTAATAATTGTGAAATCTATTGATAGCTCTTCTTTAAAGGGAACCTGTCACCCCGAAAATCGCGGGTGAGGTAAGCCCACCGGCATCAGGGGCTTATCTGCAGCATTCTGTAGTGCTGTAGATAAGCCCCCGATGTTACCTGAAAAAGGAGAAAAAGACGTTATATTATACTCACCCAGGGGCGGTCCCGCTGCTGGTCAGGTCGGATGGGCGTCTCTGGTCCGCTCCGGCGCCTCCTATCTTCATTACAAGACGTCCTCTTCTGATCTTCAGCCACGGCTCCGGCGCAGGCGTACTTTGCTTTGCCCTCTTGAGGGCAGAGGATACTACTGCAGTGCGCAGGCGCCGGAAAGGTCAGAGAGGCCCGGCGCCTGCGCACTGCAGTAATTTGTCTGCCCTCAACAGGGCAGAGCAAAGTACGCCTGCGCCGGAGCCGTGGCTGAAGATCAGAAGAGGACGTCTTGTAATGAAGATAGGAGGCGCCGGAGCGGACCAGAGACGCCCATCCGACCTGACCAGCAGCGGGACCGCCCCTGGGTGAGTATAATATAACGTCTTTTCCTCCTTTTTCAGGTAACATCGGGGGCTTATCTACAGCATTACAGAATGCTGCAGATAAGCCCCTGATGTCGGTGGGCTTACCTCACCCGCGATTTTCGGGGTGACAGGTTCCATTTAAAGAAGAACCTAAATGAAAGTTATTTAATGCTATTCTTTATTTAACTGCTCTGTATGTTACCAGTTTTGCCAGGAGATCGCAACAAATTCCCAATCAGCTCTTCAACTAGAAGATATTTATTCATTTATTTATTTAATGGCCTTTGGCTCAATCTCGAGCCATGTTGACTTGATGATTGGAAGATTGATCTTGTGCAAGCCTAGATAGGTCCACCAGGGTCTTCTCCGCCATTATCTTGATTGTATCAAACCTTTGGGTTGCTGGTCTTCCTCTTTGCCTTCTTCCTTCTCTTCTTCCGACCATGATGTCCTTCTTCTATGATTGCTCTCGTCGTATGATCACTTTGTATGATCTGTCACTTTACACTTGCAGAATACCCTGTGTGCAGTCAGCTTTCCTGTGCCAGTGGAGCCTGCTTCAATACAAGTCAGAGATGCGATGGGCTCGTCAACTGCCGGGATGCTTCCGATGAGGCCAACTGCAGTAAGTGATCAGATTGTATGGTACCAATCTCATATGCAACCCAGACCATAACATTTTTTGGAGTTATAGATACAACTCCAAAAAATATACGGTCTGGTTCAATCACAACACAGAATTTGTTAAGACCCCTTTCATGCTGAAATGGGAGGATGAGCTTCAGACCACATTCCATACAGAGGAATGGGAAAAAGCCCTCTCTTATGCCTATTCCTCTACAATTTCCATGACTCTACAGGAATCATATTTCAAAACAATTTCCCGTTGGTACTTAACCCCCGCAAGGCTTTCCTTATTCCCCAGTCTGCTGGAGGAACTGCGGCAAAGAGGCAATCTGCTCCATGTGTTGTGCAACTGCCCCAAGATAAAACCAATGTGGATAAAAAATATCTAACATAATTGATATCCTGGCAAAGGAAAAAAGAGATCTTTCTCCACAGTTGGCCTTGCTTTCTGTGGGCATAGACCATCTACCCCCTTCTCTTAGGAAAACAAAAGAGTTGAATCAAGAAAATAGGAGTATCCACACATGAAACAAAAACTAAATAAACTAAATGGATGCCAAAACCTATTTAACCAACAATGAACTTAATAACGGTTCAGTACAAAAACCTCATGAAAATCCGATAGAAAAATGTACACAAGAACCAAAGGTATAAAAAGATACAAATTTTATTGAAAAGAAAAACACAAAGACAAAAAAATACCAACATATAGGCATTAAAAAGTGGGAAACCAAAATTTGGCATAGGGACCCACCATGTTATCAAAAGAGGTACTATACAAAAACCAAACAAACCAATGTATTGCACATGATTACTCTCTAAAGCCTGTTTCACACGTCAGTGGCTCCGGTACGTGAGGTGATAGTTTCCTCACGTACCGGAGACACTGACTCACGTAGACACATTGAAATCAATGTGTCTCTGCACATGTCAGTGTGTTTTCACGGACCGTGTGTCCGTGTGCAAAACACGGAGACATGTCAGTGTTCGTGGGAGCGCACGGATTACACGGACCCATTAAAGTCAATGGGTCCGTGTAAAACACGTACCGCACACGGACGCTGTCCGTGTGCAGTCTGTTTGCCGTGCAGGAGACAGCGCTACAGTAAGCGCTGTCCCCCCACGTGGTGCTGAAGCCGCCATTCATATCTTCTCTCCAGCAGCGTTCGCTGGAAAGAAGATATGAAAAATCCTTTTTTTTTTTTTTTTGTGTTTTAAATAAAGATCCCTGTTCCCACCCCCATCTCACCCCCTGTGCGCCCGCCCACTGTTAATAAAATACTCACCCGGCTCCCTCGCAGCGTCCTCTCAGTGCCAGCTTCTCCAGTATGAGCGGTCACGTGGTGCCGCCCATTACAGTCATGAGTATGCGGCTCCACCTCCCATAGGGGTGATCCGCATATTCATGAATGTAATGGGCGGCACCATGTGACCGCTCATACTGGAGAAGGTGTGGTGCAGAGAGGATGCTGCGTGGGAGCCAGGTGAGTATTTTATTAACAGCAGGCGGGCGCACAGGGGGTTGGAGGGGGGTGGGGACAGGGATCTTTATTTAAAACACGAAAAAACAAAAAAAAAGGATTTTTCATATCTTCTTTCCAGCGAACGCTGCTGGAGGGAAGATATGAATGGCAGCTTCAGCACGAGATGCAGGGGACAGTGCTTATCTCTAGCGCTGTCTCCTGCATGCTCCGTGTGGTACCCAGTCGGCACACGGGCGGCACACGTGTGCCGCCCGTGTGCCACACGGATGGTCTACGTGAGCTCACGGACACACGGACACGGATAACTCCGGTACTGATTTTTTTGGTACCGGAATTATCTGGACGTGTGGGACAGGCCTAAGTCTAGTAAAAACGTCTCTAAACATGAAACACTCATAAGAAGAGTTCCAATAATAATGTGCAAATAGTTACCTCTGGTGGGTGCCAACGCCTGCCCCTACGCACGTTTCGGCGAACAGCCTTCTTCTGGGGGTCAAACCTAATACCTTTTTTAATAACATGGTGGGTACCATGCCAAATTTTGGTTTCCCACTTTTTAATGCCTATATGTTGGTATTTTTTGTCTTTGTGTTTTTCTTTTTAATAAAATTTGTATCTTTTTATACCTTTGGTTCCTGTGTACATTTTTCTATCGGATTTTCCCCTTCTCTTAGGGCTATCATTGTTAAATATTCTCTTAGTAACAAAGAATGCTATCACGTTTAATTGGAAAAATCCCACACCTCCCTCGGTTCAAGAAATAATTGATAATATCGCCCTCCGTAGAGCATACGTACATAAGTTCTCCATAATCAATGATGGCTTCAAACATTTTTCTACCAAATGGTCCCGCTGGTTAGAGATTTTTCCATAATTTAAATGTTTTTTTTATAGAATATTTTTCCTGAGTATATTTAATTATCTTAATTGTTAGATACTCGTTTACAACTTCCTGATTATGTCTCAATTAGGTATATGGCATTGTTCTGAACGCTTGATTACCTGTTCAATGTATTTCACATTTGCCTTATTACACCCTTTTTCCTCTTCTTTTCCTACCCCCCTTGTTCATACCCCCTCCCCTTTTTCGTCCCCTACTCTTCCCTTTCCCCTCTGAGTTATTAAAAATGTCAATAAAGATTATTTGAAAAAGATTGTATGGTATCACATATCATTACTGGCCACACTATCCCTATCTGTTTTGGACAAAAGTATCGGGACACCTACTCATTACAGTTACAAGAACTTTTATGACTTCCCATTCTAAATCCATAGACATTAATCTACAGCTGATCTCTTTGTAGCCATACAGTCTTCCACTCTTCTGAGAAGGTTTTCTACAAGACTTTGTATGTATCTGAGATTGTTTGCCCGTTAATTCAGAAAAACATTTGTGAGGTCAGACACTGGTGTTGGAGGAGACGGCCGGGATCACAATCTCAGTTCTAGTTTATGCTAAAATGTGTTCAATGGGGTTGAGGTCCGGGCTCATGTTGTTCCACCAAAACTCCCCAACCATGTTTGTATGGACATTGCTTAGTGCACTGAGCACAGTCACGGGGAACAGAAAAGGACCTTCCCGCAACCGTTCCCACAAGGTTGGAAGCTTCAATTCTCCAAATGATGAAGGATTAAAATGTATCTTCATTCGAACAGAGCGGCCGGGGTTAACCTCAGAACAACAAGTCCAAAGCATTGTCCCTATTCCACCAAACGTTATAGTCAGCACAAGGCAGTCAGGCATCAAACCCAGACTCATCCATCAGATGCCAGAAAGAGAAGGGTGCAGAACACGTTTCCACTGCTCCAGAGTCCAGTGGTGGTTCTGCACCACTCCATCCGACACTTGGCATCGTGCTTGGTGATGTAAGGCTTGTGTGCAGCTGCTCGGCCATGAAGCCCCCAGCGGTGGCACGGTTTTGTGCTCATATTAATACCAGAGGATGTTTAGACTCTGCTGTTATGGAGTCTGCAGAGGTTTTTATGCACCCTGCTGCCCAGCACTCGGTGGTCTACTATTGTGTGTCTGACTTGCTTAGGTTCCTATTCACTTCCATGTTTTAATAATACCAATCACAGTTGATCATGAAATATTCAGGAGGAAAGATAGTTTGCAACATGTCTTTCTATTTATCTATCTGTCTATCCATCTATCCTTTATCTATCTATCTATCTATCTATCTATCTATCTATCTATCTATCTATTCATTCATTCATATCTATCTATCTATCTATCTATCTATCTATCTATCTATCTATCTATCTATCTATCTATCTATCTATCTATTCATTCATTCATATCTATCTATCTATCTATCTATCTATTCATATCTATCTATCTATCTATTCATATCTATCTATCTATTATCTATGTATCTATTCATATCTATCTATCTATCTATCTATTCATATCTATCTATCTATCTATTTATATCTATCTATCTATCTATCTATCTATCTATCTATCTATCTATCTATCTATCTATCTATCTATCTATTCATTCATTCATATCTATCTATCTATCTATCTATCTATCTATCTATCTATCTATCTATTCATATCTATCTATCTATCTATCTATCTATCTATCTATCTATCTATCTATCTATCTATCTGTTATCTATTCATATCTATCTATCTAGCTATCAATTATCTATTTATCTATTCATATCTATCTATCTATCTATCTATCTATCTATCTATCTATCTATCTATCTATCTATCTATCTATCTATCTATCTATCGAGAAAGGATACTACATCCCAAACGTCGCCACGCCATGCCTCAATAAAGTCCACTTATTCATGTTTTTTGTGCTGCTTTTCTTTTTTTGCTTTATCTATCTATCTATCTATCTACCTCTCTATCTACTATTATCTATCTATCTAACCGATATCTATTTTCTATCTATCTATCTATCTATCTATCTATCTATCTATCTATCTATCTACGTATCTATCCTTCATCTATCTATCTATCTATCTATCTATCTATCTATCTATCTATCTATCTATCTATCTATCTATCTATCTATCTATCCTTAGAAAAAACGAGGCAGCACTCCATCATTGCAGTGTTTAGACGTGCAGGATTTTAATCAGCCCACTTGTCTGGGCTGATTAAACCCAGACAAGTGGGTTGATTAAAATCCTGCACGTCTAAACACTGCAATGATGGAGTGCTGCCTCGTTTTTTCTAAGTATTGATCAGCCTGGATATATGGACTGTTATCCTGGGGGCCTTGCACCCGAAGATAAGTAGAAACTGTGCTGTTCCTTTTCTTTTTTTCTATCTATCTATCTATCTATCTATCTATCTATCTATCTATCGTAAAACCTATGAATAGTTATGTTGTATCTCGCAGCAACCAGTCAGGCATTTGCTGTGATCAGTCTAGTATAAGTGAATCCCCTTATTCTGTTTGCCGTGGTTTTTGCACAATTGGACAATATCAGAGAAGATTCAACTTCGTAATCTAGTGCAAGTCAATGAGCACGTGGAAAACACCGGACTTCACTTGGATGACATCTGAGTGCAGTTCAATTTCCCGAAAATGACAGAATGGAGAAGATGGGTAAACATTTTTTTCTCCATCTTCTCATCCGAGAGAATCTGATCACACTATGATCACACTCTGATTAAACTGATTTGCATAATTGACCCGATTCTCTCACATGAGACCCTGGCCTAAGACAAAGTCATTATTATTAAAGCAGTGGACTACCCTTTAAAATACCATTTAATGCACATCCGTAAAACACAACCATGTGATTGAATGATTAGAAATAAAATATTTTTACCGCCTGCTTTATATTAGCAACTCTCTCCTAGATGTGTCATTTCTACGGTGAGATATGGAAGCCTGAGTTTGCGATAATAAGACGTGGGGCAATGCACTGCACATGCACCTTATAGTAATGGTCCATTCATGTAGTTACATTGTCAGTTTCTTGTCTTTTCTTTTCAGCCCAAAGTTGTTTAACCAACCAATTTCAGTGTGCAAACGGTGACTGTGTCCCTCGGGATTTCATCTGTGACCACGATGATGACTGCGGAGACGGAAGCGATGAAAAGAATTGCAGTAATGTTAATCTTTAGCTATAATCTATATCTCCCCCACCAAACTAAAAAAGACTGCGGTATATAGATTATCTTATATGCAACTGTGCTAGATCTGCGTCAACTGTTAATATTTGGCTTCTAGCGCTCTGATCTTCGTCTGTGGGGATGGGGGGCATCTTTCCTTCCCCCAAGATCAGCGCATGCCAAAGGAAGTTTGCCAGCGAGTACCGTGGATTACAGAGTTAGAGCACGTCCACTGCTCAGGATATTCCTTCTCGTTTCCATATAACTGAGTCCAACCAGAATCACTTATTTGCTCTGCGAGTAAGCTTGCCTTGCAGACTCTTTGTACCTTAAAGTCTTTAAAAATTCTGTCTTATTATCTGGAGACGTTGCTTGGAGTCTGCTTTTTTCAGATTCACCAAACCCTTGGACTCATTAATCACTCCCAGAGTGTCTGGGGCTGGCAGACATGTGCTATTGTTCCATTCTGAAGCCCTTGTACAGCACAGTCAGACATGACAGCACTCACAGAACCACTGACTCTCCTTGTCTGGGACCCAATAAAAATGTTGCACCTCTGTAGAGACATTACTCTGATCGGAGGCTTTTATATATATATATATATATATATATATATATATATATATGTATATATATATATATATATATATATATATATACATTCACCCTGCTATGGTCACAGCCAGATCCACAATAACAAAAAGAGCTACTAGCTGCCACCACCAATTGTTTATACAGGCAGTTTGGACACCCGTTACAGGTAGGGTATGGCATCAAGGGTGCGGTATACAGAGCAAAAGGAACAGAGCTATTAAATGCTATATATTTAATCCACAAAGATAGGCAATGTCTATAAACACTATACATGATCATACAAAATGGGAGCAAAACAATCCAATATACAGTGGGGCAAAAAAGTATTTAGTCAGTCAGCAATAGTGCAAGTTCCACCACTTAAAAAGATGAGAGGCGTCTGTAATTTACATCATAGGTAGACCTCAACTATGGGAGACAAACTGAGAAAAAAAAATCCAGAAAATCACATTGTCTGTTTTTTTAACAATTTATTTGCATATTATGGTGGAAAATAAGTATTTGGTCAGAAACAAAATTTCATCTCCATACTTTGTAATATATCCTTTGTTGGCAATGACAGAGGTCAAACGTTTTCTGTAAGTCTTCACAAGGTTGCCACACACTGTTGTTGGTATGTTGGCCCATTCCTACATGCAGATCTCCTCTAGAGCAGTGATGTTTTTGGCTTTTCGCTTGGCAACACGGACTTTCAACTCCCTCCAAAGGTTTTCTATAGGGTTGAGATCTGGAGACTGGCTAGGCCACTCCAGGACCTTGAAATGCTTCTTACGAAGCCACTCCTTCGTTGCCCTGGCGGTGTGCTTTGGATCATTGTCATGTTGAAAGACCCAGCCACGTTTCATCTTCAATGCCCTTGCTGATGGAAGGAGGTTTGCACTCAAAATCTCACGATACATGGCCCCATTCATTCTTTCATGTACCCGGATCAGTCGTCCTGGCCCCTTTGCAGAGAAACAGCCCCAAAGCATGATGTTTCCACCACCATGCTTTACAGTAGGTATGGTGTTTGATGGATGCAACTCAGTATTCTTTTTCCTCCAAACACGACAAGTTGTGTTTCTACCAAACAGTTCCAGTTTGGTTTCATCAGACCATAGGACATTCTCCCAAAACTCCTCTGGATCATCCAAATGCTCTCTAGCAAACTTCAGACGGGCCCGGACATGTACTGGCTTAAGCAGTGGGACACGTCTGGCACTGCAGGATCTGAGTCCATGGTGGCGTAGTGTGTTACTTATGGTAGGCCTTGTTACATTGGTCCCAGCTCTCTGCAGTTCATTCACTAGGTCCCCCCGCGTGGTTCTGGGATTTTTGCTCACCGTTCTTGTGATCATTCTGACCCCACGGGGTGGGATTTTGCGTGGAGCCCCAGATCGAGGGAGATTATCAGTGGTCTTGTATGTCTTCCATTTCTAATTATTGCTCCCACTGTTGATTTCTTCACTCCAAGCTGGTTGGCTATTGCAGATTCAGTCTTCCCAGCCTGGTGCAGGGCTACAATTTTGTTTCTGGTGTCCTTTGACAGCTCTTTGGTCTTCACCATAGTGGAGTTTGGAGTCAGACTGTTTGAGGGTGTGCACAGGTGTCTTTTTATACTGATAACAAGTTTAAACAGGTGCCATTACTACAGGTAATGAGTGGAGGAAAGAGGAGACTCTTAAAGAAGAAGTTACATGTCTGTGAGAGCCAGAAATCTTGATTGTTTGTTTCTGACCAAATACTTATTTTCCACCATAATATGCAAATAAATTGTTAAAAAAACAGACAATGTGATTTTCTGGATTTTTTTTTCTCAGTTTGTCTCCCATAGTTGAGGTCTACCTATGATGTAAATTACAGACGCCTCTCATCTTTTTAAGTGGTGGAACCTGCACTATTGCTGACTGACTAAATACTTTTTTGCCCCACTGTATACAATTACATAAAGCCAAAAGGAATAACAAAAGAAAATTACTTAACCTGATTTCACGAAAAAGGCTCATAGCTTAGCCAAGGGAGGTACTCTATAGGAAAACGAGCAGAACTACAGCAAGCTGTACCTTCCAAGTACTGACAAAGGACAAAACCCAATTTCCGATCTTTATTAGATCAAATTTACACCCACATATCTCCCCCTTGAAGAGCTCATGTGGGGGCTGATTGTGGGATGTGCTCAGCCCTTCAGACTTTTATGAGATCTGTAACTTAAAGGATATTCTTGCCCCTGGAAGTACCAGGCAGTAGATATTGTCATCATGTTTCTTATCACGATTTTGCAGAAAATCTAGAAGACGTCTATAAGACGCCTCTTGATGACTAACCCAACAGTAAGTTTTGAAATAAACACACAGCCAGAATAAAGTCCTTTATTTGAAATAAAAATACACACCGTTTTACTTTTTTATTTAAAAATAAAAAACTAAGTTATACTCACCTTACGTCCATTCTATTGAAGCCTTTGTCCCCTGTAAAAAAAACTGAAAATAATAAACAACAATAATACTCACCTAGTGCCCATTCCATTGAAGCTCTGGCCTCCTGTAAAAAAACAAAAATAAAAATGATCTTACTGCTGATCAGAACCGCTGATGTTTCTTGTGCTCTCATGACACAGATGAAAGCATGGGAAACACCCGATGTTCGGGGTTCCGAACCTGAACAGTAGCACGGACTTCCTGAAGAAGTCTGTGTTCGAGATCTGTTCCCAAATGGTAGGTGCTCGGTATGGACTCCGAAATTTACTGTTCGGGTTCACCCATCTCTACAAAAGATTATTTCACTAGATGAACAAGCTTTTTGCTCGTTCATTCAGTGATCAGCATCCTGATTAGGAATGCATGATTATCATAACAGAGCATTTCCTGGTACACTCGTGCAAAATAATCTTGCTCTGTCACACGAGCAGCGGGAATAGGAGTGTCTACACCGGAGCTGAGTATAGGTGTTTTTATTTTAAGGAGAGGCAAACATTCAGAATTAGAAGTTTGTCCTACTAGTACACAACCTCTTTAATTCCCGATGGGGCTGCCAAGCGCTGCTCTTTACCGGCAGTCCAATATAGAATGAATAGACGTGAAGTCGGGTTTGCACACTGCTGCACCATTCTAAGGATAAAAGTGCCCCATTGGGGATAACAATTTCCTGCTCAGCTGATGGATGTAGGTTCTAGCTGTTGGACCCTCAACATTCAATCAATTATCCTGTGGATAGGTGACAAGGTGATAACTTGTCCCAACAGTTGAACCCCTACTGACATTTTTGTCTTATAACAACAAAATGCTTATATTTTTTTTACCTAGGCTACCCAACCTGTAAAGGAGATTATTTCACTTGCCCAAGTGGTCGCTGTATACACCAGAGTTGGCTTTGCGATGGGGACGATGACTGTGATGACAATGCTGATGAAACTGGATGTGGTAAGGTTATGCCACAAGTAGAGTCAAACAGAGATATCATGAAAGGAGACATGTATTTGCAGAATGAATGGGCTATATACGTACAGTCATGGCTAAAAGTGTTAGCACCCTTGAAATTGTTACAGAAAATGAAATATTTCTCCCAGAAAATAGTTAAAATGGCATATGTTTTGTTATACACATATTTATTCCCTTTGGGTGTATTGAAACAACAACAACAAAAAACAGATAAAAAAAAGGCAAATGGGACACAGAACCCCAAAATTGGGCTGGATAAAATTGTTGGTACCTCTACAAAATTGTGGGTAAACAACTTTGTTTCAGGCATTTGATGCTTGTTCAAACTCACCAGTAGCAAGCAACAGGTGTGGGCAATATGAAAGTCACACCTTAAACCAGATTAAAAGTGGAGAAGTTGAATCTTTGCATTGTGTGTCTGTGTGTGCCACACTAAGCATGTAGAGCAGAAAGAGTAGTAACTGTCTGAGGACTAGAGAACCACAATTGTTGAGATCTGGATGTTCCTTTGTCCAACATAATCAAGAAGTTTACAACCCATAGCACTGTACTTAATCTGGACAGCAGAGAAAAATTGCTGAAGTTTTGCAACGCAGGATAGTCTGGATGGTGGATAAGAAGTGGCAATCAAGTTCCAAACAAATTCAAGCTGTCTTGCAGGCTCAGGGTGCATCAGTGTCAGCGCAAACTATCTGTCCACATTTGAATGAAATTAAACACTATGACATGAGACCCAGCATGACCTGACTGCTGAAACAGAGACATAAAAAAGCTAGACTGCAGTTTGCCAAAATGTACGTGAGTAAGCCAAAATCCTTTTTGGAAAGCGGACAGATGAGACCAAGATAGAGCTTTTTGGTAAAGCACATCATTCATTTTTGTCCGCACAAGTCTCCTCTAAAATGTAAAGCGCTGCAAAATATGTTGGCGCTATAGAAATAAAATTATTATTAAATTATTATTCTGTTGTTTACCGAAAATGGAATAAGGCTTAGGCTGCTTTCACACATCAGGTTTTTTCTTTCAGGCACAATCCGGCAGTTTCAGGCACAATCCGGATCCGTTTTTTTCTTACGCCGGATCGTTTTTTTCCCATACAGTTGTATTAGCGCCAGATTGTGCCTGAAGGACATGCGTTTCATCCGTTTTGTGCCGGATCCGTCCCTTCAGGCTTTTTTGCCAGACACAAAAATCGTCTCCTGCAACGTTTTTTGTGTCTGACGAAAAAGCCTGAAGGGACGTTTCCGGCAATCAACGCATGGAACGGATGTGTGAATGAACGTTTCCGGCGACTGAATCCGCTTTTTATACATTGAGCATGCCCAGAAGCTTTGTTTTTGTTGCTGGCATGGGATCTCTCTCTCTCTCTCTCTCTCCCTCCCTCTCTCTCTCTCTCTCTCTCTCTCTCTCTCTCGCTTTTCACAATTTACAAAAGATCAGTTTCTTTACAAATTTGCCGGATTTAGCCTGAAACCAAAAACCAGATGTGTGAAAGCAGCCTTAACAAGAAAAGAACACAGTACGTACAGTTAAATATGGTGTCTCAAAGATGTTGTGTGGTGTCTCAAAGATGTCCTGCTTAATCTAGCACTGGGTGCCATGACTGTGTGCAAGTCAAGTCAAGAAAGCTGGGTTTGTGTCCTAGGTCATGGGTCTCCCAGCAGGACCCCAAACATACTTCAAGACGCCCCCAGAAATGGATGGAAAGAAAGCACTGGAGTGTTCTGAAGTGGCCTCTAATGAGTCTGGATTTAAATGCCATTGACCTCCAGTGGAGAGATCTCTAAGTTGCTGTTGGGAGAATGTAAATTTAGCCCCAATTTTTTTATTTTCACAAAGGTAACAGGAGAAAATTGACACCAATATTTTTTTTGGCAATTTCTCCTGATTGTGCCAATACCCCATATGTGGAGGAAAACTGCAGGACTTGGAAGGGAAGTAGCTCCGTTTTATTTTTTAAACGTAAAAATGGCTGGAATTGAGAGTGTATGCCACGTCATGTGCCTAAACAGTAGAAACCCCCACAACTGACCCATTTTGGAAAGTATACCCATCAAGGAATGTATCTAGATTCATGGGGAGCACCTTGAACCTCCCCCGGTGCTTCACAGAAATATATAGCATAGAGCCGAGAAAATAACAAAAATCACATTTTTTCTCGCAAAAATATACTTTTAGCTCCAAATTTTTTATTTTCACAAGGGTAACAGGAGAAATGGATCCCAAAATTTGTTGTGCAATTTCTACTGAGTATGCCGATACCCCATATGTGGGGGAAAACTACTGTTTGGGCACACGGCAGGGCTCGGAAAGGAAGTTGTGACAATATGGAACGCAGACTTTGATCAGCGGGCGTCATGTCACGCTTGGAGAGCTCCAACTACACCCTTCAAGGATTTTATCCAGGAATATAGTGACCATTTTGATCCCAAAGGTACTACACAGAATTTGATAACATTAGGACATCATGCTGAACATTTTCATTTTTCTCACAAAAATGTTGTTTTAGCCCCAAATTTGTAATTTTCACAATGGGTAATAGGTGAAAACGGACCACCATAGTCTGTTCCACAATTTCTCCTGAAGATACCGCATATCTGTTCAAAAACCTCTATAATTTACACTAGGGGTAATGGAAGAAATTGGACCACACAATTTGTTATGCAATTTCTCCCGAATGTGGCAGTTTGCCATATGTGGTTGTACACTACTGTTTCGGCGCACGCATAGCATGGGAAGGAGCGTTACTTGGCTTTTATAATGCAGATTATCGTTTGAATAGATTGTGGGCTCAATTAGCTGAGCCCCTGAGGTGCCAGAACAGCAACCCCCCCACCCCACGTGACCTCATGTTGGAAGTTTCACTGCCTAAGAAATTCATCTAGGGGTGTAGTGAATATTTTGGTGGTAAAAATTTAATATTTGTACTTGTTGCAAATTTGTCAGGTACACAAGAGTTAATAAGTGAAACTAGACCCCATAATTAATTGCGGAATTTCTCCCAAATGCCGGGCTGCCCTATATGTAATCATAAATTATTGTTAGGCCACACGTCAGGGCTGAGAAGGAAGGCGCGCTATTTGGATTTTCGAGCACAGATTTTGCTAGAATAGTTTGCAGGCGACATTTGCAGAGCCCTGAAAGTGCCAGAATAACAAAAAACAAAAACAAAGTGACCCTATTGTAGAAATTGCACCTTTCAATGAATTCATCTACGTCTGTAGTGACTATGTTGTAACATCCATGCCATGGAGATTTGCAAATATGCCAGCTTAGTGTTCATACATTGTGTCGCTATGCAGTGTAGACCCCTATATATTATGGTGCCCTCATACATTGTACCCAGCTTGTGCTTCTGGTGACATGCACCCCATAAATTAAGTGCGCTCACCCCACTACAATAATGAAAAAAAAAGAGAGCCAGGTGCACTACCATAGTATAAATATATAGAATACGGGGTGCAAAGAAGTGGCAGTACCCCACTCCCCACTACAATAATGCCAAACATGTGGCCGCTTACTGTGGTTTAGACACAGTGAGGCTCAGAAGGAGAGGGGCATTTGGATTTTGGAGCACAGAATTCACTGGATTTTATTTGAGGAGGTGGGAGCCATATCGCTTTTTCATAGCCTTTGTTCTACCAGTAACGTGGGAGCCCCCAATAGTTGCAGTGACAGAGACAGTTTAAAGCTGGATCTCACAGACCACCGTACCCTGGGGCCATCACATGACCTCAGGGTGCCATGGTAAACATCGGCACCCATGATTCTCATTTTGGGGGGTCCGATGGCTTGAAATAGGGTCTTATAGCCTCCTTGTAACCAATTAAATACTGCAGTCTGATTGACAGCGGTATTTAAAGAGTTAATCAGGCCTGACCGGTGACAAAACCGGCTGGGGCCGATACCGCAGGGTGTCAGCTGTCATGTACAACTGACACCTGTGAGTATTGCAGGCGCCGGGCGGCGCTATACCCTTGTTGCAGCCATTAGGGAATAAGGCCCCTTCACGACCACCATTTCAATGTGTATTGGCGGTCATTAAGGGGTTAAATGTATCTTTTTATTTTACTATTTCTTGCATAGTTTTTTTCTCATATCACAAGCTGTATTACAGATGAGAAACCTTGCAGTTTTCACACTGACCACTGGGGCTTTTTTTTAGACTCCCGACTTCCTGTTGTTTCAGGAAATTGACTCTGACCCTATATTGAAGCATCTAATAAGCGTGTGCAAAGGACATTGTGAATTGAGGGGGAGCAGCTGTGACATCACCTACTGTGATTAGTGGATCCTATGTTATCAGGTGTTACCTGTCACTGTAATCCTTGCCTTTGATGATAAGGAGCCTGCTAAAATCCCTGCGGGAAGAGAGTATATAAAGCCACCAAGGACTCTGTGAAAATTGCAAGATTGCTAATGCTGATATTAAAATTAAGATTGCGATATGAAAAAAATCACTGCAATTTTTTTTTTTATTTAAAAATATACGTAACATAAAAACCTGATTTAAACAATGGGGCATTTTCGGATGATACCTTCCCTTTACATTTTATTTAATTTTTATAAGGAATGCTTATTAGATAGTAATCAGTGTCTGATCATCGCAAAGATTAAAATCCAGCAATAAAAGTACATTATTATTAGTTATAGCGAGAGCTTTTGTCCAATATGGAAAATGTAATCCTTCAATGACAAGTCTTAATAATGAAATGACCGTTCACACAGTCACATCCAATGACAACCTGAAAAATGTATTCTTGTCTCATAGAAAGTGGTCTGAGAGAATGTGGTCCTGGAGAATGGCCGTGTCCATCATCTGGTCAGTGCATTCCTATAGATAAAGTCTGCGATGGAACGGCTCACTGTCGATTTGGAGAAGATGAAACCAATACCACGGCCGGAAGGAACTGCAGTAAGTCATACAATGTCTAATGCAACATGCAAAATCTGCATATTTACCCTTCCATTGTTTTATTAACATATTTGCTGTGTGGAGTAATAAAAAATATGTTTTAAAAAACATTGTGCTCTATGGCACCTGCAAAGTAATGTTGCAAATAGAGTAAAAAAAATATGCAAACCATCCACTATATAAAAAGACACATCTGCATGTTTTTTTCAATATCTGTCATGAAATTAGAATAAACCTTTCCCGTTTTAGCTCAATTAGGATTACCATAATTATTAATATTTGCCAAATGCCAGAATAATGAGAGAATGTTTTAAGGCATTTTTATTACTGCAAAGTCAAAAGTTTCCATACATTTCATTAGTGTTTGGTACCATTGTCCTTAAACTGAATGACTTGGGTGAAACTTTTGGGATATTTTTTTTCCTGAAACAACAGGAAGTATTAGTCTAACATTGCCCGAGTAGTCAGTGTGAAAATTGCAAGATTTCTAATTAGTCTTTTTAAGAGCTTGTTCACATGTCTGATATTTTTCTTTAGACAGACCCGGTCTGGGGGACAAAAAAAAATCGCAGCATGCCCGAGCTTGATCCGATATTCAGCCATGCAAGTCAATGAGTGCGTGGAAATTATCGGACTGCACTCGGATGACATTTGAGTGCAGTCTTATTTCTGCGGACTGACAGAAAAAAGAATGGGATCACACTATCGTCACACTTTGATTAGAGTCTAATCAGGCCGGCGTCACACTTGCGAGTTTTACGGACGTAAGAGCGCAGAAACTACGTCCGTAAAACTCGCAAAAAATACGGCACAATTATTCTCCATGCCCCTGCTCCTATCTGCCGTATTTTACTGATCAGTATTATATGGCTTTCTACGGCCGTAGAAAATCGCAGCATGCTGTGTTTGTCACCGTATTGCGCAAATAAAACGCCAATGAAAGTCTATGGAAGCCCCAAAAATACGGATTACACACGGACCAGCAGTGTGACTTGCGAGGAATACGCAGCGCTGTTAGAGAGAAAAGCCGGCAATTCAGTGCGGTGTACAGTAAAATCACACTGACAGCTTACAGTAGAATAGGTAGAATAAATATGTACACATAGAATAGGTATATATACAGTTAGGTCCATATATATTTGGACAGAGACAACATTTTTCTAATTTTGATTATAGAAATTACCACAATGAATTTAAAAAAACAACAATTCAGATGCAGTTGAAGTTCAGACTTTCAGCTTTCATTTGAGGGTATCCACATTTAAATTGGATGAAGGGTTTAGGAGTTTCAGCTCCTTATCATGTGCCACCCAGTTTTTAAAGGGACCAAAAGTAATTGGACAGATTCAATAATTTTTTTTAAAAATGTTCATTTCTAGTACTTGGTTGAAAACCCTTTCCTGGCAATGACTGCCTGAAGTCTTGACCTCATGGACATCACCAGACGCTGTGTTTCCTCCTTTTTGATGCTCTGCCAGGCCTTCACTGCGGTGGTTTTCAGTTGCTATTTGTTTGTGGGCCTTTCTGTCTGAAGTTTAGTCTTTAACAAGTGAAGTGCTGCTCAATTGGGTTGAGATCAGGTGACTGACTTGGCCATTCAAGAATATTCCACTTCTTTGCTTTAATAAACTCCTGGGTTGCTTTGGCTTTATGTTTTGGGTCATTGTCCATCTGTAGTATGAAATGATGAATAAGTTTGGCTGCATTTGGCTGGATCTGAGCACACAGTATGGCGGCTCTGAATACCTCAGAATTCATTCGGCTGCTTCTGTCCTGTGTCACATCATCAATAAACACTAGTGACCAGTGCCACTGGCAGCCATGCATGCCCAAGCCATCACACTGCCTCCTCTGTGTTTTACAGATGATGTGGTATGCTTTGGATCATGAGTTGTACCACGCCTTCACCATACATTTCTCTTTCCATCATTCTGGTAGAGGTTGATCTTGGTTTCATCTGTCCAAAGAATGTTCTTCCAGAACTGTGCTGGCTTTTTTAGATGTTTTTTAGCAAAGTCCAGTCTAGCCTTTTTATTCTTGATGCTTATGAGTGGCTTGCACCGTGCAGTGAACCCTCTGTATTTACTTTCATGCAGTCTTCTCTTTATGGTAGATTTGGATATTGATACGCCGACCTCCTGGAGAGTGTTGGTCACTTGGTTGGCTGTTGTGAAGGGGTTTCTCTTCACCATGGAGATTATTCTGCGATTATCCACCGCTGTTGTCTTCTGTGGGTGCCCAGGTCTTTTCGCATTTATGAGTTCACCAGTGCTTTCTTTCTTTCTCAGCATGTACCAAACTGTAGATTTTGCCACTACTAATATTGTAGCAATTTCTTGGATGGGTTTTTTCTGTTTTCGCAGCTTAAGGATGGCTTATTTCAGCTCCTTTGGCGGCATGTTTACTTCACAGCAAAACCTTTGAAATGCAAGCACCACACCTCAAATCAACTCCAGGCCTGTTATCTACTTAATTGAGAATGACATAACGAAGGGATTGCCCGCACCTGTCCATGAAATAGCCTTGGAGTCAATTGTCCAATTACTTTTGGTCCCTTTAAAAACAGGGTGGCACATGTTAAGGAGCTGAAACACCTAAACCCTTCATTCAATTTTAATGTGGATACCCTCAAATGAAAGCTGAAAGTCTGAACTTCAACTGCATCTGAATTGTTTTGCTTAAAATTCATTGTGGTAATGTCTATAACCAAAATTAGAAAAATGTTGTCTCTGTCCAAATATATATGGACCTAACTGTATATATATATATGTCAGTGAGACACATATATGTATATATATTCTTACTTCATACAGCCGCGATATAGCAAAAAGCCGGTAATTCAATTACCGGCTTTTGCTTTCTCCTTCCTAAAACCCGACATGATTTGAGACATGGTTTACATACTGTAAACCATCTCATATCCCCATTTTTTTTTTGCATAATCCACACTACTAATGTTAGTAGTGTGTATCTGCAAAATTTGGCCGTTCTAGCTCTTAAAATAAAGGGTTAAATTGCGGAAAAAATTGGCGTGGGCTCCCGCGCAATTTTCTCCGCCAGAGTAGTAAAGCCAGTGACTGAGGGCAGATATTAATAGCCTGGAGAGGGTCCATGGTTATTGGCCCCCCCCCTGGCTAAAAACACCCGCCCCCAGCCACCCCAGAAAAGGCACATCTGGAAGATGCGCCTATTCTGGCACTTGGCCACTCTCTTCCCATTCCCGTGTAGCGGTGGGATATGGGGTAATGAAGGGTTAATGCCACCTTGCTATTGTAAGGTGACATTAAGCCTAATTAATAATGGAGAGGCGTCAATTATGACACCTATCCATTATTAATCCAATTGAATGAAAGGGTTAAAAAAAAACCACACACACATTATTAAAAATTATTTTAATGAAATAAAAACAAAGGTTGTTGTAATATTTTATTTAACGCCCAATCCAATCACTGAAGACCCTCGTTCTGTGAAAGAAAAAACATAATAAACCAACAATATACTTACCTTCCGCAGATCTGTAAAGTCCAACGATGTAAATCCTTCTGAAGGGGTTAAAACATTTTGCAGCAAGGAGTTCCGCTAATGCAGGCTGCTCCTTGCTGCAAAACCCCGGGGAATGAAGCTAAATATAGGTCAATGATCTATATTTAGCTTCATGTGCGGTGAGGCGCCCTCTGCTGGCTGTTCATAGATCGTGGGAACTTTCCTAGAAAGCCTGGGAGCTTTCCGTGCAGAATAGCAGCAGTTAAGTGCAGGGAATTACAATAAGGAAAATTGATGTTTTAAATGCTACTGAAATGGAGCAATACAAGAAGATGATGAGTATGTCCAGACATATGCAAATAGAGTGAGAGATCAAGGAAAATCTATATAAAAATTGCTGGTGCATTGAATAAATGGTCCTGATCAATCACTTGTACTCAGATCATAATAACATTATTGGGATTGCCATGGTCAGCGAATCAATACTCCATAAATACCTTAGATTTATGCGGTGTGTCTCTTGGAATGTGCCCACCCCGACGCGCGTTTCGGCATAAATATCTCTTCTTCCCTGGGCATTAAGAGATTCCCGAATAGTATAGCTTTCGTAGAGATTCCCACTAAGCAGCAAAACTGAAGACCTTACAGAGGAGAACGTAATGAGGCTATAAACTATATTTGCCATGCAACTTCTGTATCAGTCTCCTTCTTCGGTGCTTTATAAATTATGTAGCAATCTGACGTGTATTCTCACCATTCTACCCCAGGTACCACTAACTGTGCTGCGCTGAGCTGTTCTTATCAGTGTCATTCTTCTCCATCTGGCGGGGTCTGCTTTTGTCCAGCAGGATACGTCATCAGCGCCAACGACAGCCGGACCTGCATTGGTTAGTAGAAAAGCAAACATCATTCCCCAAAACATGCATGCCCAACACTACAAACATGATACCAGATGTTAGTAGCATGGCATAGTCTTCATGTTCCCCATCCCCATCTGAGTGGACCATGGGAATTAATTAGGGTCTTCCTTATTCTCGAGCAGACAATTTGAGTGTAATGAGCCCCAATACAGGTGATATTGCAAGCTGACTGGTGCTCGTTTATTGAACATTTAGGTGCTACAGTTCACGTAATACATTTTTTATTCAGGTTCTTTACTCTGGTCAATAATTTGGAATGATCATTCCTACGAACGATCATTCAGGCAATCATCAGCCTGTATACAAGGTCCCTAGTTTATTATAAAAATCAACATAAAATAAGCATAAATAATTCCTGATGTTTTGTCTGTTCCTCAGCACAGATCACACCTCCCACCTTAGTCCTTATTCACATGTCAGTATTTGATCAGTATTTATAAGACAGAATAAAGAATGAATCCTAAAGAGAGGAAAACTAGAATTTAAAAAGGATATCTGGGACTTTGTAAAAAAAAAAAAAGCACTAACAGGCAACTAGTTGCTACCTACCTGCCTGTTGTGCCCTGCGCCATTCTTTGCCAGCACAGAACCATTACAGACCGCTCCTGCCAGATATTCAGCTGCCTCTGCTGACGTCACATTGAAAGAGCGGCGGCTTTTTCTGCTCTGCCCCGAGGACTGTCGACGTCATGCTGATTGACGCCTGGCTTCTCACTTACTAACTGGAGTAGCCGGCTGTCAATCAGCATGACGTCGGCAGTCATACCCCGGAAAGCAGGGTAGAAAAGAAACCAACGCAGAGACAGCCGAATCACCTGCAGGAGCGGTCTGTGATCGTTCTGTGCCCGCAAAAAAAAATAGGCACAACATGGAGGTAGGTAGCACCTACATAAGTATGGTCAATGGTCACTTATGGTAATATAAGCCAAATCCTTGTTTGTTACTTTAGTATGCTCTATATCAAGCCAGCAAATTAAAAGTGGTTCTATTGGATTTTTTTCAAAGAAGTTAAAAAAAATATAGTGAAAAAAAAAAATAGAAACGTAAAGTATTGCCTCATTAGTACATATTTCCTACTAGTTATGAGGACGGCAGGTGCTGTAGAAACACAGGATATCGTCATTGATAGAGAATAGAGGCCAAAATGCCTCGTTCATTGCTCACTTTGTCCTCAACATTCTAGACCGCTACACACAAAAGCTCTCTATGGTAAGAAGATATTGACATCTGTCCCTGCTTCAAAGCACTAAGAAAAAGTATTGATATCTTCTATAACAGGACACTATTATCCGATTGTATAAAAATAGAGATGAAGTTAAAAGTAACGACGAGCGATAAGTATCTCAGGTTCAGGAGGGTTATTACCGCCGTCTGGTACCTGCAAAACCGGACTGTGCTCACTGTGCTCAAGATGGAAGGATAGATAGATATTAGATAGATAGATAGATAGATAAATAGATGGATAGATAGATAGATTAATTGATAGATAGATAGATAGATAGATAATAGATAGATAGATAGATAATAGATAGATAGATAGATATTAGATAGATAGATAATAGATAGATAAATAGATAGATAGATAGATAGATAGATATTAGATAGATAGATAGATAATAGATAGATAGATAGATAGATACATAGATAGATATTAGATAGATAGATAGATAGATATTAGATAGATAGATAATAGATAGATATTAGATAGAAAAAAAGATAGATAGATATTAGATAGATAGATAGATAGATAGATAGATAGATAGATGATAGATAGATAGATAGATAGATAATAGATAGATAGATACATAGATAGATATTAGATAGATAGATAGATAGATAGATAGATATTAGATAGATAGATAGATATTAGATAGATAGATAGATATAGATAATAGATAGATGATAGATAGATAGATAGATAGATAATAGATAGATAGATACATAGATAGATATTAGATAGATAGATAGATAGATAGATATTAGATAGATAGATAGATATTAGATAGAAAAAAAGATAGATAGATATTAGATAGATAGATAGATAGATAGATAGATGATAGATAGATAGATAATAGATAGATAGATGATAGAAAGATAGATAGATAGATAGATAGATGATAGAAAGATAGATAGATAGATAGATGATAGATAGATAGATAGATAATAGATAGATAATAGATAGATAGATAATAGATAGATATTAGTTAGATAGATAGATGATAGATAGATAGATAGATATATAATACATAGATACATAGATAATAGATAGGTAATAGATACTGTAGATAGAGAAATAGATAATAGATAGATGATGGATAGATAGAGATACACTAGATACATGATAGAAAGATTGATAGATGAAGGATAGATACGTAGATAGATAGATAATCGATAGATAGATAGATAATAGATATCGGATAGATAGATACATAGGTAGATAGATAGATAATCGATAGATAGATAGAGAGGTGATGGATACATACATAGATAATTAGATAGATAGATAGATAGATATGGGATAGATCGATAGATCGATAGATAGATAGATAGATAGATAGATCGATCGATAGATAGATTGTCAAAGGACATCACCTGACTCTCCCCTGTGACAGATGTTAGGGATAGATTGGTCTTAAAGGGAATCCGTCAGCAGTTTTATGCTATGCAATCTGAGAGCAGCACAATTTACTGCATGAGGGCCTGATTCCAGCCATGTATCACTTTCTGGGCTGCTTGGTGTAACTTTTATAGAATTACTGTTTTCTCTACTATAGAACTAGCAGTGGTCATAATGCTGATCCTTGTATAACCCCGCCCACACCCCTGATTGGCAGCTGTGTGTGTCCATTTTGCACAGGCAGAAAGCTACCAATCAGTAGTGGGGGCGGGGTTACACAGATTAGCTAGACTGCTATGCATGTGAGGCAGCGATATTCTCCTGTTGATAAAACACTGATTGTATTGAAACTACAACGCACAGCGTAACAAGCGACACATCTTGCTCTATATTATGCTGCTGACAGATGACACCTGCTGACAGCTTTAGAGACATATACACATATGCACAGAAACAATTTCTATTCATACAAATTGATTGATTGGTATTTATTATTTTCTGTAATATTGTTATATATTTTTTTCTTTATTCCACCCACTTTAGATTTTAACGATTGCCAGATATGGGGCATATGTGACCAGCTGTGTGAAGATCGTATGGGCAGTCATCGCTGTAGTTGTGTCGATGGATATGTCTTGGAACATAACAAGCACTGTAGAGCCAACACCACCAGTATGTAGACCGCAACAATGGTCAACACTTGTGGGGAGATTTACTAAACACAGAGCACCAGAATTCTATAATAAATCGCCCCAACAAATGGAGTATGTGACACCAATTATTTTCTGTCATAGGCTAGTTTCAGGCGTCAGGTTTTTTTTTGTCATACATGAAAAATGGTCCATTTTTTTCAGTGTGCTGGTCTATGGGTTAAGACAAGAAAAAATGTCTTCTCTTCTCCTACCCATTGAGTAGTAAAATATGGACAGCACACTGATGACATCATTATGCTACCCTTGACTTTTTTCAAGCTGCCATTGACTTTTGACAATTAGTCAATAGCAGACGTACCAAAAAAAAAAAAAACAAGATGTCTGAAAGAACCCAAAGTCACTTTTATTGTTACCATGACAGTTCTGACAAGTGTCAGGAGAAGAAGGGTTGTGGTGTACAACGACGTGCCCCATTTGTAGCGCAAATTACCAGTGGAACTATATACCATTGTCAGTCATGAGGCGTTAGAAGTAGAGATCAGCGAACCCAAACTTAAAAGTTCAAGGTTCCTACCAGGGTGTTAAACCCTGAACCCTAACCCTAACCCAAACCCTAACCCTAACCCTAACCCTAATGTAAGTCTGTGTTAATGTTCGGCATTCCGGGGGAAGTCCAGAAACGAGAAGGAGAGAGAGATATTTTTCCAGATCCAAATTTTTGGTCTCCATTGTTTTAAATGGAGTTGGGGTTGTGGTTCAACTTTGGACTAAACTTCGGGTCGGGTACCAGAACCCGAACTTCCACAGGTCCACTCATCCCTAGTCATAAGGCATGAAAAACCGTCTAGCATCTGTACGTTACATTGTGGCAAATAATTTGTCAGGTGCAACATTTTAATAGAATTTTGCACTTTTCGCACCATTTTCACTGACTCCTGCCTTAGAAACCTTTGACAACGACTGAGTATTGGGCTCATCAAGGTGTCTTTGAGTTTCACAGTTTTCCCACTGAATTAAGCTGCTTAACCTATCCTTGTTTTTCTCCTTCTCCAGCTGGTCTCCCATGGTTAATTTTTTCCAATGGACGAGACCTACTTATTGGTGACATTCATGGAAACAGCTATCGCACATTAGTGCGTTCACAGAATCGGGGAATCGCTGTGGGTGTGGATTTCCATTTTCATCTTCGACGAGTCTTTTGGACAGACACAGTCCAGGACAAGGTATTTTACATTACATAAAAGATCCACAAATAGACGGCAAAAGGATGTTCTGATTTTATGGAAATAAATTGCAAACCGGAACCTGTCGCAATCTGTGGGCGGCGTGTTATTGAGTAGGAGAAGCTGAGCAGATTGATGTATACTGTAGTTTTGTAAGAAAAGATTCCGCATAAGTTGGTTTGTATTTATTAAAATCTATTCTGGACTTGGGAGTCCAGTGGGCGGTCCTAATCAGCGATTGACAACCAGCTCTGTAGGCACACTTATGGTTGTCAGTCACTGATTAGTTCTGCCCACTGGACTCCCAAAACCCAGAAGAGGTAGAGATTTTAATCAATAAAATACAAGCTATTCTGAATCTTTTTCCTACAAACCTATATATATAGTAAGGAATCGAAGCAGAAAACAGTCTGCTGGCCTAAGGTGCACCAGAATCGGAAATTTACACCAACTTTGAACTAGACTTTTGCTATAATTTACCTCATTTCTTTGGCGCAACTTATAAAGAATCTGGCAGGTTGTGCTTGGCGTCTCCACTCCCAGTAAGCCGAATCACTTTTAAGAAAATGGTGAGGCCAGCCAAGAAATCCTTTTTTGTAGGTGTTAATAAACAATTTGCTACTTTTATAGTCCAATTTTTAAGAATAAATACAGTGGCATGTAAAAGTTTGGACACCCCTAGTCAAAATGACTGTTATTGTGAACAGATAAGCAAGTTGAAGATGAATTGATCTATGAAAGGCCTAAAGTTACAGATGACACATTTCCTTTTTATTTTAAGCACAAAAAATATATTTTTTTACATTTTAAAAATTACAAAAAGGAAAATGGGCCAATGCAAAAGTTTGGGCACCCTTGGAGATTTGTGTACTTAGATAACTTTGACCAAGGTTTCAAACCTTAATTAGCCTGTTAGGGTTATAGCTTGTTCACTATCATCGCTAGGAAAGGCCAGGTGATGCAAATTTCACAGCCTCCTCTAATCTTGTGACAAAAACAGCAGCCATGGGTTCTTCTAAGCTGCACTAGAAAATGAAAATGGTTTAGTCCCACAAAGCAGGAGGAGGCAATAAGAAGATAGCAAAGTGTTTTCAAGTTGCCCTTTCCTTACTTCAAAATGTAGTTAAGAAATGGCAGTTACCAGGAACACTGGAGGTCAAGATAAGGTCTGGAAGACCAAGCAAAATTTTTAGTGAGAGCTGCTCGTAGCATTGTTAGAGAGGCAAATGAGAACTTCAGATAAATAATATCTCGCCAACCATTAAGCATGGGGGTGGATTAATCATGCTTTGAGGTTGTGTTACAGCCAATGGCACGGAGAACATTTGATGGGTGGAGGGAAGAATGGATTCAATGAAATTTCAACAAATTCTTGATGCAAACATAACACCATCTGGATGGCTCCTACAAATGGATAATGATCCTAAACACACTTCAAAATCCACAATAGGTGACCTGAAGAGGCGCAAGCTGAAGGTTTTACAATGGCCCTCACAGTCCCCTGATCTGAACATCATTGACAATCTGTGGCCACTCCTTCTCAACTACTATATTCCCCAATGTAAAATTAAAACAGCCCATACTCATCTCCGTTCCAGTGACATCAACACCAGGTCTCTCAGGGCTCATGTGACATTTTTATGTCATGTGAGCCCTGGAGCCAATCCTTAGCACCAACATTGCTGGAACAACGCCGACAATGGATTTGAGAACAGGCTATTTTTATTTTACGTTGGGTAATATTGTCATTGAGAAGGGGTGTTCAAGTAGTGGGCAACCCCTTTTACTGAATTTCCCCCCAAAATATATTAAAAAGGTTTACAGTTTTTTCTTATATAGTACATTAATATTTGTTGGTTGAAAGAAAAGAGGAAAACCTCTTTAATATATATGGATAAAATGTTTAAAGAAAGGACAAAATGATATATAACAGTCTTAACAAATATTTTAATTAAGGCCTCATACTTGTATTACACGATATGGATGAAACAAAGCTTTCTATTATATGTCCCTCTTGTGCAATTTCCCATTTATTTTAATGGAGTCAAAATGCCTAAATAGAGGACATTCTTTCAAAATGAGTCAATCTTTTATTAGTCATTTTTGGAAACCTGATGCGGTAAATGTAAAAGTGACTTTTTTTCCTTGAATGATAAAAATCTAATTTTTCCTGCATATTTGTGTTTGTGCTGTAATGGATCTCCTCATAGAAAAGGCAGTGAAGCGGGTCATTGTTTTCAGACTGGTTAAGCTTAAAGGTTGGGTGCAACAAGACATGAAGTAGATGTCTTATAGTGAACTTGGAAACCCTCAGTTATTATTCTTATGTAAAGTGCTTTGTGTGCCACGTAGTACAAATTCACACAGTTAAGTGTAAAATAACGACCCAAGTATAACCCTGGAGTTAAAGAAGGCCTCTTACTTGCCATAAATAGGTTATTTTTTTACCTGGTATAAATGCCGCTGTTCTGAATCCGGCATTGTTTTTCTTTTGTTTCATTCCTGAGATATGGTCCCTTCTTCAGGTATTTAGCTAGGTGGGTGTGGTCCACAACTCCTCCTTTGGATGTCTTTTTTTGAGGACCACACCCAGTTGACTAAAAAGAGCAGATTTACAGTGCCTTGCGTAAGTATTCTGCCCCCTGGAACTTTTCAACCTTTTCCCACAGATCATGCTTCAAACATAAAGATACCAAATGTAAATTTTTGGTGAAGAATCAACAACAAGTGGAGCACAATTGTGAAGTTGAATGAAATTTTTTAGTTATTTTAAATTTTTGTGGAAATTCAAAAACTGAAAAGTGGGGCGTGCAATATTACAGTATTTGGCCCCTTTAACTTAATACTTTGTTGCGCCACCTTTCACTGCGATTACAGCTGCAGTCACTTGGGGTATGTCCCTATCAGTTTTGTACATGGAGAGACTGAAATTCTTGCCCATTCTTCCTTGGCAAACAGCTCGAGCTCAGTGAGGTTTGATGGAGATCGTTTGTGAACAGCAGTTTTCAGCTCTTTCTACAGATTCTCGATTGGATTGAGGTCTGGACTTTGACTTGGCCATTCTAACACCTGGATACGTTTATTTATGAACCATTCCATTGTAGATTTTACTTTATGTTTAGGATCATTGTCTTGTTGGAAGACAAATCTCCGTCCCAGTCTCAGGTCTTTTGCAGAATCCAACAGGTTTTCTTCAAGAATGGTCCTGTATTTGGCTCCATTCATCTTCCCATCAAATTTAACCATCTTCCCTGTCCCTGCTGAAGAAAAGCAGGCCCAAACCATGATGCTGCCACCACCATGTTTGACAGTGGGGATGGTGTGTTCAGGGTGATGAGCTGTGTTGCCTTTACGCCAAACATATTGTTTGGCATTGTGGCCAAAAAGTTTGACTTTGGTTTCATCTGACCAGAGCACCTTCTTCCACATGTTTGGTGTGTCTCCCAGGTGGCTTGTTGCAAACTTTAAATGACACTTTTTATGGATATCTTTGAGAAATGGCTTTCTTCTTGCCACTCTTCCATAAAGGCCAGAGTTGTGCAGTGTACGACTGATTGTTGTCCTATGGACAGACTGTCCCACCTCAGCTGTAGATCTCGGCAGTTCAATCAGAGTGATCATGGGCCTCTTGGCTGCATCTCTGATCAGTCTTCTCCTTGTTTGAGATGAAAGTTTAGAGGGACGGCCGGGTCTTGGTAGATTTACAGTGGTATGATACTCCTTCCATTTCAATATGATCACTTGCACAGTGCTCCTCGGGATGTTTAAAGTTTTGGGAATCATTTTAGTAACCAAATCCGGCTTTAAACTTCTCCACAACAGTATCACGGACCTGCCTGTTGTGTTCCTTGGTCTTCATGATGCTCTCTGTGCTTCAAACAGAATCCTGAGACTATCACAGAGCAGGTGCATTTATACGGAGACTTGATTACACACAGGTGGATTATATTTATCATCATTAGGCATTTAGGACAACATTGGATCATTCAGAGATCCACAATGAACTTCTGGAGTGAGTTTGCTGCACTGAAAGTAAAGGGGCCGATTAATCTTGCACGCCCCACTTTTCAGTTTTTGGATTTCCACAAAAATTTAAAATAACCAATAAATTTCGTTCAACTTCACAATTGTGTTCAACTTGTTGTTGATTCTTCACCAAATATCTACATTTGGTATCTTTATGTTTGAAGCATGATATGTGGGAAAAGGGTGAAAAGTTCCAGGGGGCCGAATACTTTAACAAGGCGCTGTATCTTATCAGAGAAGAGGAGTCCATAGCTCCAGAACGGAGAAGTGCAGAAACAAAGAAAGACAACAACATATTCAGGAGAACAATGCCATTTACACCAGATAAAAACATATGCATATTTATGGCATGAACTATTTCCATTTAATGTACTATAAAACAAGAAATATGTTCAGGTACAATCATAACATGGAACGAAACCATAAGGGGAGAAGTATAGACAAAACTGAAGATCTGGTGGAAAGGGCAAAAATAATCCGCACCGCTGAGACACCTGTAGCCAACACTGTTGATCGTGTCGGGGGAATGCTGGACAGCCCGTCCCAGGGATCTCGGGTGCCAACCCAATGCGGTGAACAACAAGAGCAAAGTCTGTATCCGTACAAATAAGGGTGGCAATCACCGTCCCATTAAAACTCCTTTTATTTCGGTTGCATAAAATAGCAGAGGCAGGCGAGTCCGGTGCCTATTCAGATTGTGTGCTATAAAGATGCACAAGCCCACAATAAGCTTACTAGTAATACATAATACAGAGGCTACTCTGGGTCTTGATTGGCCAAAGCTGACCACATGATCGCATCACAAGGTCTTTTCATAATGCCTATTTTCTTGTTAATTAAAGAGAATCTGTCACCAGGTTTTTGCTATCTAATCTGAGAGCAGTACAATATAGGGGCCGAGATCATGATACTGAGTTGCTTGCTGTAGTTTCAATAAAATCAGTGTTTTATCAGCAGGAGATTATCACTAGAGGACTAGGTTTCTCACGCCATGTAGTCCTCCTGTTCTGTGTAACCCCGACCCCACCACTGATTGACAGCTTTCTGCCTAAGCACAGTGTACACATTAAGCCGCCAATCAGTGGTGTGGGCGGGGTTATACAGAGCTCAGCATTCAGAGAACTGCTGGATCAACACCAAAGAAAACAGAGATTTTACCAAAACTGAGTAAGTGACTCAGTGCTGGAGTCAGGGTCACTGTCCCTACATCATGCTGCTCTCAGATTACATGGCAAAAACTTTCTGACAGATTCTCTTTAACTGTTTCTTAGTTTTTTTTAATTGATTTATCAAATATTTGTTAAATCAGGTTTTTTCTGTGGATTTTGACGGCTCGAATGTTCGGCAAGTCCTTAACGTATCTGTTGAGTCACCTGAAAACTTGGCGGTCGACTGGATCAGCAATAAACTTTATGTGGTGGAAACAAGCATCAACAGGATTGATATGGTGGATCTTGATGGGCAGAATCGGATCACATTGATAGCAGAAGATTTGGGAAACCCAAGGGGAATAGCAGTTGATCCAACTGTTGGGTGAGTATCACTTCTGAAAGACTTTAGAGGGCCGGGAAAACAAATGTGAATTGCTTGGAGTCTCTTGGCAGTGAGACTTGTCGATTTTTCTATTATCTTCTTCTAAGGAAACTACAAGCAGACACGGAGTTAATTTCTACATTTCTAATCACAATGTACCTCTAAGTGCAATTTTTAAATATTAAGGGCTTGATTGATTATTGCATTTGTGCTTTTTTTTATCTGGTTTTTGGTGTTTTCACCTGTTTTTTATTTCCGCCTAATTTTTCTTTTAACTTGTGCCTTTTTAAAAAAAAAAAAAAAATCTATTTCATATTCCGTTTCTTTTTTTTTTGTTATGGTCGTCATTGTGCTCATACTTGGGGTTTCCAAATGCTTTCTGCTGATTCATCAATTGAGATTTTTTTTAAAAGTCACAACATTTTTGGTGCAAAAGTACCTCTGTTCCCCCTTGCAGTAATTTTATGTACGGATGAAATATTTTGCAACATTTTAATGGAATTTCTGAATTTCTTTTTGGTCTAAAAAGTCATAAAAAAAAAGGTTAAAGGCAAAAATAGCAGTTTTGATTTTAAGCGCTGTGGATTAGACAGGGGTGGAAAGAGATGATTTACATAGCTCTGCCTACTGCAAAGGATTCTGGGTAAACCTGCTATTCTTTGTATTATGCTGCTTGCAAGTACTTTCCGTTTCAGGAAAGCATCCACTATGAACTTATTTGCAAATTTTTTCTAACGAGGCATTACCAATAAGACTACATACGCGACTGGTCTCTATAATGAGAGCCAACCCCTTCTCCCTGCCTTCCAATGGTCCATCATATGTATTAAGTATGTACTCAAAAATGTGGGAAGTACAGCTCTGGGGAACAACATTCTGCTATAACAGTAAACATGCCGTGAAGATAAAGAGAACATTTACTTTGTTTTATCTGCAGGTACTTATTCTTTTCTGATTGGGATAATGTATCCGGCGATCCTAAATTGGAAAGGGCATTTATGGATGGCACAAATCGTCATGATTTAATTAAAACCAAACTTGGCTGGCCGGCGGGGATCACCTTGGATATTGTTTCCAAGAGGTTGTACTGGGTTGATAGCCGCTACGACTACATTGAAACTGTGACCTATGATGGTCTCCAAAGGTACTTTGGGCAAAACTTCTAATTATTAATTGATTTAAATAATTATTGACTACGATCTCATATTAGTCCCATTTCTGTGCGTGCCTGTCCTGCAATCAGTGCTACAGTGAGACGTGGCTTGGTCACCAGTGGTGGAACCGAGAGTGGTCTGGGCCCCAAGAATCTGCTTCTTGGTACCAATTAGCACAGCCATGATATCACTTGGATTGGGTTTCCATTCGGGGAACCCTTATTACTATCAATGTTTGCAATTTGTTACAGGAAAACAATAATACATGGAGGAGATATTATTCCACATCCGTATGGCGTTAGTATCTTTGAACATTTTGTGTATTTTACCGACTGGACAAAACTTGCTGTGCTGAAGGTGAACAAATTTTCAGACTCCACAACCCAAACTGTGTTTAGTTCTTCATTAAGACCCTATGGAGTCACCGTTTATCATTCGTCCCGCCAGCCGTACGGTAAGGCTGTCTTCACTTTTTTTCGATCTTGAATACCTATCTATTAACTTTCTGTAAATCTATGTAATTTTTAGTGATGAGCGATGATACTTGTTGCTCGGGTTTTCCAGAGCACGCTGGGGTGATCTCCGAGTATTTGTGACTGCTCGGAGATTTAGTTTTCCTTACCGCAGCTACACTGTGTGCAGAATTATTAGGCAAGTTGTATTTTAGAGGATTATTTTTATTATTGATCCACAATTATGTTCTCACTGAACCCAAAAGACTCATAAATATCAAAACTTAATATTTTTGGAAGTTGGAGTGTTTTTTTAAAAAATTTGGCTATCTTAGGAGAATATCCATTTGTGCAGGTAACTATTACTGTGCAGAATTATTAGGCAACTTAATAAATTAATAACTTAATGAACATTGCGTGCAGCAGCCACCACAGCCTCCCAGACACTGTTCCGAGAGGTGGACTGTTTTCCGTCCCTGTAGATCTCACATTTTATGAGGGACCACTGGTTCTCTATGGGGTTCAGATCAGGTGAACAAGGGGCCATGTCATTATTTTTTCTTCTTTGAGACCGTTACTGGCCAGCCACGTTGTGGAGTAGTTGGAGGCATGTGATGAAGCATTGTCCTGCATGAAAATCATGTTTTTCTTGAACGATACCGACTTCTTCCTGTACCGCTGCTTGAAGAAGTTATCTTCCAGAAACTGGCAGTAGGTCTGGGAGTTGAGTTTCACTCCATCCTCAATCCGAAAAGGTCCCACAAGTTCATCTTTGATGACACCAGCCCATACCAGTACCCCACCTCCACCTTGCTGGCGTCTGAGTCGGAGTGGAGCTCTCTGCCCTTTACTGATCCAGCCTCCGGCCCATCCATCTGGCCCATCAAGAGTCACTCTCATTTCATCAGTCCATAAAACTTTGAAAAGTCAGTCTAAAGATATTTCTTGGCCCAGTCTTGACGTTTTATCTTATGTTTCTTGTTCCAAGGTGGTCGTTTTTCAGCCTTCCTTACCTTGGCCATGTCCCTGAGTATCGCACACCTTGTGCATTTTGTTACTCCAGTAACGTTGCAGCTCTGAAATATGGCAAAACTGGTGGCAAATGGCATCTTGGCAGCTTCACGCTTGATTTTCCTCAATTCATGGGCAGTTATTTTGCGCCTTTTTTGCCCAACACGCTTCTTGCGACCCTGTTGGCTATTTGCCATGAAACGCTTGATTGTTCGGTGATCACGCTTCAAAGATTTGGCAATTTCAAGACTGCTGCATCCCTCTGCAAGACATCTCACAATTTTGGACTTTTCAGAGCCCGTCAAATCGCTCTTCTGACCCATTTTGCCAAAGGAAAGGAAGTTACCTAATAATTAAGCACACCTTATATAGGGTTTTGATGTCAGTAGACAACACCCCTCCTCATTACACAGATGCACATCACTGGATTTACTGAATTGGTAGTTGGCTCTCAAGCCTGAACAGCTTGGAGTAGGACAACATGTATAAAAAGTATCATGTGATCAAAATACAACTTGCCTAATAATTCTGCACACAGTGTAGATGATATGCGGCTACTAGACAGCTGGATTACATGTGGGGATTCCCTAGCAACCAGGCAACCCCCACATGTACTCAGGCTGGCTAGCAGCTGTAAATCATCCAGCTGAGGCAAGGAAAACTCAATCTCCGAGCAGTCATAAATACTCGGAGATCACCTGAGCGTGCTCGGGAATACCTGAGCAACGAGTATATTCGCTCATCACTAGTAATCTATTGTGGTAGTAATCACAATCAACCTAAATTGTATTGTATATGAACGTCCTCCATGGTATGTCACCCAGCTTTCCTAGTTATCTAGCACTATTAGATCAATGAATAATATTTAGACAGAAGTATTTTTTGTCTGTTCTAGAGATGCGTGTTATGAATTGCTGTGCAGCGATCACATTGTATGCTGTACAAACAGGAGGGACTACCATAGCCTGTATAAAAGCTGAGGCAGGGAATGCAGCAGCCGTTTCGTGCTGAATCTGAATAGAAAGAGGACGTCGCAGCTTAAATATATAGAGGATGAGAGAAATGCCCATAAAACACTGAATAAACCGTGCAGGTAGTGTGTGACAGGACAGCAGTATAGAAGATTAATGTGTGAGGAAATAAGGATAGTGTCATACACATTTTTTCATGGCAATTAGAAATACTGTCCATTCACTGCAAATCAAATTTCTTCGAAAAATTCAGCGAAACTGGTAAATTGAAATTTCAAAAACATTCACTGATCTCTAGTCTCATCCTCCTTATTTGAAGAAAAATAAGTGTATTTCGGGTTCCATTTGGGGTGGAAGTGAGGGGCATAGAATGTTACTTAAAATCCCTTGTGCAAATATTAGGAAGTACGGTAGTTAACAGTTTAGTTCACTTTTCAGAACCCATTTTGTGCAATGTATTATCATAAGAAAACAAACAGTAAATTGATGAAATCCATGTTCAATCCATAATAATAATGTGGTTTATCTAGTGCGGAACCCCTGTGGAATCAGTAATGGAGGTTGCGAGCAGATTTGTGTCCTCAGTCACAGGACGGACAACGATGGCCTCGGTTATCGATGCCGCTGTCGACTGGGGTTTGATTTACATCAAGATGGACGCCGTTGTGTTGGTAAGAAAAAGGTCTCTTTATAACACCCTGCAGAAAATATTTTTTAAAAATTCGTTCATTTCTAACCTTGCAAAATTTGCGCTGAACTTTGTGGTCATAAATCAGGTGAGAGGAGCTGAGAAAAAGACAGATACAGGAGATACGAACTTGTGATGAGACTGATCTCACTGATTAATTCTCAGTTAAATCATTCTGCTGCCAACATTAGACAGGAAAGCAAAAAAAAAAAATCCAAGAAAACAAATTGCAAAAATGTTTTTCAATGTGAAATAAATGCGGTTAAATAAATAAAAAAATGTACCCAAAGGTGCACATATCCTTTCAATAAAAATTTGAAGTGAAAACGCTGATATTTATCACAGACATAATATAAAATTGGATTTAATCAAAACCCCTGTAAATATTGTTATAGCAGGTTCATCCGTGTGAACTGAAAAGGTTTATAGGTGTTAGGCTATGTTCACATGCAGCGTTTTTGCAGAGTTTCTTTTGTACAAATTAAAAGCTTCTTTTTACACTACCGGCAAAAGTTATGAGATTTCCGAAATATCATGCATGCACATTTTTTCTTGACTGAATTTAAGAACTGCAGTGTTTTCTTAAATCTACAGCGTATCAATTATTCAACATTTTTGCAGCATTTTTTCACCCATAGAAAGCAACGAGAAAGTGTAAAACGGCTGCAAAAAAAACACAAAGAAACCTTTTGGTGACGTTTTTTGAAATGTTTGTGGTACTGTAAATGAAGCAAACGTAATCTGCACTTAAAAACGCTGCAAGAAATGCTACAAAAATGCTGCAAAAACATCACAAAATGGACATTTTTTGAACACAGAGCAGGTTTTGGCTGCGATAAAAAAAAAAAAAAAAAACGCTGCGCGTGACCATAGCCTTAGCTTTTGAATAACTGTACATGTGACCAGACACTACGCAGGTGGTTGAGGGTCGCCCACAATGCTACATTTTATCATTTTCACACTGAGCCCAATGTATCATTGTATTTTTTGGCACTGTGGTGTCTTTCTCACAAGGTCAGACATGAAAGACGCCATTCAGATTTCTTTAGTTTACACAAACGGGCATTTAAAAGCGCAGATACCGAGTTTCTGCTCTTTTATAAAGGCTGAGACTTTTCCATACAAGCTTGTACTTGCAGAATAATACCTCTTTTCTCTTTGTATCTATAGAATTCAAAAACTGACCCCAGGAGTGGTGTAACTATAAGAAGTGGAGTAACTTGTCGCTCTAGGACCTCAACGTAAAATCTCCAACAGGGTTCCAAACTATCACTGGTCTTTAGGGCTCATGCACACGACCGTAAAAATCGGACGAGTGCTGTCCATCGTTTTGCTGGATAGCCTTCGTCCCAGTGGGGCCGGGAACATGTCCCATTTTTTACTTAGACTGAGTCGGTCCGAGGAAAAATCCTAGCATGCACGAGTTGCATCTGATTATCGGATCGCTCTCGGAAATTCATGTCTGTGCAAACAAATTGAACTTCACTCGGATGACATCGATCGATTTTCACCGACAGAATGGAGAAGATGGAGAAATCTTGTTTTTCTTCTGACCATCGGAGATAATGGGATCACACTATGATCAAACTTTTTGTACCATATTTCTTGGATAAGAGAAAAATGGTGTTGTGACCCTAGCTCTAATAGTATTGATCTTTTTATAACGGCCAAGAGAACTATTTGGGCTCCCCTAAGGCTTCAGGTCCCAGGTGCAACTACAACCCCTGCACCCACTAGAGTGGCCCTGTTAGACATTTCACATTGGGACCCCTGAAGCTTCAAGTTCATCTTCTGATTCCCAGCATATTTGTAGCAACTAAAAATTGCATTTCCGCCAACAGTCCCGAATTTGGCGGGAGTGCCCTTTCATGATACCGGCAATTTTGACACCACTCCGACTACAAAAATAGACAGGGTTTGTGAAAACTCTTCTCAAACGTAGGCTGGTCCGGTTGGTTGGGGAAGTTCTAGAGTGATCCTGGGGGGTGAGAAGAAAACTTCCTAAACTACCAACACTAAATGTAAAGTATAAAATTGTGTAAACCTGCGTGTGAGTTGATAGGATAATTTTAATATTAAAATACTTGGAATATTACAAAAATAAGTACTCCCTCCATTGTATAATGAAAATTCTGACATTTATTTTCAGGTGTCCAGAAGTTTCTACTTTTCTCCTCACAACTTGCCGTGCGTGGAATTCCCTTCAACCTCTCCACCCAGGAAGATGTCATCATTCCTATCACCGGGGTCCCCTCCTATTTTGTTGGAATTGATTTTGATGCACAAGATAACAGCATATTTTATTCCGATACTGTAAAAGACATGATCTACAAGCAAAAAGTAGATGGGACAGGTAAAATGAAAATGTATAGACAAATCTGTGGGGGGAGGGGGACATGACAACGTTGTGCCTTCATGTGGCTTGTTGAGATTGATAGCAGGGAAGGGAAGTTCTGCAATGGAGCCGTGGTATGGAAGAACGTCTCTGCTCTAGGAACGCCATTTGTTGGAGAACTAAAAACACAAAAAGTTGAGAGAATTAAGAAATTTTTTGAAAATTGGTCAAATCAGAGAAAGCAACAGGGTTGTCACTAAGATCTTAAAAGATAACGGGCCCAAGCCCCAAAGTATATGACTGCTACCATTACATAGAAAATATATATTACCATTCCTCTACAAAAAACACTCTGATACCAATATTACCAATATTGACAACATACACCTACCACTACATAATGACTGAATGACACTAAATAAAAACAAAAACACTAAAGAGGTTATCTGAAGATTGGAAATTATACCTCATCCATAGGATACGAGATAACTTCCCAACTGTTGGGACTCCCATTGATCGCGAAAAGTGGGGCTCTGAAGTGCCCCGTGTTCATTTATTTAATTTATTTATTATGCTTCGCTTATTTAACACTATCATATTCTGCAGTGCTTTACAGACATTAATATAACTGTCCCCATTGGGGCTCTCAATCTAAATTCCCTATCAGTATGTCTTTGGAGTATGGGAGGAAACCCACACAAACACAGGGAAGAACATACAAACTCGTTGCGGATGTTGTCCTTGGTGGGATTTGAACCCAGGACCTCAGTGCTGCAAATCAACAGTGCTAACCACTGAGCCACAGTGCTGCCCCTACGGTGGTCGATCATGCTACATTCATTCTTATGGGAGTGCTGATGATGACCGGTCGAGCACAGCACTCCGCTACGTCAAGCTTTCGCTTTAATAATGAATGTGTGCCTGATCGACCACCGTTCCATTCACACCAGGCACTTTAGAGCCCCGTATTTTGGAATCAGTGGGGGTCCCAGTGGTTGGACTCCCAGCTGCCAGAAAGTTATCCCTTTTCTTATGGGTAGGGAATAATTTTCAAACTTGAGAATACTCCTTTACAAAGACCCTTACATTGACCATATAGTGGTAGACACCAGTCCTGCCATCCATATAAGTGATTATAGTAGAGTTATTACAGTATGGTGATTTATAGGTGACGTTCTTTCTGATTGGTGTCGGCCCCTTTACTTGGATAGGTGATGATTTTTTTTCGCCGGTCAATCACTTTAAGCCATACTACCTATTTTATAGATAAAGGTATGAGGGATTGATGTGATACAGTCCTGCGGCTGATATCTGGCTGCTATTTGTAATTTCTTATAGGAATTAGGAAGCTCTGGTCAAATGATCCTTTTTGCCCGATAAACATATCAATGTCAAGCAAGACACGTAAGATAAAGCTGAGTGTGAAGCCTGAGGAATGTCTGCGGGAGGCGCCCTCAGTGCAGGCCCGTGCCAGTTCATGAGGGGTATGCTGCTTTCACAATATGCCTGTCTGTGAGGAGGCACGCTGGTTCGGCTCGTTGTCTTATTAGTCCATATCTACGGCTCTGATTAGGAAAAGTTGAAAAAGCAAAATATGTTTACAAAGAATTTGGCAAAAAGTTTTAACACCAAGTCGATAGGAATTTTACTGCTAAAATTCACTGTCATATATCTGATACATCATGTCTGTACTGACACATTGTAGCAAACTGTCAGCTCAGAGGAGAGATTTGTGGTGTTGATCCATGTAGCTTAGTAGACTTAAGTGCGAGAAGTATGAGAACATGTATTCGTCCTCTGGATATAAACTCTGTTGTTTTTCATTGATTGACAAAGAGACCTTAAAGGGGTTGTCCAGGGAAACAAGTTATCACCTATCGACACGATAGGGTCCGACCGCTGGGATCCGGACCGCTAGGCAGAGTAAGGGAACTTGTATCCTCGTTAGAATAGCGCCGAGGCACATGCTCCACCACCACTCTCTACTCATCCCCCATGGGGCTGCTGAGCTCTACACGCAGCTTTTTTTCGGAAGCCCCACAGAGAATTAATGTAGCAGTGGTCTAGCATCCGACCTGCTGCTCCATTTGAACCGAATATTCCATCAGGGAAATAAATTCCAGTGGTCGGACCCCAACTGATTAGTAAGTTATCACTTATCTTGGGGATAGCTGATTTCTTTTTACTGAACAATCCTTTTAAATATGATGTCGTTGGGAAACTTCAATGGAATTTTCCAAACTTTTGGAAAGCTCCAGTAGGAGTTACATATGGATAAAGAAATAAAAGTACAGAGTCGTCTTTGATAACTCCCAACGATCCTTCCCTAACAATCCTATGGGCTCTTGCCACCCTTCATTTGCTTAGAGGCAGCGATACTTGGGACCACAACAGTCAATCAAGTGCGGTAACAGCGACAATTACTACAGAGTATATAAAGTCTGTAAAAGAATGTAACAATGTTAAAGGTAATTGGGAGCTTAAAGGACTACTGCTGTTTTCCAATAGGGCATGTAAGAGCCCTGTTCTTGGGATTAGTGGAGGTCCCAGTGGTGAGGCTCTCATCAATCTGCAAGTGTCCTGTTGGGAGGTGATATCTATGTTGGGAATATCCAAAAAAGGCTGCACTCTATTGTGCCAAAGCATGTCAAATATGAAATACATGAAATATGAATAGCAAAATGGCTATTGAACATTAGGAAAAATATTTATGAGACGCTTTGCACAAAATTTGGCCAAATAGTGTGAGCCCATCAACCATCGTCAAGGTGGCCTCATTAATCTGATGGGTCCCTGACCTCCCTGTCCAAATGTGAACACTTAGCTAAGACTAATGTCTGAATGCATGGGTGATCACCCATGTCATTTCTGTGATTTCTGTAATTTTCCAGTCATTTCTATGTATAAATTCTACTATATGCAAGTTAGTACCTATAGGGAATGATAACCTACTATTTATTTTTAAGGTTTGCTGCTTGTATTCTTTTTAGCACATCTCCAATTATAGAAGAGCTGTGATGTGTGACTACAGCTTAGCCACACTGCCTACAGGTAGTCTGAGGTAGTCTGGGCCACGCCTCCTGCTTCATCATTGGTTCAGGCGGCTGCTTTCTCCCGCCCTCTCTAGCTCTTCCTCTTTTTATTGGCTGCTGTGTGAAAACACAAGTTCATCATCAGAACGTTGGCGAATGGGGAACTGATTTCTACTGTTCAATGAAAAAGACTGATTATAAAGTACAGATTACTAAATTACTGGTTAGAAAAAGGTAATCAGGATACTAGTGTACATGTACTGAGGCAAGCGGACCTCACACCGTCCCATTGTTAGGTTACGTGTTAGTTCATACAGACCTCAGGCCCAAGGGAAAAAAATCACCACTTGCGCTAGTCTAGTCCTACATATGGACTAGAATAGTGCGTGTAAATAGTAGGCAGCGCCTACACTCTTCGTTGCTGCTTTAATTTTTTTTTATTTTTATTTTTGCAAGATGTCCAAAATGGACATATGGATGACATACAGACCACCATATTGATGCAAAATGTCAGGTTTTTTCTGGATGTAAAGTGGCCAATTTTTCATTATCAGGTGTGATATTAGTCTTAGAGGGGGTCAGCATGATCATATTTTTTTTTTTAAAAATCCATAATTAATGTTTTCATCTTCAAAGTAGCTACCTAGTAATGTCCAGTGATAGAGCAATAGATGTTTGAAGATTGCATGGGGAACTTACGAGGCACAGCAGTATATAATGTAATAGGGGAACATGTGCAGTACCATAGCACTAGCTTGTGCGCCCCAGTTCAGATTCTTCAACAGCGCCCGAAATTATCACTGGTCTTTAATGGGGTTTTCTCATCATCATAAATGGGTAAATTTGTAAAATTGCCTGTAGAAACAAGCAGCTTTACATGTAGCTTCCTAGGCAAGATGGCTTAATCTGGCACTGTTCAGCATACTGCACATTGACCTGGAGAGGGAAAACTCCTTCTTCTAGCAGCATTGGAGAGCACACAGTTCAGACCATCGGCTCGACCATGCTACTGATCAAAACTGTCAATCTTCAGTAGCGCCTGCCCCCCAGCAAACAGGTGCACTCCTGAAGATAGAAGATGAGAACAACCAAAAGGGATCTTTAGGTATGCAAAAGCTTCAAGGCCTGGAAGACATTGCAATCCCTGCACCCACTATAATTATGCCCCTGACATACTATATGGCACAATTAGAGAGCACACAGGTCCGACCAGCGGCTCAACCATGCTACTGGTCAGAACTGTCATTCTTCAAGAGAACAAAATGGAAGAGAAAAGGCAGGGTGAGCGGTGTACTCCTGAAGATAGAAGATGAGAACAACCAAAAGGGACCTTTAAGGTATGCAAAAGCTTCAAGGCCTGGTAGAGATTGCAATCCCTGCACCCATTAAAATTATGCCCCTGACAAATGGCGCAATTGAAGAAAAGACAGGTCAGACCAGCGGTTTAACCATGCTACTGGTCAGAACTGTCATTCTTCAGGAGAACAAAATGGAAGAGAAAAGGCAGGGTGAGCGGTGTACTCCTGAAGATAGAAGATGAGAACAACCAAAAGGGACCTTTAAGGTATGCAAAAGCTTCAAGGCCTGGTAGAGATTGCAATCCCTGCACCCATTAAAATTATGCCCCTGACAAATGGCGCAATTGAAGAAAACACAGGTCAGACCAGCGGTTTAACCATGCTACTGGTCAGAACTGTCAATCTTCAGGAGCAAACAGGATGGGAAAAGGCAGGGGAGTGGTGTGCTTCTGAAGATAGATGATGAGCACAACCAAAAGGGACCTTTGGGGTATGCAAAAGCTTCAAGGCCTGGGTGAATTTTCAATCCCTCCACCCACTATAATTACACCCCTGACATAGGGCACAATAACATATACTACCGGCAGCACAATTGTGTACAGTTCTAGAAAGAGCAGCAAGAAAGCCACTGGGCTAAGTATCATCTATGCTAGATCTGCAAGGTCTTTACATGGTTTTCCTCTGCTTGCTTGGAATTTCTATAGATGCTTTCCCACGAAAGGATGAAAGGGTAAATGTGAGTAGTAAACTTAGGACAATTTGATGGTGAATGTGAGCGCTTTCTTAGCGCAAGAATACTAAGATGTGAGCTCCCATTAAATAATAGGTCACAAATAAGAAAGTCTCCTTGTTTCTATCAGGTAAAGAAATTCTCACAGCCAATAGAGTAGAAGGCGTGGAAGACTTGGCTTATGATTGGATTTCCAAGAACCTCTACTGGACCGACCCGAGATATAGAAGCATCAGCGTCATGAGACTTGTAGATAAGTCGAGAAGGGCGATCATTCAGAATTTAAATCAGCCTCGCTCCATTGTAGTGCACCCCGTGATGGGGTGAGTATCTACTTCCTTTGTTTATGTTTTGCTCTTCGCTTGCTGCTTGTGCTTTTTTAACCCGATCAAGAAGAGAATTAATGGAGGATGTTGCGTTTTATTTCTCATGATCCTGCATCTTTCGCTTCCAACTATTTATTTCTTCTCCGCTTCTGGCAAGTGACCATGCTCCGAGAAGACTGTAAGCTGATACGTTGCTCTGCATGAAAGGAATATGCTGACAAGTTATCGTTAGAACTTCTGCCTTTTCCCCACTTTTTTTTTGTATGTTGACATGAAGCCAGAGGAGTCAGCCTTGTCCAGCTCTGTTATATTCACTTTAAAGTGCTTCTGTCTCCAGCCTGGAGATAATGTTCCACATTTTACTGGAGATATCAGACGGTGTCTTCCTGCTGAAATGGGATCTCTTATGTTGATCTTGCGTTTCTTCACTTGCAAATAGAATCGGGCAATAGTTTTATTTTAATGTATTGCATTAATGTTACATTCATGAAGCACAGTACACACATGCAATTTGGTTGATCCCTCTTGCCAGGGGCTGACTGGCAAATTTTAGCCTGGGGGGCAAGTACACAGCAGTGGCCCATGAGTAGCGGCCCATCCTTAAAGGGGTTGTCGGATCTTAAAGGGAACCTGTCACCCCGAAAATCGCGGGTGAGGTAAGCCCACCGGCATCAGGGGCTTATCTACAGCATTCTGTAATGCTGTAGATAAGCCCCCGATGTTACCTGAAAAAGGAGAAAAAGACGTTATATTATACTCACCCAGGGGCGGTCCCGCTGCTGGTCAGGTCGGATGGGCGTCTCCGGTCCGCTGCGGCGCCTCCCATCTTCTTTCCATGACGTCCTCTTCTGATCTTCAGCCACGGCTCCGGCGCAGGCGTACTTTGCTCTGCCCTGTTGAGGGCAGACAAAGTACTGCAGTGCGCAGGCGCCGGGCCTCTGACCTTTCCGGCGCCTGTGCACTGCAGTACTTTGTCTGCCCTCAACAGGGCAGAGCAAAGTACGCCTGCGCCGGAGCCGTGGCTGAAGATCAGAAGAGGACGTCTTGGAAAGAAGATAGGAGGTGCCGCAGCGGACCGGAGACGCCCATCCGACCTGACCAGCAGCGGGACCGCCCCTGGGTGAGTATAATCTAACGTCTTTTTCTCCTTTTTCAGGTAACATCGGGGGCTTATCTACAGCATTATAGAATGCTGTAGATAAGCCCCTGATGCCGGTGGGCTTACCTCACCCGCGAATTTCGGGGTGACAGGTTCCCTTTAAGCTACATGTCTACAGTCACTATGTGTGAATCCTCATATCGTGCGCACTATGCTCTGTGAGGATTCTCCGGTGCCTGCGCCGGGAACAGGTTGTCCTGTGACGGCAAACATGCGAGATATATATATATATATATATATAAAACACACACGCACAGTCCCAATGTATAATTGACACACGCACAGCCCCACTGTATATATAGTGCACACACGCACAATCCCACTGTATAATCACACACACACACACACACGGCTGGACAGGGACAAAAAAGCAGCCCTGCCACAAAAAACCCCACCAGTCCACATACTCAAACACTCCCCACCCCCGAAAAGTGAATTTTGCTATACTTTGTCCTGCCCTTCAACACTCCTCTTAAAGGCGTTATTTGAAGAGCTACATGTGAATGGCGCCGAAGTGCGCATGATCGACCACAGGTCCATTTACATGGTGCTCTTTAGCCACGTAGCATATTGCCCAGCCACGTAGTTTACGTAGTATATTGCCCAGCTACGCACAGAGCCACGTAGTATACAGCACAGAGCCACGTAGTATACAGCACAGAGCCACGTAGTATACAGCACAGAGCCACGTTGTATACAGCACAGAGCCACGTAGTATACTGCCCAGCCACGTAACTGGGCAGTATACTACGTGGCTGGGCAATATACTACGTGACTGGCCAATATACTACGTGGCTCTGTGCTGTATACTACGTGACTGGCCAATATACTACGTGGCTCTGTGCTTTATACTACGTGAATGGGCAATATACTACATGGCTGGGCAATATACTACGTGGCTGGGCAGTATGCCCAGTTACGTAGTATACAGCACAATCACGTAGTATATTGACCAGTCACGTAGTATACAGCACAATCACGTAGTATATTGGCCAGTCACGTAGTATGCACCATATCCCTGTTAAAAAAAAAAAGAATTAAAATAAAAAATAGTTACATACTCACCTCCTGGAGCCTCCGGATCGAAGCGTCCGTTCCCCGATGCTTGGCGTGCAGTCCGGTCTGAAGATTGCATTGCGGTCTCGCGAGAACGTACGTCATCATCTCGCGAGACCGCAATGCATGCAGCGGTCACCGGGACGTCGCGCGGAGCGGAAAAGGCCGGTTCCTGATCCGGGGGGGCCACCGGAGGGTGAGTATGTAACTATTTTTTATTTTTTTATTATTTTTAACATTAGATATTTTTACTATTCATGCTGCATAGGCAGCATGAATAGTAAAAATGTGGTCACACAGGGTTAATAGCGGCGGTAACCGAGTGCGTTACACCGCAGTCAATGCTGCCATTAACCCTGTGTGAGCGCTGACCGGAGGGGAGTATGCGGACGCCAAGCACTGACTGCGGGGAGTAAGGAGCGGCCATTTTCTTCCGGACTGTGGCCGTCGCTGATTGGTCGCGGCAGCTATGACAGGCAGCTGGCGAGACCAATCAGCGAATGAATAACCGTGACAGAAAGAAAGAAGGACAGACGGAAGTGACCCTTAGACAATTATATACTGTATATATATATATATAATATATATATATATATATATATATATATATACATATTTAAGACAGCATTATACTATATTATGATGCATACATCACATAAGAGACACCGCGACTGCTGAATATATATCACATTGAAACTACTGTATATACAATATATAGTTGATACTGCGACTGATGTGTATAGTTGTAGTATCACCTATATATTGTATGTGATACTGTGACTGCTGTACATACATACATTATATAGGTGAAACTGATTATATATATATATATATATATATGTTTCACCTATATAATGTATGTACAGCAGTCACATTATCACATACAATATATAGGTGATACTACAACTATACACATCAGTAGCAGTATTGCCTATATATAGACTGCTGTATATACATTATATAGGTGATATTGCGATTATATACAGCAGTAGCAGCCAGTATCACCTATATAATGTATATATAGCAATCTGTATCTTATATATGTGGGCAATACTGCTACTGATGTGTATATACGTTATATAGGTGATACTGCTGTGTATACAGTGGTGTGATATATACACACACCCCACAGTGTCACCTATATAAGGTATATACGCATCAGTAGCAGTGTCACCTATATAACATATAGACTGCTATACGTACATTACATAGGTGGTATAGCGATTATATACAGCAGTATCACCTATATAATGTATATATAGCAGTCTATACACATTATATAGGTGCAACTGCTGTTTATAATCACTATACCACCTATATAATTTACGTATAGCAGTCTATATGTTATATAGGCAATACTGCTACTGATGTATATATGTTATATAGATGATACTGCTGTTGTGTATACATGTACATATATATATACATAAACACACCCCACAGTGTCACCTATATAAGGTATATATATGCATCAGTAGCTGTCACCTATATAAGATATAGATTGCTATACATACATTATATAGGTAGTATAGTGATTATACACAGCAGTATCACCTATATAATGCATATATAGCAGTCTATACACATTATATAGGTGCAACTGCTGTATATACATAAAAAAAATTCATCTTAGGAGTTGGGACGACTAACCCAGGTCCCTGGTGAGGTCGGGAGGATGAAGGGCTGAGGTGGGACGGGTCCTGGCCAGCGTCGACGATGAAGAGAATCCCAGGCAGACAGGCAGTGGTGAGCAGCCAGTTTTCTCTGACGCTGGTGCAGGCCGGCCAGCGTCAGACGCACACACAGTCAGGTGGAGCCTGGAGGCGCCCTATGCGCGCGCGCGGGACATTTCAAATCTTTCGTGGTCTGATCTCCTGGCTGTGTGCCTGCGCTCAGCTGGCACAGGCAGCAGACGAGCGCGCGCAGGACCTAGGAACGCGGCCGTGCTCGTGCACTAGCACGGCCGCCGCGGCGCTTCTCAGCCGCCGGCAATGCGCGCGCGCACACACAGGACCTCCGACCTGCCTTTACAAGATTTAAAGGGCCGGCTGGCGGAAATCGCTGCCGGTCCTCCAGCGGCCCTGTCCAGCTGCTCAGGCACCGGCCCGGGGGGCATATGCATTCCTGCCACCCGGCCCAGTCCGCCCCTGCCTCTTGCTAGCTCATAAGCATGCCAGAGAATATCTCATTGCTAAGATCTGTAGCAATCAGCTGAAATCAGTGGTGAAACCCAACAAGTGTACAATTCTCCTGCAAGGAAAGTGTTAAGAATTATATGATCATATTCAAACCAACGGGCAGCCATTGTGATGTCTCCTGACCTAATACATTAAGGAGTCACCCCTTTCGTAATTCTGAATTTCCTTGGAGGGTACCTAAAAATGAGTTTCCTTTGCCCCTTCATGACATGGCTATTTTCCATTTTTATTTTTTCTTTCCCTTCTTCCAAGGGCCTTATTTTTTTTTACTTTTCCGTCTACCTAGCCATCTCGAGGGCTTGTTTTTGTTGGAAAAGTTGTTCCACGATTTTTTTTATTTTTTATTTACCATGTTCACAATGTGGTATAGCTGACCAGGCAGTATGATTCTCCTGGTCAGTAGGAGTATGCAGATCCCGGATATGTATAACATTTTTATTTTTTATTTAAGCGGTGAAAAAAAAATTGGAAATTTAAAAAAAAACAAAACTAATTTTCCTTGTCTCGCTATTTTCTGAGACCTGTAACGCTTATCTTTTGCAACCTGAGCTAATGTTCTTCCTGATACCATTTTGGGGTAGATACCATGTCTTGATTGCCTCTTCTTACATTGTATTGCAATGTTGAGACATTCAAAAGAAAACCGTAATTCTGGTGTTTTGATTTTTTTTCTCATTATACCTTTTACCGATCAGATTAATTTATTTTATATTTTGATAGATTTAATTACTTTATTTTTTAAGGTGCATGTTAATAGGTTGTCCAGTACTTTAGCATTGATGACCTATTCTTAGAATAAGTCATCTATGTCTGATCCCGGCACCCGGCTACCCCGCCGATCAGCCGTTATTGGTGTTGGTGTCAACCTTGCGGAGCTGGCTATCTTCTGACAGTGGCCGCCGCAGGGTACTACACATCCGCCTCCTATTGATATGAATAGGAGGCGGATGTGCTGTACCTTGCCTTGGCCACTGTCAGAGAGCCAGCTTCGCAAGTGAATACTTCAGGCCTGCGGCCCCGAAAACAGCTGATCCACAGGGGTGCCAGGTGTCGGACCCAACCATCATTGATGACTTATCTTAGGAATGGGTCATCAATGTTAAAGTAGTGGACAAACTCTTTAAATGCCACTGTCAGAAATCAACAGCAGCATTTAACAGGTTAACACCAACTACGTCTGTTAAAGTAGTCACATGATGGTTGATTAATTCAGCCATCATCTGCCTGGAGAGATGCAAGATCGGTGTGGGAGCCCTCATCAAAGGCAGGGAAACAACATTATTTATGTTATGTGTCCTGAATGGGTTAATCAGATAAAGTTGATATAGTATGGAAATTCATGGAGCTAATTGTGACTATTCTCAGTGCAACTGATTTTTAGTTGGCTCTTCTGGGGGAAGATCTATTATTCTACATTTCTGAATCAAATCTCTTCTTTCAGGTTCCTTTACTGGACTGATTGGTACCGTCCTGCTAAAATCATGAGGTCTTGGTGTGATGGATCACATGCATCCGCAATTGTAAATACAACACTTGGGTGGCCAAATGGTTTAGCAATGGACTGGAGGTAAATGGTTTAAGTCCACAAGCCCTACAATTAAATCAATAAATGATAAAGCCAAGTCTTGAGTCTGTTTTCTTTAGTACATACACCTTTAATAGCCATCGGCCAACAACTTTTTATCCCCAACTTCCCTTAGCTCAGTTTGGCCAAAATTGCATTTTCTGAATGTGAAGAGGGGAGAACGCAGTGGATACCACTTTTTATGGTGTTATCATCACCTACAAAAGAGGGTAATAGCATAAACTATGGACTAGTAAATAAGTCAGCGGGAAATATAAAGAACCACAATAATAGCTACAAGAATCCAGCACAGGACCAACAATTAAATATTACAATAATCTTTGTTGAAAACAAAGTGGACAAAGACACATTAATTAAAGCCATACATACCAAGACAAAATAAAATAAAATAAATAAAGGTGGAGGAATAAAGTGCAAAAATTATGATGTAACAATATAATAAGAAGTGACCCAGAGACCAGGACAAGGTTATTAATCAAATAGAAAATCCTATAGAACTTGTAAATCATCAAAATGTGCTTGGTTCTTGGTCTATGAATATAATAGTCAAAAAAGTGCAAAAGTATGAATATATGAATAGAACAAATAAAGTGCAAGTGTACAATAAAAATAGGCAGCTCTTACTTCATAATAGAATAAATAATATATAGTTCAATTCAAATTGAATGATGGAGTACCAAGAATAAATGATCTAAAAGGATATGAAATAGAAGTGTATTCCGCTGTCCTGTAGGCATTGTACAGTTGACACTGTAAGCAGGGCCGTACTGAGTGGTGTAAGGCTACGTTCACATTTGCGCCGTTGGGCGCAGCGTCGTCGACGCATACCGACGCATGCGTCATGCGCCCCTATCTTTAACAATGGGGGCGCAAGGACATGCGCCGGTATGCGTTGTACTGCGTTTTACGACGCATGCGTCACACGCTACTTGTAGCGTTTTCCCTGCGACGAAATTCCTGCTCTGTACAATCTTATGACAATGCATGCGATGCAAAACGCTGCGTTGTGTACCTGCGTTGTTGGTTGCGTCGCCGACGCTGCGCCCAACGGCGCAAATGTGAACGTAGCCTATGGTGGCGCAGAGACCGGCTAATCAGAGGACAGCAACTGACGTTGGCGTGCATGTGATTGGGGGCACGTGGCAGTGACATCATGCGATCCCATTGCTTGCACGCTAAAGTCAGCTGCCGGCTTCTGAAGAGGGCACCACATGGTGAAGGAACAGACGGAAGGTGAGTGTAATCATTTTATTTTTCTGTGCATTAAAGAACACTGGCAGGACAGGGGACATATACTAGGATGGGGAACATACGGTACATAGCAGGATGGAGGATAAATATATATACCAGGATGGGTGAAATGTATACCAGGAAGGGGCCCAGGAAAAGAGACATATATGCCAGGATGCGGGATGTATATACAGGATGGGGTCCAGGATATGGGATGTATATACCTGGATAGGCGATATATATACCAGGACGGGGCCAGGATGAGGGACATACTGTGTATACCAGGATGGGAGGGGCAGTCCAAATCTTGCATCGGGCCCATTGGTCTCTATTTATATCACTGACTGTAAGTAACAATTTTGAGCTCTGTAGAGGGGTCATCACAACCTACAAAGCATTGTCATGGACTAAACTACACATTTCTCCTGCAGCCATACTTTTAAGCCCTCTTTTCACCCATATTGAAAAATAGGTATTGGCACAATTTACAATCTTGCCAATGTGTTTTTCAAGAATGCATTTCAAGCGTGTTTTTGTTTTTTTTAACCCTACCTTTACATTTTACAAATAGCTCACTACGGATATATTGGGTGGATGCATTTTTCGATAAAGTGGAACACAGCAACTTTGATGGCTCTGACAGACAGACTCTTAGCAGAATAACACAGATGACCCATCCATTTGGCCTCACCATATACGGAGGTAAGATTTCTTAACACCTTGACTAATATCCATAAAGGATACTATTTTAAGATTGGATCTTTGTCTCCCTCTTGGCAGTGAAAATTTGCCCAGGGCTTCCTATCTTCTCTGGCATTGCACTGATAAATTAGCATGGACTCCCCTACAAATCTGCCTATTGGATCAACTTTGTGCTCATACTTTTTTCATAGTGATAGAGTGATAAGTGCAATTTTTCTTTACAGAGATGAAGATAAATCCCCTAATATAGTGATTTGTAATAATGTTTCATAATTTTCCATGCTGGACAACATTCTAAAAAAGGAAATATAAATGTTTAGTGACTCTTTAATTCAGGATGTACAACCAAAGGGATTTATTCATTGTTATGTGTTATTTTTTATTCTTTCCTATGTTTGCAATCTCTTATAATCTCTTATTCTTTATCCAGCCTATGCATACATAACTGACTGGAGGCTGCAGGCCATAGTCCGAATCCGGAAATATGATGGTGGAGAGATGACAATCATTCGTAGAGGAATCAATAATATTGCACACGTGAAATCATTTGATGCCGGCATTCAGATAGGTATGTCAAATATGCTAGGTATGTGAAAAAGACCTTTTTCTTAGATAAAACATGTTTCTTGCAATAGCGTAGGCTTGTAATATATAAAAAAATGTATCCTTGAGTGATTTTCTACTACTTTAGCCCAAACTTGATCTTTTACCTTATTTCCATTGCTATATCATTTGATATGTGCATTTCAATATTGATTTCCAGGGTCAAATCAGTGCAACCGTCCAACAAATCCAAACGGAGATTGCAGTCACTTTTGTTACCCAGTTCCCAATTACCAAAGAGTTTGCGGCTGCCCCTATGGGATGAGGCTCCGACCTGATCAAGTCACTTGTGTGGAAGATCCATCTAGTGAACCCCCGACAATGCAATGTGGCCTTTACTCATTTGCCTGTGCAAATAGCAAATGTGTACCAGGTCATTACCGCTGCGATGGTGTCGATGACTGTCACGACAATAGCGACGAACAGGGTTGCGGATCCCCAAGTAAGTATTTTTTTCTAATTTTATAAATCATCATCTCTAGATGTAAAAATTTTTCAATTTCCATCACAAAAGCCTGCTATACACGTTAGATGGCTGTTGGACGAACGATGCTTCAGTCGTTCGATCATCCGCCATTTCAGCTGATGCTCTAATTTCTCTTTGAGAAAGCCGTCGGCCATCGGCTTATCTCTGGGAGAACGATGTGATCATCAGTCCGAAATCAGACATGTTCGATCGTCTTCTCTCTCGATGATCCAGTCGGTCAACGCTCCCATACATATTAGACAGTCAACCTGTCGATATGGGTGGGTTCACCCGAATTTAGTCTGATGTGTATGAGGACGCCGGTTGACTGATCATCAGAAGAGATGTCAATTGCACATGTCTGATTTTGGCCTGCCGATCACATGGTTCTCCCGGAGATTTCAAATTTCATGATTAAGTACAGTAATTTCTATCATTATACATGAATGTTATGATATTGACCAGCACATGCTTTTGTTTCCTTGCAGACACTACATGTTCCTTCAGAGCATTCACATGCCACAACGGCCAATGCATCCCCCAGAATTGGCGCTGTGATAAGCACAATGACTGTCTTGATGGGAGCGATGAACAAAATTGTCCAACTCAAGGTCCTCGGTCATGTCCTGCCACCTCATACACCTGTAATAACAACCATTGCATTCCTAGGATATGGCTCTGTGACACAGATAATGATTGCGGAGACGGATCAGATGAATTAAACTGCAGTAAGTAGGAGATTTTATTTTATTAGTTGCTTTATTTTCAAACGCTTGTGGAAGTTGCATTATTGTATTTAAGGGTTATCCTCATAATAGACATTTATGGCCATGAATGTCCAATAGGTGCTGGTCCCACCAACAAGAGAGCTTGGTGAGAATCCATCCATTCTACACCTGTAAGAGATGGAAACTGTTCTCAAGAGAGTTTAGTAATGTTAGCGGGTCAGTATATGTGGATCAGTCTCACGAAGGATGTAGGGAGCTGTACACTCACAAACACTGAAGAGCTCAAGCCACTAGTAAGGAGCTCTAAATCCTGTGATGTTTAATGCATCATTTTTCTAATTTGTTTTTGTTTTAAGATTTCACAAATACCTGCGAGCCTGGCCAGTTTCAATGTCCGGATCATCGCTGCATCGACCCGTATTATGTGTGTGACGGTGACAAAGATTGCGTTGACGGCTCCGATGAAAAAGACTGCAGTAAGTGCCAGCAATAATCAGCGCTTTGTGCCGCCCATAACAGACATTCTACGCACTAATTATGTTCTCTTTTTGACTAGTTTACAACTGTACAGCCTCACAGTTTGCATGTGCAACCGGTAAGCAGTGTATCAGCAGCTACTACCAGTGCGATGGAGTGTTTGACTGCACCGACCGTTCTGATGAAAGAAACTGTCGTAAGTAAACGTAAACATTCCAGATGAAACCTCTATAAAATTACCTGCTGTTTAAATCAATTTTTTGGATTAAATGTATTTTCTCATTTCATAATTTTATTATTATTTTTTATTTATTTCTTGTTTTTAATGAATTTATTTTTAAAATTTCTCAGAATTTTTTTTTCTTCAATTTTTCAATCACCATCTGTATTATAAAAAAATTAATTAGGAGTCTTGCAATTTTCACCCAGGCCACTAAGCCTTAGACTAGAATCATAGTTCCTGTTCTGTACAGGTCATTTTTCAGGAGTCTCATTTACTTCCTGTACAGGCCGCTTTTCAGCAGTATCATTATCATCACAGGCGGGAAGACAATGACAGACAACATTTCTATATACAGTGGATAACACAGGATCCACCACACAGGATCCAGCAAAAATTAGAAAACAAAAAAACAATCTATACTCTCCTTTTTTCTTCTGACAGATCCAGCTCTGATGCCTCAGTGGTTTTGGCAAATGGTCAGACTTGGTAAATGGTTGCAGCAGTCAAGTGCCATACTACTCCCATGACAACTTTTATTTGTGAGTGGTGTTGCCAGAAGTACCGCACATGATTGTGGCAGCTACTGATTAGCTGCAGAGGTCACATGCCAGCCACGTGGAAACAAAGATGCTGGATTTGCAGGAAACAGAATATACTTTTTTTCTAGCATTTGCTTTTTTTGTAACTGTTTTATAATGTTTGAAGCGCTAGATATAGTATGGATCTGTAAAGGAGAATGACAATGTCTAGAGTATATAATTTGAATGCAAAGTATGTTCCAAAAATTTGGTGTAGATCAGGAGTGGTGGTCTTCTTAAAAAGAATGTCTTGTGGCGTGGTCCCAGTTAGAGTTGGCAGTAACTAGTCCAGAGACCATGTCAGTAATCTGTGGCTATAAAGGAACAGATGATTGGCCTCGGGGAGACCAAAACATCCAACACCGCGGAGACACCATCACGTGTTTCTCAACGCAGTGATTCCAGAACACTGCCCCCATCCCTTATGGGAAATATGCAGATGCATGTAAAGAAGCTGCGGAGACACCATCACGTGTTTCTCGACGCAAGCAGTGAATAGCCAGGCCTTTCCCCGGGAAGGAACAACCACGGGAAGGGCAGCATCCTATGAAGGAAAGCCACCTATGCCAAGCATGGTATCCATCCACAGACAGCTGTTTCGGGGTTTTTGCCCCTCATCAGTGTGGAGTAGGAATCTGGCTATTAGGAGCAGTGCCTAGTAAAAAGGCTATAAAGGAACAGATGATTGGCCTCGGGGAGACCAAAACATCCAACACCGCGGAGACACCATCACGTGTTTCTCAACGCAGTGATTCCAGAACACTGCCCCATCCCTTATGGGAAATATGCAGATGCATGTAAAGAAGCTGCGAAGACACCATCACGTGTTTCTCGACGCAAGCAGTGAATAGCCAGGCCTTACTTATCGTAATCTGTGGCTGTCAGACAGGAGCTGTGAGAACTGCTTCCTACCTCCTGGTATTTGTCACTTAGTTTTTGATTACCCGGCCCACACATGTGACATCACACCAAGTCAGCTAATAAAATAAAAGAGTTGAGTATGTCGGGAGGTAGACATCCATTTTTAGGGCTTTTGGTCAATAACCACAGATTACTTACCTGGCTGATGGACCGTTCTATGTCTCCCTGTATGGTTATATTTACATGACAATATCCCCGCACGTGCCCCATGTCTACCCATGCGGTAAGTCACCTACGTAACATATACAGAGTCAGGTCATTTTTTTTTTGCAGTAAGTCAATTGGTTTGACTTTGATGAATCCTCCTTTGGTCTGATTCACAGAAGATGGGAATCAGGTGTAATTTTATGCTCTCCAGTGTAATTACATTTTATTTCTATCATTTCAGCCACACGGCCAGCAGGGATGTGTCACGAGAATGAATTCCAGTGCCAGTCAGATGGGTCATGTATCCCCTCCAACTGGGAATGTGATAGACATCCAGACTGTATTGATGGTTCTGATGAACACCACAATTGTCCGGTTAGGACATGCACTCCTTCCCAATTCCAATGTGAAAATGGAAACTGTGTCTACCGTTCCTGGATTTGTGATGGCGACAATGACTGTGGAGACTTGAGTGATGAAAAAGACTGTCCAACTCCACCGTTCCGCTGTCCTAGCCGGCAGTGGCAGTGTCCAGGCCTAAGCATATGTGTGAACATCAGCAAAGTATGTGATAACGTTCAAGACTGTCCCAATGGGGCAGATGAGTCTCCTCTCTGCAGTAAGTCTATCCTTGATGTCTCGAATTCTTCTGTTGTATGTTCTTTCATCTTTCTGAAGGTTCTTCTTTACGTGACACCACAATCCTCAATCCCCAATTTCACCGGGATGATTATAAATGATCTAACAAGAGAGATGATCTATAATCTTGCTTGCATTATTATTCATGGCCAGCCGTACGGTGTTGTTATCTAAGGCGTCTTTTCAGCATTTCTTCTAAATATTTTAAAAATAATCTTCTTGAAATCATAATTAAATTAATCGAATGTTAATGAATCAAATGTGCATGATTCACCCATGATTTTTAATTTTTTTCTTGCTTTTTTCTTTCTTTCTTTGAAATCGCAAATTTTCAGATGAGCCGCAACCAGGTACCGTGAATTTCTATGGATTATTACTTTGTGATTTATGTGATTCGTGTGATTTTTAAGCTAAGTACTTACTGCGTCTGTCCCTTTTGACATACAAATATAGGGGAAAATTCTCTTGGTGTCTAATTAAATGTTTTCACCAGATCAAGGCCAAAAAAAGTGTTTTTTTTTGTCCTCTGCCTGGCCAGTATGTATTTGTATATTGTTTTATTGCATAGCAAAGTAAAGCGTACTGCATCTTTCAATACAAGGAGCCCCTTTAAAATAGTATTTTTTTATAGTGGGGGGATTTGATGGACAGCATCCATCTAAAGCTAGAGTATGACCACTGCGCATATATGTCAAATAGTGGACAAAATCCGTGAGCACTTAGCCCTAATATCTTGTGATATGTCTGTGATTAAAGGGCTTATAGTTATCTTAAACGTTATCCCCTATCTATGCGGTGAGGGATAACTCATTGATCTTTGGGGGTCCGACCACTGGGACCTGCACCAATCCACAGAATTGCAAAGGAACGGAGGTCAATCAATCATGCCCACCGCTGCTCCATTCATTGGCTCTTGATCTCCTGGAGAAAGCAGAGTAAAGCCAGTCCTATAGACAATGAATCGAGCAGGGAGATGGACATGCTTGACCTTCACTTCATTCAGACTGGACTCTGCAAAGTCTCCTTTTCCATATCGATAGAGGTCCCAGTGGTCAGACCCCCAGCAATCAGTCACTTCTTCCCTATTCTCTAGATACGACATAACTTTCAATCTTGGTAAAATCCCTTTAAACATGAAGGCAGGGTACTATTACTTTAAGAAGGGGTTTTAACACATAATAAATAAGTTGTATGAGATTAGGGTCTACCCTTTCGTTCAGATGCACATTAATTTTGTGCAGGCTATGTCTGTTATTACAGCGAGCACTTGCATGCTGTATTATATATTAAAGGGGTATTCCAATTTTGGAAAACTCCTATCCCCTGACTGCAAAAAAAAAAACATCTGAGCTCTACTCATTCTCCCCTGTTCCAACGCTGAGTCGCTGCTGTTTCTCCCGGTGTCTGTTATTGTCTGCAGCAGTGAGGTTACGTCAACAGCACTGCAGCCAATCAGTGACTCTAAGCAACTTGTGCCATCAAACCAAACTGCTGAGGTTACTGATCATCTGCAGCGCTGTTGACATGACATCATCACAGTAGACAACAACGGACACCGGAAGGAGCGACGAAAACATCAGCACTGGACCCTGGGAGGGTGAGCAAGGCCCAGATTTGTTTTGCTTTTGTTCTGTATGTGACTTTCTAACTCTTTTTGCGTCATATAAAATAAATACAGAACGAGACTTCCCTATCAGTGATCCGATTTCTTTTTTTTTCAGCTGTGGTGGACATTTTTGGAAAAGGTTCAACAGGATTGGTTGTCTCCATTTGCATTAGCTTCTTGGTAAAATATCTCTCATGGGTTACTGTGCCGTGACATTGTTCTACTATTTTTCGGCCAAACGTTTCTGAGAAGTTACCGTAATTGACTTCTCGTTACCACTTTTTCCACAAATAGCCACCACTAAATGTAAAAAATAGCAATACCTCTACTAGAAAAAGGTGAATTTTTCCCCAAGTTCTAACTTCTTAAGTATTCTTATGACCAGCATTACCGCTGAAATAAGAATAGCTTGAAATAAGTATCTAAAATTCATTTTTAGAGGGTATAAGTATCTAAAATTCATTTTTTAGAGGGTATAAGTATCTAAAATTCATTTTTTAGAGGGTATAAGTATCTAAAATTCATTTTTTTAGAGGGTGCGTTTGCAGCCATGTTTTATTGATTCAAAGCAGAAAGCGGAAATGTTGTAAGGAGTGATTTACAAACATTGTACCATTTTGTTTCTAAGGATTTCATATTTTTTTCTTGCATTTCCAGATCAGGAGAGCTGTACGGACAGTAATGGTGGCTGCACTCACGGGTGCATTCAAGGACCTTTTGGCGCCCAGTGCACCTGCCCGCTTGGATATGAGCTGTTAAATGACTCTAAAACTTGTGACGATATCAATGAGTGCCTTATTCCTGGAGCCTGCAGCCAAAGCTGTAATAACGAGAGGGGATCCTTCAGATGTGACTGTGACCAGGGCTATATTTTAGAACCCAATGGAAGAACTTGTAAAGCCTCTGGTACGTTTCTTGCTAGATACACCACCACTAATTTCCATTTTTAGGATAATTTTTACGATATTGGTTTTCTGTTGTGGACACGGTTTTGTGTATTGTCTTTATCTTGTCTTTCAGAGTTTGGGAATCTGCTGTTGTTGGTGGCAAGTCGTAACCAGATCGTGGCTGACAATATCACCACACAAGCTCACAACATTTACTCCATTGTCAGGGACGGACGCAACATAGTGGCTGTGGATTTTGACTCTGTGACAAATAGGATTTACTGGTCTGACACGACGCAGGATAAAATTTGGAGTGCCTATATCAATGGGACAGACAGGAAAGTTGTAAGTTTTATCCTCTAAGAAGAGCTTTGAAAGTTGTTCAGAAAATCTGTAAATAGAAATGAGAACTAAAAAAATCAATAGATAAAACTACATAAAATGTTAGAAACATTTCAGTTTTGCAAGTGACCTGCCTGAGTGCATGGAGAGACTTCTGTTGTTGTATTATATACTTCTCTATAATATTTTGTATGTAATTAGTCATAGGTTGTGCAAGCTTTGATGTTGGACTACTTCTCTAATAATGAGCGTAAACAGGTAGGACTGACTCTAATTAGCAAATCACACTTATTTTGGTACAATAAAATGGCCGCATCTTGTTACACTTAGAGAAACCTGACCTAGATAATTAAGGCTATGTTCACTAGATGCTGGCACAGCTAACGAGTTTTCCCAGGCGAGGTTGTTTCAGGAAAAGGTAAGCAGTTGCTTTCTTGATGCGGCTAGCCCCGGCAGTTCTGCCATTATTCTCTGCCACCATTGGCTTTCACTCTATAATGTTAAGTATAGAGAGTGGATGACTCCCGAGTGAAAGCCACCCAAAGAATGAGCATGTCACATCTTTTACCGCTCAATGTTCTCAGTATCCTGAATTTGTTAAAAAACATGGCCAAAGCTGGAACATCTACACAGCAATTTTGTTTTGATATGCACTATGTGCACTATGTTCATTTTATGAGGTGTTTCTGTGGTGCTTTTTTAGGCAGGTTCCTGGTGGAATCCACTTGAAAAAGATACTGTGTGCAAAAAGACAACTAATAGGACAGGTGACTGTGAGCAAGTGCAGTAGGAAACTCCCGTTCACTTCATGTGTAGGAAGATGTTTTAATAGTGGATATCCTGATCTAAAACTTGAAATACCAGGTGTGCTGAGGTAATAAGAGGCTGCTCACATTGCTGTCCAGTCTATCTGCTCTAACACTGGAGATACCAAGGGTGCTGAGGTTACGTTCAGACTAGCGTTGCGCGCCGCTGCGTCGGCGACGCAACGCACGACGCACACAAAAATGCAGCTAAATGCACGCAAAAACGCTGCGTTTTGCGACGCATGCGTCGTTTTTTGCCGAAAATCGGACGCAAGAAAAATGCAACTTGTTGCGTTTTCTTGGTCCGACGCTAGCGGCAAAAAAGACGCAAGTGTTGCAAAACGCAACACACAAAAACGCATGCGTCCCCCATGTTAAACATAGGGGCGCATGACGCGTGCGTCGCCGCTGCGTCGCCCGACGCTAAGGCGACGCACACTAGCAGAACGCTAGTGTGAACGTAGCCTAAGAAGAGGCCGCTCACACTGCTGTCCATACACTCTGTCTAATTTGATACTGGAGATATCAAGAAGTCCTAAGGTAAGAAGAGGCTGCTCACTGCTGTCCATCCATTCCGTCTAATTTAATGCTGGAGATACCAAAGAGTCCTAAGGTAAGAAGAGGCTGCTCACAGCTGTCTATACACTTTGTCTGATCTAATACGGAAGACAAAAAGGAGTCCTAATGTAAGAAGAGGCTGATCACACTGCTGTCCATACACTCTGTCTGATCTAATACTGGAGATAACAAGGAGCTCTAAGGTAAGAAGAGGCTGCTCACACTGCTGTCCAGTCTATCTGCTCTAACACTGGAGATACCAAGGGTGCTGAGGTTACGTTCAGACTAGCGTTGCGCGCCGCTGCGTCGGCGACGCAACGCACGACGCACACAAAAATGCAGCTAAATGCACGCAAAAACGCTGCGTTTTGCGACGCATGCGTCGTTTTTTGCCAAAAATCGGACGCAAGAAAAATGCAACTTGTTGCGTTTTCTTGGTCCGACGCTAGCGGCAAAAAAGACGCAAGTGTTGCAAAACGCAACACACAAAAACGCATGCGTCCCCCATGTTAAACATAGGGGCGCATGACGCGTGCGTCGCCGCTGCGTCGCCCGACGCTAAGGCGACGCACACTAGCAGAACGCTAGTGTGAACGTAGCCTAAGAAGAGGCCGCTCACACTGCTGTCCATACACTCTGTCTAATTTGATACTGGAGATATCAAGAAGTCCTAAGGTAAGAAGAGGCTGCTCACTGCTGTCCATCCATTCCGTCTAATTTAATGCTGGAGATACCAAAGAGTCCTAAGGTAAGAAGAGGCTGCTCACAGCTGTCTATACACTTTGTCTGATCTAATACGGAAGACAAAAAGGAGTCCTAATGTAAGAAGAGGCTGATCACACTGCTGTCCATACACTCTGTCTGATCTAATACTGGAGATAACAAGGAGCTCTAAGGTAAGAAGAGGCTGCTCACACTGCTGTCTATACACACTCTCTGATCTAAAACTGAAGATATCAAAGAGTCCTAAGGTAAAAAGAGGCTGCTCACACTGCTGTCCATACATTCTGTCTGATCTAATACTGAAGATACCAAGGAGTCCTAAGGTAAGAAGAGGCTGCTCACATTGCTGTCTATACACTCTCTCTGATCTAATATGGAAGACACCAAGAAGTCTTATGGTAAGAAGAGGCTGCGCACACTGCTATCCATACACTGTTTGACTTAATACTGAAGATATCAAGTAGTTCTAAGGTAAGAAGAGGCTGCTCACACTGCTGTCCATACACTCTGTCTGATCTAATTCTGAAGATACCAAGGAGTCCTAAGGTAAGAATACGCTGCGCACACTGCTATCCATACACTGTTTGACTTAATACTGAAGATATCAAGTAGTTCTAAGGTAAGAAGAGGCTGCTCACACTGCTGTCCATACACTCTGTCTGATCTAATACTGAAGATACCAAGGAGTCCTAAGGTAAGAAGAGGCTGCTCACACTGCTGTCCATACACTCTGTCTGATCTAATACTGAAGATACCAAGGAGTCCTAAGGTAAGAAGAGGCTGCTCACACTGCTATCCATGCACTGTTAGAACTACTTGATATCTTCAGTATTAAGTCAAACAGTGTATGGACAGCAGTGTGAGCAGCCTCTTCTTACCTTAGAACTACTTGATATCTTCAGTATTAAGTCAAAGGTAAGAAGAGGCTGCTCATACTGCTGTCCATACACTGTTTGACTTAATACTGAAGATATCAAGAAGTCCTAAGGTAAGAAGATGCTGCTCACACTGCTATCCATACACTGTTTGACTTAATACTGGAGATATCAAGTAGTTCTAAGGTAAGGAGGCTGCTCACACTGCTGTCCATACATTCTGTCTTTCTGAAAGCTGTGCAGCTGCTGAGAACTGAAAATAGCTTGACAATATGTGGTGTAGGTATCTTCAGGTCACAGCAGTCAAGCTTCCTACTGCACATGCTCACAGACTCCTGTGCTATTAACTTTTTAGGACCGGTTTCTATCAGTGTAACAAGACAGCAGTCATTTAAATATACAACAGTGATTACAATTAGAGACAAAACAAGTGTGATTTGCTAATTAAAGATCATTAATAATTTATTTCTAATGACTTTTTCTTTCTTTTATTTTTTTTCTATCTCTGGAGAATTCCTTTAAAAGACCCTGTTGAATTAAATAGCAATATATCATACACTATTGGACACCTATGTTCAGTTTTTAGCTTAATATAGTTACATTAAACTTAATTGCGTGATTGGAGATCCCCAATGTCCCATCGACCATAGAACAGAATGTTGAAAGCAGAGCACATTGCTATATTTCTCTTTCCATCTTTTCCCTTCTTTCCGGGCCTTTGCCGGTTATTTTGCTGGGCACAGAACTCCTGTTTTCCTAAAATATGTATCAGTGTAAATGAAGAGAATACCATTTAATTACAATCTTAGGACCCTTGTACATGGGCTGATGCTCATAGGAACATTTGTTCCCAATCGTTGCCCCGTGTAAACATTTCAACAATCAGGCAACCACCAATCGCACTTTAATGTGGGTCTAGAACATTGTTGATCAGCAGCACGTCCCCTCAGGTTATCAGCCTGTTATAAGACCCTTACATAAGGTGATTATAGAAAAAAATATATAATTTTACCTTTTTTACATTTTTATTCCTTGTGACATTTGTTTTCGGAATACTGCAGTTATCAGACATGTATTCTCATATAATTCAGATTACAATATTTGTCTGTGCGGAATCTGTTATATCTATTTCTACGACATGTCTATATCACATCAGATTCGATGATGCTCCATGAAGCTGAAAATGCAATGTTTATTGACTTTATTACTTTTATTACAGATTTTTGACAGCGGTGTCACTGTGACGGAAAGCATTGCTGTAGACTGGGTAGGGCGAAACCTTTACTGGACAGATTATGTTCTGGAGACAATCGAAGTCTCCAAACTTGATGGAACTCACAGGGCTGTCCTCATCAGCGAGAATGTGACAAATCCTCGAGGACTTGTCTTGGATCCCAGAACAGAGTGAGAATATTTACGTGGCTATATTATTTTGAGGAATGAGAGAAAAGACACATTTTTTGACCACTGGTTTATAAATGTTATGGATCTTTTACAAATCTTGATGCAAATTTTATGATTTTCTTTTAAACCTTTTTTAATAACTTGTTTTCAATGTTGATTTTGTCTTAAAAGGGCTGACAGAAGGGCTAACTTTTTACTGTCAAAAATTCAGTGCTTGTCCCATTTTCTGTCCAATGGAAAGTGGGACAAGTTAGTGGTGTTGAATTTTTGCCCTTAATAATTTAATTTCCCCATGTTGTCCATTGGACATTATGTTCTTATGCATAAAAATGACTTCAGTGAACATCAACAAGCCCAACACCCGAATTCAGACAAAACATTTATGTGATATGATGTACCAATGCGCTCTTCATCACTGACTGGGTACTTGATCTTTTTTTTCAAATTTTCGTTTTATGCAATTTTGAGCCCCAAATGGCTACTAAATGCATATTTTAATAATAAAAAGCCCTTTTTTGTTATCGGTTAACATTTCTTATTTTAGACATAATTAATTACACAAGTTGAAACCTAAATTTTCTTTTCAGTGTCCGGCTAATGTTTTGGACAGACTGGGGACGAAATCCTAGGATAGAAAGGTCGAGTATGGATGGAACCTTAAGAACGGCTATAGTTTCAGAGAAGATCTATTGGCCAAATGGGCTAACTATTGATTATCCTACTAAGCGCCTCTACTTTGCTGATGCTTATCTTGATTACATTGACTACTGTGATTATGATGGAAATAACAGGAGGCAGACCTTGGCTAGTCATTTGGTGAGTATCGCTGGTCATTGATATGATAAAGGTTTATTTTATTTATTTTTACTTATATAGCGCCATCATTTACGCAGCACTTTACAGGCGATCTCAATTCCCTTTTTGTATGTCTTTGGAGTTTGGGAGGAAACCGGAGTACCCGGAGGAAACCCACACAAACACGGGGAGAACATACAAACTCTTTGCAGATGTTGTCCTTGGTGGGATTTGAACCCAGGACTCCAGCGCTGCAAGGCTGCTGTGCTAACCACTGAGCCACCATTTATAAAATGTTTGATTCAATAGTTTTTTCATAAATTGGTCGCATACTTACAGTAGCTGACTATTGCTTTAATCCATCGTGTTACCTTTATTAACTGGTAATTGTGAGCCAACTAGAATTGAGCAAAAAAGATTTACGTGGCCCTGCTTCAGCGTTCAGCCCGGCCCTAACTTTTGAGTTTGCATTTCAATTTTTGGTCTCCATTCAGAAATAATTGTATAAAACCTTCTAGATTTTACACTCATTTTTAAATACACTTTAAATAATACATGTTTTTAATATCAATATTCTTTATTACAGTTAAGCAATGCTAGTGGTCAAAGCGCAAAACTGAAATAAGTATCCATCATTCTGTTACATATATTGTTTATATAGAAATCTGCATTCTCCTAGGTGCTACAACATCCACATGCCATTGCCATATTTGAAGACCACATTTATTGGAGTGACCGATACACCAATCGGATCATACGGGCCAATAAGTTTCATGGCGGCAACCACACGGTCATGATTTATAATATTCACCAACCGATGGGGCTCTCTGCAGTTCATCCTGTAAAGCAGCCTGGAGGTAAAAACTCTAAAATTCATGTTTTGCAACTATCATACTTATTCATCTTTCCAATCTGATTTTTAACATATTTTATTTGATATTTTTATGATATATTTTGACATATTATTTTTCAATTTTTTAATTAGATATATTTTGGTATTTAAAGCAAAATCTGAAAAGATTAATGTGGTTTTTAAGAAAAAATATAAATTATTATTGGCACAATTTCCTAATACTAGGGTTATTTTTGAATAAACAATAGTCTTCAACAAAGGAGGCTTTTTTTTAATTCATTGTCATTTTCTATCTGTATGTTGAACACATGCCTTTTCCTAATGTTATTTTAAAATTTATTTTCACAGGGCAAAATCCGTGTGTATCAAACCCCTGCAGCCATCTTTGCTTGTTGTCCTCAAGTTCTCCAAAATTTTACTCTTGCGTCTGTCCTTCCGGATGGTCATTAATGGACGACTCTGTAAACTGCCAGAAAGGTAATAAGATGCTTTCATGCAGCAAATTGGCATCCCTACTCAGTGGGGAAAATAAGTATTTAATACACTGCCGATTTTGCAAGTTTCCTACCTACAAAGAATGGAGAGGTCTGAATATTTTTTCATAGATGCACATCACCTGTGAGAGACAGAATCTAAAAATAAAAAATAGAAAATCACATTGTATGATTTTTACATAATTAATTTGCATTTTATTGCATAAAATAAGTGTTTGATACAATAGAAAAAAAGAGCCTAACATTTGGTACAGAAACCTTTGTTTGCAATCAGAGGTCAGACGTTTCCTGCAGTTCTTGACCAAGTTTACACACACTGCAGCAGGGATTTTGGCCCCCTCCTCCATACAAATCTTCTCCAGATCTTTTAGGTTTCGGGCTGTCTCTGGGAAACATTGAGCTTCAGCTCCCTGCAAAGATTTTCTTTTGAGTTCAGGTCTGGAGACTGGCTAGGCCACTCCAGGACCTTGAAAAGCTTCTTGCGGAACCACTCCTTATTTTCCTTGGCTGTGTGTTTCGGGTCATTGTAATGCTGGAAGACTCAGCTATGACCCATCTTCAATGCTCTGATTGAGGGAAGAAGGTCGTCGGACAAAATCTTGCGTTGCATGGCCCCATCTATCCTCCCTTCAATATGATGTAGTCATTTTGTCCCCTTTGCAGAAAAGCACCCCCAAAGTATGATGTTTCCCCCACCATGCTCATGGCTGGGACGGTGTTCTTAGGGTTGTACTCATCCTTCTTCTACCGCCAAACACGGCGATTGGAGTTGATACCAAAAAGTTCTATTTTGGTCTCATCTGACCTCATGACCTTCTCCCATGCCTCCTCTGCATCATCCAGATGATCATTGGCGACCTTCAAATGGGCCTGGGCATGTGCTGCGTGAGCAGGAGGACCTTGTGTGCTCTGCAGGATTTTAATCCCAGATGGCGTAGTGTGTTACTAATGGTAATCTTTGAGACTGTTGTCCCAGCTCTCTTCAGGTCATTGCACAGAAGGACTTGGTCAGTTTTGCATTGATCCCTGACCTTTCACAGAATCATTCTTACCCCACGAGGCAAGATCTTGCATGGAGCCTCAAACCAAGGAAGATTGACAGTCATCTTGTGTTTCTTCTATTTACTAATAATAGTGCCAGCAGTTGTTGCCTTCTCACCAAGCTGCTTGCCTATTGTCCTGTAGACCATCCCGGCCTTGTGCAGGTCTACAATTTTGTCCCTTGTGTCCTTAGGCAGCTCTTTGGTCTTGGCCATGGTGGAGAGGTTGGAGTGTGATTGATTGTGTGGACAGGTGTCTTTTATACATGTAATGAGTTCAAACAGGTGCAATTAATACAGGTAATGAGTGCAGAGTAGGAGGCTTCTTAAAGGAAAACTAACAGGTCTCTGAGAGCCAGAATTCTTGTTGATTGGTAGGTAATCTAATACTTATTTCATGCAATAAAATGCAATTTAATTATTTAAAAATCATACAATGTGATTGTCTGGATTTTTTTTAAGATTCTCTCACAGGTGAAGTGTATGTATGATAAAAATTACAGACCTTTTGTAGGTGGGAAAACTTGCAAAATCGGCAGCGTATCAAATACTTACTAGATGGATAGATGAAAAGAAAAAATTATATAAAAGTACCAATATACAAAACATATAAAAAGTACTAATCTTATACAGAAGCCGTTGCAGTTTTTGCTGTTATATAATTTTATTATTATTATTTTTTTTTACAGACCCATTGAGGTGAAATGTTATGTTTTTATTAATCGGTAGTATATGGGCCCAAGAGATTGTCCTCATGTATGTCATTCACTCTATGTACTAACATCTTGGCTTGTTCTCAAGACTTCAAATGTTCTTATAAATTTAAGGTTTGAGCTTCTGAGAACAAGAATGTTTTGTTCTGCCGCCGATAAAATCTGTCAGGCTGTCAACAATCAGCATGTACGTCCTTTGTAGAAGGAAAATGTAGGGGCAGAGGTTAGGTTTTTCATCTTTTTCCTCAATGTAATTCAAGTGAAGACCATAGGAAAAAGTTACTTTAAGCTTTTCTAAGCTTACGTGTGGGGTTGATGTTGTATTTTGATATACCGTAAATATACAATGGTCACCAAATATATATATATATTTATTTTTTGCTTCCATAATACACTGATTTTCTCTTTGGAGATTATTAATTAAGCTTTCTGTTCTGTGAATTAGTTAGAGGATCTGTCATTTGCTATGAACATGTTTTGTTTGTCTTTTTTGCTGGAGATATGCCGCTGTTCTCCTGAATCTGGTGTTGTTTTTCTTCTGTTCCTGCTCCTTGCCATTCCTGAGATATGGCCTGATCTTCCTTGTATATAAACCTACTCTTCTTAGTCAACTGGGTGTAGACCTCAAGAAGACCTTCAGTGAGAAGAGTTGAGGACCACGCCCACTTGAATAACAAGACTATAATGACATAAAGAGAAGAGAGGGCTGTATTCCAGGAATGGAGAGGCAAAATACAACATCAGATTCGGGATAACATACTTTTTCCTAGTGACAGGTCCTACATAAAAGTAGTTTTTACATTAAAGTATTTTTTTGGCGTATCAGTAGAAGAACTTCCATGAGGATATTTCAATAAGTTTTATTTATATAAAAAAAATAATTTTCATGACCTGCTCTCTATCATCAGATAGGACTAAGGTTAGTTTCAGATATCTGTTACCGCAATTTAAAGTCCATAAGACTGCCTAGTGGCTCTATATAACTGAAATTAAAGGGTGACTCTCTGCTCCCATGCGCAGTTTGTTTAAAAAGAACAAACTGTGCTTTACTCACTGTGCGTTACTCACCCCCACTATTGGTACTCACCCTCACTGTGTGTTACTCACCCCCACTGTGTGTTACTCACCCTCACTGTGCTTTACTCACCCTCACTGTGCTTTACTATCCCTCACTGTGCGTTACTCACCCCACTGTGCATTACTCACCCTCACTGTGTGTTACTCACCCTCAATGTGCTTTACTCACCCTCACTGTGCTTTACTCACCCCCCCGTGTGTTACTCACCCTCACTGTGCTTTACTCACCCCCACTGTGCTTTACTCACCCTCACTGTGCATTACTCACCCCCACTGTGCATTACTCACCCTCACTGTGCTTTACTCACCCCCACCGTGTGTTACTCACCCTCACTGTGCTTTACTCACTCCCACTGTGCTTTACTCACCCTCACTGTGCTTTACTGATCCCCACTGTGCTTTACTCACCCTCACTGTGCTTTACTCACCCCCATTCAGCATTACTCACCCTCACTGTGCATTACTCACCCTCACTGTGCATTACTCACCCCCACTGTGCTTTACTCACCTTCATTGTGCTTTACTCACCCCAACTGTGCGTTACTCACCCTCACTGTGCGTTACTCACCCTCACTGTGCTTTACTCACCCCCACTGTGCATTACTCACAACCACTGTGCATTACTCACCCCCACTGTGCATTACTCACCCCCACTGTGCTTTACTCACCCTCACGGTGCTTTACTCACCCTCACTGTGCTTTACTTACCCCCACTGTGCATTACTCACCCTCACTTTCATTGTTCCACTAATATATTGATATCCTAAAGAAAAAAAAGTGCAAAACCACCATTTTTACCATCTATGAAAGACCAAAGTCTACACTGAGTGAATGACAGACCCAATGCTCCAGCCCCGTTACCATAGTGATTGTATCACCTGTTAATTTAATTGTGAAAGATTTTAATTATTGCTAATGATTGAAAAAAAAAAAAAAAGACGAACGTACCTTTGCTCAGTCTTCTGAGACTTATTATGATCCTAATCCTTGATGACAGTGTTATTTTTGTCTGCCAGCACAAACTTTCAGCACAAAGATTAGATTTTGGTATGTTCATTCTGATCTATTGTCTTCATTTCAACATAGCAATATAGTTCACCCTGAGATCCGAAATTGCATCTACTGTAAATGCAAAAAAAAGACAACAATTAAAAAGATCTTTAAACGTTTCACATAGTTTAAAGCTTGAGTTCTCTATTTAAAGACATAACAACATGTAATCAGGCACTCCTCCAAAAAATATATTAAATATAATATAATGTATAACATAATTCAATTTTAAGGGCCATAAAAGTAGAAAAAATATAAAATAAATAGGGTAATGTAAAGTATAAAATCATGCATTTTATTGTTATAAAAACATAATAAAATAAATGATAATAAATAATATAACTATAGTTAGATCGCTCAGAACGGCTAATAATGACATATTTATAAATGTTGTATTATTTCTTAGCATTTTCTTTTGCGTTCTATACATATAGTACAGTATATATAAGATCAGTCTGTGCCTGTGGTCAAATAGCATATGCTTCGCTGAACAGGAGGATATTCATTTCACTGTTTACTCAGTGTGAGATACTTAAGTGGAATGATAATTGCAAGTGCAATGAGATGTGCCCCTAATTGGACTTAATTAAAAAGTAATTGCAATTAGTGACTTCACTTAACCTGTTATTTCTGGGCTTCTGGCGGAATAGCAATAGCTCTAATGTTTATGTAAAGCCGTCATTTATTGGCCATGCATGATACAAGATATCTTGGGAACAGAAATGCAGAAGAATCAATCTATAATATTTATACAATAAAAAAAAGTATTTAAAGGGAACCTGACAGTTGATACGAGCTGCCCGGACTGCGTGCAGCATTTACTGTATCAGACACTGGCTTCTACGATTTCAGCCATGTATATTCGACTCTGAAACATACTTTAAAAGTCGCCACATAGGAGATTCGTTGTAAAGGACGGTCCTCGGTGGCTTCTCCCGCCGGTTTCCCTTAAATGACAGGTCTCTCTCTGCGTGCTGGTTTAGGGAGACACCTGTCAGTCATTGGCAGTGGGCGGGATGAATCCCATTGTGACCAGCCTTTTCAACTAATCACCTGTGTAACTTGATCCTGGACAGCTTTAAACTGTTTTCTTTCTGAGATGCCGCAGTGTTAAACATACATGGCTGAAATCATACAGTGATTGCCTGATACATGCTGCACGTGATTAGGACTGCATGTAACAGCTGCCAGGTTCCCTTTAAAGAGTACTTACATTTTCATTTTTAAAATACTTTTGTCCAGCATGAGAAGTTATGAAACCTCAAAAATCACTTTATTAGGGAATGTGTCTTCATTCTTGTAAAAAAAAAATTGCATGCAAGTGACTTTCATACCTCTGCATTTCCCTAGTATATTTTTTTGTTTTTAGCTTTTTCTTTTATACCAAAACATATTTATTTGGAGTACAGATGCTGGCAGTGAAAGTGTCTGCACTTGTGTCTTCCCCTGCTGAAAGCCTCTGCTGCAGAAGGTTGTTCCAATAGGCAAAGCACTTGGCGCTTTCACTGCCATCATCTGTACTCCAAAATAAGTACATTCTGATATCAATACAGTAGAAGGCAGGCAAATACACGGGGAAAAGAGCGGCTTGGAAGTCACTTACATGCGATTTTGATACAGGAATGAAGGAAAATCCTATAGTGATTTACATAGTTTCATAACTTTTCATACAAGACAAAATTATTATTATAAAACATAAATAAAGTTTAGTTACTAGGGATGAGCGAATATACTCGTTGCTCGGGTTTTCCTGAGCACGCTCGAGTGATCTCCGAATATTTGTTAGTGTTCGGAGATTTAGTTTTCAGCTGAATGATTTACAGCTACTAGCCAGCTTGATTACATGTGGGGATTCCCTAGCAACCAGGCAACACCCACATGTACTCAGCCTGGCTAGTAGCTGTAAATCATTCAGCTGCCGCGATGAAAACTAAATCTCCGAACACTAACAAATACTCAGAGGTCACCCGAGCGTGCTCAGGAAAAACTGAGCAACGAGTATATTCGCTCATCACTATTGGTTACTCTTTAAAGGGGTCATACAGAAATTTCAATTGATGGCCTATCTATAGGATAAGTCATAAATGTACAATATGATCAGTGGGGTCTGATGCCTGCCACCTTCTCAGCACGATAGATATACAGAACTTTTGGTTGCATAAGGTACAGCAGCTAAACCCCAAACACTTGAGAAAAATACATTTGTGCAAAACATATCTCAAGCGAACACTTTTTCAGGATAGCCTAACCTATTTTAACATAGCTATACTTTTTTCCACAGATGATAAGCCATTCCTCATTGTTATAAGAGATAACATCATTTATGGGATGTCCCTTGACCCCTTGGAAAAGACCAATGATGCTATGGTACCAATAGCAGGCATCACGAATGGATACGATGTGGAATTTGACGACTCCGAGGAAATGATCTATTGGATTGAAAATCCTGTAAGTACTGTAATTTGAGCAAAGCTGAAATTCTCACTCAATTAAGTTCTCCTACGCGGACAACCTCAGGTTCGCTACATCTGTAATGTAGCACGGGGTGGTAGCCATGGGTGTAGCACCCCCGTCTGTGGTGCCCTGACACATTACATGAAGGTGGGGGTCCCAAATGGGTGTGTGGACTTGTGCTGTGAAGGCTCTATGCTCGTACAGGCTGCATGTAACCGATGTTGCTGGTTTGCCAGGACCAGATGTTTCACAGTTCCGCGAGGAAGACCACCATTCACAAATAAACTTTTAACTGAACGGGAACTTGGTAGGGAATATATTTCCTTTACAATTTAAAGCATTTTCCACACCGTTGCCTTCCTTCGTTTCTCTATGTCCATTGTTTCTCACTACTTCACCATAACCCAGCTTTAACACTACAATCCTGTTTAGCAAGAGTCGTTTACTTGTCCCGCATCCTCTTTTCCCTCTTGGGTGCTAGTCCGGCCTAAAATGCTGATGCTCTGGAACTTCCACCAGGGACACTTTACTTGTCTCGCGTACTCAGTCATGTTTAGGTGCGTTACCTTCAAATGTTATAAACTCTAGGCCTTGTAGCTACAGTAGGCGTCCTTCCTCAGTACCGGTCTCTGGAAAGCCACTCTGTCTCTTAGTCACTTCTATTCTGGATTGCGCTATCCCTTTTCGTTCGGTCTTCTCTCACTTAGAGTCATCCCAATAAACGTGTTTCTTCAAGGGGAACATAAGCGACAAGTCCTTCTCCTTACATACTTGTAGATAAGGAAGTTACCCTCTAAATGAAGCTTTTTTTCTTCTTTCTTTCCAGGGTGAAATACACCGAGTCAAGGCAGATGGAACTAACAGGACGGCATTCGCGCCATCTGTTATCATGGGCACACCTGTTGGTCTGGCTTTAGACTGGATTTCAGGGAACCTTTATTACACAAATCCAGCAACACAATCAATAGAGGTAATCTATATATGTAATACTGACAGGTTGCTTGCAAGATGTATTAAGTCAGCACAATAGACATTTATATCAGGGGAAATTAAATGCATTTATGTACATTTTACTTACTTTATTATCAAAGCTATAGACATTTTTTTCTGTGCCCCTTAATCTGTACCTCTATGGCCTATTGAAGTCAAAGATCAGAGGTCATAGACTATATTCTCTATGGTATCTCACATGCACATCTTCTTTATCATTTAAGGTTCTAAAGCTTTATGGAGATGTAAAGTATAGGAAAACTATTATTACAAATGACGGGACACCTACAGGAGCGGGAAGGCCACTTGGAATAGCTGTTGACCCGGCCAGAGGGTATGATACACAGTTATGCTTTATACTTTGCATAGAATTGTAGCAGTTACATCCAATCATGGTCATTAAAGAGGTTATCCAGGACTAACTATATATTTCTTTTACTGTGGTCTGAGAACTAACAGGTAAGTAGTTGCCAACCACCTGCCTGTTGTGCCCGGCACAGTGCCGCACAGCTCTCTGCCAGCACAGACAGGTCTCTGATCGCTCCTACCGGAGATTCCATGGTTTCAGCTGACATCACGTTGATAGAGCAGCGGCTTCTCTTCCACTCTGCTCTATTAGTTGGGCGAGACTGTCGATATCATGCTGATTGCTGGAAGCCGGCTGTCAATTAACATGACATTGGCAGTTATAAGAAGAAGAGCTGCTCTGTTGATGTGGAGCAGCTGAATCACCGGCAGGAGCGGTCAGTGACTGCTCTGAGCCAGTGCCGGATAGAACAGGCAGCTAGTTACTAACTAGCTAATCAGTTAACAACTACCTGCCTGAAAACTTTTGGGCTTATATTAAGAAATGCACTTAGTCCTAGACAATCCGTATAAATTTATTGTCATTCAGATTTTCTTCAGGTCATTTAAAGTGTCACGATCGACTGTAAGCAGATTTAATTCATAAAGTCTGTGATTTTACTGTTACTGATTTCCAGAAATATGGGCATCTATAGCATGCTTAAAGGGATTTTTCCTTCCCAAGGATCCTATCCTGATATGTAGTAGGTGTAGTAATAATATTAGCAAATACCTCCAATTAGAAACGCAGTATAGTTTTTTTGATTCGCCATGTCTCTTTCCTGAATGTGCAGGCATTGCAGGACCTTAGGTATCCATAGTTATGACCGCTGACATAGTGACAGTTAGTTATCTAGCTGCTAGTGGTCGTAACCATGGATACCTAAGGTCATGCAATGCCTGCACATGAGGAAAGAGACTTAGAAAACCAGAAAAACTATATTACATTTCTATTTGGAGGTATTTGCTAGTATTATTATTATTATTACACCTACTACATATTGGGATATGATCTTGGAGATGGGAATACCCCTTTAAAGAGGACCTACACTGGCCACTTTTTACCTTTGAGAGGTCCTCGTTAGAGAGTAACTGAACTTTTTTATTATTTAGTTTTTGGTCACTTTTTGCAAAATGATGAATCTTTTTAATGTGCTCCATTATGTTATTTTACATCCCTTTATCCCCAAAATCCATGTAGAACGGGCTGTTTGAACTGTCTCCATCATGCATTTTAGAGGAGCGGTTTTGGACTGCAGATCTAGAAATTATCCGTACACCAGTGTTTGTTTCATTGCTCCCCTCCACAGTGCTCAGACAGGAATAGAGTTTGTGGATAGCGTCAGAGCATGGGGAAGGGGAACAGTGAAGCTGACACTGGTTTACAGATGTTTGTTAGACCTTCAGCTCAAAACAGCTACTCCGAGTGCTTGAATAAGGCAGATAAAACAGCCCTTTCAGCATGGAGTTTGGGAGAAAAGGAAGCAAAATAAGGTAATGTAGTACATTAAAAAGATTCATCATTTTGCAAAGACTGACCACTAATTAAATAGAACATTTTTTTAGTTACTCCTTAACCATATATGGATTGAACTTAGATCTACAATCAGCTGATTGCCACACGTCTGACTTTAGAAGGGTGGTGATCTGGGGAAAGCTCCGACCGGCTGTATATTTCATACACTGTGCATATGTGCCTGACATTTTTTACTTACCTAAAGCTAATAATTATTACATTAACCGTTTAATTTCGGAAATATTTTTTGCTTCATAAACTAAAATTTTTCTTTCCAGAAAGATGTACTGGACGGACCAGGGCACTGAAAGTGGAGTTCCTCCAAAGATTGCCAGTGCACATATGGATGGGTCCGACCCGACTGTCTTGTACACCAACAACCTTGATCACGTTGAGTTTATCACAATTGACATCGCTGAACAGAAACTGTACTGGGCCGTTACCGGCAGCGGAGTGGTAATAATCACATTCTGTATCATTCACAGTAGTAGGTTTAGGCTCTTTTATGTTTTTAGTGCAACAAATACTGAAAAAAAGTTAATAGTAACTATTCAGAAAGTGTTTGTTGATACAGGCCCCCATCATGGCAGTGTTCCAGACTTTTCCCAAAAAGGAGCCCCCCTTGAAATAATTGACTCTCCAGCCATTGTGTATCTGTTTGGGTTGCAAAAGCTGCAGCCGCTTGTTACAGACTAAGGTCATACTTTCCAACATAGGGATCATTGAGCCCTGCCCCAGAGCATCCACAATCCCTCCAGGCAAGGTCATATGAACAAGATGGGCCACCTACTTTTGGATGAGGTTCACACAAACTCTGTTGTATCTTTCCATCCAGGAATTTGCTGATTTCTTTCAGAAAATTGAGAGCTTCATGGCAAATTCAAAACTATTGGAAACTATGCAAAAGCACATATATATATATATATATATATATATATATATATATATATATATATATATATACAGTGGGGCAAAAAAGTATTTAGTCAGTCAGCAATAGTGCAAGTTCCACCACTTAAAAAGATGAGAGGCATCTGTAATTTACATCATAGGTAGACCTCAACTATGGGAGACAAACTGAGAAAAAAAAATCCAGAAAATCAAATTGTCTGTTTTTTTTAACAATTTATTTGCATATTATGGTGGAAAATAAGTATTTGGTCAGAAACAAACAATCAAGATTTCTGGCTCTCACAGACCTGTAACTTCTTCTTTAAGAGTCTCCTCTTTCCTCCACTCATTACCTGTAGTAATGGCACCTGTTTAAACTTGTTATCAGTATAAAAAGACACCTGTGCACACCCTCAAACAGTCTGACTCCAAACTCCACTATGGTGAAGACCAAAGAGCTGTCAAAGGACACCAGAAACAAAATTGTAGCCCTGCACCAGGCTGGGAAGACTGAATCTACAATAGCCAACCAGCTTGGAGTGAAGAAATCAACAGTGGGAGCAATAATTAGAAAATGGAAGACATACAAGACCACTGATAATCTCCCTCGATCTGGGGCTCCACGCAAAATCCCACCCCGTGGGGTCAGAATGATCACAAGAACGGTGAGCAAAAATCCCAGAACCACGCGGGGGGACCTAGTGAATGAACTGCAGAGAGCTGGGACCAATGTAACAAGGCCTACCATAAGTAACACACTACGCCACCATGGACTCAGATCCTGCAGTGCCAGACGTGTCCCACTGCTTAAGCCAGTACATGTCCGGGCCCGTCTGAAGTTTGCTAGAGAGCATTTGGATGATCCAGAGGAGTTTTGGGAGAATGTCCTATGGTCTGATGAAACCAAACTGGAACTGTTTGGTAGAAACACAACTTGTCGTGTTTGGAGGAAAAAGAATACTGAGTTGCATCCATCAAACACCATACCTACTGTAAAGCATGGTGGTGGAAACATCATGCTTTGGGGCTGTTTCTCTGCAAAGGGGCCAGGACGACTGATCCGGGTACATGAAAGAATGAATGGGGCCATGTATCGTGAGATTTTGAGTGCAAACCTCCTTCCATCAGCAAGGGCATTGAAGATGAAACGTGGCTGGGTCTTTCAACATGACAATGATCCAAAGCACACCGCCAGGGCAACGAAGGAGTGGCTTCGTAAGAAGCATTTCAAGGTCCTGGAGTGGCCTAGCCAGTCTCTAGATCTCAACCCTATAGAAAACCTTTGGAGGGAGTTGAAAGTCCGTATTGCCAAGCGAAAAGCCAAAAACATCACTGCTCTAGAGGAGATCTGCATGGAGGAATGGGCCAACATACCAACAACAGTATGTGGCAACCTTGTGAAGACTTACAGAAAACGTTTGACCTCTGTCATTGCCAACAAAGGATATATTACAAAGTATTGAGATGAAATTTTGTATCTGACCAAATACTTATTTTCCACCATAATATGCAAATAAATTGTTAAAAAAACAGACAATGTGATTTTCTGGATTTTTTTTTCTCAGTTTGTCTCCCATAGTTGAGGTCTACCTATGATGTAAATTACAGACGCCTCTCATCTTTTTAAGTGGTGGAACTTGCACTATTGCTGACTGACTAAATACTTTTTTGCCCCACTGTATATATATATATATATATACTGTATTTCTGCTGAGAGTATTAGGTTCATTGGTTCAATGATGGTATTTGTTTTTCGGTGCCATTTTCACCATTCTTAAAAATTCTTTCCATACCCAAAGTTCTACTTTTTATTATCCACCATTCACATCTATAGATATTTGTTTATCCTTACTTCCATTATGCATTAATGATGCTGATCTCATATAACAGTGCTTTTATACTGCTATGCTTTCTGGAACATTGTTTCACTATAGGTAATCATTGTAATAAATCCATCATTTTCTTTGCAGATTGAAAGAGGAAATGTGGATGGAACAAATAGAATTACTATAGTGCAGCATCTCTCACACCCCTGGGGTATAGCGGTCCACGAGAACTTCCTGTACTATACTGACCGGGACTATGAGGCCATTGAGCGAGTGGATAAATCTACAGGATCTAACAAAGTGGTCATGCGAGACAATGTCTCAGGACTTAAGTGTCTACGTGTCCACTACAGAGACAGTGAGTACTTCTTTACAATAGTAGATCAATTTGATTTTTCTTTTTTTAAGGGTTTTTTGTTTACCGAAACTCATTGCCCCTTTTCCTGCTTCGCCCAAGACTCCACCAGTCTATATTGCTCTGCAGATTTCATCTCTCTGTACATCTTATCCTGCCGAACAGACATGTGACCACTGCAGCTAATCTCCTCTTTTGGGCAGTTTTTCAATTAAATGTTCAGGGGTCCCTTTAAATTATCATTAGTGCTTGCTATTTGTAATACCACATACAGGATATGAATACCTTCAGGGTTTTACTTAAGTGCGCATTTTATTGACTAAAAATAGTTTTTGCAATAAAGGCTTCAATAAACATTTTGGACCGTTTGACTTTATGAAAATTGTAAGGATTCACGCGCTCAGGTAGGCATTAGGTAGCGTTCACACAGGCAATGTGGTTTGGTCCAAACATGTTCAGTTTTATTGCTTTCAAAAAACTCCAAGGGATTCAAAACTCAAAAATGGACACAAAGGTATAACAGCAAACAAACAGTTCATTAAGCACAGCAGCAGCAGGTTCATTTACATCAGTGCTGGCTCATCTGAAGATATTACTTTCCTTTCTATCAGAGCAAAATTTATACAAAGTGGTACCATAACTAGCAATCTGTATTCTGCCAACACACTACCATAGCAAGCCATTTATACTGTATGGCAAGGGATTTGGCAATTAATGTCTTAAAAATGTAAAAAAAAATTACTTACAAATATTATAGGGTTTATTCTTTATAGCATTTAGGGGGTAGTCACCTGTTGTAGAAATGTATAAAACTAAAAAATCCCTTCCATACACGTGAGTGGGATTGTTCCTGCAGCATATGTGTCACACTGTGATGCTCTTAGGTAGGGGAGGGGGGCCTCAAACTGTCCCTGGAACTGGGACCCTAACAATCCTTGTCCCAGGAGTACTCTTGATGGTAGAGAGGCCTGAGTCTCTGACCTCACTATGCTCCTGTTAATCCTTGGTCTGTTCCCGCCCCCACCCCATGGAGCCTGGGACAGAAATGTAATGTAAACAAGACACAAAGACAAAAAACAGGGATAACAGAAACACTCTATCATACAAAAGCACCAACAAACAATAGGAAGGAAGGAAGATAGGGACAGGGAGGAATAAACTAAACAGGAAATAGGGACCAGGAGATAAACACACACGCACAACAGAACACCTCTACAACAACTTCTCTCCAAAACATTTAGCTTAAGCACACCGCACAGGAAGATGAATTTCTAATAGCAGCAATGAACTGCTGTTCAGCACAGCCTGTCCTAAGAGCAAGGAAGCAGAGCTTTCACTAATAAGACAGAGAAGGTCTGGCCAGGTTTTATAGGAAGCGTTAACAACCAGATCAGAAGCATCTGAAATGGAGTTGCATGGTTCTGACAAGCATAGAAAGGGTCGTTAACCTCTTCAGCATCAAAGGAAACCAAATTCATTTAATATGGGATCCAAACACACAGGCTAAATGGTAGATCTGTGATTCACAATACGCAGTGATCTTGTACCCCCGGATCTCCCAGGTTGGCGTGACACACTCGTGACAATATGTTCATGGACTTTTGCAATGAAAGTACTTTTTTTTGTCTATACAGAAGTGTCCGGTTCTTCTAATGGATGCAGCAACAACCCTGATACCTGCCAGCAGTTGTGTTTGCCCAAACCCAGTGGCCGGTTCTCTTGCGCGTGTGCTACAGGATTCAGGCTGAGCGCTGATAACAGAACCTGCACGCCATACAACTCCTTTATTGTGGTGTCTATGCTCACAGCAATCAAAGGATTCAGCTTAGAATCCGCAGATCACTCTGAAGCTATGGTACCCATGGCTGGACGAGGTAGGTGGCCTTTATTTAACACCAGTGTTTACAGCTTTTTTGGAGTTCAATTTCCAAATAGACAACATTTGCTCTGCGTGCCATTAAATAATACCAACCTTATCTTTGCAGATCTTGAGTAACTGTCATTGTAGTGGAGACTAATTTTTTAGACACATCTTTGGTGGTTTGGATAAACGCATCATTGCTACATCAAACTGGAGATTTGATATCACGACAAACTCAACTCTGACAGCTTTAGCTTTTGAGCACCAATTACTATTGGCTGCATTGAAAATTTGCAGCCAGTTGAGCAGGCGCAGAACTGTCCCAGTATATGCAACATTTTGTTTTCTTGGCTAAAAGCATGTGAATGTACATATTTATGTGCCATAAACTAGAATGATTCCCTTTATCTGCCCCTCCATCCACCCATATTGAATCTTAATGGATGAGGATACTGATTTTTGCACATTTTTTCTGCAGGTCGTAATGCACTTCACGTGGATGTTCACATGCAGTCTGGTTTTATATATTGGTGTGACTTCAGCAGCACTGTATCTGGATACAATGCTATCCGCCGTGTTAAACCCAATGGCTCCTTCTTTAGAAATGTTGTCACTGGTGGTATTGGGAGGAATGGAATTCGAGGGATCGCCGTTGACTGGGTTGCAGGTAGGTTAAACCAAGTGCATTTGTTTCATACAGAGTGTATATGTTTAAAGTTTTTTTTTTAATTATTCCGAAAGTATGGAATGTTGTAAATTAAAGAAACATAGTTTAACCCTTAAATGTCCCAGTGACATTAAGCCTATGTCTCCTGAGACCATCACTGGCCAATGATTGTTAGCAGAGGTCAAGTGACTGATGGATGGGAAGTCATCACTTCCGATACTGACGAGAACCACCAAAGTGGCAGTGCTGGAATTTATTTAAAACCTTTGTGTGAAATATTTGGACTGTGATAAGCAGCTACGAGATATCACTAATAGTAAAGCTTCGTTCAACCACCTGGACCAATGTTATTTAATAAGACTTTTCACATGACAGTGTTTTTCACACTGACCAAATATCCGCATGAAAAGATGAAAAGAAAAAAATCTCAGCATGCACTAGTAAAGTGTTCCCCAACTCCAGTCCTCAAGAGCTACCAATGTACTGAGTGCGGGGGGTGGGGGTGGGAGCCATCATACTGAATGGGGGCTGTCATGATCCCAATGGCAGGGGATCACAAAAGGACAAGCACAAAAAACAAAACAAGCTCTAGGGTGATGGAAACTGAGCTGACCGCGATCCTGAACCTCAACACACAACTAGCTGTAGTCGGGGAACGTGCCTACGATGATTCTAGACGTCTCGCACCAGCCGAAGAACTAACTTTCCCTATTAGAAGAAACACAGACCTCTCTTGCCTCCAGAGAAACACCCCACAGAAATAGCAGCCCCCCACATGTAATGACGGTGAAATGAGAGGAAAGCACATACGTAGTTATGAAAACAGATTCAGCAAAATGAGGCCCGCTAAAGCTAGATAGCAGAGGATACAAAAGTGAACTGCGCGGTCAGCGAAAAACCCTACAAAAAACCATCCTGAAATTACTTGAACTCATGTTCCAACTCATGGAACATGAGGAGTAATATCAGCCCACTAGAGCAACCAGCAAAAAGGAATCACATATCTGCAAGCTGGACTAAGACAAAAATTAAGCAAAACGTGGAACAGGAAAATCAAAAACTTAGCTTGTCCTGAAGAATACAGAAGCGGGAAGCAGAGGTAACAAGACACACTGATTACATTGATAGCCGGCGAGGAAATGACAAGAAAGCCAGGTTAAATAGGAAACTCCCATATCCTGATAGAACAGGTGGACACCAGAGACCGCAGAGAACACAAGTCACCCAGTACCATCTGTAACCACCAGAGGGAGCCCAAAAACAGAATCCACAACAGTACCCCCCCCTTGAGGAGGGGTCACCGAACCCTCACGAGAACCACCAGGGCGACCAGGATGAGCCCTATGAAATGCACGGACCAAATCAGCAGCATGAACATCAGAGGCAACCACCCAAGAATTATCCTCCTGACCATAACCCTTCCACTTGACCAAATATTGGAGTTTCCATCTGGAAACACGAGAATCCAAGATCTTCTCCACAACATACTCCAATTCTCCCTCCACCAGCACCGGAGCAGGAGGCTCAAGCGAAGGAACAACAGGTACCTCATACTTCCGCAACAAGGACCGATGGAACACATTATGAATAGCAAACGATGCCGGGAGATCCAAACGAAACGACACAGGGTTAAGAATTTCCAAGATCCTATAGGGACCGATGAACCGAGGCTTGAACTTAGGAGAAGAGACCTTCATAGGAACAAAACGAGAAGACAACCACACCAAGTCCCCAACACGAAGTCGAGGACCCACGCGGCGACGGCGATTAGCAAACTGCTGAGCCCTCTCCTGGGACAACTTCAAATTGTCCACCACATGACTCCAAATCTGATGCAACCTATCCACCACCATGTCCACTCCAGGACAATCAGAAGGCTCCACCTGACCAGAGGAAAAACGAGGATGAAACCCCGAATTACAAAAGAAAGGAGAAACCAAGGTAGCAGAACTAGCCCGATTATTAAGGGCAAATTCGGCAAGCGGCAAAAAGGTAACCCAGTCATCTTGATCAGCAGAAACAAAACACCTTAAATAAGTTTCCAAGGTCTGATTAGTTCGTTCCGTCTGGCCATTCGTCTGAGGATGGAATGCAGACGAAAAGGACAAATCAATGCCCATCTTAGCACAGAACGTCCGCCAAAATCTAGACACAAACTGGAAACGATGTTCTCCGGAATCCCATGCAAACGAACCACGTTCTGAAAAAACAGAGGGACCAACTCAGAGGAGGAAGGCAACTTAGGCAAGGGTACCAGATGAACCATCTTAGAAAAGCGGTCACACACAACCCAGATGACGGACATTTTTTGAGAGACAGGGAGATCCGAAATAAAGTCCATGGAAATGTGCGTCCAAGGCCTCTTCGGAATAGGCAAAGGTGACAACAATCCACTGGCCCGAGAGCAGCAAGGCTTAGCCCGAGCGCAAACTTCACAAGACTGCACAAAAGAACGCACATCCCTCGACAAGGAAGGCCACCAAAAAGACCTGGCCACCAAGTCTCTAGTACCAAATATTCCAGGATGACCTGCCAACGCAGAAGAATGGACCTCGGAGATGACTCTACTGGTCCAATTATCCGGAACAAACAGTCTTTCAGGCGGACAACGATCAGGTTTATCCGCCTGAAACTCCTGCAAAGCACGTCGCAAGTCTGGGGAGACAGCCGACAAAATCACCCCATCCCTAAGGACACCAGTGGGCTCAGAATTTCCAGGGGAGTCAGGCACAAAACTCCTAGAAAGAGCATCCGCCTTCACATTCTTTGAACCTGGCAGGTACGAAACCACAAAATCGAAACGGGAGAAAAACAGTGACCAACGAGCCTGTCTAGGATTCAGACGCTTGGCAGACTCAAGGTAAATCAGATTTTTGTGATCAGTCAAGACCACCACACGATGTCTAGCACCCTCAAGCCAATGACGCCACTCCTCAAATGCCCACTTCATGGTCAAAAGCTCCCGATTACCAACATCATAATTCCGCTCAGTGGGCGAAAACTTTCTAGAAAAGAACGCACATGGCTTCATCACTGAGCAATCGGAGCTTCTCTGTGACAAAACCGCCCCCGCTCCAATCTCGGAAGCATCAACCTCAACCTGAAAAGGAAGCGAAACATCTGGCTGACGCAACACAGGAGCAGAAGAAAACCGGCGCTTAAGTTCCTGAAAGGCCTCCACAGCCGCAGGAGACCAATCAGCCACATCAGCACCCTTCTTAGTCAAATCCGTCAAAGGCTTAACAACACTAGAAAAATTAGTTATGAAACGACGATAAAAATTAGCAAAGCCCAAGATCATCTGTAGACTCTTAAGAGATGTAGGCTGCGTCCAGTCACAAATAGCCTGAACCTTGACGGGATCCATCTCAATAGTAGAAGGGGAAAAAATATACCCCAAAAAAGAAATCTTCTGGACTCCAAAGAGACACTTTGAACCTCTTACAAACAAAGAATTGGCCCGCAGGACCTGAAACACCTTCCTGACCTGCTGAACATGGGACTCCCAGTCATCCGAAAAAAACAAAACATCATCCAAATACACAATCATAAATTTATCCAGATATTCACGGAAAATATCGTGCATAAAGGACTGGAAGACAGAAGGAGCATTAGAAAGTCCAAAAGGCATCACCAAATACTCAAAATGGCCCTCAGGCGTATTAAATGCGGTTTTCCACTCATCACCCTGCTTTATCCGCACAAGATTATACGCACCCCGAAGATCAATCTTAGTGAACCATTTAGCCCCCTTAATGCGAGCGAACAAATCAGTCAACAATGGCAAAGGATACTGATATTTAACTGTAATCTTATTCAAAAGACGGTAATCTATACAAGGCCTCAAGGAACCATCTTTTTTGGCCACAAAAAAAAAACCTGCTCCCAAAGGGGATGAAGATGGACGGATATGTCCCTTTTCCAAGGACTCCTTAACATAATCCCGCATAGCAGTATGCTCTGGCACTGACAGATTGAACAAACGACCTTTAGGAAATTTACTGCCAGGAATCAAATCTATAGCACAATCGCAATCCCTGTGAGGAGGAAGCGAATTGAGCTTAGGCTCCTCAAAAACATCCCGATAATCAGACAAAAATACCGGAACCTCAGAAGGAGTAGATGAAGCGATAGAAATCGGAGGTGCATCATCATGAACCCCCTGACATCCCCAGTTTAACACAGACATCGTTTTCCAGTCCAAGACTGGGTTATGAGTTTGTAACCATGGCAGACCAAGCACTAAGACATCATGTAAATTATACAGTACCAGGAAGCGAATCACCTCCTGATGAATGGGAGTCATACGCATGGTCACTTGTGTCCAGTACTGAGGTTTATTCATAGCCAAAGGTGTAGAGTCAATTCCTTTCAAAGGAATAGGGACTTCCAGAGGCTCCAGACTAAACCCACAGCGGTTGGCAAATGACCAATCCATAAGACTCAGGGCAGCGCCTGATTCCACATAGGCATCGACGGAAATGGCTGATAATGAACAAATCAGAGTCACAGACAGAATGAACTTAGACTGTAAAGTACTAATGGCAACAGACGTATCAACCTTTTTTGTGCGTTCAGAGCATGCTGATATAACATGAGCTGAATCACCACAATAAAAACACAACCCATTTTTCCGCCTATAGTTTTGCCGTTCACTTCTGGACTGAATTCTATCACATTGCATTGTCTCAGGTGCCTGTTCAGAAGACACCGCCAAATGGTGCACAGGTTTGCGCTCCCGTAAACGCCGATCAATCTGAATAGCCATAGTCATAGACTAATTCAGACCTGTAGGCGCAGGGAACCCCACCATGACATCTTTAATGGCCTCAGAAAGGCCATCTCTGAATCTTGCAGCCAGGGCGCACTCATTCCACTGAGTAAGCACCGACCATTTCCGAAATTTCTGACAATATATTTCTGCTTCATCTTGCCCCTGAGAGAGAGTCAATAAAGCTTTTTCAGCCTGAATCTCTAGGTTAGGTTCCTCATAGAGCAAACCCAATGCCAGAAAAAACGCATCCACATTGAGCAACGCAGGATCCCCTGGTGCCAATGCAAATGCCCAATTCTGAGGGTCACCCCGCAGGAAAGATATAACAATCTTGACTTGCTGAGCAGGGTCTCCAGAAGAGCGAGATTTCAAAGAAAGAAACAACTTGCAATTGTTCCTAAAATTCAGAAAACTAGATCTATCTCCAGAAAAAAACTCTGGGATAGGAATTCTAGGTTCAGACATAGGAGCATGTACAACAAAATCTTGTATATTTTGAACCTTAGCAGCAAGATTATTCAGGCTGGAAGCCAAACTCTGGACGTCCATGATAAACAGCTGAGGTCAGAGCCATTCAAGGATTAAGAGGAGGTAAGACGCAGCCAGGCTGCAATTAAGGCTATGCAGCAAACTCTGAGGGGAAAAAAAAAAAAAAAACTTCCTCAGACTACTTTTCCTCCTACTTCAGCCAATACGATTACCACTGATTGGCCGGCTATACTGTCATGATCCCAATGGCAGGGGATCACAAAAGGACAAGCACAAAAAACAAAACAAGCTCTAGGGTGATGGAAACTGAGCTGACCGCGATCCTGAACCTCAACACACAACTAGCTGTAGCCGGGGAACGTGCCTACGATGATTCTAGACGTCTCGCACCAGCCGAAGAACTAACTTTCCCTATTAGAAGAAACACAGACCTCTCTTGCCTCCAGAGAAACACCCCACAGAAATAGCAGCCCCCCACATGTAATGACGGTGAAATGAGAGGAAAGCACATACGTAGTTATGAAAACAGATTCAGCAAAATGAGGCCCGCTAAAGCTAGATAGCAGAGGATACAAAAGTGAACTGCGCGGTCAGCGAAAAACCCTACAAAAAAACATCCTGAAATTACTTGAACTCATGTTCCAACTCATGGAACATGAGGAGTAATATCAGCCCACTAGAGCAACCAGCAAAAAGGAATCACATATCTGCAAGCTGGACTAAGACAAAAATTAAGCAAAACGTGGAACAGGAAAATCAAAAACTTAGCTTGTCCTGAAGAATACAGAAGCGGGAAGCAGAGGTAACAAGACACACTGATTACATTGATAGCCGGCGAGGAAATGACAAGAAAGCCAGGTTAAATAGGAAACTCCCATATCCTGATAGAACAGGTGGACACCAGAGACCGCAGAGAACACAAGTCACCCAGTACCATCTGTAACCACCAGAGGGAGCCCAAAAACAGAATCCACAACAGGGGGCCCTCATTCTTTGTTGGGCTGTGATGGGCCTCATACTGTGTGGAGGTCTGTGGGGGCACTTATACTGAGCAAGTTGCTGTGTGGGTTTTCATACTTTGTGGGGGCCATGATACTGTGTGTGTGTAACCAGAACTATGGGGATATCATACTATAGGAAGGACTTTAGGGGCATCATGCTCTGGGGATATTATACTGTGTTGGTGGAACTATGAGGACATCACAGTTTGCTGGAGGCACCATGGAGTCATCACTTTCTATACTGTATGTATGGGGTGAAACTGGGGCAGATATGATACTCAGTGTGTGCATAGGTGGGGAATTTTTGGAAGCATCATACTCAATTATGGCCACCAAAGGGTAAATCTTGGGAGAACACTAAGGGGCTTCAATAGGGACATAAGTACTGTGTAAGTGTCACAATACATACCCTTCTCCTGGTTTATAAAAGTTGGGAGATATGACTCCGATATATATAGCATATATATGTTTATTATAAATGTTTTTTGTGGAGGGTGGGTCAAGGGGCAATTAAAACTTTTCCTATGGGGCCTAGTGATTTCTATGTATGCCACTGTACCAGCACTGGAGTTGGGGAACACTGTAGTAGTATGTTTCATATTTTTGATGAGTCTCACCTATTCAATTCTATGGTTGCATAAAAAAAAGTTGGTCATCTGTTATATCATCCGATTTTTACGAATACTGCAATTCTTAACAAAGTAAACAGAATGTGGTCTTGTACATTTTTTTTAACTGATGATGTGCAAAAACAAATGCTATATAGCCCATAGATAATAAACTCCAATGTGTGAATATCAAATTTGTGGTTTTACTTTTTCCCAATTGTACATTTTTTTTTTTTAGGAAATCTCTACTTCACCAACGCTTTCCTGACCGAAACCTTCATCGAAATAGTTCGCCTGAACACAACATATCGTCGTGTGCTGATGAAAACTTCAGTGGATATGCCCAGGCATATTGTAGTAGACCCCAAAAACAGATACCTCTTTTGGGCAGATTATGGACAAAATCCTAAAATTGAACGGGCATTTTTGGATTGCACCAATAGAACAGTTCTGGTATCTGAAGGAATTGTGACACCGCGAGGATTAGCTGTGGATCGTAACACCGGTTATGTCTATTGGGTCGACGACTCTTTGGATATGATTGCAAGAGTTGGACCAGAAGGTGGTGAAATCCAAATAGTGAGATATGGAAACCGTTACCCAACTCCTTATGGGATTACTGTATTTGAGAACACAATTATTTGGGTGGATCGAAACTTGAAAAAGGTCTTCCAAGCCAGCAAGGAACCTGGAAATAGTGAAACACCAACTGTCCTCAGGGATAACATTAATCTTCTTAGAGACGTTACAGTATACGACAAACGTTATCAGCCAGTTTTACCCCAGGAGATCAACAATAATCCATGTCTGGTGGATAATGGGGGTTGTGCTCACTTTTGCTTTGCCTTACCTGGCACACAGACACAAAAATGTGGTTGTGCCTTTGGGGCAATTGGGAGCGATGGAACTAGATGTATCATCTCCACAGATGACTACTTGATATTTGCCCTTGAAGGCTCCATTAATAGTTTGCCTCTAGACCCCGAGAATCACAGTCCTCCTTTCCCCAGGGTAAATGTTCCTAGGACAGCAGTGGCTCTGGATTATGACAGCTTGGATAACAGAATATACTACACCCGAAGTGCCGGAGCAGGACGGAGTGAAATTCTCTACTTTGGTCTTTCCGCGTTAAATCAACATACCACGGTGGCATCAGGTAAGGTATGCAATGAAGCTGACCCAATGACCAACTCATGGATAAGGGTGCAATATCTGTAACATCAGGCAGACTTGTAGCTGACATTGACATTCAAATGATTGGCAGACTATGTAATGCATGAACAGACCAAGTCCTTCCGGGTAAGAAGTGCTCGGCTATGGCACGTCCTGAACTCAGAACCTCAGATCTGGGATGCCCATTTGCCCCTATGGAGCATGTAGAATGAAGTTATCTAAGTGAGAAAACCCCTTCAAACTTAATGTTAACTAGAATTAATCACTACTGATCTTGAATTACAGTCTCTATTGTGACACTAAGCTACATTCTTATTTCCGACGTGGAAAATTATTTTAACTAATGACAAAAGTTACTTTTAGTTATTAAAATTGCAGTAACTTACGGTCTGCAATCTGCATTTCTTGATTCATTTTCAATCCCCCTGAGATGCACTTGCAGCGTGATACACTATTCCTATTTTTACCTGTGGGAGTGTCTTTCTCTGGAATACAGGTTGGATGTGAGCTCTGTGTTTATAATAATAATTTTATTTATATAGCGCCAAGATACTCCGTAGCACTTTACAATTAAGCAGGGACGTTTATAAACAATAAAGGCAACACAAAGTGACACATAGTTCATCAGTGACAGTAGGAGTGATGGCCCTGCTCACAATCTTTCAGTCTATATGATTGGTTTGCTGTTGTCTTAATTAGCTCATATGTCAGCACAGCTTCTATCCTGCACTTGTTTCCTCTTTATGTGCTTTCCTTCTTTTCTATACCATTTTCTTCCCTCTGTCAGACTGTACATGCTTTCTCCCTTCTGCACTCCTGAGATCTGTGTATAAACAATCCTCCTCTTCCTCCCTACTGCTATCTCAAGACTTAGAGAAGGCAAGGGAACAGTAATGAGGGTCTTCAAAACTGAGCAGGCGCTTTGACCAAATTGTATCAATTTTGCACAAGCACTCAGCTAGATAAAGGACATCTGCAGCAGCAAGTCGGTAGAACATTTTTAATGAAGGCTATTTAGAAAATTGCTTAATTTTGCATTTAGATGGCAAATGAACAATAAAAAAAATAAATCTCTGCAAAGAAGTACATACCATTTTCAATGTGACTATTTGTATTCTTGGAAAAATAGTCTTTTATACCCAGCACTGTGCAGTATTGCAGGAGTAGCACTCCTGTATAATGGAAACTCATGGAAGCTTGATGACTGTTTCCAACCATAAACATTGTTAATATGGCTCGAAGTAATCAAGCAGATCAAGATCAGTACTGCAAGTGCAATGTATTGCAAGTAGTGCAAGTGCAAGGGTATATAACGATATATTAACCAATCTGCTGCTAACTTAACGGACAGCGCACCCTCTAAACAGCCTAGCACACTATGATGATCTACAATGCGCTATTTAATGCATATTTTGGAAGTATTTTAGGCTGTACAGTGCTCATGATGAATGAGTACTAAAATCATCTCATACTTGGTGAATTATCTTTCAGATTTGGGAGCTCCGGATGGCATCGCTTTTGACTGGATCCATAAACGGGTTTATTACAGTGACTATCTGAACCAGACGATAACCTCAATGGCACTGAATGGCTCCGATCGTACTGTGATTGCTCGGGTATCCCGGCCCAGAGCTATCATGTTGGATCCATGCAGAGGGTAGGACCTATTCTTTATTGATATGTTTAAGAAAACAATTTCCCCTATAGTCCAATATATTCATTGAACATGTGCTGTGCCTGTCTTTTATTTCAATTATTAAGTATTGTTCCCATGTTCTTAGGTACATGTACTGGACCGATTGGGGCGCCAATGCCAAGATAGAAAGGGCTACACTAGGAGGCAACTTCCGTACAGTTATTGTGAACACCAGCTTGGTATGGCCAAACGGACTTACCCTCGACTACGAAGAAGAGCGAATCTATTGGGCTGATGCAAGTTTGTATGTACTATTACCTATAGGATTGTAAATAATGTAACTTCATACAGTACGTAACACGTGAATACTGAGGATTATCCTTCTTCTTGTGCCCTGGCTTTGACAATAGATCACATAATGGTATTTTATTTACTCTATAGAAAGCTAATTAAACTGCCTACCTTACACGTCCTATGGCGAAATGTCACTGTTTTAGGGGGAAAAAGCTTACCCTTTTTTTCTAATTTCAAACCAATTCATAAGACATTACTGAGTGATTCTTTGCTTTGTGGGAAAAAGTTAAACCTAAGTGTATACTGCATTCAAATATTTAGCTGGATATACATTGACGAGAAAATGGGTAACAATGTTTTGAACTTTTGACTTTCAGGCTCCATATTTCACCATCCACTATTGCTTTAAACATGAGACCACCATAATTTTTATAGACAATCATCTTGGCTGTCTCATACATAAATTTGACTTGGAACCATTTAGCATATGATCAGTTTTGCAGATTCTTGTCATGTCACTGCATTGTTACTGTTTTGCTCTGGAAAAATCTTTGTCTTCCTGTATACCACAAACTACAACCTGTTCTCACATTCCCTAATAGCTCAGTGTGTTATTAGGTAGACTCCCAAATGAAAGGTCCCTGGTTCAAATCGAGGAGCAGCCATGAATAAGATTTCCCAAGAAAAGAGAAACAGCATCATCCAGCTCATCAATAGTGGTCTCTTGGCCAGGAAAATGGATAAACTGCATCTTGTTAGTGCAATGACAGTCGGAAGAAAATGAAATTAAGTCCATCCATCCATTCAAAAGCCAAGAGGTGGACGTCCAGACAAATTATCGGAGTCAACAAGTCGGCTCATCACAAGGTCTATCAGATCTGGTGCGACAAACACAGCAGTGGAGGTGTCTCATATGCTTTGTAATAGTGAGATCACAGATGTCCACGCAAGCACCGTGCAACATATATTACACAACTCTGGAATAGTGGCCTAAAAAAAGGTGAAGAAGCCTCGACTTCAGCATCGTCATAAGAGGTGTCGGCTCGAATTTGCAAACAAGTACGAAAAGTAGACAGTATAAGATTGGAAACGGTTGATTTGCAGCGATGAGACGAAAGTCAATAGATTAGGCTCTGATGGGTGCAAATGGGTCTGGAAGAAACAAGGGAAAAGGGGCTAATGGATTGAGAAATTGAAGGAACTATCAAATTCGGTGGAGGAAGCCTGATAATATGGGGTTGTTTCACAGCCAAAATCATTGGATACTTGACTAGGATCGACGGTGGTCTCAATGCTGAGCTATATGTGAGTATTTTACAAGACTAGTTATTTCGTACACTCGAGTACTATTATTATTATTATTTATTTATATATGGGTATGAAAAGGATGACAGTGTTCCACCAGGACTACGACCCGAAGCATACGTCGTGATTGGCGAAGAAATGGTTCAATGATAGTGAAGTAAAGGTGCTGGATTGGCCCCCAAAGTCCCCAGACCTCAACTCAATCGAACACTTGTAGGTAGAGTTGAAGAAAAGAAGAAAAATCTGTACAAATACCCAAGTGAGTCAACAATTATGCACCAACTTTGGGAACGTGTAGAAGAGACCGTGGATCAAATTTCAGTCAAGACATTCTTGAATCTGTTTGAGAGCAGCCCAGAAGGATTCAGGCAGTGTTGAAAGCCAAAGTTGGATTTACAAAATTCTAACAAAATAATACAAATTTTCATATTTAGGAGTAAAACAATAACAATGCAGTGACATGACAAGAATCTGCATAACTAATCATATGCTAAGTAATTGCAGGTCAAATTTATGTATGAGATAGCCAAGATGATTGTCTATAAAATGATGGTAGACACATGTTCTCAGCAGTAGTGGATGGTGAGATATGGAGCCTGAAAGTCAGAAGTTCAAAACATTGTTACCCTTTTGCTCGAGTTATTCTCGTACTATTCCTATTTAATATAAAGTAAGGTCTTACAAAGTAACAATAGCAGATTTTTCAGGGTCTCCGGGGGTTGCATGACATAGTTTTTTTTCTCTTTGGAGCCCGCTTAGCCACTGGATCATGCTTGGCCCCCTCAGGTCTTGCACTGGGTATATAACACAGTTTTAGCTGGAGTCTTCCTTACGTTTCTTTCAGTCTGTGTTAATATCGAGTGAAGCTTTACTTCTGTGTATTGGATATGAAATGTGCGTGTTTTCTTCCTCCGACAGACAGAAGATAGAGCGCTGTTCCTTAACTGGTGCCAATCGGGAGGTAGTAGTTAGCACTGCCATATATCCATTTGCTATGACCCTGTATGACCAACACATTTATTGGACGGACTGGAACACAAGGAGTATATACCGGGCCAATAAACACGACGGTTCAGACCAAATAGTTATGGTCCAGAACCTGCCGCAGCGCCCAATGGATATCCACGTCTTGTCTAAAAGCAAACAACAGCAGTGTGCCAGCCCCTGCGACCAGTTCAATGGCGGCTGCAGTCACATCTGTGCACCAGGTACAATTTCTATACTCTGTCAATGTTAAAGGTTTCTGTTCCCTTTTACTATTGGCAACACGTGATATCAATGTCTGAATCTAAAGGTCCCAATGGAGCAGAATGCCAATGTCCTTCAACCGGAAGCTGGTATCTGGCGAACAACAACAAGGACTGTATTGTAGATAATGCCACCCGGTGCCAGAGCGGGCAGTTTACATGTCTCACTGGTCGATGCATACCAGAAAGATGGAAATGTGACAACGACAATGATTGCCGGGACGGTAGCGATGAGCTGGAACGTGTATGTGGTGAGTAAATCCGTATTATACTATTAACTGCAATTTTACCTTTCATCTATCCTCCCACTGTGGTGAAACCTTTGACTGTTATATTAACTTTGTTCCATTATTTAATCCGTACATCTCATTTATATTATCAGTCATGCTGCAGTTTTAGCCATGTGCCGCCACTGTCCTTGCAATATTACTTAGTATTGCAGGGAAACAACTGTTATCTGGAAATTTACGAGACCCTCATGATCTGCCTAGTGGTCTGGCAAGTGGAACAGTTGTTTCCCTGCAAGATTAAAGAAATCTGCAGGAAAACAATGAAAAGGGCAGCTACTGTTAAAAGTTGCTGCATGACCACTATCACCACATGTGAACACAGCCTTACCAGAACAGTACTGGACTAATAAGGAGTACACAACCTTTTCTCGTCCAAGAGCCACACTGACAAGACGAACCCATCAACAAGGCCGCAATAAAACCTAAAGTGGCACATGAATGGCTATCTCTCCACCTCTTCCAGAGATCTCAAAGATGGTCACAGAGTGCAACATTAGTACTTACCAGTCCTCTGTGAATGCACTTCTCTCTCAAATGGACAAGACTAGACATAGACAAGCATGAGACAGATGGTTAGTGGCCACACATAGGGTACTGAAGACCACATGAGACCACTGGACCACTGATTGTCCACTCCTGCTCTAGAGCATTGGTAGGTTACCCACTACATTATGGGAGATGTGGCCCTTGCCTACATTACAGACAGTATATTTAGTGTACATGCCATCCTTTAAAGGCTCAGCCATATGGTTTCTAGAAACATCTCAACCACATACCCTCCAGAAAAAGTGTAGCCACATGACCCCAATAAAAAGCTGAGCTACAAGTCCATCTACTTTAATGTCTAGTACCCATCGCATGTCTTGCAGGCAGTGGCTTCCCTTCATGGTAATGTCTTCAATATTATCTGCTAGAGATGAACGAGCCTGATGAAATTTGATTTCCAAACTCTCTTGAATTTGACCCGGAAATTAAATTGAAGTTGAGTTTATTTGACTTGAGTCAAATTGCTAGTAAAAGTCATTTATTGTGCTCTGAGGGCTCTCCAGACCCCAGAACATAAAGAACAAAAGGAATAAAAAAATATTATACTACTTCGCCCCTCACCTGTCCTGGTGCTGCAGCTCCTCAACTGCTCCTCCTCTGAATCACTTCCTACGTGCATTTCCAGTCTTCACGTCTGTCTTTTTCACTCTTTAGAGCCTTAGAAGCTCAGTAGGCCTTGCGCGATGTCATGTTGTGGGTCTTCCCGCGACATCATGATGTCACTTGGGGTCTCGTGAGTTCTGGAGGTGCCGAAGAGTGAAGAAGGCAGTAAATAGAAGTGAAGCTGGAAGAAGAAAGCAAGGCAGCAAAGGATCTCGTGGAGAGCATCTGCGTCAGGGGAGGTGTATATTATTGTATTTTTTTTAAACTCTTGGCCCTAAAACCAATTAGGCAACATGGCAGTCAGCAGGACACGATTTTGCTTGGTTTGAGCAAATCGAGTCATAAAAAATTCAGATTCTGGTTTGATGATTTGTACTTTAGACGCCCTTCGCTATAAGCCATTGAGCTCCTACTACTTACTCCTGCCCCGTACATTTTCATTACTAACGCCAATGATTATTTTATCCAACATGCAGTCCGTTTTGCAGCGGTCTTTGCTGTAGCAGGTATAGTATATTTTAGGACCTCATAGCCAGTTAGCACAATCCTATATCTGTTCACATCATTTACATTCGTGTTTTTTTGGCAGCTTTTCACACCTGCTCACCTACAGCCTTCACCTGTGGTAATGGGAAATGTGTGCTCTATCACTACCGCTGCGACCACTATAATGACTGTGGGGATAATAGTGATGAAGCCGGGTGTCTGTTCAGAACCTGTGACCCGAACACTGAATTTGCCTGTAATAACGGAAGGTGTATTAACCGCTTGTATGTTTGCAATGGAGTCAATAACTGCTACGATAATGGCACATCTGATGAGCGGAATTGTCGTAAGTTATCCATGGTCTCGATGAAAGTATATGCAACGTCTATTTACTTTTCTATTATATCCTATTACAGAGTTTCCAAATTTGTATATAACCTGTTCTCCCATTTTTGCCCTAGGCTAAAGCGAGATACAAAATTTACTTTTTTTAAAGTTTTCAGAACTGGCTGGGACTGACGTTAAAAACGCCGAAAGTCACAACATTTTTGCACCCAAATGTATCACTTATAATCATAATGATTTATTACGGTTTTCCGATATGTCCATAAAAAAAAATATTGTTTATCCATGATAATTTGATTTAAAAAAAAATAATGTTGGCAACCTTGAGCGGTGGCTCTGAGCTACTGAGCATGTGTGACCACCAGTTCTGGTACACTTGGGGGACATTGAGAGAAAAAATGAAAAGAACACCAGGGGGCCCCACAGATATTTAATTGCAATATCTATCACATTTATAATTTTTTATTTTAGGTTATCCCAATTAAAAACTAACAATATCAATTAGCATTCATGGAACAATCCCTTTAAACATACGGAGGGTAATTTATGAATCATTAATAATGATACGTGATCACATGGTCACACGTTTGTCATCGTTTTTTAGTGTGCTAAACAGACCCAAAAATATGTTTAGGCTAAAAAAGGAATAAAACTTTTCCAACTACTAACATGACAAGGAGTGGGGGAGGGATACTGAGGATTTCGGTTTATTTAAACATTTTTCATCACTTTTCTCCTTCTCTTTCATAGCTGATCGCACATGTCAGCCGGGGTACACCAAATGTCAGAGCACCAACATTTGCATTCCTCGTACTTATCTGTGTGATGGAGATAATGACTGTGGAGATATGAGCGATGAAAGCCCCACTCATTGCGGTAAGACTTTGTAGCGCTTAATCAGATTACTAATGACTGCCGAAACAACGGAACTTTGGAGAACTTTACAGGAGTAATGTAGATGGAAACCTGGAAAAGTTAGTAATTGCTGTCGCCGACTCATGACTTGAGCAGAATTCCGGAACCTTATCGACATTGCTCTTTCGGGCTTTTATAATCCCATTTATGCATTTGTTCTTCACAAACAAATAGCTACTATGTCTTGGCTATTGGGAGGGTAGATCCGAAGTTCTATTAGGGATGAGATTAATTTATATACGTTAATATGAATAGTCTGCTACAAATTAAAGACCATAAAAAAGTCTATCAGGAGGAAATGTGATAATCTTTTCAGTAATGGGAAAATTTGCCCAGATTTTACCCATAAATTGAGAATTTTGAGAATGATTGATCAGTCCTGAAGTGGAAATAAGCAGATTTCTATGGTAATAAATGTTACAAAGTTTCTTATTTTTTTGTGTGCACTATTGATTTATGATAAAAAACAAACAAAAAAGATTAATATAACAATTACTCTTTAATTGAATTGTAATATTCAATACTACATTTCCTCTGTAGTAGCCACTGTGTTAAGTTAGATTTTTGAAGAAGCATTCAAGTTTATATCCTCTTAGACAATTGCAATCATCATATTACATAGTTACTTACTGTGTACTTACAATTGCTCATTTTGCCTTTCTACCCAGTTAATTCTTCTCTTTTCTCTGCTCTATGTAGAAACAGGAAGTCTCATGTCCCTGCATTTATCATTCCCCTCTTCACCTCCTGACCCAGCTGCTCCCTCCTCCCCTTGCCAGGGACTTTTTCAGTGACTCCCTCCAGTGCACAGTAATCTTGGCACATGCTCATTAGATGCTTCAATATGACGGTTCGCTTACGCTAGCAATTTTTTTCTTGCACTGTACCAACTTCAGAGGGAAATTGAAGCATGCTGCAATCTAAGCAGTTCTGCGCTGCCTCATTGGATAACATTGGTCTGAATGCAATCTGATTTATCAGATTGCACTTGTGTGAGCGAACCCTAAAAGAAAGGGTCTGAGTCAGTCTATTGCTGCTAATGTACATGTGTATTTCCTGAAACCACAGGAAATAGGAGTCTGGAATAGCCACAGTGGTCAGTGTTAAAATTGCAAGATGTCTAATTTTTCTTTTACTACATCTCGTGATATGAAAAATAAAAAAATGCCAAATATTATAGCAAAATAAATTTAAAAGCTTTATTTAAACAGTAGGTAATCAATGACAGTGCTTAGCACACAGTAAATGGGATTTACAGATTCTCATGTAACTTGTATTCCTGACATTAATAGTTATTTGTTGAGCACATTACACCGGAGAGTTCATCTGACATTTAACATTCCAATTAATGCTGTAATTTGCTGCAAATAGATAAGTATAAGGAGCAGAACATTGCATTAAGCGAGGCATGTAAACTTATTAATTTGCCTTATGGATTCCTTTTCAGCTACCCTGACATGTACGGACAGTGAGTTCCGCTGTGCCTCCGGACGTTGTATTCCCGGTCACTGGTACTGCGATCAGGGTGTAGACTGTGCAGACGGCTCTGATGAACCAGCATCGTGCGGTAAGAATTTGGTCAGGTTTCACAGCCAAATAACCTGAACATATTGAGCTATAATTAAAAATATATTTATCAAGCGATGTACTGTTGCAGAAACCCCTTACCTGGGAGAGCTAATTTGGGGTTGATGCAAGGGGTCTTGATTGCTCGCCAGGTTTGACCAAATACAGGCGTCGACCGATCACGAAGACAAAGCAAGAAATACACGTCTGACTGTGTGCAAAGCTTGTCTGCTTGACCCATGGATGGTTTTATTGTCTTTCATATAGAGGAAGTTACGGTAGATTCTCGCAAAAAGGAAATGTAAGGTACAACGAGAGCTAGCAGCTTTCCTTAGCACAAACCACACTAAACTGTCAGGAAAGAAAACCGATATCCTGATCAGTTACTTTCATGGACAGCAGAAACAAAGCGTGCCATAACTCAGACATCTAGATATAAATGATAATCAAAGCAAGATATTTAATATTAACCATGACTATATATATGTTTTGGGTGAGGATTTAGTACAAAAATAGTCATAAATTCTTTTGAACTTATGATTATTATGGGCTTAGGAGTCCAGTGGGCGGTCATCACTGAGTAGTACCACCCACTGGACTCTTAAATCATCAATAAGTAGATGCTTAAACAAATAAATTCCTCTTTTCTTACACCAACTGTTTATCAATCTGCTCAGCTTCTCCGGCTCTGTAATATGCTCCCGCAAGTTGAGCTGAATTTTTCATATTGGCGGGTTCCCTTTAACTGTTCGATAAACAATTATTAAAGGTGTAATGTCACTTCACATTATGTGTTTATAAAGGAGCAGAAGGTAGAAATAATGATGATTGCTCTGGTCTTATCTGCAGAAGCTCAAAGGTTACATTGCTCCTTTCTCGTAAGATAAAATCAGACATTTTATTACATCTTTTTCTGTTTCTGATCACATCCATTCATTGCAGTTGCCCATGTGAGGACTTGCTCAAGCAGCCAGTTCAGGTGTGATGACGCTCGCTGCATCCCAGCTACATGGGTGTGTGATGGTGATAATGACTGCGGTGACATGAGTGATGAGGACCAGAGACACAACTGTGGTAAGGGTCCCGCTGCAGAACAAAGCAGTATACAGCTATATGAATCAATGCGTGTCCTTGATTTTGGGTAACAAGAATGTGGTCGGTGTGCCCACCTTAATCTTACGGTTATAAATCCCATTATCATTGATGTTAAACTTCGTGGATACAAATCCAAAAATATAGGATGGCTCGAATTATGCTTCAAAAGGGTTAATATGGCCATACACATTAGATAGCTGTGGATCGAACAATCCTTCAGTTGACCTATGTCTCCCAACTCTCCCATATACAAGGAACACTCAGTACCGCTAAGGCTAAGGTTCCGACGCTAGCAGTGAATGCGCCGCACAACGGAGGCAGTGGATGCATTTTTCCAGCGCATCCGCTGCCCCATTGTGAGGTGCGGGGAGGTGTGGGCGGAGTTCCGGCCGCGCATGCGCGGTCGGAAAAAGCGGTCCGTCGGCAGCAAAAAACATTACATGTAACGTTTTTTGCTCCCGGCGGTCCGCCACAACATGGCGCAACCATCGCACAACGGTTGCGACGTGTGTCAATGCGTCGCAATGCGTTGCTAATGTTAATCTATGGGGCAAAAACCCATCCTGCAAACAACTTTGCAGGATGCGTTTTTTCCCATAAATGACGCATTGCGACAAATTGCAAAAAACGCTAGTGTGAAAGTAGCCTAAGACAGTCCGGAGGCCCCAATACAATTGCAGTTAATTTGTGGAAAAAGTCAAAAGCGAAGCATGAGCGACAAGGGATGACTAAGAAATTCAAAGAATATCAAAAAAGAAAGTCATTCATGGCTCCTTCAGGCCTCATACTAGGCATTGTGCATCAGTTTTGTTTGTAGTCTTCCTTTAAAGGGAACCTGTCAGTAAAATCATCCCTCTCAAACCACATATATGGGCATGCAGATATTTGAGATGTAAATCCATCCACTTCTTTAAATCTTATATCTGTTGTTGCATTCCTGAGTGATTAGCGCTTTCATTCACATTCAAATGAGTTGCTAAGTGCTATTGGCATGACAGAGCACTTACCAAGGTTGTTTCTATGCTCAGCACCAGCATCTTTAGCTTGTCACTGTCTGATTTCCTTGTCTGGTGCCTAACATCACACAGACAACGAGCTATCGATCAAGCTAAAGAGGCTGATGCTAGACATGGAAAGAATCTTGGAGGCAGTGGTTCGGGAAGTGACCTGTCACAGATAGAGCACATTATGCTTCATTTTCGCACGAATTGAAACTCTTGGGAATGCAGCAACAGATAGAAGATATAAAGGTGTCCATGGATTTAGCTTTCCAAGACCCGCATGCAAAATCAGTTGATCTTTCTTACAGATTCTTTTTAATTATGATGGAAGGAGTATTTGTCCGACATCACTCAATTGGTTTTGTGATCCAGTTTTGACTCTCTTGGAAAAATGCATTTGAACTGTAAAGTGCTGGCATTCAAAGTGCATAGATAAAAGGAAGACTTTAAAAATACCATAGAAAATCGAAAATCAGTATGTGTGCACTATTTTTGGTCATTTATATTTTTCTTCGTCTCTGTCAGCCAGTCGCAGCTGCGCCCCTACAGAGTTCACCTGCATAAATAACAGACCCCCCGATAGAAGGTGTATTCCACAAAACTGGGTGTGTGATGGAGATGCGGATTGTTCCGATGCTTACGATGAACACCAGAATTGTACGCGACGCTCCTGCAGCAGCACTGAGTTCACTTGTAGTAACGGCCTCTGTATCCGGAGTAGCTTCAGGTATTGTATCAACTGTGATTGGAACACAAATTCTAAGGTTTTTCGACAATACAGAAATATGTTAGAAATCCCATGTCTCACATATCTTTTTATGCCTTTATATCCAAGGGTCATTGTTATGTTGATTTCTTTTGAAACTAGAGATGATAAAATCTTTTGAAATTTGAATTCTGACAATTTTTTCCCGCAAAAAAAATTTGCCGCTAATCGCAGCTACGCCAATTGCCCTGAAAAGACGTTTATAACACTCTGTGGTTTCCTTAGACTTTGTATCCAACCCCTTTCAAATTTTTTAGATCAAACACAGTCTGTGGCATCCTATCAGATTCACTCCAAAATGTCTGCTGTATTCCCTGCCTCTGCTTCTATACAGGCTGTAATACTCTGTGTTATTGGAGCGCCCGCTAGGATCGTGGGGTACTCGGGCCGGGTCCGACGGCACTTAAATGGGTGGTCACGGTAGCAGTGACCCGGTCCGTGGTCCTGGGTGTCCAACAAAAATGAGAAAGGGAAGTGGAAATTAAAGTCTATGGGGGGTAATTTGTGACGCAACATGTGGTGTTCGGCCAGGATGCTAAAAGGGGCCGCTGGTAATGCATCGGGGATGGTTCTGCTCCCCACAGGTGGAGCGGGAGCCCCAGGGCTATCGGTACAGTGGGTAAGGGATGATGGACAGTGGGGTGCAGGACTGAGGGTGCCGGAAATGATTGGAGGACAAAAGGGTTGCAGTTTCCTTTACCTTTTTCTGGTGAATTGCAGGTGCAGTCTGGGGCACATGTAACAGGTGTTCATGGGGTCCAAACAGCCTGAAAGTAACTTGGGATCCACCTAGGCAGGTGGGTTCAGAGGCCTTCCTTCTGTGCTGTATTTCCTGTCCCTTGCTGCCTGAAGCTCTGCACAAGTTCCTCTCAGTGTCTGATACTGCTAACCCGTATGGCTGACAGCATGAGCCTTTCATGGGCACTGTCTTCTCACTGGCAGCTCCAGGCTCCTGACCTTCTGTAGTGCCTCCAGGTATCAGATGGGGCCAGGAGACCTGAAAACCCCTGCCCTCCCTTTCTAGTTGCTGCGCCTTTAGTACCCTTGCAACCACGGACTCTGGTGTCCGGTCTCTTTGGCGCTTAATCCTGCGGGAGCTCAGTCGCAGCTCCACACCCCAGGCTTTCATCTCTTGCCCCCTCGACCCTCACTCACTGTCCCTACACACAGACTAACTCACCCAGCCTCCAGATCAGAACTTATAGGGAAGTTCCCCTGAAACCGGGTTTAGAGCTACCCCTTCTGGTTTGGAGTCAGGAAGATGTTGCATGTTTGTGTTACCTGCCAAAGGGATCCCTCCTTACCTCCAGGCATGACATCACCCCCAGTGAAGAAGGCTATGCCATTGTGGCAACCGGACGCCTGGGGTGCCACACTATACTATGTGACGTCCTATATCATTGTGATGGCTGTGCTATACTCTGCCCGCTCTTTGACACCCAAGCTCATGTGACTCTTCTCTGGCTGATGCAATCTTCGGCATTGTGTAAAAGCGGTGGACATTTTTGGATTTTGGATGATTCGCACTTGACAAGTCACAAGTTCTGGTCCAGCAAATTTCCTCAAATTTGACACAAATGCGATTTGCATCAAATGGATTCACTTATATTTAATTGCAAGCCAACAAAGAGGAGAAGATATTTACTAGTTCCTACTTATCTGCTGATTATTTTTAGACTGAATCATCTTTCTATGAAAAGGCTTCTCTCTATATATGTGTATAGACATGAATGAGACATAGGGAGGACGACTCTGCGTGACTAGGTGACAGAATTTGGGCTAATGAGGTATAATATGGTCAACAATGGTACTTTCTCCTACGCCTCATTGGGGGACACAGAACCATGGGTGTTATGCTGCTGCCACTAGGAGAACACAAAAAAATTAACTCCTCCCCTGCAGTATACACCCTCTCTCTGGCTGAAACTCACCCAGTTCTTGCATAGTGTCTGTAGGAGGCACTTGGGTCTGTTTCAGACCCCAACGTTTTTTTATTTTAAATTTTTTTCCTGTTTTTTTTCTGTAAATTTTTATTTTTTAACTAACGGAGTGAAGGGGGCGACGGATCCCTCCAAGTTCCAAAAGTTAAAAGCCAGAGTAATCTAGAGCATCAATAGCTGCCTAATGGTTCTGCAGAAATTGAGAACAGTCAATATTTTATTTTTGGCTCTAGCTAACCGATAATGTACTTACCGGAGAAGCAGACATCGTTATTGGAATCCAGCACTGAACATATCCTGCGGCATGCTTTTATACGTCTTCTGTTTATTTGTAGCCTCCATAAGGTGAGGTGCATTGTATACAGATTAATATCGCTTCCAATAAAAAAATTACCACTCACCTCCTGAACCATCACTGCTCCTTTGTAATTTATGCTGCATCCGCATCAGTCTGCTGAAAATCTGGTTGGCTGCAGCATTAACATTTTGTCCCAGCCAAGCCGGGCTTTGATAAAACGCAAACGCTGCAGCCCATCATAGGGAGTGGCTCAAGTGATACGCCGGCCAAATGCTGATGCCAGAAGAAAAATTATGGAGGAGTAGCACTGGAGTCTGTTTTTTTCTTCCACATTCCTGGGCCCATTAGTAATGGGTTTTCTAGTACTGTACCACCCAATCCCATAAATGTAAATGCACACTTTCTGTTTTTTTTTTCTTACATCTGGAGGTGGGGTTATTGCATACTTACACTTATATCTGTGTACATCATCGATCTATCATTTCTAAAACCATGAAGGCAGATAAAAGGATTTTCCATCATGTGCATTTATTCTATACCAACATTATATGTGATAAAAGTTTAATAGATGCGATGTCCCCCAATGGGATCTGCATCTAGCAGGAGAACGGGGCTCCGTCATGCACAACTTTTCATGCACAACTTTTCATGACAAGGGGAAAAGAATTCCAAAACAAATGTTTCTTATATGGGAATATGCCTTTAACAAACCTAAGTAAAATGAGTAAATCATAAAATAATTATTCCTTCCCTCTAAACCCCGTACACAGTTTTCTCTTGACTTTTTAAACAAAAGTTTTGTGCCAATAAGGCTCATCACAAAATTTCCAACTTATGCATGTCTGCAATATGGCATAAAGTGTATAATAAATTCCTTATGCGTTATCTCCTTTCTAAATGTACACTGCTCAAAAAAATAAAGGGAACATTTAAACAATAGAATCTAACTCCAAGTAAATCAAACTTCTGTGAGATCAATCTGTCCACTTAGGAAGCAACACTGTTTGACAATCAATTTCACATGTTGTTGTGCAAATGGAGTAAACATCAGATGGAAATTATTTGCGACTATCAAGACTCCCTCAATAAAGGAGTGGTTCTGCAGGTGGGGACCACAGACCACATCTCAGCACCAATGCTTTATGGATGATGTTTTGGTCACTTTTGAATGTTGGTTGTGCTTTCACACTCGTGGTAGCATGAGACGGACTCTACAACCCACATAAGTGGCTCAGGTAGTGCAGCTCATCCAGGATGGCACATCAATGTGAGCTGTGGCAAGAAGGTTTGCTGTGTCTGTCAGCGCAGTGTCCAGAGGCTGGAGGCGTTACCAGGAGACAGGCCAGTACACCAGGAGACATGGTGTGCAAGGAGGAACAGGAGGAGCACTGCCAGAGCCCTGCAAAATGACCACCAGCAGGCCACAAATGTGCATGTGTCTGCACAAACAGTTAGAAACTGACTCCATGAGGATGGTTTGATGGCCCTACGTCCACAGATGGGGGTTGCGCTCACAGCCCAACACCGTGCAGGATGCTTGCCATTTGCCACAGAACACCAGGATTGGCAAATTCCCCACTGGCGCCCTGTGCTCTTCACAGATGAAAGCAGGTTCACACTGAGCACATGTGACTGAGGTGACAGTCTGGATACGCCGTGGAGAGCGATCTGCTACCTGCAACATCCTTCAGCGTGACCGGTTTGGCAGTGGGTCAGTAATGGTGTGGGGTGGCATTTCTTTGGAGGGCTGCACAGCCCTCCACGTGCTCACCAGACGTAGCCTGACTGCTATTAGGCACCGAGATGAGATCCTCAGACCCCTTGTGAGACGATATGCTGATGCAGTTGGCCCTAGGTTCCTCCTAATGCAGCAACCAGGCAACCCCCACATGTACTTATGCTGGCTAACAGATGTAAATCATTCAGCTACGGCAATGAAAACTAAATCGCTGAGCAGTAAAAAATACTCGGAGGTCACCCGAGCGTGCTCGAGAAATCTCGAGTAACGAGTATTTTCGCTCATCACTAGTGTTGAGCATTCCGATACCGCAAGTATCGGGTATCGGCCGATATTTGCGGTATCGGAATTCCGATACCGAGTTCCGATATTTTTGTGATATCGGGAATCGGTATCGGGATTAAGATTAATGTGTAAAATAAAGAATAAAAATAAAAAATATTGATATACTTACCCTCTGACGCGCCCTGGTCGTCACCACTGCAACCGCCTTGCTTTCGTTCCGAAGAATGAGCGCGTAAAGGGCCTTCGATGACGTCGCGGCTTGTGATTGGTCGCTGAGCGGTCATGTGAATATGGATCCCAGCGCCTGAAGGAGAGTTTCCATTACAGGATACCTTCCGATATTTGTGTCCCATTGACTTGTATTGGTATCGGATATCGGTATCGGCGATATCCAATATTTTTCGGATATCGGCCGATACCATCCGATACCGATACTTTCAAATATCGGACGGTATCGCTCAACACTACTCATCACTATTCTGAACACATTCCACTATGCAATGAATTAAAATTTGCAACTGGAATATTTCATTCAGAGATATCTAGGATGTGGTATTTTAGTGTTCCCTTCATTTTTTTTTGAGTAGTGTATTTTTAAATGCTTCTTTAACATTTGTAAAAACTGTATTAAAGAGAACTTTAAATATAAAATTTTTTTTATTTGTTATAAATGTGGCAATGTTATTCTTTTGTTCCTGTGCTTCTCCGTTCCTGAGATATGACCCATTCTTCCCTGCTCATAAATCTAGTCCTGTTAGCCAGGGGTGTGTGGTCACCAACTCTTCTCTATGGGTATCTTCTTGAGGACCACGTCCAGTTGACTAAAACCACTAGATTTATATATAGAAAAGAGGAGACAATATCCCAGGAATGGAGATGTGCAGGAATAAAAGAAAAATATCTCCAGATTCAGGAAAACAGCGACGTTTACACGTGGTAAAAATTACATATTTTTGGCAGGTCCTTTTTAATAGTTTATACGGCACCTGATTTACACCAAAAAAATCTATATTTTCCATGTGATAATGTTATATTTGAGTAGGGCAACATTTTTCATATTGAACCTTTTTTTTTTAGATATAACGTTATTATAGAGGAGGGTTTTAACTAGTAAAGCATGTTGTATAAAGCTCTGATATTCTTCTCCTTTGATATAAGCGGTCCTCTGTACGTATCCATTCGCTTGGAAATTCCATCGGGGAACCTTTCAGTGAAATAGTTTGGATGACATGAGAGGATTATTAACTACATTTTGTATTTTCACCACATTGCCTTAATTGCCAGCGCCATAACCCGTGACAGCCAGACGCCCGTTCTATGAATGGATGCCTTTTTTCTTTCCGGCCTCTAATCAGCCGCTTGATCTTCTAGGTGTGACAGACGCAACGACTGTGGAGATAACAGCGATGAAAGAGGCTGCAGCTACCCTCCGTGCCAGCAGCAGCAGTTCACCTGTCAGAACGGTCGCTGCATCACCAGGGCCTACGTGTGCGATGGAGACAACGACTGCGGGGACGAGTCCGATGAACTGGACCACCTCTGCAGTACTCCGGAGGCAACCTGCGCCCCCAACTTCTTCAAATGTGACAATGGTCACTGTATTGAAGCCGTCAAGGTCTGCAACCGGATAGAGGACTGCTCTGATAACAGCGACGAGAAAGGATGTGGTGCGTGGAATGAGGTTTCGATATGAGGGGGGCCGGGTACACCCTACCAATGGGGGGTGCACTGTCTCAACCTTAAAGGGGTTTTCTGGTTTTCAAAAAGCCCTGTCTGTTTAGAAAAACAAACAAACTTGTTCTCTACTTACTCTTCCTAGGTCCATCAGATACCCACATCCCACAGAGGCGCCATTCCTGAGATCTCGGCGCCACTATGTACTGTTGGTGACGTGGCACTGTTGTGTCATGTGTCCACGCCAGACAAACTGCAGCGCTCACAGTTCTGCCTGATGGAAGTATGCGGCCTGATCATTAGTTTTACCGGTCACATGATATAACATTGTCACATCACCTGCCGGGAATAGCAGCTCCAACATTGTAGAAATGGCGCCATTCCATGAATAAAAAGAAAATTCACATCAGTTCACAAAATCCAAGTACTTAGGTGTTGGGAGCGGTGCATGGAAAGAAACCATGTGCCGATTCCCAGGTGAGAGCAGAAACATATAGAACAACAGGCTCCAGCAACTACTATGGAAAAACATCAAAACTTACTAATATTACCGTAATCATTTTTATTAAAGACCACAGGGCTCGAAAAGTGTAGGACAACTGTTTCTATTTTATCCCTTCTTTGTTATCTATTTTAAGAGCAAGACAATGAATGAAGTTTTAATATATTTTCATTGCGGTTGTTATTCTGCCATTCCAGGAAATAGGGTTTGTCCGATAGTGGACAACTCCTTTAAGTTCGATGATTAAGAATATATAGCTCCCTATAGCTCCCCCTAGTGGTGACTGCAGACTGACAAAATGTTATCATTTAGCTTTGTGCCTCTGTAGGGAATTTGGAGCTCTATTAAAAAAATGAATGCTCTGAAGATATATTATCAATTATTTAGCACACAAAAAAAATATTTTGCCAATAAATACAATAATATTACTACGGTAATTTAATAATATTACATTTAATACTATTAATATAATAATAATAATAATATGTATAGATAATACAGTTAGGTCCATATATATTTGGACAGAGACAACATTTTTCTAATTTTGGTTATAGACATTACCACAATGAATTTTAAACAAAACAATTCAGATGCAGTTGAAGTTCAGACTTTCAGCTTTCATTTGAGGGTATCTACATTAAAATTGGATGAAAGGTTTAGGAGTTTCAGCTCCTTAACACATGCCACCCTGTTTTTAAAGGGACCAAAAGTAATTGGACAGATTAAATAATTTTAAATAAAATGTTCATTTTTAGTACTTGGTTGAAAACCGTTTGTTGGCAATGACTGCCTGAAGTCTTGAACTCATGGACATCACCAGACGCTGTGTTTCCTCCTTTTTGATGCTCTGCCGGCCTTCACTGCGGTGGTTTTCAGTTGCTGTTTGTTTGTGGCCTTTCTGTCTGAAGTTTAGTCTTTAACAAGTGAAATGCATGCTCAATTGGGTTGAGATCAGGTGACTGACTTGGCCATTCAAGAATATTCCACTTCTTTGCTTTAATAAACTCCTGTGTTGCTTTGGCTTTATGTCTTGGGTCATTGTCCATCTGTAGTATGAAACGACGACCAATCAGTTTTGCTGCATTTGGCTGGATCTGAGCACACAGTATGTCTCTGAATACCTCAGAATTCATTCGGCTGCTTCTGTCCTGTGTCACATCATCAATAAACACTAGTGACCCAGTGCCACTGGCAGCCATGCCTGCCCAAGCCATCACACTGCCTCCGCCGTGTTTTACAGATGATGTGGTATGCTTTGGATCATGAGCTGTACCTCGCCTTCGCCATACTTTTCTCTTTCCATCATTCTGGTAGAGGTTGATCTTGGTTTCATCTGTCCAAAGAATGTTCTTCCAGAACTGTGCGGCTTTTTTAGATGTTTTTTAGCAAAGTCCACTCTAGTCTTTTTGTTCTTGATGCTTATGAGTGGCTTGCACCGTGCAGTGATCCCTCTGTATTTACTTTCATGCAGTCTTCTCTTTATGGTAGATTTGGATATTGATACGCCGACCTCCTGGAGAGTGTTGGTCACTTGGTTGGCTGTTGTGAAGGGGTTTCTCTTCACCATGGAGATTATTCTCCGATCATCCACCACTGTTGTCTTCCGTGGGCGCCCAGGTCTTTTTGCATTGATGAGTTCACCAGTGCTTTCTTTCTTTCTCAGGATGTACCAAATTGTAGATTTTGCCACTCCTAATATTGTAGCAATTTCTCGGATGGATTTTTTCTGTTTTCGCAGCTTAAGGATGGCTTGTTTCACCTGCATGGAGAGCTCCTTTGACCGCATGTTTACTTCACAGCAAAATCTTCCAAATGCAAGTACCACACCTCAAATCAACTCCAGGCCTTTTATCTGCTTAATTGAGAATGACATAATGAAGGGATTGCCCACACCTTTCCATGAAATAGCTTTGGATTCAATTGTCCAATTACTTTTGGTCCCTTTTTAAAACGGGGTGGCACATGTTAAGGAGCTGAAACTCCTAAACCCTTCATCCAATTTTAATGTGGATACCCTCAAGTGAAAGCTGAAAGTCTGAACTTCAACTGCATCTGAATTGTTTTGTTTAAAATTCATTGTGGTAATGTCTATAACCAAAATTAGAAAAATGTTGCCTCTGTCCAAATATATATGGACCTAACTGTATATCTACTAGAAAAATAATGGCTTGTGACCAATATATTCCATATAAATTTAATTTGTAGAATCAACGTGGATTTCGGATTTGTTATTTTAGGAATTCTTTTCCATTTTGCACACATTTGTCCCTTTTGAATAGTGAATATGAATGACAATACTGTTGACTGTTAACCATTTGTTTTCTCCCGTGCAGGCGTTAACGAGTGCAGTGATCCTTCTCTCAGTGGCTGCGACCACAACTGCACAGATACACAGACAAGCTTCTTCTGCAGCTGTCGAGCTGGCTACAGGCTCATGTCCGATAAACGGACCTGTGATGATATTGACGAGTGCGCAGAGTCCCCGTGGTTATGCAGCCAAATCTGTGAGAATACTGCAGGCTCCTACATCTGCAAGTGTGCGCCGGGCTACATCAGGGAACCTGACGGGAAGAGCTGCCGCCAGAATAGCAATATCGCCCCGTATCTTATATTCAGTAACCGCTATTACCTGAGAAACCTGACAGTGGATAGTCTGTCTTATTCTCTAATATTACAAGGTCTGAGCAATGTGGTGGCCCTGGACTATGATCGCGTGGAAGAAAGATTGTATTGGATCGATGTGGGAAGGAGAGTTATGGAGAGAATGTTCCTCAATGGAACCAACAAAGAGACAATTATTAACACCGATATTCTGAGCGGAGAAGGTTTAGCAGTAGATTGGGTTGGCAGGTAAGGGAGAAATAACTAAGTTTACAAGAGTTTTCCACTACTTGGACAACCCCATCTTATATACTCGAGTCCCCCCAATAAAATATGAAAAGCTGATACTCACCTCCTGCACCGGCGGTGTACCACCGATGCCAGCGTTGAATTCCCTGGTCCTACAGTGACATTGTTATTTCACATGAGCACTGCAGCCAATCTGCGGTCAGCAATGAGCTGATTTGCTCGCACTTTCCCTGGATGTCCGTGGGAAGTACGAGAACAGCAGTCCATTATTAGCCACTGATTGGCTGCAGCGCTCACAGGACGTAACAATGTTACCCAAGTGAAAGAAGATCCAATGCAGACACCATGGCAATGGTGCAAAGGGTGAGTATAATCTTTTCATGTTTTACTTGGGAGACTTGGGCATTTAAGAAGGGGTTGTCCAAGTAGTGGTAGTGGACAACCGCTTTAAGGTGGATCCAAATATACCTGTCCGAAAAGTCAATATATTAATATAATAGACTACTGCTGTGAAGAAAATTAGAGACCGGCTGAAAACCATACAATAAGGGTATATTCAGGATAGTAGACAGACCCAATGTCAGCCTATGAGCTAGTTCACATGAGCTGTGTGTAACGGATCAGCTGGATGATATGCGGCTACTAGACAGCTTGATTACATGTGGGGATTCCTTATTAACCAGACAACCTCCACATGTACTCAGCCTGGCTAGCAGCCGTAAATCATCCAGCTGCGGCAAGGAAAACTAAATCTCCGAGCAGTCATAAATCCTCGGAGACCACCCGAGCGTGTTTGGGAAAATCCGAGCAACGAGTATACTCGCTCATCACTATAAATCACTATTGTTCTAAAATGAAAAAAAATACAAGACAACTAATAGAAGGGAAAAATCTGATTTGCATTTGTTCTGAAATCACAGTAGAGGCGGAAAAAAGGTCCGGGTGACCACCTACTCATTGGGTGGGGGAAGGGGCTGATGACAGGTGCCTGGCACTGGCGGGTATTGTGCACCTGTACTCTGCATAAACAGGTGACTACCACGACAAGTGCATGGCCGGCAAGTATCGTGCACCTGTGCAATTCATTATAATAGGCCACATGATTGGTCAGCGTCACACTGGGGTGCCAAGGGCCCACCAGTAACCAACTCCAGGGCCCATTTTCCAGCTACATGAAAATGGGACATTATCCTCAATCACAAATCTGTATACCGTAACAATGAACTGGGTAGATTGATAAATGAATTAATAAGATGCCGCCTTTGTCTGAACATAGTGATTCGAGTATATTGTGCCAAGTACTGCTTGTATAAGAGGCTGGTGGCCCACTCTTGCAGAGGGGCTCACCGGAGGATTCTCCTGACCTCCCGTGGGCCAGTCCAAGCCTGTATTGGTCCCTGCTCAGTGTGCAGGCATCTGATGCACGGTCATCAGCACCTCTTATCCCTGATATGGAAGTAAGAGGTGATGATGTTCTCTTTATGAGTCTAATATTATCGAAAAAGGGTCTGTTTTTCTCTGTAGAGGTGCAATACCATACACATTAATTTTGCTGCAATTCCAGGAAGCTATACTGGGTGGACTCCTACAAGAACTGTATCAGCGTTGCCGAGCTGGATGGGAGGTTCAGGAAGAGGCTGGTTGACCGCTGTGCAGACGTCAATAACACTTTCTGCTTTCAGCATCCTAGAGCTATCGTGGTTCATCCAAAGAAAGGGTATGACATTTCACACAGAGAATTACCTCTTATTACTTGTGTTATAATTGACGCGATTTTCATTATATTGTACTTTATTGTATCTCAAAAGACACCACGCTGCTGACATGAAACTAAATCCGTCTTTTATTAATATCTACTTAACATTTTCCTCGGCTTGGCATGCAGGAATCGTCCAGGAAATGTGTCCCTTTCTACATAAATGAATGAATTTCCTCATTGGAGCCAATGTGTTTGATAAATCCCAGGGTGGGCACATCACTCAAAATTGCCCCAAGTTCTCACAAAGTGTATAAATAAAATTATCCAATTTTTATTCACAAAAAAGATGATTTTTTTTTTAACATTTGTATTATTATCCAAATGGCATCTGTTTTATATATCAGCAGTTAATAACATTTACAATTTCAAATCTATTTATATAATCGTCTAAGGGGTACGCAGTCCGGCTGCAAATTGGTGCGGGATTTCAACCACGCTTCACTGATTGGTCACGCCCAGCTGGCCGCGACCAATCAGCGATATTGGCACGGAATTTAACCCCCATTCACAGCGCGACATACATACAGTGGGGCAAAAAAGTATTTAGTCAGTCAGCAATAGTGCAAGTTCCACCACTTAAAAAGATGAGAGGCGTCTGTAATTTACATCATAGGTAGACCTCAACTATGGGAGACAAACTGAGAAAAAAAAATCCAGAAAATCACATTGTCTGTTTTTTTTAACATTTTATTTGCATATTATGGTGGAAAATAAGTATTTGGTCAGAAACAAAATTTCATCTCAATACTTTGTAATATATCCTTTGTTGGCAATGACAGAGGTCAAACGTTTTCTGTAAGTCTTCACAAGGTTGCCACACACTGTTGTTGGTATGTTGGCCCATTCCTCCATGCAGATCTCCTCTAGAGCAGTGATGTTTTTGTCTTTTCGCTTGGCAACACGGACTTTCAACTCCCTCCAAAGGTTTTCTATAGGGTTGAGATCTGGAGAATGGCTAGGCCACTCCAGGACCTTGAAATGCTTCTTACGAAGCCACTCCTTCGTTGCCCTGGCGGTGTGCTTTGGATCATTGTCATGTTGAAAGACCCAGCCACGTTTCATCTTCAATGCCCTTGCTGATGGAAGGAGGTTTGCACTCAAAATCTCACGATACATGGCCCCATTCATTCTTTCATGTACCTGGATCAGTCGTCCTGGCCCCTTTGCAGAGAAACAGCCCCAAAGCATGATGTTTCCACCACCATGCTTTACAGTAGGTATGGTGTTTGATGGATGCAACTCAGTATTCTTTTTCCTCCAAACACGACAAGTTGTGTTTCTACCAAACAGTTCCAGTTTGGTTTCATCAGACCATAGGACATTCTCCCAAAACTCCTCTGGATCATCCAAATGCTCTCTAGCAAACTTCAGACGGGCCCGGACATGTACTGGCTTAAGCAGTGGGACACGTCTGGCACTGCAGGATCTGAGTCCATGGTGGCGTAGTGTGTTACTTATGGTAGGCCTTGTTACATTGGTCCCAGCTCTCTGCAGTTCATTCACTAGGTCCCCCCGCGTGGTTCTGGGATTTTTGCTCACCGTTCTTGTGATCATTCTGACCCCACGGCGTGGGATTTTGCATGGAGCTCCAGATCGAGGGAGATTGTCAGTGGTCTTGTATGTCTTCCATTTTCTAATTATTGCTCCCAATGTTGATTTCTTCACTCCAAGCTGGTTGGCTATTGCAGATTCAGTCTTCCCAGCCTGGTGCAGGGCTACAACTTTGTTTCTGGTGTCCTTTGACAGCTCTTTGGTCTTCACCATAGTGGAGTTTGGAGTCAGACTGTTTGAGGGTGTGCACAGGTGTCTTTTTATACTGATAACAAGTTTAAACAGGTTCCATTACTACAGGTAATGAGTGGAGGAAAGAGGAGACTCTTAAAGAAGAAGTTACAGGTCTCTGAGAGCCAGAAATCTTGATTGTTTGTTTCTGACCAAATACTTATTTTCCACCATAATATGCAAATAAAATGATAAAAAAAACAGACAATGTGATTTTCTGGATTTTTTTTTCTCAGTTTGTCTCCCATAGTTGAGGTCTACCTATGATGTAAATTACAGACGCATCTCATCTTTTTAAGTGGTGGAACTTGCACTATTGCTGACTGACTAAATACTTTTTTGCCCCACTGTACATACGTACATATTCTAGAATACCCGATGCGTTAGAATCGGGCCACCATCTAGTACTTAATAATTGCAATATAGCCATAAAAATCAGGTGCAGTACAGATGATCCATATTAGATCCAATTTTTTCTGTGCATCCATAGACTTGAATAGGCGAGTCTTATCTGTAATACAGAACAGACTAGTGCATGCTGTGATTATTTTTTATCGTGAGGATATTCAATTTATGTGGAAAAAATTATATCTGAACAACCCTATTAAACATTTTTCTGATGGTTGCCTGTCACGATTTGATCAAACCTAACATTTCTATGTATAGTAAACCTATTATAAATAATGCAAATAACAACAACTTATTTTTTCAAATGTTTGTGCATTTCTGTTGCTATTATATCTTCTGTATTACATTGGCGGCTGCCCATATAGTCATTGATCTCTTCTTAAAGGGAATCTGTCACCCCATTTTTCGCCTTTAAGCCCATCAGGGGCTTGTCTACACCATTCTGTAATGCTGTAGATAAGCCCCCGATGTATCCTGAAAGATAAGAAAAACAAGTTTAATTATACTCACCCAGGGGCGGTCCCGGTGTGGTCCGGTACGATGGGCGTCACTGTCAGGGTCCAGCGCCTCCCATCTTCATGAGATGACGTCGTCTTCCTTCCTTCCTGTCGCGGCTCCTGCACAGGCTAATCTTTATCAGCGTAAAGTAGTGCAGTGCGCAGGCACCAGGAAAGGTCAGAGAGGCCCAGCGCCTGCGCACTGCAGTTTTTTTCCCTACCCTCTAAAGGGCAGATAAAGTACCCCTGCGCAGGAGCTGCGACAGGAAGCAAGGAGGATGACGACATCGTATAAAGATGGGAGGCGCCAGATCCGGACCACGACGCCCATCGGACCGCACCACACCGGGACCGCCCCTGGGTGAGTATAATCTAACCTGTTTTTCTTATCTTTCAGGTTACATAAGGGGCTTATCTACAGCATTATAGAATGCTGTAGATAAGCCCCTGATGGCGGTGGCAACAGCTTATAGGCGAAAAATGGGGTGACAGATTCCCTTTAACCTTCGCTGCTCATTACATCACCTATAGAGTTGGACCGAAAATAGAAATGCATCTGGACGTCTGAGATCAAAAAGAAACATTTGGTCTTCACATATTACAATAACCTGCTACACCAGAAAACATTCTCTGACACCAGGATGTAATTGATGAGCGGTCACTGGTGGCCACATGGGACTTACAAAAACTAGATCCAAGAGGGCTTAGAACGGTGGCTCATTAAAATAGTTGTTTTGTGTGCAGTTGTTTCAAATATGCTCCCATGAGAATATCATTAGGAAACAAATTCCAAAAAGTTTACTCTAATTTTATTTTTTCCCCTTACAGACACATTTACTGGACAGACTGGGGAGACATGCCGTACATTGGCAGAGTTGGCATGGACGGCAAGAACAAAACCGTTATCGTCTCTACTAAGTTGGAATGGCCTAATGGAATTACAATAGACTACACCAATGACAAGCTCTACTGGGCCGATGCCCACTTGAACTACATTGAGTACGTACTTAGAGAAGAATAAAGCCACTCGGTAACTGTTCATAAACATATACATGGCATGACTCTTTGCAGTAATGACTAGGACTTTGAGCTGTCTATGAATCACCGTCAAAATAGACACATATGCAGTTCTCGATCTCAGCCAGTCAACAGTTGAATGAGAGCCAAGAATATTGAATAACTCAATGACACTCATTAACTTTTTATTATCAGATACAGTAAAATATATATATTACTACATATTTCGTCTAGCACTAAATACTCCATTGTATTTTAGGGCTGTAATTTCCAACCATTTTGTAAGCATTAGAGTGACTGCAAACTTATGAATCTTTAAATCATGCGCCAGTGCCACCAGGGGGCGCATGACCGAAAGCAAGCATTTTGCATACATGCGGTCACCTACCGACTAAACGTGCGTGGCCTCATTGAGCGAAGCCCAACACGTCTAGTCGGAATGTGGCCGGAAGTATGCAAATCTTATACTTGCGGGCACGTGATCGCCTGCTCCCGGTGCTGGCATAGAGTGACTGCAGACATGTACCCCAAGGCTGGACATGCACTTCCTAATGAATTAGGTGTATCTTACTCCTTCACATCCCTCATTAAGATTGGCCTATGAAACCTCACTCTTAATGAATCGTAGTCTTTTTTTGAAAAAATTATACTTGGTTTAATTTATAAAATTGGTTTTGAATAGATGTGGAATTGATTGAATCAAATTGAAGAAGTCTATGTAGCCTATGTTGTATATTGCTTTAATTAATTCTTTTTACATAGACAGAACATTATTGACAAAATTAACATTTTGGGAAAGTTTACATGATTCACCAACCTGAACTAGCTCCTCTAAAGACCCAGCAAGCCATTATTCAGAGCACGTCTTCTCGCATTGTATAATATTACGTAATAGAATCTGGATTTGTTATCTAAAGTTCCATTCTCAGAGATCTTCGTAATTTATTAAACTTCCTCTATATTTACTTTTGCTTTTTTTTTTTAATACCAATTTGCAGCCAGTAATCTCCATAAGCAGAACTGAGCTAAGACATTTGCCTCAGTAGTTTTCGTTTTGCATTGTTTTTATAGATACTCGGATTTGGATGGTGCACACCGACACTCGGTGTATGACGGAAACCTCCCTCACCCTTTTGCCATCACTGTATTTGAAGATATGATATATTGGACCGACTGGAACACTAGAACGGTGGAAAAGGGAAATAAATACGATGGGTCTGGAAGAATCATGTTGGCCAATACCACACACAGGCCATTTGATATTCATGTCTACCATCCTTACCGGCAGCCTATATGTAAGTACCGCTACCGGAGCATTGGGAGGTGTTATGTTAGCTCTTATTTTACTAAATTCTACTTTTTATAATACATGGATTTTTTTAGTACAGATTATTTAAGATTAATTGTGACATTTTTCTTTTTTCCACTTGTATGATATTGTTATATAGGCACTACATATGGCATTCCATGGAACTGGGTGGGTCACAGATTCCGAGCACAGATCTGTACTATCGATATGTCCACTAAGTCTTAATTTGCTCTTTTGGTTTTGAAGAAATGCAAAATCAGGACACCGTAGACACTTTTGTCATTAGGCTGACTAGAATCTGTTCCTCTATTTCACTTTAGTCTTCCCTCCCGTAATACAGGTGCTTCACACAAAATTAGAATATCATAAAAAAGTTAATTTGTTTCAGTTCTTCAATACAAAAAGTGAATCTCATATATTATATATAGAGGCATTACAGACTGATCTATTTCTAGTGTTTATTTCTGTTAATGTTGATGATTATGGTAAAGAGGAAGACGAGAGATGCCAAACTCAACGATGCAGATGAGCTGAAGGCTGCTATCAAAGCAACCTGGGCTTCCATAACTCCTCAGCAGTTCCACAGGCTGATCGCCTCCATGCCACGCCACATTGATGCAGTAATTGATGCAAATGAAGCCTCGACCAAGTATTGAGTGCATTTACTGAACATACATTTCAGTAGGCCAACATTTCGGATTTTAAAATCATTTTTCAACTGGTATTACAAAGTATTCTAATTTACTGAGATAATGGCTTCTGGGTTTTCACTGACTGTATGCAATAATCATCAACATTAACAGAAATAAATACCTGAAATAGATCACTCTGTAATGTATATTATATGAGATTCACTTTTTGTATTGAAGAACTGAAATAAATTAACTTTTTGATTTTTCTAATAAGATATATTACAAACTTGCTTATTTTCATGTGCAATTAAGTATTAATATTCTGATATATTGCTTCACTCTAGCGAGCAATCCCTGCGGCAGAAACAATGGAGGCTGTTCACACTTGTGTCTTATTAAAGAGGGAGGCCAGGGGTACTCTTGTGAATGTCCAGACCATTTCTTGGCCATGCAGTTTGGAAGCATCGTTCGCTGCCTTCCTTCTTGCTCCAGTACCCAATTCTTATGTGCTGACAGTGAAAGGTCAGTACATGATATTAAGAATTACTTATTAATGAACTTTAATTTTTAAGATGTATTTGAACCTAAGATAAAGTAATTTTCACATAGATCTCCTGGTTTTTGTGTCTTTATATAACACATTCGTACTATATTATGTCACCACGCTAAAGATGTATCCCGATATGGTGGAAATGCGATGGCCAGCGAGACTGCAGGGATGGCTCTGATGAGCCGCCTACCTGTCCTCATCGGTACTGCCGCGTGGGACAGTTCCAGTGCAACGATGGAAACTGCACAAGTTCCCACTTCTTGTGTAACACAGCTCCAGACTGTCCGGACAACTCTGATGAAGATCCAATGCTTTGTGGTAAGATGAGACATGTGATGTTGAGGCCATGTTTTGGTCAGTTTTGTATTTTGTATGTGAACACTATTTTGCATGAATATTAAAGTTGTATATGAGTTTTACCATCTCCCTTTAAACAAGCCCTTCCATCAAAGTTTGTATCCTCTTAATATATTTCAGTCATATTATATTGCACTGTGTTGTTACAATTGCTCATTTTGCCTTTCTACCCGGTAATTGTTCTCTTTTCCATTGTTTCTCTGACATGAATGATGCAGAATAATTGTTGTTCTGTTGATAAATCATGCAGGGAAAATAGACTTCCAGTTTCTACATAAACCTTTGAAAGAGTCAGCTAGTCAGTTTTTAATCACATGATGTCATAGATCTAATGGACAAGAGAAGAATTAGCTGGGTAGAAAGCCAAAATGAGCAATTGTAAGTACACAGTGCTCTATAATACAATGACTACAATTTATTAAGAGGATAGACCTTTTGATGGGTGGAGGAGGGCTTCTTCAATTTTATGATGCATTCGTTTCCCTGCATTTAGAATTCTTCTAATTGACTTTTCCATTTCTTTTTTGCAGCCACTCATCAGTGTGACGACCACCAGTGGCAGTGCGCTAACAAGCGCTGTATCCCTGAGGCATGGCAGTGTGACACAGACAACGACTGCGGAGACAACTCAGACGAAGACAGCACCCACTGCGCCACCAGAACCTGTAATCCTGGGCAATTCAAATGCAATAATGGACGCTGCATCCCTCAGAGCTGGAAATGTGACGTGGATGACGATTGCGGGGACCATTCAGATGAGCCCATTCAGGAGTGCAGTAAGAATTGATTCCATGTTCCTAAAAATATAGTAATTATAGTAATTACATATGAGACTTACAGTACTTTACCTACTATGCATCCCCATATAATCTGAGACAGGGGTTATCGGGTCTATGCTGCACATACGATACTACATTGTCATGTTAGGCTACTTTCACACTAGCGTCGGAATCTCCCCGTCGCAATGCGTCGGGCAGAGATTCCAACGCTAGCGTTTAACGCATTGCACAACGGAGGCAGTGGATGCATTTCTCCGGCGCATCCGCTGCCCCATTGTGAGGTGCGGGGAGGTGGGGGCGGAGTTCCGGCCGCGCATGCGCGGTCGGAAAAGACGGTCCCCCGGCTGCAAAAAACGTTACATGGAACGTTTTTTGCGGCCGACGGTCCGCCACAACACGGCGCAACCGTCGCGCGACGGTTGCGACGTGTGGCAATCCGTCGCAATGCGTCACGTAATGTTAGTCAATGGAGAAAAAACGCATCCTGCAAACACTTTTGCAGGATGCGTTTTTTCTGAAAAACGACGCATTGTGACGGATTGCAGTTAACGCTAGTGTGAAAGTAGCTTTACTGTAGTCCAGGAGTTTTAGCATGAAAGCAAATGCATCATATCAAAAAGATTTTGGAAAAGAATACACTACTGAATTAGAATTCCAGAAATATATCCTTTTTCTGCATTAAACATATCTATGTAGCTTGAGCATTGGTCTTCAAATTTGCTTCAACTGCATAGTTCGTCCACCCTGATTCTCCTGCTGGGTGTAACGATTCCTCCGCTCAGTGAATGATTGCTATGCTGTTCTGTGGAAACAGTCCTGATGAGCTGTCTGTGTCTTGATTGTCAGCTTGGTTGTCCAATTATGTGATGGGCTTGCTGGGCTGTTGGTGCTTTGATTGACAGCTCTGCTGTCCAATCTGTGACTGAGGCGTGCGGGACTTCTGCAGGTGTTCAGTGTTGTGGTGATCGCAAAGCTACTTACCTGAGCTGTCTGCCCCTGATGTCCGCCAGATGTAGCTTGTGCTTCTTGGTGAGCGTTAGCCTGATTCTGTTGTTCTGATCTTCTGCTGCCCGACACTTTGGACCATGTTCTGACTATCCCTTTGTCTTGTCCTTCAGTTTTTGCTCCGCTATCTCTTGTTATTGACCTTGGACTGTGACCTGACTTACGCCTTTGTCTTTTCCCTTGGTCATCTACGTACCCTCTCGGTATTGACCTTGGAACGTCTGACTCTTTTGCCTCACGGCCTGTCCATGAGTAGTGACTAGCATCACACTGGGGATGATATCTGGAGTATTAAGAGAGAGAATCCTGTTGGTGGACCAACAGTTCAATTTGGAGCAAATTAGGAGACCAGTTGATAAAGGGTAAGGGAGCACGACAATATCAAGAAAGTATGAAATAGGAGATCAATCAATGAGGTGCTAGAACAGGTAGAAAACTCACATGTGCAGGTAATTACATGTAATTACAGGTAGTCTTTCTTCTTCCTTCTCCTCAAATTAGGAGACCAGTGATCACGCTGCTTTTCAGGTAATTTTTGTAAGATCTTTTAGGTAGGATGCATAAAACCCCTTTAAGCCTTTAGTGCAGGCCTCCGGGATTCCAGCTTACGAGTCTTGCAGTGTAATCCTCATACAGGTGCACAGATATATGAGCATGTGAGACAAAAATGGTGAAAAGATATCTGCTCTCCGTAAGGCGATGAAAAGTTTCAAGTTTATGTCCGGAACATAAATATAGACAGAACATCTAAGTTGGAAAAAAACCCAACCCATTTCAACCAGAAGGTCTTCGTTATGATTAGGACCTTCTGCTCAAAACGCGTTGATTTTGCTGACTGATCTGCTCTGTCTATATTTATGTTCCTGGAAAAGATTTTAGTCTACTTACGGAGTGTCCAATATCTTTTTACATTTAAGTCTTTTTCTCTTTGGTTCCATCAACTAAAAGCTCAAGAAAATGAATGGAAAAAGTTGTGCAACTGCAACATATAATGGCCGGCATATATACTGAATTAAGCATTTACAGCATGCAAAGTCAATACTGTAATGCATAAATTACCGTAGCCTACAGTTCAGCGCAACTTGCAGCTCTCCCGATTAACAGATTTCTAAAAAAAATTTCCTCCATGGACGCCATAAAATGCACATATGCTGTAAATGTTTCCAAATATATTAATTGAAAAAAATATATATTTTATTTACAAATGAAATATAAACTATAAATACACAAGCAGACAATGCATGATAAGATAGCAGGTAAACGACGTGCTTTCTACAATTTGTTTTCAGTGGGTCCTGCTTATCGATGTGACAATCACACTGACTTTGACTGCAAGACGAACTATCGGTGCATCCCGCTATGGGCTGTGTGCAATGGCTATGATGACTGTAGAGACAACTCTGATGAAGAAAACTGTGGTAAGATTTTTGGATTACAGAAATCAAAATTTCCCTGATATCACCAGCTTTAGTAATACGTAAAGTGGAATTTCTACACTGCCAGTATATAAATGGTAAGAATGGAAAATATTACTGTAGACGTTTGGAGCAGTTGAGAAAACTGTAGAAGTCCATTTATTTTTTTTAGTGGCCAGAAAATAATTTCCAAAGGATCTAATAAAAAACATAAAAAATACTAAATAAGAAAACAAAACAACCTAAAAAGAGAGGCACAAATTTAGACATTTTGCTAAGTCTCCCCATGTTTGGATTGCGGAAATTGATTTTCTATGATATTGTGCCTGAAAGAGAAATGAATTTGTGAGCCCCATTGGGGACAGTCTCTGTACAACACCTCAGAATATGTTAGTGGTATTTAAGCCATGGGAAAGTGCTCTCTTTCCACCATCCTTCACCAAATTCAATGGGATGAATTATTTTCCAGCATTTAATTTACTGTTATTGGGAAATGCCCCATGAAGCGAAGTCTAGTGGTTCCCTTCATGGAGAAATTAGCCAGCGGTTTCTCTCCAGGGCTGGACGCCAATGATTATTAAACCATTTAGAGCTTAACAAATACTTGTATAATCATTACGATCACTGGAGCAGCAAATCCTACCTGTGAATGATTGGAATTTGTAGAACAAAGAACATGTGATCCACTCGGGGACTTTCGCTGTGAAAATCATCGCTGTATTCCTCTGCGTTGGAAATGCGATGGAGATGATGACTGCGGGGATGGATCTGATGAGCGCAACTGCAGTAAGTTGCTTGATATCATTTTTAGTGTTGTTGAGCCTATAGTAATAAGAATGACAATTATGGACCATTTGGTCTCTGGTGGTCCTAATGACTAAAGATGCTCCATATAGGACAATGGCTGCCTGTCCTGTGTAATACAACAGTCAGAATATGGTTTTAGGTTTCATTTAGCCAATTTTCAACCCAAATTTTGTAAAACGTTCTTTTTACTTTCTTTTTTATTTTACTTTTGAAATGTTATAGTTTTATTTGTCAGAATTCACGCAGTTTCTCACTGCAAGTTATTTTTTCTATTGTATTTTATTACTGCAGATGTAGTAAATGGACTTTAATGTAGCTTGTTGTATTTTCATGCTGTACTTTTGAGACACCGATTCATTTTTTTGCTTACACTGCAGCAATAAAGAAAGAGCTACAAATCTGGTATACCGTCATGGCCGAAAGTGTTGGCAACCTTGAAATTGTTTCAGAAAATGAAGTATTACTCCCAGAAAATTATTGCAATTACACATGCTTTGTTATATATATATATATATATATATATATATATATATATATATATATATTCCCTTTGTGTGTATTTGATCAACACAAAAAGAACTGAGAAAAAAAGGCAAATTACGGTAGTCATAATTTCACACAAACCCCCAAAAATGGGCCGGACAAAATTGTTCACAACTTTCCAAAATTGTTGTATACAACTTTGTTTCAAGCATGTGATAATCGTTCAAACTCCTTTGTGGCAAGTAACATGTGTGGGGAATATGAAAATCACACCTGAAACCAGATAAAAGGGGAGTCTTGACTCATTCTTTTCATTGTGTCTCTGTGTGTCACACTAAGCATAGAGGACTTGAGAACCAAAAGTGTTGAAAAATATCAACTATCTCAGAGTTATAAGTCCATCTTCAGAGATTTTGATGTTCCTTTGTCCACGGTGCGCAACATAATCAAGAAGTTTGCATCCCATGGCACTGTAGCTAATCTCCCGGGACGTAGACAGAAGAGAACAATTGATGAAAAGTTGTAATGCAGGATAGTCTGGATGGTGGATAAGCAGCTTTAATCAAGTTCCAAAGAAACTCAAGCCATCATGCAGGCTCAGGGTGCATCAGTGTCAGCACGAACTATCCTTCGACTTTTCAATAAAGCAAAATGCTATGGCAGGAGACCCAGGAGTCCCCACTGCTGACACAGGGGTATAAAAAGGTAGACTGCAGTTTGCCAAAATGTACGTGAGTAAAGGTACCTGCACACTGAGCGACTTTAGAACGATAACGATAGCGATCCGTGACGTTGCAGCGTCCTGGATAGCGATATTGTTGTGTTTGACACGCAGCAGCGATCAGGATCCTGCTGTGCCATCGCTGGTCGGAGCTAGAATGCCAGAACTTTATTTCGTCGCTGGATCACCCGCTGACATCGCTGAATCGGCGTGTGTGATGCTGATCCAGCAATGTCTTCACTTGTAACCAGGGTAAACATCGGGTTACTAAGCGCAGGGCCGCGCTTAGTAACCCGATATTTACCCTGGTTACCATTGTAAATGTAAAAAAAAAAACACATACTCACATCTGTCTGTCACGTCCCTTGGCGTCCGCTTCCCTGCACTCCTCCTGCATCCTGTGTCAGCGCCGGCCGTAAAGCAGAGCACAGCGGTGACGTCACCGCTCTGCTTTACGACCGGCGCTTACACAGGATGCAGGAGGAGTGCAGGGAAGCGGACGCCGGGGGACGTGACAGGCACCGGAATGTGAGTATGTGTTTTTTTACATTTACAATGGTAACCAGGGTAAACATCGGGTTACTAAGCGTGGCCCTGCGCTTAGTAACCCGATGTTTACCCTGGTTACCCGGGGACTTCGGCATCGTTGGTCGCTGGAGAGCTGTCTGTGTGACAGCTCTCCAGCGACCACACAGCGACGCTGCAGTGATCGGCATCGTTGTCTATATCGCTGTAGCGTCGCTTAATGTGACGGTACCTTAAGCCAAAATCCTCCTGGGAAAGCATCTTGTGGACAGATTAGATCAAGATAAAGCTCTTCAGTAAATATTCAGTAATATTCTACAGTTTACCTAAAACGGAATGAGGTCTACAAAAAAAAGAGCACAGTACCTAAAGTCAAATATGGTGGAGGTTCAAAGATGTTTTGGGGTTGTTCTGCTGCCTCTGGCACTGGATGCTTTGACTATGAGCAAGGCATCATGAAATCTGAAGATTATCAAAGGATTTTGAGTCGCAATGTAGTGCCCAGTGTCAGAAAGCTGGGTTTGTGTCCTAAGTCATCGGTCTTTCAGCAGGACAGGGACCCCAACTATACTTCAAGAAGCACCCAGAAATGGATGGAAGCAAATTGCAGGAGAGTTCTGAAGTGGCCGGCAATGAGTCTGGATCTAAATCTCATTGAACACCTGAGGAGAAACCTTAAAATTGCTGTTGGTAGAAAGCGTCTTCAAATATGAAAGACCTGGAACAGTTTGCAAAAGAAAAGTGGTCAAAAATTACAGTTGAGAGGTGTAAGAAGCGTATTGATGGTAATAGAAAGCGATTGATTGCAGTAATGTATTCCAAATGGTGTGCAGCCAAATATAAAGTAGAGGGTGCAAAAAAAATTTTCCAGCCCATTTTCGGGGTTTTGTGTGAAATATTGTCTAATTTGTCTTTTTTTCAGTTTTTTTTTGTGTGTTTGTGTTCCAAAACACACAAAGGAAATAAGCATGTGTATAACAAAACATATGTAATTGCAATAATTTTCTGCTAGAAATACTTCATTTTCTTGAACAATTTCAAGGGTGCGAACACTTTCGGCTTTGACTGTATGTCAGTACTCTCTAAGGCAATGTAATGACCGTAATTTTGGTCCGAATGCTGTCGGTATAGAAAACTGACCACACAGACAGCACTCGGACCAATGTTATTCAACTGAGCTGTTTGGATGACAGTTTTTTTCAAAGGAAAATTCAGTCTGAGTGAAAAAAGTTACAGTCCACACTGGTGTCTTCCATATTTCAGTTGAGATTCAGTCTGAGTGACAAAAATTAGTCTACACTGGTGTCTTCCATATTTCAGTTGAGATTCACGTATTGAAGTCAATGGGTGCTTAAAAATATCTGATCCCATATGGATCATCCGCATAGCATCCAATTTTTTACTGTTATATTGTCATTATTAATATAGAAAACTATTTTTTACTTGTAAACTTTATAAACTTGATAGATAAATAGATAGATGATAGAGAGAGAAAGATAGCCATCAAGATATTTAACAAGCTTGGTGGAGTTTATCAGGCAGCTTTCTATGAATCAATGTAAAGTAAATGTCAAGGGGTCCCCCCTATTTTAATAACGAGTTAATGGAAGGCAGATAGGTGTGAGCTGGTCTTATTAGTCTGAGAAGGGGCCAAGATCCACGAAGTTTCCCAGTGTATTAATATAAATTCACAGCTGTCTGCTTTGCCTTTGCTGGTTATTAAAAATGAGGGTGACTCTTGATAAAAAAATGACGTGGCGTCCCCCCTATTTTTAATAACCAGCTAATGGAAAGCAGACAGCTGCGGACTGATATTAATAGACTGTGAAGGGCCATGGATATTGGTCACTTCCCAGTCTAATAAGATCAGTCCTAATCCGCACCAGAAATGACACATTCATTAAATGCGCCAATTCTGGAGCTAAGCTTTGGCTCTTCCCGATTACCTTAGTGCATTAGCAATCAGGGTAATGGTTTTCAGGTTGATGTCAGCTGTGTAATGTTGGCTGACATCAAGCCCAGGGGTTAGTAGTGGAGAGGTGTCTATTAGACATCCCCACTACTAACCCTGTAGTCAAAAGAAATACACATACAAAAGTCCTGTACTTGTAAAAAGCACCAAAGGTCTCATGACAATCCCCGACTGTGATGAGCGGTGACGTCAACGTTACCGCTCACCACGGCCATCGGAACACACTTAGAGTAACGTGAGAACCAGCGTGAGTGATGAGCCGCGACATCATTAAGGTTACCAAGGGTCACAGCCCGTCATTCTCACCGGCTGTAACATGCGGTAATCTTAATGATGTCACTGCCTGCCACTGCCGGTAGTCATCAGTCTACGCTCAGTGTATTGCGGCGGCTGTGATGAGTGGTAACATTGATGGTGTCACCGCTCATCACAGCCTCCGGATGTTGCAGAGACCATCATGGGACCTCCATTTGGATTACGGCAGACCCTGTGTTTTTTTTTAAATAATTGGGTAAAACAGGGCAAATTTTTGGGAGTATTTTTATTTTTTTTTCTACAAATAAAGGACTTTTTATGTGTGTTTATTTCTTTTGACTATGGGGTTAGTAATTGTGATGACCGATAGATACCTCCCTATTATTAAGCCCTGGGCTTGATGTCAGTGTACACTACACAGCTGACATCAACCCCAAAACCATTACCCTGATTGCCAACGCTTCGTAGGTTATAATTACCCTTATACTTGGCTACACCATATAGAGTGAAGGTCCATCTAGACAGGCCGATAATTGAGGAATAACCATTCCTATAAACTCTTATTCCCAGCTATTAGCCTGTCTAAACAAACCAGTAAAGCACCCATTCCTCCAGTGTGATGATTTTTAAGTTTAGATACTCTAAACGCACAGAATAATTTTATTAACTATCTTTCTGTGCATAGAAATATGGTCGTCTGGTCTAAACAGGGCATTATGTGACCGCCGATTAGCTTGCAAGTAGTTGATTTGCGGTTCATTGACTTCCGCTGTCGACGTGATGATGACGTGTCATACATGTGTCAGTGTCTACATATCCTCATTCAAATGCTTATTGCAGGCCCCCGGGAGTGCACCGAAAGTGAATTCCGATGTGATAATTTCCACTGTATTCCCAGCCGCTGGCTCTGTGATCATGACAACGATTGTGAAGACAGCTCAGATGAAAGAGATTGCGGTGAGTAAAAAACACGTGCTACTTTGTGAATGCAGATATAGCACTTAACTAAGCTTCAGAGCTGAAATCTCACAGCATTCCTTGCTAGTTTAATGTATAGATTAAGGCTTGCAATTAGCGGAAACCATCTTTTTCATGGCTGATCTGAACTCTCTGATGCTGCGAGCAAATGCCGCTTTGTCTCTGCAGCATTGGAGGATCGCAGGGGCACTGAAGCTGGCTGGAGATAAGGGTGTGCTCCGGTGATCCCCATCAGCTTCACACCAACAGTTATATTCTCTATTGGAAAGCGCTTTTAAGTGCCGCGCTCCTTGCCTAGTAAATTGGCCACTGCTGAGAGACTGCAGAAGTAGACGGTAGCCTTAGTAACGAGCAGTTAACAATAAAGAGAAAAATCACTCAGTTTATGATAATGCAAAAGTTTTTAAATAGAAAGTAAATTGCAAAGTATTTTGTTTTTACAAACAATTTTAACCATTAATAGTGATGAGACTAAGCCTTCAAAAGGGGTTGTCCACTACTAGGACAACCCCTTGTTAAAATAAATGTTCGGTCCCGAATCAAATTAATAAAGATTATACTCACCTCCCATGCCAGCTCCTTTTCAGCAGTGTCGGCACTCGCAGTCCTGATGCGGTGGAATGACATATTATTATTATTGTACATTTTTATAGCGCCATTTATTCCATGGCGCTTTACATGTGAAAAGGGGGCAATATGCCCAAAGCCCAATCAGCGCTGGTGTTACTGTCCCCGCCTTCGGACAAACTGAACATGAAGAGGAAGAGGATGAGCTGCAGCCCTGGCTTCCTTTTCATATTCAGTTTGTCCGAAGGCGGAGACACTGACACCAGCGCTGATTGGGCGCTGGGCGTCACATGTCAAAACACCACATCACAGCCCGCGAGTGCCAACAACGCGGGAAAGGTGCCAGCACGGGAGGTGAGTTTAGTCCTTATTGTGTCATTGGGGACAAACATTTAGTTTAAGGAGGGGTTGTCCTAGTAGTGGACAACCTTTTAGGTAGAGCCTTATTTCTAACATAGCATTGACTTTTTTTTGGTCTGTTATAGACATGAGAACTTGCCACCCTGGCTATTTCCAATGTAACAGCGGACATTGCATCTCTGAGAGATTCAAGTGTGACGGAACAGCTGACTGCCTAGACTTTTCAGATGAAATAACTTGCCGTAAGTATCAGCAAAAACAAGTTCCTGCAATGTTCCTTAGCTATTGTCCCCTATAAATGACCAGAGAGCCGCAATGTTACTACCTATTCCATCAGTGCCCTATAGGTGCCCGTCATTGTCACGCTGACAGGTGTAATACACGAAATTTCAGAAGCATTACAGCGCATCATAGAAACGATCAAACTCAAACAAATTGAAAAGTCATAGTGGTACTAAAAAAATAATGTTTTAGCACCGTGTAAGGCTACTTTCACACTAGCGTCGTACTCGGCCCATCGCAGTGCGTCGGGCCGACGTACCGACGCATACTGTGGAAGCGCCGCACAACGGGGGCAGCGGATGCATTTTTGCAACACATCCGCTGCCCCATTGTGAGTTGCGGGGAGGTGGGGGCGGAGTTCCGACCGTGCATGCGCGATCGGAAATGGCAGACACGACGCTCAAAAAAACGTTGCAAGCAACGTTTTTTGTTCGGACGGTCCGCCACAACACGACGCAACTGTCGCACGACGGTTGCGACGTGTAGCCATGCGCCGCAATGCGTCGCTAATGTTAGTCTATGGGGAAAAAACGCATCCTGCAGACAACTTTGCAGGATGCGCTTTTTACCCAAAGCGACGCATTGCAACGTATCCCAAACGACGCTAGTGTGAAAGTAGCCTTAGCCAATTGAAAAAAAATTGATTGTTCTCAGCGGGAGAAAAAAATAAAATCTTGTAGTTATGAATGATGCCCTTTAATGGCTAACAAAAATAAAATAAGCGATGTTACAAAGCAAGCTTCCGAGACTACTTAGGTCTCTCCACCAGGCATGGTATTAACAAATATTTGTATATATTTGTGTTTCTTTAGATACTTTTTTAATACCATGCCTGATGAAGAGAACTAATAAGTCTCAAAAGTTTGCTTTGTAACATCGCTTATTTTATTAATGCTAGCCATTAAAAGGCATCATAACTACAAGATTATCATTTTCTTTCTCCCACTGAGAACAATCATTTTTTTTAAGCAATAAAATGTTTAAAGATACGGTAATTCAAAAAACATTGTAATAAAAAATCACATATTGCCATGTCTGTAATAATCAAGCTATAAAAATATCACATTATTTAATTCACAGGTTAAATATAGTAAAAATTAAAAAAAAAAAAAATCAATGCCGGAAAAAAAAGCTATGGCTTTCAAAATTCAAAATGTAGGGATGAGAAAATGAAAAAACTGTTGTGTCATTTATAGTTGTTTAGATTGGAAAAATACACAAGTCCTTCAAGTTCAACCTTTCTGGATCACTTATAAATTTTCTAAGGCCAAAATTGACATCAGCTTTAAAGGGATTGCCTGTGATAAGAAAACCCCTATGAAGGAGACAATTTTCAGTAGAGTAAGGTCCTCCAAACCTGCTGATTGCAGACCGTCTTATTAATATTGGGACCTCTTGACTCATCACCGATAGACGATGGCCCTGTAGGGGTCGCCATTATGGCTATGCTAATATTCTCGGCCAGAGTTGAGAGCTGTTACACAAATTCTCAATATTACACATAGAACTGATTGATTTTAATGAGCTTGGTGTAACACAGATTTTCTCCTGTGGTGCTCCAGGGAAATTGGACACTTACTGCCAGATTACAGCCAATTGCTGGAGATTTAAGGAGAACCTTTCAATAGTTCAAAAACGGACAGTTTTTAACCTTATTTTATTCCTGCCATTCCACTTAATAACACACCTTTTTTTTTAAATTCACCATACAGGTCTAGACCTGGAGATCCGGATCTTTTTAGTAGGTGCTAAATTTTATGGTCTGTACAAAAAGGGTGTGGCTCAAAAGATTCAATGAGGGCGTGTCTTTAGGCTGTTCTGCATAATTACCTTGTGAGCCCTGCCCCCTTGTAAAGAAGCTAAAAGTGAGCTCTATCTAAAAAAAAGCCAATATCTCTGGAACCATGTGGCGGATTTAAGAAAAAAACTAAAAAATGTCAATCTCATGGGAGCAGCGCGAATAAAATAAGAGCTAAATCAGGGCACCTTTGACCTGGTGACAGGACCTTTTTCACATCTGCTTTTTTAAATAAGGGACTAGTATGCAATAGACTGCAGTACTACAGTTGCAGTTTCAAGTTCCCTAAGGGGACTAATACAAAATGTTAAAAAAATCATTAAAAAATATTTTTTAAAAAGCCGCAAATTTAACAATTTCTCATCTCCCTTCTCCCTATACTGCAAATAGAAAAATCTATAAAAAATAGAAGCAAAAATTACCGTATATTTGTTACAAATTGCTTGTATGCCAAAGCCAGGAATGGAACTTACAAAGAAAAACTATAATTGAAAGTTTGACACCAGTGATGATTGAGCACTAAAATACTCGAGTCCCCGTTACTCGAATCAAACAGGATGGATGCTCGGACGGGCTCGACTCGAATAATGAGTATAATGGAAGTCAATGGGAAACTCGAGCATTTTTCCCTAGGACCCTAACAGGAGGTCTGGTGTGGCAGGAAAATCACTAATATGGATGTAAACAGGACTAAATTAGAATGGGAACAGCATCTGGAAGATGCCTGGATGCATCTCTGAGTGAAGGTCACTGCTGGCTACTAAATAAATTATTAATTTAAAAAAATGACATTTGTCTCCCCACATTTTTGATAACCAGCCAAGGTACAGCAGACAGCTGGGGGCTGATATTAGCAGGCTTGGAAGGCCCATGGATATTGGCCCCTTCTCAGCCTAAAAATACCAGCCCGCAGCCGCCCCACAATTGGCACATCCATTAGATGCACCAATTCTGCCGCTTTGCTCAGCTATTCCTTATTGCCCTGTTGCGGTGGCAGTTGGGGTAATATTTTTTGAGGTTGATGTCAGCTGGGTAATGTCAGCTGGCATCAAGCCCAGAGGTTAGTAAAGAATAGGTGTCTATCGCACACCCCCATTGCTAAACCAGTAATAAAAAAAACACACAGAAATAAATACTTTATTTGAATAAAGACTTCCCCACACTATACCCTCATTCACCAATTTATTACCAAAAATGTTCCCATGAAACTCCTTTGATGTAATTCACGTTCCTCGCATGTGGCTCAAGTGTCTCGAAGAGCAGTAAAGTGCAGCTAGTCAGAGACACTGGCTAGTGACGACAACTCTCATCAGAGCTGTTGACTGCGTAATGGATGCACACATTCTAGGGCACCTGTGGGCTGGTATTTTTAGGCTCGAAAGGGACCAATATCCACGGACCTTCCCAGCCTGATAATATCACCCCTTAGCTGTCTGCTTTTCCTTGGCTGATTATCAAAAATAGTGGGGACCCCACGTCATTTTTAAAAATAATTTATGAATTAATTTATTTATTTAATAGGTCAAAAAAAGTTAAAACCACCCTTTAATGCCACATGAAAGGCACTAAAGGGTGCAACTTTATAATATTTAGGGGGTGATGGGGATGGTCATTAATCTTAGCTTTTCCTCCTATAACAAATCTCCCCGAACTGCTTACAGAGGACAGTGTGCCAATCATCGCGTCACCACATCTTCTGTATACGGCCAGCCAATCCCAGTAATGCCAATAGCCAACATGGCTATGTCATTACCGTGTATGGCAAGCAATCCCCGCATGTTTATTGGCTGTCTGATAAAATACTGATGCAAAAATACTGACGTGTGAATGAGGCCTAATTGTCTGAAGTAATAAATTATATAAAATAAAAATATTTATCCTATAAGCGGAACCACAAAGTGGAAAAAAATCTAAATAAATAACAAACCCTCATACAGCTAAGTGAAAAAGTAAAGACTTTTAGAAGACGAGAAGGAATAAAACAAAAAATGTCCTGTTCTCCAGAGGGTAAAGCATGGCATAGCTCTGCGCGGAAGTTGAATATTTAGTGCCCCAAAAATTGGGACAGGTCCTAGAATGATTAGTCAGAAAAACCTTCCTGAAAAAAACTCCAGTGCTACAGATTCTTACAGAACAGATTGTTTTCGATACTGGATTCTCATATAGGAAGTTTCGATGGATCTGTAAAATATTATAGAAAAGTCGTATTAGCGGGGTAAATGGAAGGCTTCTGTTTATATACCGTATTTATAATGTTCATATAGACAGGTTTGGGGTATTACTGATGGAGATATCCTTTCTTCCAGCTTTAATTAACAGGGTAATAAAATACGAAGTGTAATGCAATTTTGAAAGTCTTCATGCAATAAAAAAACAAGGATTGTGCATAATTAGAAATTAATTAAAGTGTGAAATGTTTCAACCCAATTAAGTTAGTAAGAAATGTTCTATCAGCAGCGAGCAGGCAGCACGGCGAGCGCAGTCACTCCATAAGTGACACGAATTAATACATGAAAAGTAAATTGGTTGTATGGCAGCTCTCGTGCCTCATTATTTATGCTTCTGATCATTTTAACTTATTTTCAAAAAGTCACATTTTTGAGGCATGAAATTTATATTTATTGCCTTGTAAACGTACCCTAAGGCTGGATATTGCCTTAACATCTGTAGCAAATTATTAAAAAGTCTACATTGTCTTTTTTCAGAATTTTTGTTTTTGTTCTTCTTTTTTTTAATAAATCGAGTTCTGAGTATGATTTTTTTTTTTTTTATGATATTTTTTTTTTTTACATAGGTTTCACTCTAGGAGTTGAAAATGCAAAAAAAAAAAAAAAAACAAACAAATTGTAAATGTTATGCAAAGATATAAAAAGTGTAATCAATGACCAATTAATCTTCAGTAGTCTATATAAAAATGTTCTCCTAAAAAAAAAAAAAATAAGCACTTTAAAATGGTTAAAATCAAAAAATAAAATAAAAAAGGTGCCAGGAAAACATGTTTCAGGACAAAAGACCTAGGCTATGTGCACACGTTGTGGATTTTGCTGCGGATCTGCAGTGGATCTGTTTTCCATGCTTTGTACAGTACCATGTAAACCTATGGAAAACAAAATCCGCAGTGCACATGCTGCGGAAAATACCGCGCGGAAACGCTGCGTTGTATTTTTCCGCAGCATGTCAATTCTTTGTGCGGATTCCGCAGCGTTTTACACCTGCTCCATAATAGGAATCCGCAGGTGAAATCCGCCCAAAAAACGCTGGAATTCCATGGTAAATCCACAGGTAGAACGCAGTGTGGATTTTTAAAAAACGGTGCGGACAAATCATAACCTTAGAGTCTGATTCCTCAAGCCTGGTATAGCGCATGCTCGTGCTACGCCAGTCTTGATAGAGAACAAGATGCGCTGAATTCATTAAGAGGCGCATGTCACATAATGAATTTGGTGCTTCTTCTGTGTGGTGTGTGCGTCTATGTGCCACACCAGAAATGCTACTCCAGTCAGAGACTGGAGTAGCATTTCTGGCTGGACTGAAGTAGCATTTCTAACCTACTAAATGCTGTCAGTTTTGATTAATTAGATGGCTGCCATTTAGGCAGAACTGAGAACTGCCAAAAGTAGCCAAATTTTTTCGCATCTCTGCGTTGCGCAAAAATATTATGTCTTTTCTAAGCTTTTACTACATTTCTAAAGCATAAAAGTTTTGATAACTTGGCCCTGATGTGCACATTAATAAACAGGCTCTTTGGAGTACTATGTGCCTAATTCACTAAGGAGCACACTCCTCTTAATTAATTAGGCCGAATTGTTAACGGGAAAGCACAGAAATTTACTCCAGTTAGTGACTGAAGTACATTCCTGAAGTAAATTACACCACTAAACTGCAGGTACCCTGGAGAATTACGACGCCATACAAGATGTCGCCTGATTCCGCGCAGACGTCATCATTCCCGGTGGCTGCACATGTGAATATTCCAGCTCTCGCAATATCGTGAGGATGGTACTGCTCATGTGTTGCCCACCGGAAAGGCAATATGTCTGCCAAATGGAGCAGGTCACAGAGATGAGTGACCTGTCAATCACTATCAGGAGGCCGGCACCACAAGGAGAAAGAGGCCGGCGAAGCCGGAGAGCTGTAGACACGGACCAAGCCTCTGCCCTTGTGAGTTCATTTACGTAAGAATTTGGTGATAGATTACAAGACAACTGAGACATGGATTTGTAATATAAAAGTATGGAAGTAATCATCATTGCCGGTACTCTACCGTGATAATGTTACTTTGGGGTCTAAAAACTTGCCGACAGTTTCCCCTTAAAGACCCGTGATAGTTGAGCGAGCATGCTCGGAGAAGGTGTTATCCGAGCATGCTCATGTCCTAATCGAGTATAATGCTCGAAAAAAAATGCTTGAGTTGCCACGGCTGTATGTCTCGCGGCTATTCGACAGCTGCAACCCATGCTGGGATGGCCTAACAAACAGGTAATCCCTGCATGTGTTACACCTGTTGAACAGCCGTGAGACATGCAGCTGCGGCGACTTGAGCATTTTTTCGAGCATTATACTCGATTAGGACACGAGCATGCTCGGATAACACCTTCTCCGAGCATGCTTACTCATCCCTATGGCGCCCTTTTGGAGATTATGGATTAGGAGGACCTACAGGCTTAAATTTGGTGCAGTTCTCACACTTTTCGACCAGTATCTGATATCGGAAAATGCAAAAGGATTAAATGTAATTTTATATATAACTGAATCCAAAGTCAAGTTATTGACTATTACTATCCATCCACCCCAGCAACTCGCTATCCGAACGGGAGCTACTGCCCTCCGAACATGTTTGAGTGTAAGAACCATGTCTGCATCCTGCCGTACTGGAAGTGTGATGGCGACAACGACTGCGGAGACGACTCTGATGAAGAACTGAACCTGTGCTGTAAGTCGGACCCTCGTGTAGGGATCTCGGGGGTCGGCGGTGGCTCCAGTATGCCTTGTAAGCCTTGTTTCTGTTCACAGTGGACATCCCTTGTGAGCCGCCCTTCCGATTCCGCTGCAGTAACAACCGCTGCATCTACAGACATGAGATCTGCAACACCGTGAACGACTGCGGGGACGGGAGCGATGAGACGGAGGAGCAATGTAAGTTTCCACAGCTGGACATGCCCTGACCTACCTATCATATATTGTACCGGCGGTGCCAAAATCAAAGATATTGCACAAAAAACCCTGCAATAATGATATTAAATACAATGCAAGGTATATGAGGGAGATGTGCAGTATTGCAAAACAGATAAGCAACACTAAGTCCAACATAGGCCTCATCTTTTTTACGTAAATGTTTTGTGTATAGACCATATATCTGCAAAAAAATTATCACGGATCAAAATCACCCACACAAGTGCAAGGATCAGTGAAAAGTTTCCATGTGCAATCCGTGTGCTGTTCATATTTAAAGTGTTTGCCCACGATTGGAGGCATTTTTCTTTTTTTTAATTGCTAAAAATATATATATTTTTTAATTATGTTTTTCTACAAACTTAGCATTGCTTATTAGTGATGAGTGAATGTGCTCAGATCAGGTGTTATCCCAGCATGAAAGTTCAATTTTTTAAAACCCAAATTAGCAAAATAATATTAATAGCAAGTATCGGAAAGATATGCATTGGTGATGAGCGAAAGTACTTGGATAAGGTGTTATCTGAGCATGCTTGGGTGCTAACCGAGCGACATCGGTGTGCTTGAAAAATATGTTTACGTCCCCGCGGCTGCATGTCTCGTGGCTGTTCAACAGCTGCAACACATGCAGAGATTACCTAACAGACAGCCAATCCCTATTTGTGTTTTAGGCTACTTTCACACTAGCGTTAACTGCAATCCGTCACAATGCGTCGTTTTGCAGAAAAAACGCATCCTGCCAAAAGTGCTTTGGCGGACCGTCGGGAGCAAAAAACGCTACATGTAACGTTTTTTGCTCCTGACGGACCGCTTTTTCCGACCGCGCATGCGCGGCCGGAACTCCGCCCCCACCTCCCCGCACCTCACAATGGGGCAGCGGATGCGCCGGAGAAATGCATCCGCTGCCTCCGTTGTGCAGTGCGTTAAACGCTAACGTGGGAATCTCTGCCCGACGCATTGCGACGGGGAGATTCCGACGCTAGTGTGAAAGTAGCCTAAGTTGTCAAATAGCTGCGAGACATGCAGCCGTGGGGACTCGAACATATTATTCGAGCACACCGATGTCGCTCGGTTAGCACCCGAGCATGCTCAGATAACACCTTATCCTCATGCCTAATGCTTATCTTTCCTATACTTGATATTAATATTATTTTGTCAATTTGGGTTTTAAATAATTAAACTTTCTTTGGTACTTGGCAAGATTATAGTGAAAACGTGTTGAAATACGATTTTGGAATTTGGGACAAAACAAAGTTTTCATAAAGCCCCCTCCCATCCCCCTCCCTTTAAAAGAGTTTAGCTTCTCAGGGTCCCTAACCCTCATTTTCGGGGGTCCCAGTAGTTGGACTGCCAGCAATCATACTGTTATCATGTGTGCTGTGGTTAATTAATGGGAAAAGCAGGATGTATTTCATGGAGGGAATTAACACCTTTAGATTCTTCCTATACGCCCCTAGTCCTTATATTTCCTGCATATTCAAAGCTGTGTAGATCTGGCCAATTTTTATATTTTGTGCACAGACACCGGTCAGGACCACGACAAAAACGAAGGAAACCATGAAGATTATCAGAAAGAAGCAGCATGCACAATCCGACAATCCTCCTATACTCTCAGCCTTTATCTCCTGCACCTATATGAGAATCCTCTTATACAGCCACGTCTATTGCTTTCTGTGCAGCTAGGATACATCAGTAAGGATATAACCGTGACATATGGTCTTGTGCTTACAGGTCGACCTCCCACCCCGAGACCCTGCACAGAGGAGGAATACAAGTGTGGGAACTCTCACTGCGTCCCCCATCACTATGTGTGCGATAATTATGACGACTGCGAGGATAGGTCCGATGAAATTGGTTGCAGTGAGTATACAGTATACGTCTGTCAGTTGTGGTGTTCCTCTATTACACCTCCTGGAAACGTATGTCCAAACTGACGACAAAGACGGCAGTGTTAGCCTGTGTACTGATACACCTTGTTAACAAGGAGACCGACAGCTCTCAGTTTTCAACTTATTCAAATATTTCCAGGAGCAACAACAAAGGGATAGTAGACGTTTTAAACAGTTGTTAATGTATATACCAGTCTAAAATGTCCAAAACAGTTCCAATTTTCACATCTTTTAATTTTACATAATCTTTTTTTTTTGAGCAGGCAAACCTTCATCATCATCATTCTAACAGCATTGTAGGTGCAGGAACATTCCTTCCCTAACTTCCCACCATGTATTATTTCTGTCAATGTTCGATAGCCATCTGCCCACATCAGAAAGCCCATGTCTTGGTTACAGTATTTGCAATTTCACAGGCAAAAGAGCTGGATAAAAATGGATTAAGGGAGACCCACTGTCATGAGTGGGTCACGTCCTCCCGGAAGATCTGGGGTTAGAAGATCACTATGTACTGTGAATCGCAGATCTTACATTTAGCCTGTGTGTTTGTGTCCCATATTAAATGGATTTAGTTTCCTTTAGTGCTGAAGAGGTTAACGACTCTTTTTATGCTAATCAGAAACTTGCAGTTCCATTTTCAGCTGCTTCTGATCTGGTCATTTCCTCTCCCTATACAACCTGGCCAGACCTTCTCTGCCTTGCCAGTGAAATCTTTCCTTCCTAGCTCCTTGGAGTTTCTGTGCTGATTAGTAGACTGTAGTTGCTACTGGAGATTATTGCGTGCTGTTTTTGGGTGTATGCTTTCCTCATTGTCCTATTCCCGTTTGGTTGGTACATTCCTATCCTTCCCTTTATGCTTATATCTTTACCCTTGATGAGTGTTCGCTTGTTTGCTCCTTTCTGTTATCCCTATTTTGTCTTTGTGTCATGTTTACCTTACATTTCTGTCCCAGGCTTCATGGGGTGGGGGCAGAACAAGGGTTAACAGGAGCATAGTAAGGTTGGAGTCTCAGGCCTTTCTACCTTCAAGAGTACCTCCGGGACAGGGATAGTTGGGGTCCCAGTTCCATGGACAGTTTGATGCCCTCCTACCTTACCGAAGACCGTCACAGCGTGACACCCACTTCCTGTTATACCTATGGCAGTGGAATATAAGATGAACAGATGGGAGACACCTAGTGGCAGCTCATAAAAATGATAAAAAATTTTTTATTTCATTACTGCATTTTCTTCTCTAATTTTTTTCTGTTATAAACCAAATAACTATTTTCTTTCTCTTTTGTATCTAAACTAAAATAAATGAACAACTTTGCTAATAGTCTGAATAAAATAACTACCGTTTTGTTTCTACTTCTCTAATTACCACCCTGGGTTTTCATTTTAGTTTGCAATCATAGAGAATTAAAGGTCTGCATAGGGGCTGCATACACAAAACGAGATATGATTTATTACGTCTGTTAGTAAATGTTCTCCAGTTGGCATTTCGGATGAATTGGGGGAAATAAAAATAGTTGCAAAAGGGGAAATAATCTTCAATTGTTTAACGTCTGTGCTTAATATGTCCATAGACAGAGGTGCCGAACGACATTGTGGTGAAAACATCTGTGAACATAACTGCACTAACTTAGCGGATGGAGGATTTATCTGTTCCTGCCGACCTGGATACAAAGCCAGCGAGGCCGATCGCAATTCCTGTGATGGTAATTGGCATCTGATCATTTCCTTACTGATAATAACAATAATAATAATAATAATAATGGATCTTGTTAGAAGAAGCAGGTTAAGCAGAACAACTTCCGAAGTTCCTGGCGGTAAGCGTTCGGTTTACCTGGAAAATGAAGAATTAAACAATGTCTCTTAATATTAATGATCTACCTGTGTAGTGTAAGGCAGAGATGACTATTGCAAATAAAGAGGGTCATGAACTGAGGACCCCCTCTATTAACTCAGAATTACCTAACATGGTGTGTGAAATGTAATCTCTGCTATTATTTCACTTTTTTAATAGCCAGGGCTCTTTTTTTCTCTCTCTGGTGGATCTTCTGCATGTCCTCAGTTGACTCAGTCATAACTAAAGTCAAGTGATACAATTCTGGCTACATAAAGCCACCACTAGAGGGAGCTCTCTGTACATGGACTCATATAGCAAGTGTATGCGGTAAGCTTTGCCTAATGATAGGCTTAGGTGGACTCTATGCCAGTGTGACCGCCAGAAGTATAGTTCTCGGCTGTAAAGTCTCATCAGAGGCTGTCAGGTAAAAGAAGCTTCCTTGTACAGGCACCCATCTATTATGTCTCAGATGACCCCTTTAACTTCTATACTAGAATCTAAGCTTACAACGGCGTCCCCCTGGGTTGGGTCCACAGAGTAGCTTCCAACCTGAAGAGCAAGCTTGAGAAACAAAGCCAGGGACCGATACAGAAGGCTAAATCGTAACCTGAGGAATAGCCAGGGTCAGATGCCAGAAGGTCAGACAGAAGCTAAGCTAGATGGGCCAGGGTCAATGTCAGGAAGGATTACAAAGAAAGACAAAGTCGGAAACAAGCCGGGTCAAGATCAGTATAAACAGAATTTGGAAAAAGTACCAGAGAACAAGGATGAATCCAAGTACAATAATTGTTCTCTCTGATCAGTATGCTGGGAGGTTAAATAGAGTGTGGTGCTGCCCCATAGTAGGATGATGATCACTCCAGCTAAGCACCAGGACAGCACATACACCCATCCTGCCTGACTGGGCAGCACCATTGGTCCCAGCCACAGCATTATCTTTGGTGTGTGCTCATCCCGGTAACATTAGTCGTGAAGTCCGCCCGCCACCAGTGCCACCAACGAGAAGAATATCTCGTGCTACATGTTGCTGGAACGTGTCCGGGTCAGGATGTAACACAAGCCCCATGGTCTATATTTAATCTGCTCCCTATAAACTTGTCCTTTATATTTTCAGATATTAATGAGTGTGAGATATATGGCATGTGCCCACAAGACTGTAAGAACTCCAAAGGAAGCTATGAATGCTTCTGTGCGGAAGGATTTCGATCAGTTGGAGACCAACATGGAAGACAATGTGCAGCGGAGGGTAAGAGCGATGAGCGAGTGGAAGGCATGTTCTCTGGGGCCAGATCATCAGTGTTGTGATTGGTCCAGACTAGTTATCTGGATGGTTTCTTCTAAGAGGGATAAGAGAATTAGCGTGTGATCACATTGCTTTCTTTTACGTGGATTTTTCTGACTGAAAAATCCACATGTAAAAACTAATCTTAAAAAAAGACGTTGTTTTTGATGGTTGGCTTTGGTGTGTTTTTTTAATGATTTTTGCTACCTCATCTGAGAGCAGCATGCTATTGAGGCAGGGACCCTGATTCCAGTGAGGTGTCACTTACTGAGCTGATTGCTGCAGTTTTGATAAGATCCCTGTTTTATCTCAGTTCTCTGAATGCTGAGCTCTGTATCACCCCGCACACACTACTGATTGGCAGCTTTCTGTGTACGCTATGCATAGGCAGAAAGCTGCCAATCAGTGGTGGGGTCGGGCTTCTACAGAACTCATGAATATGGAGGACTATGTGGCAGTAGATTTACTAGTCTTCTGATGTTCTCTTGCCCTGAAAACTGTGATTTTATGAAAACTATACTAGGCAGCCCTGTAAGTGACACATCACTGGAATCAGGGTCTCTGTCTCTATGTTATGCGACTCTCAGATTATGTAGCAAAAAGCTGTTGTCAGATTCATTTTAACAAAACTTCTTATCTGTAGTGTAAATGGTAGAGATGAGAAAATGGAGAGAAAGTCATTGAACACTGAACAAACTGTAAATATAGTGTGCGACAGCACAGCAGTGAAGAATATCAGTGCCTGATGTCCAGGCTGTTGGTTATCACCAGTTACTGTTCCCCCATAGCCGTGTATGTTGGGGTCATTTTGCCATTACTGAGGCTTTGTTTGCGTTAATAAACATAAGAGGGACCGGACACAGTCCTAGGAGACCTCAGAGTGTTACACGCGATTTTTAGGACAATTGGAAGTTTTGCTACACTTTTGATTTGACATCAAATTAAAAAAATATAAAAATGGTGACGCTGGAGAATTCGAGCTGTAAAAGATTTGCTCAGCTTTAGTAATTGATTTCATTTTACTAATTTCGCAGGTAACCCTCCACTTCTGCTGCTGCCGGACAATGTGCGGATAAGGAGATACAATCTGTCTTCTGAGCAATACTCCGATTATATTGAGGATCAGCAGCATATCCAGGCCCTGGACTATGACTGGGATCCTGAGGGGATAGACCTCAGTACGTGTGTATATTAACAGTACTTGGAACTATTGGACCCCCATGCAATATGACCCCCAGCTTCCAATACAGTGTGATTTATATTACTGGTGTCTTCCTATGTGGTAGAAGAGCCCCAGACATGAAGGTCTTGTTACGACTGACACTCCTGCACCCACCTTTATCTATGGCCTTTATCTATGCCCCCGACATTGTGCATCTCATAGCTTTATGATATACTCCACATGCTCCACAAGGGGGCAGCAGCGCTCTAGGATAAGTACTAAAAGTTGATGTTCCCTATAATAATATTTTAGCATTAATATAACATAATCCTCTATTAAAAATTAAATTATCGTTTCAATGTTTTTCCATTTGCACAAGTTACTATCGTTTTACTTGACACCAGTTATTATGTTTGTAAATGTCAAGCGAAAAGCCTTCCCCGAAACAAGGGGTATTGATATCTCATCAGTAGGTAAATATAAACTATATAAAGAAAAAATATGTGTATGATCCTAAAATATAACTTTTAATTATTCAATTAAAATGGAGGCTCAGTCTATATGATCACAAACATAACATATAATCAAGAAAAACACATATAAATGTGCCCAGATATATAGGCATGGCTGAAAGTCTTGGCGCCCTTGAAATAGTTCCAGAAAATGAAGTTTTTTTCCCAGAAAATTATTACAATTACAAATGTTTTGATACACACATATTTACTTCCTTTCAGTGTATTGAAAAAACAGAAAAAAAAACACAGAAAAAAAGGCAAATTGGACATTTCGCTCAAAACCCCCAAAATTATCCGGACAAAATTGTTAGCACTTTCCAAAATTATGGTTAAACAACTTTAGTTCAAGGATGCGATGCCCGGTTCAAACTCACCTGTGGCAAGTAATAGGTGTGTGCAATATGAAAATCGCAACCTGAAATCTAGTAGAAAGGGGAGAAGTTAGCTCAATTTTTGCATTGTGTGTTTTGGTGTGCCCCACTAAGCACACAATCTCTTACTTGGGTACCATCCTTGTCACAGACAGGAGATCTCGTATGGGGCACGAGAGGGATTATTAGAGCTCCTGCATGGATATCATCTCCTCCTGCTCAATGGCCTCCTCTGGCTACTTACTTAACGGGGAGACCAAACCAATTATTTCTCCTTTGAACTGGTGTATCTGGGCACCTTTATATGCGTTTTTCTTCTTTATATGTTATGTTTGTGATTATATAGGCTGAGCCTCCATTTTAATTGAATAATTAAAACTTAGGTTTTACGATCCTACACAACATATTCTATCCTTGCTAATTTATAAAAATCAAGCGACCATAAGGGCATCGTTTAAGGCTATGTCCATCTTTGCAACCTATTTTTTTATTTCTCCAATGCATCTGATAGGAACGCAATAAACTAACTTTGTTAATAGTCTCCATTGAGAGTTTACTACCATTTTTAGTCCACAGCTCCTGTGCAGATCCATGTCTTTCCATGGTAACAGACGACAAACAAACCTTGTGTAGTCTGATCATGTGCCGATAGTCCTTTGTAACTGTCCTCTTCCATTTGCAGGAAGACATTAGGGATGAGCGGGCCCGTCAAAGTTCCGGTTCGCCTGGTTCGAGCTAACAATAGTCAATAGTTTGGTTTGGGTACCAGAACCTGAACCATGTAGAAACCAATGGGGACCTGAACGTTGGTGCTTGAAAAATAAATGTAGTAAGCACTAGTGGGGCGCGAAAGTCTCTGTCTGGACTTCCGGGAGAATTCCGTGTTCTGAGTTGGGCACCGAACACTACGTGTCCAGTACGAACCCCGAACTAATGTGCACATTTAGAGTCCACCCACACCTAAAATTATATTTTTAATACAGATTGTTCATGTGTTTATACTTTTTATCGCCTTCATTATCATTTCTGCATTGAAACTTTCTTTTTATCTCCAAAAGGTATAGTGTACTACAGTATTCGTGGCCAGGGCTCCGCGTTTGGCGCCATCAGGCGGGCCTACATACCGACCTTTGAAGACTATGGTAATAATATGGTAAAGGATGTGGACATGAACTTGCGCTACATAGTGAATCCAGACGGACTGGCCGTGGACTGGGTTGGAAGGTATTATATCCAGGCAGTCATTATTTGTCATCATCATTACATTTAACCCTTAACACTATATAAATCCATTATGAGCATTTGCCAGTTAGTGCTTTGTGACCGACATACTGTATATACACGTCATGAGATACTTATATTTAATTTAAAAGGCTAATAAAAAGTGATCAAAAAGTCACATGTACAAGAAAAGGTCGGAAAACCACATACTATTGGTATTTGCTGTAATCATACGTTGCAACCTCAAACTAGCCCGCTTTTCTTCCTGCCGATAAATAGACACATATATTGGACGGATGCTGGAACAAATCGTGTGGAAGTAGCAAAACTGGATGGAAGATATAGAAAGTGGCTTATTTACACCCAAGTGGACCAGCCAGCAGCCATTGCTCTTAATCCCGAGCTTGGGTGAGTGATTGCCACTAGGGTTGAGCGACTTTTACTTTTTTAGGGTCGAGTCGGGTTTCACGAAACCCGACTATCTCAAAAGTCGAGTCGAGTGAAATCGGCCGATTATGGCGAAAAGTCGGGGATCGACCGAAACACGAAACCCAATGCAAAGTCAATGGGAAATCTAACTTTTTTTTTTTCTCTCTCTCTCTCTCTCTCCTCCATCCCTGAACAGAAAAGCTGGTGTTACACATTGCAAATCGCTACAGCGCACAAGCGACAAGATGACGATAGGCGTCCACGCCCCTAAGACCTATGTCATCACTCTGCCCACACTCCTTCATTGGCTGAAAAAATGGCGCCAAACGCGTCATACGAAACGCGACTTTGGCGCGAAGATCGCCGACCTCATGGCCGATCCCACACTAGGATCGGGTCGGGTTTCATGAAACCCGACTTTGCCAAAAGTCGGCGACTTTTGAATTTGTCCGATCCGTTTCGCTCAAGCCTAATTGCCACCATGAAAGTTAGGCCTAACGGTTGCCTGTACAGGTCACTAAAGAGTATTGGGGCAGTTAAAAGTTTTTCTTTTTGGTTTATGAAACTTATTTCCAAGCTCTGCTAGAGAGCTCTGACCTATAGGGGTTGTCCCAAATCGCAGAGTTATGCCCTGTACGTTGGATAGGGAATGATTTACTGATTTCTGTGGGTAAAATTTTTGAGAACCGTGCCCCTACTGAAAAGATTGGAGGTCGAACATGGGCTCCTACACTCCACTCCAATCATTCTCTATGGGACTGCTGAGTCCAGCTCTCGGCTATCTACTGCAGTCCTATAGATAATGAATGGAGCAGGGCTGCTCATGCTCAACAAATGCCCCATCCAGATGGGGCTGCGCGAGGACCAGTTTTTGGGATCTCTGGGGGGCCCCAGAGATCGGACCCTCTGTGATCAGTAAGTTTGGCCTTCTCTTCTAGATAAGGGATAACTTTCAACATTTGGAAAACTTTTCTTAATAGGGCAAAGTCCCTGTTCAAAACTCTCACCTGTTAGCAAAGAGTGTCTACTAAGTGTACATCTTTCCTTAGAGACACCACCACATCTTTGCAGCGTAAAAACAATGCTTATTTATTTCACTGGGAATGTTGTAATTCCTCATTTCTCCTGCGGGAGCGCTGCAGGGAAATTATCAACTTGTACAGGGAAGCTGGGTCACAAAAGCACGTAGCAATGATGCAGTGTATATTGTGGCTTTTTTAATATGGCTCCTTAGTATTATTAGTCCTGCCGCCATTTCCCTCGACCACTGTTCGTGGAGTTACTGGGACCCAGTAGTGAGACATTGTTATTAGCTTGTTGGAAAATGCTAATGTTTGTCCAAAGCAGAAAACCTTTTTATCATCTTACGCGCTCTTTTTGCAGAATGATGTACTGGACAGACTGGGGAAGGCAGCCTAAGATTGAACAAGCCTGGATGGACGGGCAGCAGAGACAGGTCCTGGTCTCAGAAGATCTTGGCTGGCCAACTGGAATCACCATCGACTACATCAACAACGACAGAATCTACTGGAGCGACTCCAAGGAAAATGTCATTGAGTCTATTAAGCCTGATGGCTCAGACAGGCAGACAGTTTTACACGGAGGTGAGGAAATACCCGTTGTCAGTTGTTGATATCACACGGACATGAATGGCGATTAGGACACAGGACTATGTACCTCACCTGTCCGTCTTTTCACATGCGCGCTCACTTTGACCATGTCTGCTTGTGGTTTTAATGGGGATAGGAGCATATCGGACATCTCTGACGGCGTCTTATCTCCCTGAGAACAGAAGGATCTAGTGTTTAATGCCAGATCCTTCAGTCCACGACATAATCTATTGGATAAACAGTCAGGAGGCCCCCATGTACATAAAATAGTGACCCGGTGACCCGCGAGTTTTCTCCAGTTTGCTCTTCTATGTAGGGGGACCTTAATATGCCCACCATACATATTGGAATAAAATTTGCCTAACCCATTGATCTCGCGGGACCAGCTGGCAGCCTTATGATTATGGTGGTCTTTGCGGTGCCCATATACAATACAATAAACTGGCCAAACCCGCTGGGACCAGTGTCAATATTTTATGTACCTGGGATCCTCCTGACTCTTCCCGATTAGAGTATATTGTGGACAGATGATATCAGGGGCGAGGAGCATCCGGTCTCTTGTACTTTGACAGCCAAAGCTTTTCTCCTTTACGAGATAATCCGCCACTAGAGATGTCTGTTAGCGGCTCTCTCATTGAGAACACAGGAGCGCATTCGGAAAGAAAGCTGTTGGCCAAACGATCATTCCACCGATAGCTATCTAATGTGTTTCTGGGCCTTAGACTTTGTACATAGCTCCCCTATCCCTAGTCTATTGACACTTTTTGACCATTAACTCTTAGGGGCCTGTGCTCACGTCACAGATTTCTCGCTTTTTGTTCTGCGCAGATTTGTCACAAAACCTGAAGGGTTTCCTGTTTCTAGCAAAGTAACCGAGAATCCTGAAGCTTCATGCACACGTTGCTTATTTTTGACTTGCAGATTTGACGCAGATCTAAATCCACAGCACGTCAATTTTTCAGCCTTTTTATGCAGATTTCAGGCTAGTTTCACATTTGCGTTAAAAAACGCAGCGTTTTTAACGCAAACGCAGGTGGTGCAAAAAATGCATGTAAACGTGTGCAAACGCTGCATTTTTTAGACGCATGCGTTTTTGCATGTGGTAAAAAAAACGCGGCGTTTTGACGCGTTTACATGCGTTTTTTCCTGCGTTTGCGTTTTTGAAACGCATGATGAGAAGTGTGTGACAGCTGCCAATCATCAAAATCAACTAGAAAACCCACTATAAACAGAAATAGCTAGGGTTAGGGTTAGGGTTAGGATCCCTAGGGTTAGGGTTAGGGTTAGGATCCCTGAGGTTAGGGTTAGGGTTAGGGTTAGGATCCCTAGAGTTAGGGTTAGGATCCCTAGGGTTAGGGTTAGGATCCCTAGTAACCCTAGGGATCCTAATCCTAACCCTAACCCTAGGGATCCTAACCCTAACCCTAACCCTAGGGATCCTAACCCTAACCCTAGGGATCCCTTAGGGTTAGGGTTAAGGTTAGGATCCCTAGTGTTAGGGTTAGGATCCCTAGGGTTAGGATTAGGCTTAGGGTTAGGGTTGGGGGGTGGCTTATCAGTGTGTATTCTTGTGTTTTTCTATTGAAACGCATGCGTTTAAAAACGTATGCAAACGCATGTGCTTAAAAACGCATGCGCTTACATAGACAGCAGTACGTTTTTTTGCAGCAAAAAAACGCAGCTAGAAATTACTACAGGTTGCATTTCCGCAACAAAACGCAAGCATGGAAATGACGCATGCGTCGTCAAAACGTGGCAAAACGCATGCAAAAAAACGCACGTGTTTTTAATGTTAAGTATAGAAAAAAAACGCATGCTTTTTTTGCGCTAAAACGCAGCGGCAAAAAACGCAAATGTGAAACCAGCCTCACTCATACTTATGAGTGGGGAAAAATTTGCACCAAAAATGCATGTAAAAAAAATGCATGAAAAACGTGCGATTTTGCCACTGCGTTTTTGCTGCTAAAAGATGCAGAAATGGTGGAGAAATTTCTGCACAAAATACAAATAGTGTCGGACTGGGGTGCCAAGAGCCCACCAGTAACCAACTCCAGGGCCCCACTTTTCAACTACATGTAAATGTGACATTCTCCTCAATCACAAAACTCTATAACAATGAACTGGGTAGATTGATAAATGAATAAGATGCCGCCTCTGTCTGTACATAGTGATTCCAGTGCATTGTGCCAAGTACTGCTCATATAAGAGGGTGGCGGCCCACCGGAGGATTCTCCTGTTCTCCTGCCGGCCAGTCCAAGCCTGAGCACGTAGCCTTCTACATTACATTTGCCGTAGAGCACACATACTTGCATTGTATAACCGGACAATACAGCAATGATCAGTGTATATTATGACAGTCTCCAAGGAAGTTTCTAAACATACAGATTAGATTCTTTTTATATAAATGCCCTAATCCACATCTGACAGTTCCACACTGGATCGCACAATCCACAATTCCTGATGTCCAATAGTCTAGAAAATAATTTTTACAATATCAGTAAATTATTTGTTCTTCGTTCTACAATCGATACCCAATCCTAATTTTAGTTTTTTTAATTTTTGCATTTTTGTTAACAGATCTGGGCAACCCTTACAGCCTGGATGTGTTTGAAGGCCATCTGTACTGGACAACAAAAGAAAAGGGCGAAGTGTGGAAAAAAGATAAGTTTGGCACTGGACCTAAAGTTAAAGTTCTGACAATTAACCCATGGCTGACACAAGTGAGGATATACCACTCACATCGCTACAACCACACAGGTAATTGTCCGTCCCTTTAAATCTCTGAGTCTTGTGGGAAAGTCTTCTAAATGGTGAAGGACATTATGTTTAACCCTTTAAGACATATCTGTTTCTGAAGTCCCCTTTGAAAAATGATCCTTTTTGACCAAGAATGGAGACCAAGACCACCCTTCCTCTTCATTCTAATTACCGAGAGCCCCACCTATCAATTTTAAAGACCATAAACATAAGGAGTGTATTACCTTTTTAGTAGCTTTAGAATAGAATACATTTTTATTTTAGATTTTTTTTTCTTTTTCAAAAACAGTGCAACACTTTTTCATAGGCAGATTTATATGAAACTGAACTGCAATCCCAGGCACAGCCTGAGAAAAAGAGTGGAGCTGTTTTTGGTTAAAATGCAGATTTTTTTTTCCTGATTAAACCTCCTAAGGGTATGTTCACACGTTCAGGATTTCCATCCTTTTTTTTTCAGGACAGTTTTTTTAAAAACTGCAGCTCTTGGCAGAAAACGCAGGTCCTTTTTTTGGTCCTTTTTTGATGCGTTTTTTATGCGTTTTTTGAGGCGTTTTTTGATCCTTTTTTTTATGCAGTTTTCTATGCAGAGACTGTGTGTTTCCTGGGAAGCTTTTTAGGGCTAAAATGGCTGAAAATACCCTAACCCTACCCCTAACCCTACCCCTAACCCTACCCCTAACCCTAACCCTACCCCTAACCCTACCCCTAACCCTACCCCTACCCCTACCCCTAACCCTACCCCTAACCCTAACCCTACCCCTAACCCTACCCCTAACCCTACCCCTAACCCTACCCCTAACCCTAACCCTACCCCTATTCTAACCTTAGTGAAAAAAAAAAAAAAAAATTCTTAATTTTTTTATTGTCCCTACCAATGGGGGTGACAAAGTGGGGGGGGTGTCATTTACTATTTTTTTACTTTGATCACTGAGATAGGTTATATCTCAGTGATCAAAATGCACTTTGGAGCGAATCTGCCGGCCGGCAGATTCGGCGGGCGCACTGCGCATGCGCCCGCCATTTTGCAAGATGGCGGCGCCCAGGGAGAAGACGGCCGGACGGACACCGGGACGCCGGGTAAGTATAAGGGGGGGAAATTAGGGCACGGGGGGCATCGGAGCACTGGGGGGGGCATCGGAGCACGGGGGGGGGCATCGGAGCACGTCGGGGCGGGATCGGAGCACGGGGGGGCAGCCACACTCCGCCCACGCACTTCCGCCCGCTCCCCCGCACTTCCTGCTGCAGCGGTTCTGCACATCAAATCGCAGTAAAACCCGCAGATATATTTTTGATCTGCGGGTTTTACTGCGATTTTGACCTCACAATGGAGGTCTATGGGTGCAGAACCGCTGCGGTTCAGGAAAAAGAATTGACATGCTCCTTCTTTTTTGCCGCAGCTATTCTGCGCGGCTTTTTACACGAAATTCCGGATCATGTGCACAGCAGTGACTGTTTTCCATAGGGTTACATTGTTATGTACCCTGCATGGAAAACAGCTGCGGAACCGCAGCGGCAATACCGCTGCGGTTCCGCAGTAAAAAACGCACTGTGTGAACATGGCCTTAGCCTTTCTAGTTAAGATGCAGAATTATCATTTTTTTCTTGTCTTATTTAGTTTCAAACCGTTGCAAAGATATCTGCTCCCATCTTTGCTTGTTGAGACCAGGTGGCTATACATGTTCCTGTCCGCAAGGGACGCGGTTCATGGAGGGCAGTACCAACGAGTGTGACGCAGGTATGTAAATAACTGTCGTTAAATGTCTGATATCATTATTGTTATAATAGTTATAAATATTATAAAATATTTGTGACTACGTGTGGCATTAGGACTGCATGTTAAATACAATGGAAGAACTAACGCTGAGCTTATAGAATACAGTTCCTGGTTGTAATTTTATACATTCTGTTTATTAAATAATATTACTGCTGGTTGCTAATTAATCATATGATTGGAAGAAGAGGAAATGTGACGGCACTGGCAAACCTGTTATTGGGAATCAAATTGCCTGCATGTCAAATTTATTTATGGTACTACCTATTCCCACCAGTAGGTGTCACTGCAACGGGGGAATTTTATAACTGAGTAAGTTATTATAAACTTTTCAAAACTCCTAAAATAAGTCAGTAAAACCTTTTCAAAACACATTCATTAAAATGGGTTGTCCAGGACTTACATATTCACGTTCTATCTTTTAAATAACTAAAATACATAGGTCATCAGTATCAGATCGATGGGGGTCTGACCGTCGGGAAACCTCCACAGCTCAGCTGTACACAGCTCCATACTACTTATAGTTGCCGTTTTCTGGTACTGCAGATCAGGTACTGAGCATGGCCACTAACTACACAGTGCCTGGCTTGGTGTACTATGTACATCCCACCAACTAAGTGGTGTCGATGTCGAAACCCCACTGATCTGGTGTTCATGACCTGTATTAAAGATAGCATATAAATCCCAGACAACTCATTTGATACTAATTTACATGTGTGTGTATATATATATATATATATATATATATATATATATATATATATATATATATATCCATGTATATACAGTGGGGCAAAAAAGTATTTAGTCAGTCAGCAATAGTGCAAGTTCCACCACTTAAAAAGATGAGAGGTGTCTGTAATTTACATCATAGGTAGACCTCAACTATGGGAGACAAACTGAGGAAAAAAAAATCCAGAAAATCACATTGTCTGTTTTTTTAACATTTTATTTGCATATTATGGTGGAAAATAAGTATTTGGTCAGAAACAAAATTTCATCTCAATACTTTGTAATATATCCTTTGTTGGCAATGACAGAGGTCAAACGTTTTCTGTAAGTCTTCACAAGGTTGCCACACACTGTTGTTGGTATGTTGGCCCATTCCTCCATGCAGATCTCCTCTAGAGCAGTGATGTTTTTGGCTTTTTGCTTGGCAACACGGACTTTCAACTCCCTCCAAAGGTTTTCTATAGGGTTTAGATCTGGAGACTGGCTAGGCCACTCCAGGACCTTGAAATGCTTCTTACGAAGCCACTCCTTCGTTGCCCTGGCGGTGTGCTTTGCATCATTGTCATGTTGAAAGACCCAGCCACGTTTCATCTTCAATGCCCTTGCTGATGGAAGGAGGTTTGCACTCAAAATCTCACGATACATGGCCCCATTCATTCTTTCACGTACCCAGATCAGTCGTCCTGGCCCCTTTGCAGAGAAACAGCCCCAAAGCATGATGTTTCCACCACCATGCTTTACAGTAGGTATGGTGTTTGATGGATGCAACTCAGTATTCTTTTTCCTCCAAACACGACAAGTTGTGTTTCTACCAAACAGTTCCAGTTTGGTTTCATCAGACCATAGGACATTCTCCCAAAACTCCTCTGGATCATCCAAATGCTCTCTAGCAAACTTCAGACGGGCCCGGACATGTACTGGCTTAAGCAGTGGGACACGTCTGGCACTGCAGGATCTGAGTCCATGGTGGCATAGTGTGTTACTTATGGTAGGCCTTGTTACATTGGTCCCAGCTCTCTGCAGTTCATTCACTAGGTCCCCCTGCGTGGTTCTGGGATATTTGCTCACCGTTCTTGTGATCATTCTGACCCCACGGGGTGGGATTTTGCGTGGAGCCCCAGATCGAGGGAGATTATCAGTGGTCTTGTATGTCTTCCATTTTCTAATTATTGCTCCCACTGTTGATTTCTTCACTCCAAGCTGGTTGGCTATTGCAGATTCAGTCTTCCCAGCCTGGTGCAGGGCTACAATTTTGTTTCTGGTGTCCTTTGACAGCTCTTTGGTCTTCACCATAGTGGAGTTTGGAGTCAGACTGTTTGAGGGTGTGCACAGGTGTCTTTTTATACTGATAACAAGTTTAAACAGGTGCCATTACTACAGGTAATGAGTGGAGGAAAGAGGAGACTCTTAAAGAAGAAGTTACAGGTCTGTGAGAGCCAGAAATCTTGATTGTTTGTTTCTGACCAAATACTTATTTTCCACCATAATATGCAAATAAAATGTTAAAAAAACAGACAATGTGATTTTCTGGATTTTTTTTTCTCAGTTTGTCTCCCATAGTTGAGGTCTACCTATGATGTAAATTACAGACGCCTCTCATCTTTTTAAGTGGCGGAACTTGCACTATTGCTGACTGACTAAATACTTTTTTGCCCCACTGTATATGTATCCATATAAATGGCCCACCGTGTGTGAGTATATATATATATATATATATATATATATACTGTATATATATACTAGATTGTGGCCCGATTCTAACGCATCAGGTATTCTAGAATATACATGTCCCCGTAGTATATGGACAATGATGATTCCAGAATTCGCGGCAGACTGTGTCCGTCGCTGATTGGTCGAGGCAACCTTTATGACATCATCGTCGCCATGGCAACCATTATGACATCTACGTCGATACTGTGCCCGTCGCTGATTGGTCGAGGCCTGGCGGCCTCGACCAATCAGAGACGCGGGAAGTCTACGTCCTTTATGACATCATCGTCGCTGTGCCCGTCGCTGATTGGTCGAGGCCTGGCGGCCTCGACCAATCAGAGACGCGGGATTTCCAGGACAGACAGACAGACAGATACAAAGACAGACAGACAGACGGAAAAACCCTTAGGCAATTAGATATATATATATATATATATATATAATATATAATTGCCTAGAATACTACTTCCTGCAATTTGTGCCAACTTCCTGTCCGGAGCTAATGTCCGGAGCTAATGTCCGGAGATAAGTGACGTCAACAGTGTCCAGTGTCTGATTGGTTGCCGCCTGCTGCGAGCGACCAATCAGAAACGTGCCGTACTGTGACACACTCCGCCCGCCATTTTGGTGTGATTTTTGAATTTTTACCTCACAGCAAGTTTCTACTGCGTGGAGGCGGGCCCAGTGACGTTGCTCTTCAAGCTCCTGCCGAATTTCGTCAAAAAAATGATAATACCATTTACCAAAACTATATATATTTAGTTGTGAAGTGGTTCAGTGACATTTTCACACCAATTTTGAACTTTTGTTTGGTGTTTTCTCCATATACTGCCTATTATTTTTGTTCTTTCTTACTATTATTTATTAATTGTATTATTCTTACATTTGAATAAATAAAGTATATATGGATTCTAGACTCCCGATTCTTTAGAATCGGGCTGCCATCTAGTATATATATATATATATATATATATACATAGAAATATTTTTTTTTTACTTTTTTTTCTTTGCCTCAGGGGGGACATCACAGTAAAGTGACAGATCGCTGATCTGACACTTTGCTGTGCACTGTGTCAGATCAGCGATCTGACGTGCACTCCTGGAGGTTTCCCGGCGCCTGCCCTGAGCAGGCGCTGTGAAGCCACCTCCCTGCAGGACCCGGATGCAGCCCCGCTGCCATTTTGGATCCAGGGCCTGCAGGAAGAAGAAGGTAGGAGACCCTCGGAGCAACGCGATCGCATCGCGTTGCTCCAAGGGTCTCAGGGAAGCCCGCAGGGAGCCCCCTCCCTGCGCGATGCTTCCCTATACCGCCGGAACGCTGCGATCATGTTTGATCGCAGTGTGCCGGGAGTTAATGTGCCGGGGGCGGTCCGTGACCGCTCCTGGCACATAGTGCCAGATGTCAGCTGCAATAGTCAGCTGACACCCGGCTGGGGGAGCGCGGCCGATCGTTATGACGTACTATCCCGTCGGTGGTCATACGGGCCCACCCCATCTCGATGGGATAGTATGTCTAATGTCAGAACGTTGTTAAGTATATAATTCCACATGTGTTAATTCATAGTTTTGATGCCTTCACTGTGAATGTACAATTTTCATAGTCATGAAAATACGGAAAAATCTTTAAATGAGAAGGTGTGTCCAAACTTTTTGTCTGTACTGTGTGTATATATATATATAAATATATACATATATATATATATATATATATATATATACTCTGCTCAAAAAAATAAGGGAAACACTAAAATACCACATCCTAGATATCTCTGAAAAAAATATTTCAGTTGCACATTTTTATTCATTGCACAGTGGAATGTGTTCAGAACAATAAAACATAACAACTATCAATGTAACTCAAAATGAATATCCCATGGAGGTCTGGATTTGGAATGATACTCAAAATCAAAGAGGAAAATCAAATCACAGGCTGATCCAACTTCAGTGGAAATGCCTTATGACAAGGAAAAGATGCTCAGTATTGTGTGTGGCCTCCACATGCCTGTATGACCTCCCTACTGTACAAAGCCTTTGCATGCTCCTGATGAGGTGGCGGATGGTCTCCTGAGGGATCTCCTCCCAGACCAGACCTGGACTAAATCATCCGCCAACTCTCCACATGGCTTCTTCACTTTCTCTCTGCTGACATCCCCACCATCATCTTGGGTGACTTTAATATCCCTACTGACACCCGACAGCCAGCAGCCTCCAAACTCGTGGCCCTTACTTCCTCCTTTGGACTCACCCAGTGGTCCTCCACAGCCACCCACACAAGCTACATTTGCCTTCAAATTAGCCCTCACCTCTGCTAAACAGACCTATTTCACAAATCTTGTATCTTCATTATCCTACAACCCAAAACAACTGTTCAGCACATTCAACTCTCTCCTCTGCCCACCACTGCCACCCCTAACTCCCCTCATCTCTTCCAAATAGAATGTAAGTCCGCAAGGACAGGGTCCTCTCCCCTCTGTACCAGTCTGTCACTGTAAATTTGTTTACTGTAAACGATATCTATAACTCTGTACGTAACCCCATTCTCATGTACAGCACCATGGAATTAATGGTGCTATATAAATATACTATAATAATAATAAGTCCAGGACAGTCTGTGGTGCAACGTGATGTTGGTGGATGGAGCGAGACATGATGTCCCAGATGTGCTCATTCGGATTCAGGTCTGGGGAACGGGCGGGCCACTCCATAGCTTCAATACCTTCATCTTGCAGGAACTGCTGACACACTCCAGCCACATGAGATCTGGCATTGTCCTGCATTAGGAGGAACCCAGGACCAACCGCACCAGCATATGGTCTCACAAGGGGTCTGAGGATCTCATCTCAATACCTAATGGCAGTCAGGCTACCTCTGGCGAGCACATGGAGGGCTGTGCAGCCCTTCAAAGAAATGCGACCCCACACCATTACTGACCCACTGCCAAACCGGTCATGCTGAAGGATGTTGCAGGCAGCAGATCGCTCTCCACGGCATCTCCAGACTCTGTCACATCTGTCACATGTGCTCTGTGTGAACCTGCTGTCATCTGTGAAGAGGACAGGGCACCAGTGGCGAATTTGCCAATCCTGGTTTTCTGTGGCAAATGCCAAGCATCCTGCATGGTGTAGGGCTGTGAGCACAACCCCCATCTGTGGATGTCGGGCACTCAGACCATCCTCATGGAGTTGATTTCTAACCGTTTGTGCAGACACATGCACATTTGTGGCCTGCTGGAAGACATTTTGCAGGGCTCTGCCAGCTCTCCTCCTGTTCCTCCTTGCACAAAGGTGGAGGTAGTGGTCCTGCTGCTGGGTTGTTGCCCTCCTACGGCCCCCTCCACGTCTCCTGGTGTACTGGCCTGTCTCATTGTAGCTCCTCCATCCTCTGTACACTATGCTGACAGAAACAGCAATCCTTCTTGCCACAGCTCTTATTGATGTGCCATCCTGGATGACCTGCACTACCTGAGCTACTTGTTTTGGTGTAGAGTCCATTTCATGCTACTACGAGTGTGAAAGCACAACCGACATTCAAAAGTGACCAAAACATCAGCCAGAAAGCATTGGTACTGATGTTTGGCCTGCGGTCCCCACCTGCAGAACCACTCCTTCATTAAGGGTGTCTTGATAATTGCCAATAATTCCCGTCTGTTGTCTATTCCATTTGCACAACAGCATGTGAAATTGATTGTCAAACAGTGTTTTTTCCTAAGTGAACAGTTTGATTTCACAGAAGTTTGATTTGCTTGGAGTTATATTCTGTTGTTTAAGTGTTCCCTTTATTTTTTGAGCAGTGTATATATATATAATATTGATGCGTTACACCACTATTTGTTACATTTGTGTATGTGACCTGCATTGCTAATGCTAAAGTAACACTAACAAGAACAGGTTTATGAGACCCGCACACACTTGACTTATCACTAATTGTTATCCTCATTCTCACAAAACAGGCGTATAATAATATTCTATAATATATCTATGCTTTCCCTTCGTTTATAACATTCAGGTTTGTATTATAAATTGTATCTGGACGACAACGTGCTTTATGCTAATGGTAAAAGTCCCCACCGTCACATGCACAATAGTTATCCCTTTGCCTGCAGCTGATGTATAATAATTGCATGTACTGCTCACTAACATGCATGGCTTTCCATTTCTTAGCTATTGAACCCCCTCCAACCATGCCACCAGCATGCAGATGTATGCATGGAGGAACATGCTATTATGATGAAATGGGCCTTCCAAAATGCAAGTAAGTTTTGTCTGATGCCGAGATAAAAGTGTTGAAGAATTTTTACTGTTCTCTTAAACCTCTCCTTACTTTACTTTATGATCATGATGATTTTTGGGACTATTGAGGTGGACAGAAAATACGGTCGTCTGCACCTGCACTAAAGAAAACTAGACAGTTACCTAGGGGTCCTGATTCCTAGGGGCCCTGATTATTATTAACTGTGGGAACCACAGGAATTAATTAAAACCATGCAGTATTAGTTAGTGGTATTTTAAAAAAATATTAAAAAATGACTTTTAGCATATTTTGAGCACTACATGGCAATATTTTGTGGCCTATATTATGTGCAACATTCAAGTCATAACATGGTATCTACCTAGATTATTACATACATCGAAATGTGAAATTTTGTAATGTTTCTGAACAACATTCATTAAATATTCTTACTATATAAATATATTTATATTTTCTGTACAATATGTCAAATATAAATCTATACTTTCTTCCAGGTGTGCCGCTGGCTATTCTGGTAGCTATTGCAATATGGCATATACTGCTGGTATTCCTCCAGGAACTGGTATGTTTGATCTTTATCATGTATCCAAGTGTATTTTATATCATTTTTCCCTAAATACAGAAAAAACACGGACAATTTCTTTTTTAGCGGCGGTCGCTGTGCTCCTCACTGTGATTTTGGTCATTATTATCTGCGCCTTGGTGGTCGGAGGCCTCTTTAATTACAGACGGACAGGAAAACTTTTACCGGCTCTTCCTAAGTTCCCGAGGTTAGTGCAATTTACGACACCAAAGATTACAAGAGAAAATATATTTTTATGTTATAAGATACAAACAGTTGTCATGAAAACTGAAGATTGTTTTCTGATGTTATAGCTTAAGTGCGCTGGTGAAATCAACAGAGAATAGCAATGGAGTAACGTTCCGGTCGGGAGCGGATGTCAGCATGGATATTGGGGTGTCTGGATTTGGCGCAGACTCTTCTATAGACCGAGCAATGCAAATGGTAATGGAAATAATTGCCCTGCGGACAGATTTTTATTTTAGGTGATTTTGCTGTTTTACTTCTCACACTGTAGTGATGACATATTTACTATTGTGTTTTTTAGAATGAAACCTTCACCCTGGAAGCTGGGAAAGAGCCAATTACATACGAGAATCCCATGTACTCACACGCCGGGGAGAGTGGTGTCAGTGTGGTGAATATAAGCCAGCCGCCAGATGTAAGATGCCCGGTGTATACGGGAAGCCAGTGGATTGATGGGAATCTAGACACAACATTTTTTAGGGAGGATATATATATATATATTCATTGAAAACTAGATGGTGGTATATTGCCCAGCCACATAGTATATTGCCCAGCCACGTAGTATACAGCACAGAGCCTCGTAGTATATTGGCCAGTCACGTAGTATATTGGCCAGTCACGTAGTATGCACCATATCCCTGTTAAAAAAAGAAATAAAATAAAAAATAGTTACAAGTCAATCGTAAAGAAAAAAAAGCTGACAGCACCACCGCTCAAAGGAAACAGCATGCGCCTGCTCACCTGTGATGGGAGTCTTGACCGCTGGATCTGAGGTGCTCTAGCCACAAAAACAAGTCCAAGTCCAATCGAAGAAAGAAAGAAGGAGAGGCAGCACTCACCGATCCATGACGAGAGGTAACTTTTATTAATTAAAAGCCATCAGCCTGGGGTACAAAACATGCAGTGCGGCAAGCCTGCATGTTTTGTACCCCCGGCTGATGGCTTTTAATTAATGAAAGTTACCTCTCGTCATGGATCGGTGAGTGCCGCCTCTCCTTCTTTCTTTCTTCGATTGGACTTAAAAAATAGTTACATACTCACCTTCCGGTGCCCCCGGATCGAAGCGGCCGGTTACCGATGCTCCTCACGCGCTGCGGTCTGAAGAGTGCATTGCGGTCTCGTGAGATGATGATGTAGCGGTCTCGCGAGAACGCACGTCATCATCTCGCGAGACCGCAATGCATGGAGCGGTCACCGGGCCTCGCGAGGAGCATCGGTAACCGGCCGCTTTGATCCGGGGGCTCCGGAAGGTGAGTATGTAACTATTTTTTTTAATTATTTTTAACATTTGATCTTTCTACTATTCTTGCTGCATAGGCAGCATGAATAGTAAAAAGTTGGTCACACAGAAAGACAGACAGACAGAAGGATACAGAGACGGAAGTGACCTTTAGACAATTATATAGTAGACATATAGTTTAAAAATTGAATGGAAGAGGACATCCTATTAGTCTCATTTTTTTTAACCATAGCATTGAGCGACTACAAAAGGTGTCTTTTTCTGGAGAATCCAGCTAATTTGTTATTTCACACACAATCTATTCCTTACAATAGGGAATGTGTATTATTTCACTATCCTGAGGGGGCGGTTTAGAGAAACTAGACACCTACTGCTGGATTCTCCCACAAATGGTTGCTAAAGGACTTAGCAGATCAGATCAGCTTAGCATTGGAGGACACTTCTAACAAAATGATTCTTCAAAGTGGACCACCTCTAGTCTTTACATGATCATAGAGCTATATTTCAGTATTCATGATGATTAGAAATGTGCAACATGCAAAATAGCTTTGTTCAGGAAGGAAAGAAAACGAGTTTGACACTCTGAAACAGCTGTCCGTAGTGTTAACTGCATGTTCTTTACATGCGGTATTGCCAATAATACTACATATTCAGGGGGACTCTTTAAGAAGATACACTCTCCCCCAAAAGTGTGAAACTAGCAAATTATCTCTCTCCTAGAAAGAAAGAAAACTATTCTGATGTTGCTGCCTATACCCTGAAACAGCTGCCTGTAGATGAGTGTTTGGTTCGTTAATTTGCAGTTTTTTTATGTGGGCTATCACCAATAAGAATCCGTGTTCAGCAGGTCTTCGGAGATACACTTCACCAAACATGTGAAACTTGCTAATCCAGTCTATCCCAGTAAGAAAGAAAACTATACTGATAATGCCCCCTATTCCCTGAAGCCGCTGCCAGTATAGAAGCTATTGGCTTGGCTAATTTGCGAATGGGGCATTGTCAATAAGACTCCAGATTCAGATGGTTTCCTTAAGGAGCCACATTCTCCTCTAAAAATGTTCAAATGATTACAAAAGGGACAAGGATGGCAGCGAAAGGTTGTCTGAATTCACAATGCAATGATTTGGGTGTAGTAAGATCCTAAAAAAAAAACATTTAATCAACTTTCTCATCTGTTCTGAGGATTGACATAACTCATATGGTGTTAGAGGTGATAAGATTTACCCCTCAGTCAACAACAGCTGTTGGGTGAGAGTCAGGAGACCCTCGCACTCATTAGACTGTTTGCTCATCCCACCAATATCGGTGGTTTGGCCAACATTAGCAGGATCAGGCATGCCAGATTTCCGAAGGTTGAAATTTTTGTTTTCCAGGCATTAACCCGCCGCTAGAGGAGATTAGCAGTAGCTCATATAAAGAATTTAAAACTTGACCAAGTGTTCCTGTGTATAGGGGACTTGAGAGAAAAGGCATTGTGTAATGGGGGGCTCAACTTTCCTTTTACTTTTTCTTTCCAGGTGACTGAAGTGAGCATCGGGCAAAAAACAGATAATTTTGAAAACCCGCTGTATTCTGGTGATACCCCGCAGACTTCAGCGGGCACAGAACCGGTTCAGATCGAGGTATGCTACAATTCTTTCCATTTAGACCATGAAACAAGAAAACGTAACTCGGTAGAAAAGAAAGTTATCCCGATTTAACAACCCATTCTCAAAATGAAGTCATCCCAATTGGTGCCCTGTGGGTGAGGGGTATGTGGTGATGGACTTTGTGTTGGAGTTGAGTGGTGGGCTATTAGAGTTTCCATCATTTTCTTCTTGAAAGAGATGTATACCTCCTATTCACACACAGCATGTACATCATATCATTGGGAGGAGAGGCAAAGAGAGACTGGGTACACAGCCAAGTCTGCCCCTATGAAACAATGATGCCCAAGGGTTCACCTTTTTTTATATTCGAGGATGGGCTCCTGCAGCAACATTTGTGATGCCAAGACAGTAGCCCTGGATGCAATATCCAATAAACCTAGTGCTTCTCTCAGTATTAGGCCACGTTCACACGTTCAGTATTTGGTCAGAATTTTACATCAGTATTTGTAAGCGAAAACCAGGAGTGGAACAAATAGAGGGAAAAGTATAATAGAAACATATGCACCACTTCTGTATTTATCACCCACTCCTAGTTTTGGCTGACAAATACTGAGGTAAAATACTGATCAAATACTGAACGTGTGAATGTGGCCTTAGAGATGGGTGGATTTATTGGCATGTAATTGAATTCTACTTGAATTTTGCAAAAATCTGGATTCTGTAGAATATGGATTTTTTGTCATTCGTTCCATGCGAATCCAGCAAAATGGTGGTCAGCTGCGGCCACCATCTTTCTGAACATTAGAGAGTAGCAAAATGTTAAATAGAAAAAATACCCACACTCATCTCACTGCTTCGAAAGCCCCTGCTGCTCCCTGCCTACTGTCCAGTCATATACGCCTATGTCGCATCATATCTTCGGCCCGATCTTTGCTCTAAGGTGGGACTTCCATCCACAAGCAGGTCCTGTAGTTCACTGCGCATGCTCCGCGGATCTACTCGTGGGCAGTCCTGGCCTAGATTTAACATCGGGCCAGAGATACAATGGAAGCACGGATGACTTGACAGCAGACAGGGAGCAGCCGGAGCGGCCAGAGCGGTGAGCGGTAAGGTGCAAGGATTTTTTTTTTATTTTCTCACCTTACATTTATTATGCTCTGGGACCTGTCGAGACCCTAGAATATAATAAAGGACATTTAAATAGCAGAGAATAACTTCTCTGCTAATCGAATTTCCCGAGACTAGCCACATGAACAGCAAAATCTAATTTTTGCTCATCGCTTAACAGTATTGAACAAATAAATATCCTATATTTCCAACACGAATGCAATTCCTCTGCTGGCATCAGGTCTACCTATATTGGATGTTAAATGAAGGTCTACACCACATAAGTCGCACTCAATTTTAAAACCACTTGTGTCAGAGGATAGTATTGTTACTGCAAATGTTTCTGTCCGCCGGTGCACAATTGACACTGTATTCATCTCGTGTTTCTCAGCAGGAATCAAAGTGGAGCATCTTTAAACGGAAGATTAAACAGAGCACAAACTTTGAAAATCCAATCTATGCGGAGGTGAGTAAAGGTGTCCCGAGAACAGGACCAAGATAAATAGAAAAGCCAGGATTTATTTATAGGGATAAAATAGATCTTTCCCAAAAGCCACAACTGAGGAACCAAGCAATTCTAGGTGGTTTATACTGAATGCTAGAAATCTCATACAGTGGGGCAAAAAAGTATTTAGTCAGTCAGCAATAGTGCAAGTTCCACCACTTAAAAAGATGAGAGGCGTCTGTAATTTACATCATAGGTAGACCTCAACTATGGGAGACAAACTGAGAAAAAAAATCCAGAAAATCACATTGTCTGTTTTTTTAACAATTTATTTGCATATTATGGTGGAAAATAAGTATTTGGTCAGAAACAAAATTTCATCTCAATACTTTGTAATATATCCTTTGTTGGCAATGACAGAGGTCAAACGTTTTCTGTAAGTCTTCACAAGGTTGCCACACACTGTTGTTGGTATGATGGCCCATTCCTCCATGCAGATCTCCTCTAGAGCAGTGATGTTTTTGGCTTTTCGCTTGGCAACACGGACTTTCAACTCCCTCCAAAGGTTTTCTATAGGGTTGAGACCTGGAGACTGGCTAGGCCACTCCAGGACCTTGAAATGCTTCTTACGAAGCCACTCCTTCGTTGCCCTGGCGGTGTGCTTTGGATCATTGTCATGTTGAAAGACCCAGCCACGTTTCATCTTCAATGCCCTTGCTGATGGAAGGAGGTTTGCACTCAAAATCTCACGATACATGGCCCCATTCATTCTTTCATGTACCCGGATCAGTCGTCCTGGCCCCTTTGCAGAGAAACAGCCCCAAAGCATGATGTTTCCACCACCATGCTTTACAGTAGGTATGGTGTTTGATGGATGCAACTCAGTATTCTTTTTCCTCCAAACACGACAAGTTGTGTTTCTACCAAACAGTTCCAGTTTGGTTTCATCAGACCATAGGACATTCTCCCAAAACTCCTCTGGATCATCCAAATGCTCTCTAGCAAACTTCAGACGGGCCCGGACATGTACTGGCTTAAGCAGTGGGACACGTCTGGCACTGCAGGATCTGAGTCCATGGTGGCGTAGTGTGTTACTTATGGTAGGCCTTGTTACATTGGTCCCAGCTCTCTGCAGTTCATTCACTAGGTCCCCCTGCTTGGTTCTGGGATTTTTGCTCACCGTTCTTGTGATCATTCTGACCCCACGGGGTGGGATTTTGCGTGGAGCCCCAGATCGAGGGAGATTATCAGTGGTCTTGTATGTCTTCCATTTTCTAATTATTGCTCCCACTGTTGATTTCTTCACTCCAAGCTGGTTGGCTATTGCAGATTCAGTCTTCCCAGCCTGGTGCAGGGCTACAATTTTGTTTCTGGTGTCCTTTGACAGCTCTTTGGTCTTCACCATAGTGGAGATTGGAGTCAGACTGTTTGAGGGTGTGCACAGGTGTCTTTTTATACTGATAACAAGTTTAAACAGGTGCCATTACTACAGGTAATGAGTGGAGGAAAGAGGAGACTCTTAAAGAAGAAGTTACAGGTCTGTGAGAGCCAGAAATCTTGATTGTTTGTTTCTGACCAAATACTTATTTTCCACCATAATATGCAAATAAAATGTTAAAAAAACAGACAATGTGATTTTCTGGATTTTTTTTTCTCAGTTTGTCTCCCATAGTTGAGGTCTATCTATGATGTAAATTACAGACACCTCTCATCTTTTTAAGTGGTGGAACTTGCACTATTGCTGACTGACTAAATACTTTTTTGCCCCACTGTATGTTATATCTGTTATCTATGGAGGGGAACCTAAACCTGCTTCCATCTATAAGTGCAAGAAACAATGACACAGAGCAGGGGCCGACATTGATGTAACCTGTGCAGGCGCACAGGGGCGTAAGACGCCAGGAGGCATCATGATGAGCTCTTGGACTGTAAAGGGCCCTTATATTGTTCTTGCACAGGGGCCCTCTCACCTCTGTGTCCGCCAGTCCTGACAAGTCGTAGAGAATGATATTAATGTTATTTTCATACTTAAAATGTTGCTCTTTGGTGACACATAGTAAGGGCTAGTGATGAGCGAATATACTCGTTGCTCGGGTTTTCCCGAGCACGCTGGGGTGACATCCCAGTATTTGTTAGTGTTCGGAGATTTAGTTTTCATCGCCTCAGCTGAATGATTTACAGCTAATAGCCAGGCTGAGTACATGTGGGGGTTGCCTGATTGCTAGGGAATCCTCACATGTAATCAAGCTGGCTGATAGCTGTAAATCATTCAGCTGCCACGATGAAAACTTAATCTCCGAACACTAACAAATACTCGGAGACCACCCGACCGAGCTTGGGAAAACCCAAGCAACGAGTATATTCGCTCCTCACTAGTAAGGGAGTGTTCACACATTGCGTTTTTCACACATCCTTTTACAGTACCAGCAAATTGAACAAGATTTCAGAAACCTCATGCATATGCTGCTTATTTTTTTTCCTACAAATTTTAACAAAGCGTTTTTTCCAATACTGTAGCATGTCAATTTTTTCAGCATTTTCGAAGCGTTTTTCACCTATTCAGATGAATGGGAAAAAACTCAAAGTAAAAATGCAAGCAAACAATGAGGCAAAAATGGGGCAAAAACGTACGGAATTTATGCAGCATTTTACCTTCATCAACGTGTGCATTTACCCTAATACTTACATATTTGGGGGGAATCCAGCCCTGTGGCTGTCAGGAGTCAGGACGTGTTGGATCTATTTTGATGAATGAGTTAGATAATATCTATCTTCATCATTCCAGATGGAAAAAGACCAACAAAACGAAGCTGAGGAAGACCCGTCCCCGTTTACCTCTCCTCCTCCACTTCCAAAACCTTCTCAGAAAAAGGATCAGCAGCAGCACCTCTCCTTCTCCCCCACAGAGGACACTTTCATTGACACTGCCAATCTCGTGAAGGAAGACTCAGACGTATAACCAATACTTCTTCTAGGAATGGTCAGACACTCTTGCACACATTTTTGTATCGGTCAAGAACGTTCATGTTGTTAAAAAAAAAACCTTCTCTTTTTAGCCTTTAGGTGAAGAATTTTTGCCTTTTTTTTAATATGCCAATTGCTATTTTTATGAACAATTATCACCATGTACTATATGTATATCTTTGCACTGAGACTGACTGAAAATAATATAAATATTTTGTATATTTGTAAATTTTTGAAAGAAAAATTATTGCTGTCATTGATCTGTGAAAACTTTTGGAAAAGTCCAATGAAATTAAAGGCACAGTAATCACTTCTAATAGGTTAGACAGAGGAATGCATTAATATGTACAGGGAACCGCTGTTTTAACATCGACATTTTTATAATTGTACAGATGTTTATAAAAACTTCTATTAAGAAAACCACCTTTATAGAATTACATGAAGAATATATATATATATTTGTGTACTGGTTCAGTTGCATATATTTTCTGGTACCTGTTTGTAGGCGAGTTTTCTTTTTAGTCTACTTACTATGCAAAACTTGGAACAATCAGACTTCAATGAAAAAATAAAATTATTATTAATGATATATTGAAAAATGTATTGGATGTAGTTTTGTAATGAATTACCCATCTTATTGATTAATCAAGATCAAAGATCGCACTCAAAAATCATACAGAATGGATGCGGTTGATATCACACATTGTGGTCACTTGGCGGTAATCCGGACCAAGAACTGAGAATTATCATGGATTTCACATTTGGCTTTTGGCTGTGCTCTATGGCTGTGTCTCATGGAGGCAGACCACATGGCTGATATTAGGCCCAATGAGGGATGATTTTTAACCTTTTGGTTGGTCACATCCTCTTTTGCTAATGGGTCTGAGACATTTTTTGGGGAAGCAAAGATTAGACCTTTTTGTCCTGGATTGCAAAACACTTCACCATAAAGTCTGACTCCATTGTGATCTAAGGGTTTTCTACTTTCGAGCCTCATTGCCTCTTATGTGCTATGAAATATTTCTCTATCTAAGACCATTTGGAATATTTTTTAAACTATTTTTCAATATTAAAATTTTGGTGTGAAATTAACAATATAGAGTTGCAGTAGGGCCCCAAGAACCTCAACGTGCATCTTACCTAGTGGTGTGCATGATGCCTTGCTCCAAAATAATTTCCAATACCTTCAAAAATGTTCAACCTTTTGGTTCTGAACTTTTGACTCTCATCAGTTCAGGACTTTTTTAACCCTTTCCCCAAAGTTTTGATCTAGCAGGCTATGCAAAGATCGAAAGTCAATGACCTTCTTCATCTAAGATTAATGATAGTCAGTCTTGCTCCTGACTTTTGCCTAAGCTGCCACATCTGTATCTAGCCAGTGACAATAATCAAAGGTTTTGGCTCCCTGGGTTCCAGAAAAATTATGGTCAAGTAATACCTTCTAGGTTTTTAGGAGCAACACTGATAATGATGCTGCACCTGAAAAATCCAAGGTGACACTCAATGGGCAATGGTGAACATGTAGGGACATATAAAATAGGAAAGTACTGTGTTCAGTTGACCTAGCGTAATGGGTGGCCGAAATAGTTAATGGTGAAAGTGCATGATCAGTTCAAATGAGTTTCCTATCGCGAACAGATTATCAATGTCATCACTCTTGGGGTGAACTTTGCACATTCATACTACCTGATCTAGTGGCATCAATCAGGAGGCCCATAGGTAGCCTATACCCCAGGTCTAAACGTTTCTGCATATAGGTTATCTGTCCACTGCAAATGGCTCCCGTGAGACTGATAAAAACGGATATTAAATTTAATCTTATGGCCACTGTACACATTAGATGAACAGCCGAACCCGTCGGTATTGGAGGGCAACCATCTAATGTGTGTGGGGGCCTTCCTCCTTTTCACTGACAGAATATGTCGGGGGACAGATAAATTCGGCGTATGTGATTTCAGATTGCCAATCCTTTTGCTCTCTAAGAGGTAATGCCTCAAAAATGTCTGGCAGCGGCTCTCTGATACGAGAACACGGGAAGCCTCAGATGAACGAGCGCTCCTGTGTATGGGAGAGTTGGGGGAGATAACTGCCGAATTGTTGTTTGGCTGATAGCTATGTGCAGCTTATGGATGGATTAGAAAAGCTTTCCATGCCTCCTCATTAATACCCTAAAAGCGTAAGACCACTGGGACCATTTTTTTTTTTTAAATACATTTTTAACAGTATTTTTACTCATCACATATTACTGTTTATAGTGACGTAAGATCATTTGGCAGGCAGTCAGTATTTCTAATGAGGGAAAATAAGTGACTTGATTTATTTTTATCACTTCGAAGGAAGTGATTCCCTTGGCTAGTAAGGAGACTTTAGGGCAATGCAGTCTAGGAGAAAATATGTGAAGCAGATCTTTTCACAAATGGAAAAATATCTCTTTATGGCCTCCTTATTAGTCTTTCTTCCTTCCAAAGGATCATTATTTTGCAAATCTTTTAGCCTCTTGTAGTAGACATTTTAGACATTGTAGTAATCATGAATGTCACAAACAATTGTTAGGAATTTAGGAACTTGTTTTTTCACAAATAAAGGAAAGTTTTGGCACAGTGTTAGCCAGTCGAATAAAAAAAATCACAAAAAATATTTTATTGGGCATGAACAAGACACTTGTAAAAAGATGTTATACATCCACCTGATTTTTAGCTGCTGCTTGTTCGATCCCGACAGGTCGAGGTAATAACAATTTCAGCATGACGTCGGCAACAATGGCTGGTGCATAGGATAGAGGAAGCCAAAATAACTTTGCATCCCAGCCAGCACCGTACCGCGTCCGTGGGTATTTGGCCGTCAGTGCGTGTTCCATGCAGTTTGTAACCTTGGAGATGTCAGAACTACACAAAGTTTTCATAGAAAATCGCTGCACCTTTATATCTAAAAGAAAGAAAATATAAAAACTTATGTCAGGGGATAACGTGATTTCTCAATTACATACAGTGTACTGGAATAGCTGATGGAACGTTTTATAAAAGAGTTAAAAACTGAAAAAAAAATTTTTTTAATTCTGTTCTTGTCAAATTCCACAGTATTTTGCAGTTCTTTGCTTAAAACAAGTTCTTTATTATCAGATGCCATATGAAATTGATTCCACTGTATTAAATTGGCTAAACACATATGGTTAATTGTCATCCCTATTAAAGTATGTGTATATACAGCGTCCTGTCCCAGTGGAGGGGTAGAGGAATACAGCAGACTGACAGCAATTAATTTTATAATCTCTTTTTTTTTGGTGCTATTTTTTGTGCCTTTTTGGCTACTTGTGTATCTGTAGAAAAAAAAGCAAATATGTATAACTTCTGGAATATCATAATATTGCTAGTTTTAGCATCTTATTTTTATGTAGCAGTAATCTGGTTATTGTGGTATAAAAAGAAGCAGACCCTTTAGGCTAAGTTCACACTTTTGTGCCAAAAGCTGATTCTATAGAATAGGATTTTTTTTTTCAACACTAAACTTTACTAACATGCACAAAAAACAAATCTAGCATGTAAGCAGCAAAAAACAAAAAAATAACAAGAAGAAAAACCAAGGAAAACATTCTTTTTTTCTGCATCTTCTTTCCTGCAAAGAGATCAGGTTTTGCTGCAGAAAAAGAAAAACACTGAAAAAACGCCCAATGTGAACTTACCCTAATTATTATGTACAGAATCGTGTTATTACTTACAGTTATCAAAGTACTTATCGCCATATGCATATCTGACTTCCGGGGCCAGTCTGTCCCACAGTCGCTGTAAATCTTTCTCAATTATTTCGAGGCTGGTGACTCCAGTCTTAAAGAATCCAGGTTCAATTATACTAACTTTCACTCCAAAATGCTGCATGTCTCTCCTGGAAAAAATGAATGAGTAATAAACATTAGGTATTGGATTAAAGATGTTGATAAATGGCGATGTAAATGGGGTGGGCATATTGGTGACCAAAGTAGAGTTAAAGGAGTGTTATCAAGTTTTGAATTCATTCTCTAGCCATGTGATAGGGAATAACTTTCCGATCGTTTGGGGTCCAAATGTTGGGATCTAAACCAATCCCAAGAACAGGGGCTTACTCAGGCTCTGAAGAGCCTCATGTGGATGAAGGTTGATTGTTGATCTTAATGGGAGTGCCGGAGATTGCTGAGAACTGTGCTCGGCTGGCCTTGATCACTCCCAAAAGAATGAGTAGAGCAGCAGTGCACATGATCAACCATGGCTTCATCCACACGGGACTCTTCAGAGCCCCAGTTCTTGGAATTGATTGGACCCCTAGTCATCGGGAAGTTATCGCATATCACATGGATAGAGAATAAATCAAAAACTTGGCAGTACCTTTTTCAAATAATATTCCATTGTCCATGAGTAGCTCAATCTGCTAATCCATAACTTTCATCCCATCCCCAACAACTATAACATGGCTGGAAATGTCATTGGATTAGAAAATCGGTTACACCATAGTTTAGTTTTAAGATGTCCACTAAGTTATAAAATGTTTTAAAAATATGCACACATAATTCAATACAATTTATTTTAAAATTCTAAACATAAAGTACATTATAAAATTTGTTAGAAATATTCCATCAACCATTGGCAGATGTATGATGGCTCTTTCCATGATTCAATGTAGGGATGTAACTGGACCCTGAAGCCAAGGGGTGCTCAAAAGCTTCCGTTGGCCCATACTAATTAAATTTGCAGATGATGCAAAGTTAGGAGGGATAGCTAACACTAGAAAAGACAGAGAAAGGATTCAGAAGGATCTAGATAAGCTGGAACAATGGGCAGCGACTAATAGAATGGTATTTAACAGGAAGAAATGCAAGATTCTACATCTGGGCAAGAAAAACAAAAATTACATCTATAATGTAATGTAATTGGAGGTATAGAACTAAGCAACAGCGCGTGTGAAAAGACTTTGGTATACTGATAGATCACAGACTGCACATGAGTCAACAGTGTGATGCAGCAGCAAAAAAAGCAAACATAGTTCTAGGATGTACTAAGAAAAGCATAGAGTCTAGATTGTGTGAAGTAATTATCCCCCTCAACTCCTCATTGGTCAGACCTCATCTGGAATACTGTATCCAGTTCTGGGCACCACATTTTAAAAAGACATTGAAAACTGGAGCAAGTTCACAGAAGAGCTACTAGGATGGTGAGCGAACTGCAAAGTATGTCCTACAAGGAACAGTTAAAGGATCTGGGAATGTTTAGCTTGCAAAAAAGAAGGCTAAGAGGAGACTTAATAGCTGTTTACAAATATCTGAATGGATGTTAGTGTAGAGGGATCCCATCGTTGCTTTTGACCTACAAACAGACCTATGCTCATGAACAATTCTGTCCAATACAGTTTCCTCTCTCCCAATGCCGTGTTTCAATATGTTTCTGGATTTGAGAACATAAAATAATGAATATTTTGTAAAAGCAATTACGGTATGTTATTATACGGAGAAGACACATAAAAGTATAAAAGTATCATGTAGAGTTATAAACCCAACTCACCTCAAACTATCTGAGAAAGATTCAACACCACATTTTGATAAACAGTAGCCGCCCCCTCCAAAAGCCAATCTCCCCATCACACTGGCCACATTGACGATTCTTCCACGACTCCTCTTTATTAATGGCAGGAACTTTATTGTGACTTCAATTAGTCCAATAAGATTTACATCAAGAACTCTGTGGAAGTCCTCCATGTCCAACCAGTCAGTAGGTCCAATTGGAGTGGCTCTTCCTGCATTGTTCACCAAGCCATACAAACCTATGGGCACAAAAGGATATTATATACTCACAAGTTCATATTTGGGGCTACTAGGGTGCTACATAGAGCTTTGATGTAGAATACCTTCTAAAAAAAAGTCAAGATGTGCAAACTATGACAATTAGGTCTATTTTTACGTGCACAAATGGCCCTAGTGTACCCAAGAGTGAGAGAATGGCACTTTTGCTCAGCTATAAATTAGGTTGCAGGAAGGTAAGGAACCTCAGAAAGGACAATTATAAGAGTATGTTATGTTATATGACATAACAGCCTGGACACTTGGCTAGAATTATATAAAATCTTCATCTATTGCTTGATACAGGGACCTGGGCAAATAAAGATGAGTTGCTGTTGCTTGTGAATTGCATTGACGCCTATGTGAGCAAATCAGTAGCACATGTGTAAGGATATGGACATGCTGACCATCTTTCCCCTCGAAGAAACAAGTTTTGTTGTGACGTGTATTATGTGGTGTAATGTGAAATGTCATGTAAAATGTAATAAGTGTTAATGATATGTAATGTGAACTGTCTTGTGCATTGTGAATTATAATGTGCGTTAAATATGTGCATTTCGACTATGCAAACAGTTAGAGTTAATTTTTGGGACTAGCACAGAGCGGAACGGGATACTATAAAGGAAAGTGATTGTTTCCTTCTAGTAAGGGTACCATTACACTATACGATTTACCAACGATCACGACCAGCGATACGACCTGGCCGTGATTGTTGGTAAGTCGTTGTGTGGTCGCTGGAGAGCTGTCACACAGACAGCTCTCCAGCGACCAACAATGCCGAGGTCCCCAGGTAACCAGGGTAAACATTGGGTTACTAAGCGCAGGGCCGCGCTTAGTAACCCGATGTTTACCCTGGCTACCAGCGTAAAAAAAATCAAACAGTACATACTTACATTCCGGTGTCTGTCCCTTGCCGTCTGCTTCCCGCACTGACTGACTGCCGGCCGTAAAGTGAAAGCAGAGCACAGCGCGCTGTGCTCTGCTTTCACTTTACGGCCGGCAGTCAGTCAGTGCGGGAAGCAGACGGCAAGGGACAGACACCGGAATGTGAGTATGTACTGTTTTTTTTTTTTTACATTTACGATGGTAACCAGGATAAACATTGGGTTACTAAGCGCGGCCCTGCGCTTAGTAACCCGATGTTTACCCTGGTTACAAGCGAACGCATTGCTGGATCGGTGTCACACACACTGATCCAGCGATGACAGCGGGAGATCCAGTGACGAAAGAAAGTTCCAAACGATCTGCTACGACGTACGATTCTCAGCAGGGTCCCTGATCGCTGCTGCGTGTCAGACACAGCGATATCGTATGGATAACGCTGGAACGTCACGGATCGTACCGTCGTAGTGACAAAAGTGCCACTGTGAGACGGTACCCTTAGACAGATGGGGTCTGGAGTGTGTAGTGAGTGGACTGCAAGGTCCAAGGTAGACAGTGTCGCATTCAAGGGTGACCATAAGTGAGAGTAGACTGAAGAGAAGGGATAGCGAGATCCTGAGCATAAGTGACAGAGAGACAGGGTAGCATTCTGGAGATGGATCCTAGGAGAGAACACCTAGCTGTAAGACCTCAAGCTTAGAACACTGGAAGGTAACAGACCTAAGCAGGACAGAGTAGGTGGGACTAGTGAAGGGTCTCAAGGGGAAGTTCCAGGGTACCAGTAGTGGAAAGAGGTCGCAGAGCTGCAGAACAAGTAGATGACACTTGTTGATCAGGACTGTAGTGTTAAAGCTGGGTTGTGGTGAAGTAGGGAGAAACAGTGGACATAAAGATCCCTGGAATAAACTCTATTTAGGAAGAATAGTGTTTGGAAAATGCTTCAAGTTGTAAAGAAAACATTCTTAAGATTTTGTATCCCTTGTATATCACCCTTACCAAGTTACCATTCAGTAAAGAGTTTATTTTTGAATGGTGGTCTCCATCATTGAATTGTGAAACATCCGTTCCTGGAAACCTGCAACAATAATGACATGAAGCTTGCACGGGTGTAAGGCCCTCACAGCACAAGCCCACACCCTAGCCAGGACCTCTACTTTCATGTAACGTTCTGGGTCACCTCAGACGAGTGCCTCGCCAATGACTATCGCCTCGCGCCACGTTACATATGTGAAAATAAAAAACGTTGTAATATATGTTATCAGATAAATCCGCTTCTTTCTCCTCCTGGTTTATCAGTCATTCTCAAAATTCTTCATTTTAAAGGTAAAATCTGTATTCAGTGAAGACAGATTTTCCCATGACTGAGATAGGACATGACAGTTGGTGCTTATAAAGTTCTTTGGAACTTGCAGTAGAATGTCTGTGCCGGCCTCTGGCTCCTCCCTGCTCCATAGAATTTTGAAAACACCAACTGTCATCTCCATTCTCAATAGTGAAAAAATCTTTATTCACTGAATCCAGATTTTAATTGAGAGCAAAAGATCAGCCCAGGAGCAGAAAGATGCAAATTTCACAGATAAGATATATTACAAAGTTTCTCATTTATATGTGAACTATTGATTTATGAAATCAAAATAAAAAAATAACGGTTACTCTTTAAGGGCAAATGCAGGGTATGAAGGCAACAAAATTATCATCAAAACACTGAATGCAAAAGGATCATTAAGAAGCTATTCAGGCAGCACAGATGGTGAAGAGCATCATATCTGCTGCTTCCCTGCTGTCTGACTTTATACAAGGACATCGCTAACTGGAAAGTGTCCAGAAGAAGGACCGATAAACTAGAGCGGTGGTCTCCAACGTGCGGCGGTGAAACTACAACACTCAGTCACTCCCTCGCTGCCAGGTCATGCTGGGAGTTATGGTCTTACAGACTAGATAGTATAGGTTGCGTATGGAGATAAGAAATTTTACCTTTACCGCCTGTCTCCTCATCCACAAATGTCACAGCGTTGTCGATACTCTTGGGGTTCGTGACATTTAATAAGATGGTTTTCAGTGACGGAGACGTACAAGCCTTTAAGTCTTCGGACCCTTTCTCCGTCAGACAAGCAGCAATGATGGCAAATCCTTTTCTGTGAAGATTTTGCGCCAATAGATTTCCAAATCCCGAGTCACAGCCTGTGATAAACACATATTTGCCACGGACATCTTTGATTTTTAGGTTGTCTCTAACAGACCAGCAAATAAACAGGAAGACGATGGAGGTCAGAATTCCCATTAATGCTGGATGCACAATCCAAAGCTGGGAAAAAAATAATTGGAATAGTCAGCGAATGTATTCGAGCATTAAAAAAGTATCCAAAAAAAAATCTAATTGTCTTTCAGAATAGCCTGAAACTTGCACTAAATTAGATAGATACCTCTTTAAATCTGTCGAGCAAATCTTCCTCTTCCTCGCCCTGCAGTTGCAAGAAAGAGAAAAAAAAATAAAAAAACGTTACTTAAGTAAAGTCATAGAAAGGCCACATCTACATAAAAAGAAGTCTCAAGCCGAGCGACGAGAACTAAACACAGCTCGTTACACCAAAACCTCTGCCGTGCATCATCGGAATGTCGCATTGCCGGAATTTCATTTACAGAAAATAGCGGCGCAGAGGGAAAAACCTGAATAATGGATAGTTAGTGTGTGAGCGAGAAAGTGAAAAACACTTTCTTAAAATTTGCTCGAGAAATTTGATTTGTGTCAAATGTATTCATTCAAAATCGAATTGCTGGGAAAAGATGTTATTGCGCCCCCTAAAGACTCCAGAGGATAATAAACGGAGGAGGTTAAAAAAATAAAAAAATATTTAAAATAAAAAATATTACAAATGTTATACTCGCCTCTTCGATCATCTGTCCTGGCTCCGGTACTCCGCTGCCTCGTATCCTCCCTCTGGCCACAGTGTTCTCTAACATCTTCACTCTTTAGCACCTCTAGTTCTTATTATGCCTCATGTAGCATCATGGAGTACATCACACCACATCTTCATGAAGTCACGCGAGGTCTAATAATCATTGCTAGAGGAGACGAAAAAGTGAAGATTGCGAAGATGTCCAGAGCCAGAAAGAATAAGTAAAACAGCAGGGGACCAGGCGGAAGGAGGCTGCAGCTCTAGGACAGGTGAGGGAGCAGTATGATATATATATATATATATATATATATATATATATATATTCTTTTCAGAGGATTGAATTAAAAAAATTGGATTTTGCCAAATATAAATTATTAGTGAAATTCTAAGTGAATTTGATTCTCCTCCAATAGATGTGCTCATCTCAAATTAAAGGAAATCTGGCTATATATATCCAGAGATATAATCTGAGAGCATCATAATGTAGGGGCAGAGAGCTGATTACAATGATATGTCACTTACTAGCTGTTTTAATACATATCAGCATTAGATTATTAGTAGACGACTAGCTGCTTCGTGCATCCTGGTCCAACCCTACCCCCAGCACTTATTAGCAGCTTTCTGTCACTATATAGTGTACACAGAAATCTGCCAATCAGTGGTGTGGGCGGGGTTATACACAGCCCAGCATTCTGAGCTCTGCTAGATCTGCACCAGAGAAAACTGTGAAAGCTGAAATCAGGGTCTCAGCCCCTACATCCTGCTACTGTCAGATTACATAGCAAAAACCAGCTGACAGATTCTCTTTAAAGGGAATCTGTCACCTCAAAATTGGCCTATAAACTAAGGTCACCGACATCAGGGGCTTATGAACAGCATTCTGTAATGTTGTAGATAAGCCCCCGATGTAACTTGAAAGATAAGAAAAACAGGTCATATTATACTCACCTGGGTGGGTGGTCCGATCCGATGGGTGTCGCGGTCCCGGGCCTCCTACCTTCATACGATGACGTCCTCTTCTTTTCTTCCTGCCATGGTTCTGGCACAGGCGTACTGTATCTGCCCTGTTGAGGGCAGAGCAAAGTACTGCAGTGCACAGGTGCCGGGAAAGGTCCGAGATGCCCGGCGCCTGCGCAGGAGCCGCGGCAGGAAGACAAGAAGCAGGCGTCATCGTATGAAGATGGGAGGCCCCGAACCGGACCGCGACTCCCATCGGACCCGAACTGTACCAGGACCGCCCCTGGGTGAGTATAATCTAACCATTTTTTCTCATCTTTCAGGATGCATCGGGGGCTTATCTACAGCATTCTGTAATGCTGTAGATAAACCCCTGATGCCTGTGGCCTTAGTTTATAAGCCAATTTTGGGGTGACAGATTCCCTTTAAGAAGTGTTAAACTTATTAATTTAATGGTTTTTTTCTGGTTTTGGAAACCCCTGTTACTTGACAGTAGTTTGCTTTAAAAAAAAAAAAAAAAAGCAATCAAACTGTGCCTTGCTCACCCTCCTCGGGTCCAGTGCTGCCGCTGCTCTGGGAGTCTGTTTTTGTCTGCAGCTCTGACGTTACAGCTCTGCAGCAATAGCCCAGTATGCCAAATAATAGACTTAATCTTAGACTAGACGGTTTAAAGACGCAGTAAGGTTATCAAATGGCATCAGCCGCTTTAGAAATTCGGTGCATTTTTAAGAACGTTTAGTCTATGTTTGCTCCATCTAAAAGTTTGGATTACTAAGTCTTCCCCAACTTGTGTGATTCCAGCCTAACAGTCTAAGCCATGAGCCGCCTATAAGCCATAATATTGATACAGCAACCTCATAGTGGTATCCCCAGAACAGTGTTAGCCAGTGGTAAAAGCAATAAACATTATATAAAGTGTGAGTCAAAGTATCTCGATAACTGTGCCAACCCCAGTGACCTCTCATCAGCAGAAATACCCTCTGGATGAATTTGCATTTTCCTATATATTGTAAAGATCATAGAGTGAACTACAGTCACTTTCTGTTATGACCCTGCTGAGTCATGGAAGATTGCAGATTACGTCTGTTGGGTAACAGGGAGCAATTTTCAGTCACTTAGCTAATGATAAAGGTGAGATGTCTTAGAAAACATATGATGGCACCTGAGTTTAGATTGAATGTAATCATTACCAATTGGAAATTTCACATTTGAGACAAACAAATAATAATAATAATAATAATAATAATAGGACTTCGTACTGAAGAAAATGAATGAAATATGCAGTGACAGAATCAATCAATAGAAAAGCATAATGTTGTCTGAACCTGATGAGCCTGGTGCGACCAGCCTATGGTTAGGGGCCTCTCAGCGTATCCCCATGCGATGATGTTGGAGAAGAGAAGGATTGGCCACATGGAATTTGAATGTTCTACGCTTTTGTTCTGTTCTAGAGATGAGCTTCCGCCAGAGTCGTCTGGCAGTGACTTCCTCACCCGCTCAGCCGACCGACATGAATGTTTTTGGGTTGTTAAATAGTACACATTGCCTCTTCAGAAAAGAAGATAACTTGAACTTTAGCACTAACTATTGGGAGTAGCAAACTGAAAAATTAAAATATCGACCCTTTAACGAGCCTTGCCACATTACTTTGGATAAAAGCCAAAAATTAATCTCTATTTGCAGACACGTGTTTCGGGATATTGCTCCTCCTCAGTGCAAAGCATGAACCCTGCTGAAACGTGTGTATGGCTAAGTCCTTATTCAGATGTCTTCTTTTTTTCTTTTGCGTATGAGAAAGAACAGATTGTTTTTTATGAGTCAGCGGTATTTAATCCATGTATCCATTTTTACCATCACATATGCAAAAGAAATTCCAAGCTATCATAGTAACATAGTAACATAGTAACATAGTTAGTAAGGCCGAAAAAAGACATTTGTCCATCCAGTTCAGCCTGTATTCCATCATAATAAATACCCAGATCTACGTCCTTCTACAGAACCTAATAATTGTATGATACAATATTGTTCTGCTCCAGGAAGACATCCAGGCCTCTCTTGAACCCCTCGACTGAGTTCGCCATCACCACCTCCTCAGGCAAGCAATTCCAGATTCTCACTGCCCTAACAGTAAAGAATCCTCTTCTATGTTGGTGGAAAAACCTTCTCTCCTCCAGACGCAAAGAATGCCCCCTTGTGCCCGTCACCTTCCTTGGTATAAACAGATCCTCAGCGAGATATTTGTATTGTCCCCTTATATACTTATACATGGTTATTAGATCGCCCCTCAGTCGTCTTTTTTCTAGACTAAATAATCCTAATTTCGCTAATCTATCTGGGTATTGTAGTTCTCCCATCCCCTTTATTAATTTTGTTGCCCTCCTTTGTACTCTCTCTAGTTCCATTATATCCTTCCTGAGCACCGGTGCCCAAAACTGGACACAGTACTCCATGTGCGGTCTAACTAGGGATTTGTACAGAGGCAGTATAATGCTCTCATCATGTGTATCCAGACCTCTTTTAATGCACCCCATGATCCTGTTTGCCTTGGCAGCTGCTGCCTGGCACTGGCTGCTCCAGGTAAGTTTATCATTAACTAGGATCCCCAAGTCCTTCTCCCTGTCAGATTTACCCAGTGGTTTCCCGTTCAGTGTGTAATGGTGATATTGATTCCCTCTTCTCATGTGTATAACCTTACATTTATCATTGTTAAACCTCATCTGCCACCTTTCAGCCCAAGTTTCCAACTTATCCAGATCCATCTGTAGCAGAATACTATCTTCTCTTGTATTAACTGCTTTACATAGTTTTGTATCATCTGCAAATATCGATATTTTACTGTGTAAACCTTCTACCAGATCATTAATGAATATGTTGAAGAGAACAGGTCCCAATACTGACCCCTGCGGTACCCCACTGGTCACAGCGACCCAGTTAGAGACTATACCATTTATAACCACCCTCTGCTTTCTATCACTAAGCCAGTTACTAACCCATTTACACACATTTTCCCCCAGACCAAGCATTCTCATTTTGTGTACCAACCTCTTGTGCGGCACGGTATCAAACGCTTTGGAAAAATCGAGATATACCACATCCAATGACTCACCGTGGTCCAGTCTATAGCTTACCTCTTCATAAAAGCTGATTAGATTGGTTTGACAGGAGCGATTTCTCATAAACCCATGCTGATATGGAGTTAAACAGTTATTCTCATTGAGATAATCCAGAATAACATCCCTCAGAAACCCTTCAAATATTTTACCAACAATAGAGGTTAGACTTACTGGCCTATAATTTCCAGGTTCACTTTTAGAGCCCTTTTTGAATATTGGCACCACATTTGCTATGCGCCAGTCCTGCGGAACAGACCCTGTCGCTATAGAGTCACTAAAAATAAGAAATAATGGTTTATCTATTACATTACTTAGTTCTCTTAGTACTCGTGGGTGTATGCCATCCGGACCCGGAGATTTATCTATTTTAATCTTATTTAGCCGGTTTCGCACCTCTTCTTGGGTTAGATTGGTGACCCTTAATATAGGGTTTTCATTGTTTCTTGGGATTTCACCTAGCATTTCATTTTCCACCGTGAATACCGTGGAGAAGAAGGTGTTTAATATGTTAGCTTTTTCCTCGTCATCTACAACCATTCTTTCCTCACTATTTTTTAAGGGGCCTACATTTTCAGTTTTTATTCTTTTACTATTGATATAGTTGAAGAACAGTTTGGGATTAGTTTTACTCTCCTTAGCAATGTGCTTCTCTGTTTCCTTTTTGGCAGCTTTAATTAGTTTTTTAGATAAAGTATTTTTCTCCCTATAGTTTTTTAGAGCTTCAATGGTGCCATCCTGCTTTAGTAGTGCAAATGCTTTCTTTTTACTGTTAATTGCCTGTCTTACTTCTTTGTTTAGCCACATTGGGTTTTTCCTATTTCTAGTCCTTTTATTCCCACAAGGTATAAACCGCTTACACTGCCTATTTAGGATGTTCTTAAACATTTCCCATTTATTATCTGTATTCTCATTTCTGAGGATATTGTCCCAGTCTACCAGATTAAGGGCATCTCTAAGCTGTTCAAACTTTGCCTTCCTAAAGTTCAATGTTTTTGTGACTCCCTGACAAGTCCCCCTAGTGAAAGACAGGTGAAACTGCACAATATTGTGGTCGCTATTTCCTAAATGCCCAACCACCTGCAGATTTGTTATTCTGTCAGGTCTATTAGATAGTATTAGGTCTAAAAGTGCTGCTCCTCTGGTTGGATTCTGCACCAATTGTGAAAGATAATTTTTCTTGGTTATTAGCAGAAACCTGTTGCCTTTATGGGTTTCACAGGTTTCTGTTTCCCAGTTAATATCCGGGTAGTTAAAGTCCCCCATAACCAGGACCTCATTATGGGTTGCAGCTTCATCTATCTGCTTTAGAAGTAGACTTTCCATGGTTTCTGTTATATTTGGGGGTTTGTAACAGACCCCAATGAGAATTTTGTTACCATTTTTCCCTCCATGAATTTCAACCCATATGGACTCGACATCCTCATTCCCTTCGCTAATATCCTCCCTTAAAGTGGACTTTAGACAAGACTTTACATAGAGACAAACCCCTCCTCCTCTCCGATTTTTACGATCCTTTCTAAACAGACTGTAACCCTGTAAGTTAACTGCCCAGTCATAGCTTTCATCTAACCATGTCTCGGTTATTCCCACTATGTCAAAGTTACCTGTAGATATTTCTGCTTCTAGTTCTTCCATCTTGTTTGTCAGGCTTCTGGCGTTTGCGAGCATGCAGTTTAGAGGATTTTGTTTTGTTCCAATCTCCTCACTGTGGATTGTTTTAGAAATGTTCTTACCTCCCTTCTGAGTATGTTTTCCTGGGTCGTCTTTGTTCGAGTCTAATGTTTTTCTTCCCGTCCCCTCTTCTTCTAGTTTAACGCCCTCCTGATGAGTGTAGCGAATCTTCTGGCGAATGTGTGTTTCCCAGGTTTGTTGAGGTGTAGTCCGTCTCTGGCGAGGAGTCCATCATACCAGTAATTCACACCGTGGTCCAGGAATCCAAATCCTTGTTGTCTGCACCATCGTCTTAGCCAGTTGTTTGCATCAAGGATCCTGTTCCATCTCCTGGTGCCATGCCCGTCTACTGGAAGGATAGAAGAAAAAACTACCTGTGCATCCAGTTCCTTTACTTTCTTCCCCAACTCTTCAAAGTCCTTGCAGATTGTCGGTAGGTCCTTCCTTGCCGTGTCATTGGTGCCAACATGTATCAGAAGAAATGGGTGGACGTCCTTGGAGCTGAAGAGCTTTGGTATCCTATCGGTCACATCCTTGATCATCGCACCTGGAAGGCAGCATACTTCTCTTGCAGTTATGTCCGGTCTGCAGATGGCTGCTTCGGTGCCTCTCAGTAGTGAGTCTCCCACCACCACCACTCTTCGTTGCTTCTTGGCTGTACTTTTTGCTGTCACTTGTTGCTGTGTGCCCTTTTCTTTTTTGCTTGCTGGTATTGCTTCATTCTTAGGTGTGCCATCTTCATCCTCTACAAAGATTTGATATCGGTTCTTCAGTTGTGTGGTTGGTGATTTCTCCATGGTCTTCTTGCTTCTTTTGGTCACATGCTTCCACTCATCTGCTTTTGGAGGTTCTCTGACACTTTTTGCACCTTCTGTGACCAGTAGAGATGCTTCTGTTCTGTCTAGAAAGTCTTCATTCTCTTTGATGAGTTTCAAAGTTGCTATTCTTTCTTCCAGACCCCGCACCTTTTCTTCTAAAAGGGCCACTAGTCTACACTTCTGACAGGTGAAATTGGATTCTTCTGGTCGATCTGTGAACATGTAGCACATGCTGCAGCTCACCATGTAGGTTGTCACATCTGCCATGTTGCTCCTAGATCCTGCTGACTTGCTGTGTGTTTTCCTTCTTGTGTAATCTACTCAGCCAAGCTCTCTTGCAATAATGTCCTACAGGCAAAAATTCGCGCGCCGTAAGGCGCGCGGTTTGGTGATGCTTTCGAAGCAGCTGGTCCCGGCTGTACCCAACGATCTTCTAGCTTAGGGAGACTTCGCTTCTCCCAGAAGGCACCTGGAATATGCAAATTAGCCTCCTGAAGCTTGAATCCCTGGTTTGGTGATGCTTTCGAAGCAGCTGGTCCCGGCTGTACCCAACGATCTTCTAGCTTAGGGAGATTTCGCTTCTCCCAGAAGGCACCTGGAATATGCAAATTAGCCTCCTGAAGCTTGAATCCCTGGTTTGGTGATGCTTTCGAAGCAGCTGGTCCCGGCTGTACCCAACGATCTTCTAGCTTAGGGAGATTTCGCTTCTCCCAGAAGGCACCTGGAATATGCAAATTAGCCTCCTGAAGCTTGAATCCCTGGTTTGGTGATGCTTTCGAAGCAGCTGGTCCCGGCTGTACCCAACGATCTTCTAGCTTAGGGAGACTTCGCTTCTCCCAGAAGGCACCTGGAATATGCAAATTAGCCTCCTGAAGCTTGAATCCCTGGTTTAGCTATCCATTAAACAGGGAGTATTTGAATGACATATGGATGGCGTGCATGTGTTACCCACCTTCTTTATGGACCCATAAGCGTGAATGGGCGAGTCTGAACTGTGACTCAGATCAAAAAACAGACATTACTTTTTTTTGTTCCTGACACTGAAGGAATATGTGAACATCTCCATAGACTATGAGGGGCACATGTTCTATCCATGAAAAACATGGATGAAAATGTGAAAAACTGACATCTGAATGAGACTTAAAGGGAACCTGTCATTGTACAAAATGGTCTCTGAGCTGATTGTATTGATGTACGTTTTGTAGGGAAAATTTCTATAAGACTATAAAGATTTTAAGATTATAAATATAAAACTAAAATTCTCACTGTTTGTATCCATATGAGTCCAGTGGGCAGTCCTAGTCAGTAATTGACAGTCTTTCCTGCATGACTGTACATACATAGCTAAACTGGACTCATATGCACAGGAATTCAATAAATAAAATGCAAGTTATACTGAACTTTTTCCAACAGACCTAAAAATCATTCTTCTCAGCTTAATGATGCTCTTTCCACTTCCAGATTGTGGCCCCAACAGTGCTCTCTGGAATCTTCGGTAGTTTCAACATTTTTCTGTAACCAATGCCATGCAATGTTTTGCAACAATAAGATTGCAAAGGTCTTGAGACAGCTCACTGGTTTTACCCATCATAAGATGTTTGTTGTGTGCCACCTTGGTAATGAGACACCTTTTATTGGCCATCAGTTGAAGCAGCTGATATTATTTTTCACTAAGTTTCACTAAGCTTTCTAATTACTGATAGATTTCAGCTTGTGTCATGACTTTCCATGACTTTTTTCACCATGTGTTCAATATTTTTTCCCTGTGTCATCTCTCATTATTACGCAAACACTGAAGAGCAAAAAGGATAACAATGTTTTGAACTTTTGACTTTCAGGCTCCGTTTCTCACCATCCACTACAGCTTTGAACATGAGATTACCACCATTTTATAGACAATCAACTTGGCTATTTCATGCATAAATTTGACTTGCAACTATTTAGCATATTATTAGTAATGAAGATTGTTGTCATGTCACTGCATTATTACTGTTTTGCTCCTAAAAATCTACATTTTAATTTTTATTACTTTATTTTGTAAATACACATTTGGCTTTCAATACTGCCTGAATCCTTCTGGACATCCTTGTGGGATACTCACATATAGCTCAGCATTGAGACCACCATCAATCCTGGTCAAGTGTCCAACCCCTGTGGCTATGAAACAACCCCATATCATCAGTTCCTTCAATTTCTCAACCCATTAGCTTCTTTTCCCTTGTTTCTTCCAAACCCATTTGCAACCATGGGAGCTCAGTCAAGTGACTTTTGTCTCACAACTCAAAATCACCTTTTTCCAATCTTCCACTGTTCATACTTTTTGGTAAACTTGAGCTGATGTTTGTTAAGATGATATTGAAGTTGAAGTTTCTTCACCTTTTTTTCGGGCCACCATTCCAGACTTGTGTAACATGTGTTGCACCGTGACATCTATGATCTCACTATTATGAAGCATACGAGCCACCTCCGCTGCCGTGTTTGTCGTGCCACAACTGATGGACCTTGTGATGAGCCAACTTGTTGACTCCGATATTCTGCCTAGACATCCATCTCTTGGATTTTGAATGGAAGGACGGACTTCATTTTGTATTCTTCCAACTGTCATGGCGCTCACAAGATGAAGCTGGATGATGCTGTTTCTTTTTTCTTGGGAAATCTTCTTCGTGGCTGCTTCTTGATTTGAAACAGGGACCTTTCACTTGGGAATCAACCTAATAGTACACTGAACTATTGGGGAATGTGAGAACAGGTTGTAATTTATAGTAGAATGGAAGAAAAATATTTTTCCACCACCAGGAGCAAAACAGTAACAATCGAATGACATGACAAGAATCTGCATAACTAATCATATGCTAAATAGCTGCAAGTCAAATTTATAACATGATAGTAGTCTAAGGCTGCCGTCACACACTTAGTATTTGGTCAGTATTTGACATCAGTATTTGTAAGCCAAAACCAGGAGTGGAACAATCAGAGGAAAAGTATAATAGAAACACGTCACCACTTCTGGATTTATCACCCACTCCTGGTTTTGGCTTACAAATACTGATGTAAAATACTGACCAAATACTGACAATGTGATGGCAGCCTTACTATTAAAGCAGTAGTGGATGGTGAGATATGGATCGTGAAAGTCAACAGTTCAAAACATTGTTTTTTCTCATCTGTGTAGATTATCGTAATTTCACCTTTACAAATATCTTTACTTACAAAATTGGTGATGCGTTCAATACTTATTTCACCCATTGTATAAATAATCATATAAATTATATATATATATATATATATATATATATATATATATATATATATATATATATATATATATATATATAAATAAAATTAAAAAAGGAGATACAAGATCACTGTATCTATATAGACCGGTCACATTTATTTATGTTCCGGTATTCTCCACCCGATCTACATACAGAACATGTAATCTAAACCATTCATTATTACGAGGGGACAAATGTTGTGCATAAAAATCCAAAGTTACATTCTACATGCAAGACAGTTAATACAGACATGAATGATTTCCCATTCACAATGACATAACCCGCACTATGTATAATGCACTTACATTATGGAGCAGCATTGTGAAGGAGGGCGCTGTGTGTAACGCCAGGGTCCTTCTACAGGAACTCAATCTCTGATCAATGCATCTTGTTCCCCAAAGTACGAAAAGTTGCCCATAGATCCCATATCCCAAGGAAAAATTAAAAATAAAACATCCTTTCACCTGGCTGCGCAATTCTATAGGCTTTTAAACGGGTGTCATAATCCATAGGAAACCTGTAAACATTCACTCTTCACTTTGGCCCATCATATATCCTCCTCCTGATTATTTTTGGAACACAGAGACCTAAGCCTTATTAACAGAGACTAAATCACCAGCGGCTGAGCTGCCTGAGGGCTGGCGGGGCTAAGTGTTAATTATATATATTGTTATGCTAAGCCATCAATCCAGGGTATTAACTTCAGCAGATATCAGGCTGCCATCCTCACACATCAACTCGTCAGCTTTTTAAAGAAATGTTTCTCTTTTCACAGCCGGAACGGTCTTCATCATCTTAGCACGTTCACAGTTTGTACTTTGGAAATTACTGGATTGATTGTCTTCGTTTCTGCCTTTCTGACCTTGGCATAGTACACAAATAAGAGGTCTACTTTATCGCCAGAGGATGGAATTCATGGAGAACAAAGGCGGCATTATTGCGCCTTGTCTTCATTTTTTTTAAAGAGTTGTCTAGGATTAGAAAAAAGTTTTTTTTCCCCCTCATTTCCAGAAACAGTGCCACTCTTGTCCATTGCTCGTATTGGGTATTGCTGCTTATTCCCATGCCGGGGAATGAATATGAGCTCCAAAACTTGACACAACCCATAGACAAGAGTGACACTGTTTCCAGAAAAGGTTAAAAAAAAGGCAGAACATTTTTTTCTGATATTGATCTTTAAGAAAATATCAAGCTGATTATTGTTGGACCATTGCTCTAATAACAACAAGCAATGTAGAGAAGAGCGTATAGAGTTATGTCGGAGAATGCAAAATTCCTCCAATGGCTCTGCAGTATTATTCAGATGCTCTGGTATGACAGTTATATTTATTTAGGGGTGTATAGAAGAGAAGCGGCCCGTAACAAGGATCCGAAAAGACATCTTTCACGGAGTTACCGCGACAGAGCAGTACCAGAAGACCACGGCGTCTGACGGCTTCTGCTTCTTTGCTGAGAAGAAGTAGTTCTCCTGTGTATTAAAGGTGTTTTGTTTTCTTTCAGCAGGACAGGGGTTAATAGGCCATGTGCAAATTCGTGCTTTCAGCTGTGCTCGGTTAGCCACTCCTCTCTCCTATTAAAGCTAGGCCTTCTGGTCAGATCTTTGCCTGCATTAGCACTTGCTAGATAGACCTGGAGTAGTGAGGAGCTGGTGTTTGGAGAGCTTTAGGAATTTATTGTGCGACAGTTGTATGGTTTGTATGCTTGGAAAATTCCTCATCCTTACCTGCTTTATTTACCGTCCCCGTCCTTCATACCCTGGAGGATACCTTTGTTATTTGTGAGAGCATATTTTGTGTGAGTGGAGTTTTGTTTTTACCCTTGTCTTTGTTCCCCTGTTTGTCGGGTTGGTGTACTGTTGTACACGGTAGCGCCTCTCTTCCCCGGATGGGGAGGGGGACAGACGCAGGGCGGCAGTCAGGAGACAGGGCGAGGGCGGTGGCCCCGGCATCCTCGCCATCTGAGGGTGAGTTAGGGTGCCCCTTAGAGCTAGGGCCAGGAAAGGTGCCCCTGGTCCCAGTTTACCCGCCAGTCCAATCGTGACAACATCCTTCTCCATTAAGGTTATAATCTTCAAGACAGAAATGACTGTGTAACATACTCACTTGTTCCTGCTACTGCCCTACAGCTCTGTTCTTCGGGGGCGGAACTAATGGCAAAGGAAGCGATGGTTCCTCCTCTGCTCACCACCCAGAAAACTCTATAGGCAGTTCCTTTTGATGAGGAATGCATTCCTTTCCTATTGGGCTGTCTTGCGTCGCCCCTCCAACATTCTTGATAAATTAAAAGGTATGAGTAAATCCCCAACCCTGACAAGAAGCACCCATTTGTGGATGGGGTTTGTGTAAAGTTAGTCCCTTCAAATTTGCAATATTGTAAACTAAAAAATTGGGAAGTTCCTGCAAATTTTGGACAATTGTTATGTATACTGTTCCCACTGGCAGCATTCCTGGGATATTCCCTTCTTCTACCAAGACACAGAATCAGCAAGGAAAACTTTTTATTCTACTCCTCGTCTTTAAGCGATCATTGCTCCCCAAAGATTGCAACTAGAGCTTTGATGGTGTCATTTCAGTTTCTCGGATTTATGATGATATGTAAAGCTGTATATATTGTATTCAAGGCAACTGTTTATACTCATACATAGTCACCAACATTGGTATTTTGTCATATTAATCAGTCATCCCCACCTTGAATTGTACACGAACGTGCCCATTTATGAGCCATTTTATGTAAACTCCCCTAAGAATTTGCCGGGACTGTTTCCAAAAAATCGCGAAAGAGCCTGAAAATCAGTCAAATATGATCATAATGTATTACACATTGTACATATTTGGCAGGGAATGGGTGGTGGAACATATATTTACATATTTTACTATCTGTCCCAATTGTAGTAACACTCAATTCATGCATCTTTAAGACTTGCCATACACATTAGATGGCCATCGGCCAAAAGATAGTTCATGGCCACCATCTCAACCGACTCTTCTTCCATATTCATGAGCGTCCAATCGCTGAGAGCTCCTTTGTCTTGGTTGGCTGTTGGCTTATTTCAGGGAGAACAATTCGATCGACAGTCCAAAAAAACGGATATTTCTTTTCGACACCATTCCAGACCACTATTTGCCCGGCGCACCTATTTGCATTAGACTGTCATGTGAACCTGTCGTTATTGATGGCTTCAGCTGCCGAGTCCCGTCATATGTCTAATGTGTATGGCCGGCTTTAAATTGCAGAAGATAAATGAAAGATTTAACTGAGAGGTGATTGACCACCATCATGTAGTTCCTGACAGATCCTGGGAATTTATATACAAGGTTGTGTCACTGATTGAATATCATTAGCGACGGTTGTTAATTACTCATAATACATAAGCACTTTATGGCTGTTATATTAATCTGTGCAGAAGGTTAATGATAGCAAATCATGTTTCATTTTTAAAGAGCTATGACCTTAGTAAAATTGCTACTTTTTTTTTAAGTAAATTTTTCAGGCATCAAAAATTACCCTTTATTGTTTAAAGGGCATTTTTTTTCTTTTTCAGTTGAATCAGTACTCAGATTTGAAGAGTTATTTTTAAGCAAAAACACCTCTAGAATTGACATGTTTTCTCTTTTTACACGTGGAAGAAAATAGAACTCACAAGAGCAGTGTTTTCCCATTGAAATTAATAAGATCCTTGTTCGAAAAATATCTGAAGCATTTTTGGTGTATAATCTGCTCCAAAATCTTTATAAAAAACCTTGTGTTCACATACTGTACCTTACTCAATCCTCTGCTTGACCCCTGGACAAAGCATTTCTTGCGAAACATGTCTCAGGAGCAGTGGGTACCTGGTGGCTTTCCTTCCACAGGTAACATATATCTTTGCAGATTACTATGATGTATATACCGTAGAGTAGAAGTAAAAAATAATCGCTTTGAGAGTGTTTGGGGAGATCATGTGATATACTGTATTTTCCGGCGTATAAAACAACTCCCAACTTTTCTAGTTAAAATATAGAGTTTGGGATATACTGTATTCACCGTATAAGACTACCCCTCTCCCAACGCACATACGGTAAAAATGAAAAAACATCAGATTTGATTTCAATATAATAATATACATATACACACATACATAGCACCAAAAAGGAGATAATGAAAGCCAGTAAAGTATATAAATATATATGAAGTCTATTGATGCAAAACTGTTTAAAATAAAATAAAAAGTGGCAATATATATATATATATATATATATATATATATATATATATATATATATATATATAAGCACACAGTGAAAATAAGTATTTGATACACTGTTGATTCTGCAAGCTTATCCACCTACAATTAATGAGAAGGTCTGTAATTTTTATCGCAAGTACACTTCAACTGTAAGAGACAGAGTCTAAAAAAAAAATCCAGAAAATCACATTGTATTGTTTTTACTTAATTAATTGGCATTTTATTGCATGAAATAAGCATTTCATATAATAGAAAAACAGAACTTAATATTTGGTACAGAAACCTTTCTTTGCAATTACAGAGGTCAGACATTTCCTGTAGTTTTTGACCAAGTTTGCACACACTGCAGCAGGGATTTTGGCCCACTCCTCCATACAGATCTTCTCCAGATCTTTCAGGGTTTGGGGCTGCTGGGAAACATTGAGTTTCAGCTCCCTCCAAAGCTTTTCTATTGGGTTCAGGTCTGGAGACTGGCTAGATCACTCCAGGACCTTGAAAATCCTTCTTATGGAGCTACTCCTTAGTAGCCCTGACTGTGTGTTTCAGGTCATTGTCATTCTGGAAAACCCAGCCACGACCCACCTTCAATGCACTTACTGAGGAAGGGAGGTTGTTGGCCAAAATCTTGTAATACATGACCCCCATCCATCCTCCCTTCAATTCAGTGCAGTTGTGCTGTCCCCTTTGCAGAAAGGCACCACCAAAGTATGATGTTTCCCCCACCATGCTTCATGGTTGGGACAGTGTTCTTGGGATTGTACTCATCCTTCTTCTTCCTCCAAACACAGCGAGTGGAGTTGATACCAAACAGTTATATTTTCTCATCTGACCACATGACCTTCTCCCATGCCTTCTTTGGATCATCCAGATGATCATAGGTGAACTTCTAACAAGCCTGGACATGTGCTGATGTGAGCAGGGGGACCATGAGTGCCCTGCAGGATTTTAAACTAGCTCTCTTAAGGTCATTGACCAGGTCCTCCTGTGTAGTTCTGGGCTGATTCCTCACCTTTCTTAGAAACATCCTTACCCCATGACGTGAAATTTTGCATGAAGCCCCAGGCCGAGAAAGATTGACAGTCGTCTTGTGTTTCTTCTATTTTCTAATAACTGTGCCAACACTTCTTGCCTTCTCACCAAGCTGCTTGCCTATTGTCCTGTAGCCCATCCCAACTTTGTGCAGGTGTGCAATTTTGTCCCTGGTGTCCTTAGACAACTCTTTGGTCTTGGCCATGGTGGAGAGGTTAGATTATGATTGAGTGTGTGACAGGTGTCTTTTATATAGGTAACAAGTTGAAAGAGGTGCAATTAATACAGGCAATGAGTGCAGAGTATGAGGGCTTCTTAAAGAAAAACTAACAGGTCTGTGACAGACAGAATTCTTGCTGGTTGATGGGTGATCAAAAAATTATTTAATGCACTAAATTGCAATTTAATTATTTAAAAATCATACAATGTGATTTTCTGTTTTTTATTTTTAGATTTTGTCTTTCACAGGTGACATGTACCTACGATAAAAATTACAGACCTCTCCATTCTTTGTAGGTGGGAAAACTTGCAAAATCTGCAGTGTATCAAATAATTGTTTTCCCCACTGTATGTGTGTGTATATATATATATATATATATATATATATATATATATATATATATATATACATATATATATATATATATATATATACAGTGACCAATAGTTTGGACACACCTTCTCATTTAAAGATTTTTCGGTATTTTCAAAACTATGGAAATTGTAAATTCACACTGAAGGCATCAAAGCTATGAATTAACACGTGGAATGATATACTTAACAAAAAAGTGTGAAACATCTGAAAATATGTCTTATATTCTAGGTTCTTCAAAGTAGCCACCTTTTGCTTTGGTGACTGCTTTGTACACTCTTGGCATTCTCTTGATGAGCTTCAAGAGGTAGTCATTGGGAATGGTTTTCACTTCACAGGTGTGCCCTGTCAGGTTTAATAAGTGGGATTTCTTGCCTTATAAATAGGGTTGGGACCATCAGTTGTGTTGTGCAGAAGTCTGGTGGATACACAGCTGATAGTCCTACTGAATAGACTGTTAGAATTTGTATTATGGCAAGAAAAAAAGCAGCTAAGTAAAGAAAAATGAGTGGCTATCATTACTTTAAGAAATTAAGGTCAGTCAGTCCGAAAAATTGGGAAAACTTTGAAAGTGTCCCCAAGTGCAGTTGCAAAAACCATCAAGTGCTACAAAGAAACTGGCTCACATGAGGACCGCCCCAGGAAAGGAAGACCAAGAGTCACCTCTGCTTCTGAGTATAAGTTTATCCGAGTCACCAGCCTCAGAAATTGCAGGTTAACAGCAGCTCAGATTAGAGACCAGGTCAATGCCACACAGAGTTCTGGCAGCAGACACATCTCTACAACAACTGTTAAGAGGAGACTTTGTGCAGCAGGCCTTCATGGTAAAATAGCTGCTAGGAAACCACTGCTAAGGACAGGCAACAAGCAGAAGAGACTTGTTTGGGCTAAAGAACACAAGGAATGGACATTAGACCAGTGGAAATCTGTGCTTTGGTCTGATGAGTCCAAATTTGAGATCTTTGGTTTCAACCACCGTGTCTTTGTGTGATGCAGAAAAGGTGAACGGATGGACTCTACATGCCTGGTTCCCACGATGAAGCATGGAGGAGGAGGTGTGATGGTGTGGGGGTGCTTTGCTGGTGACACT